>NC_141694.1:1415983757-1416585757 GCF_964263255.1 Lissotriton vulgaris | reverse complement strand
GGGACACCATCCCTAAGAGGCCCAGGGAAAGCCACCTCCCCTCCCTCTCATGGGCCCAGTTGCAAAGAGACGTGTTTCTTTCAAATGAATTGGCAGTTGACTAGAGCTGTTGTGTGTTAAACTGGTACGGGCCCCATGCTAGTGGGCTGAGTGCCAGGCCCTGGGCAGTTACCCACACTGCCCATGCCTAGCACCACCCCTGCCGGGCAGTTAATTTGCAGAAAGGGGAAAAATGTATAACATTTGGAAAATCCGCCAACTGAACAGGTTGGAAGAGTCAAACAGGAGAGACAAAGAAACTGCCTGGGAATTGGTGCGAGAGGAGCCAAAGAGAACTAAAACAACCAACAAGTGAATAGCCAAAGGAAAATACACAAGTCACATGGACAAAGTAACTGAAATTGACAACTGTAACTGATTAAATAAAACCCCTATGAACTCAAGATGTTCCAGTAAGAATGAAGACCGCAAATGAAGTAGAGGGACATGAAGGGTCAAAGCTCAAACAGGTTCAAAAGAGAAACATGTAAGAAAAATAAAGGTAGCTAAGGACTTCTGTGCCACACTACAAAAGAGAAACTCAGAGAATCACCACAAAACATGTATACTAATACTAAAAATATTAGTGTTTGCAAGCAACCTAAAAATTCTTGGATGGTAAACAAATTCATGGTGAGGCACAAAGAGAAGTTTAAGTAGAGGACTGACTAGCTAACTAGAAAAATATACTGCATCTCCCAGCAGCTGTGAACGCAAAGAACAACAAAATGAGCATTGGCATAGCCAATAGGTCTCGTCTTTGGGGCCTTATAAGTATTTAGTTCTGCAGCACAATATCCTTGGTGCAACAACATCAACGGTTGCATGGCTAAACACTTATAAGGTTCCAAAGACGAGACCCATTGGCTATGCCAATGCTTGTTTAATAATACCAGGCCTTTGCCCTGGCACCAAGTCTTGCCAGAATGACGTTGTGGAATGTTTCCTTGAAAATCTGCTCAGTATTATTACATATGGTATGGTAAACAGCCTTGTGGCACTTTTATAATGGTAACTCATTTTTCTGCCCAGAATGAGGGTCTTGGAGTGCTTTACGACTGGAAGGTCTCCTCATGCATGGTGCAGTGGTTGCTATAGTGTATCTCTTTAGATATAGGAAATGCGCAGTATGTCATGGTTGCGCTGGATTATGTATGGAAGGCTTGTTAACACACGGATATAATCAGAAATGTCATGTAAGTAAGAATGTCCGAGGGGAAATGAAAGGTAATGTTACAGAATAAATCAGCTTTGAGTAGGGCAGGTTACAGAGAATGAGGGATAATTTAAAGTGGGATGATAAGCAAAGCCCAGCCTGGCAATATGTGAGGATCTGAGAAGCTGTAAACATCTGGCCAGGTACATGCTCAAATATTATTCAGAGCAAGGAACAAAAGTTTGTTTAAGAGGATGAGGACATGTCAGAGACAGAGCCATAAGGGTGTGCAGTTTGGTGAATGCTCCATTATATATTTGGGAAGGATAGTTCTGCTGTTAAATTGATTAAAAAAACTGCATGAGGGACAATTTCTTCTCAATTGTGAGGTCTCCGGAATGAACCATTGGGATACACAGAACTGATAAGCGAAAACATAATTTCTGAAGACAAATCAAAGCCAGATTTCTATCTACCATAGACATTAGCAGATTGCCCACACCATTCTACTGACTCTGTTTCCCTTGAATACAACCAAACGTTCGGAACTAAAAATATAATAAATCCAGCTTTCTAAAAGTATGCCGAACTTCAGCAAGACCTTGTACTCTTTGACGTTAATGACACTTTGTACTCCGTTTTCATTATACACCATATTGTTGAATCAAAATGTATTGATATCAATAAATGTCTGCTCTTCATGGGCCTGGTGTATAAACAATAGGTCATAAAGCAGTCAGTGATTTTTTCCCCCCAGCTGGTTTGAAGACTGACCTTCATTTTATGATAAAAAGAATTTACCGATCAGTTGCACTGCAAGATGTACACTCGCAGCAGCTCACAATGCATGAAGCCTCATTAAAATGAATGAAACAGGAGGCATTTTACACACAGACCAGTGTCTGCTCCCTCCCCGCTTCCCCCTTGATCCGCCGCCATCACTCACAAGCTGGAAGCTGGAACACTTTGTGAATGGGTGATCATCAGAACCTAGGGGTTGGTAACCTGCCGCTTGTCGCTGATTTGTAATGACAGTTGTAGGCATAGCGCATGGATGTATGTCAGTACAACGCGATCTTTTAGATCGCGGTACTTGACAACACGGGCATTACAACGCAAGTCGTTACAACGACTTGCGTTGGAGGGCGCGGATTTTGGAATATTATAATTTTATATTCCAACACCAGTCCACGTAACAGTAGGGAAGGTGTTGGAATATAAAATTACAACATTCCTTGTGCAACAGCGCCATCCAGCGCAAGTCGTAGTAACGACTTGCGTTGTAATGGCATCGTTGTAAAGGCACTGCGGTGTAAACACCGCGTTGTAAACGATGTTTATCATAGCACATTGGTACATAACATTGAGACCCCACAATAAGATAGGGGGACATCCCTTTGATTATTAATCAACAAGGTCCACCTCACGTAGGGTCAGTGTGTATCCAGTTGTTAATGGAATACACAAAATGTGTTAAAATACGCCTCACACACCAAAAGAGCCCTTGGTGTCATGCTTCATCATCGGGGTCTTCCCGCCCGGCTGCCGGACGGAGCAGTGCTGCGACGAGCGACTACGCTGGAGCACCTTTTGAGATGAAAGTGCTATGTGAGTGAAATGGAGTGAGTGTCAGTGGGGTCAGGGGTGAGATAAATATGTGATGTTAAAAAATACCTAGCCTGGTGATAGAAAAAACTATTTAATAAACACTGGCTGGTATTGTTAAAAAAAGGGGTGATTCGGAAGGAACAAGCGGATTAATGTGCTTCCTTTCCTGTGTGGGTCAACATGTTTCGGGGCGCCATGCCCCTTCGTCAGGACCGGGTTCAGATCCCCCTGTCACTCACTGATGTCTTTCCACAATGAAAAGAAAAATATAAAGGTGTATGTACAGACTAGTGTAATGGTACTATTACTATCAATGTGTATATGTATATATTTTTTAATAAATATACACAGCCTTAACTAAAACAGAAATACTGATGTAGTATGCTGAGGCAGGTAGGGAGCAGTGCCCCATGAGCCAGCTCTGGACAAAGGGTATTTTAGGGTCCAATCAACCCCCAGCACGATTGTGCTTCCTCCTTCGTCCGTGGCTTCCGTGTTCACCCCTGACCCCACTGACACTCACTCCATTTCACTCACATAGCACTTTCATCTCAAAAGGTGCTCCAGCGTAGTCGCTCGTCGCAGCACTGCCCCGTCCGGCAGCCGGGCGGGAAGACCCCGATGATGAAGCATGACACCAAGGGCCCTTTTGGTGTGTGAGGGGTATTTTAACACATTTTGTGTATTCCATTAACAACTGGATACACACTGACCCTACGTGAGGTGGACCTTGTTGATTAATAGTACTTTGTTAAGAGGAGGACGTGCCCACCTTGGTGTTTCACAGCACCACCTCTTCACTCCCCCCTTTGATATCCTGACGACATCCCTTTCATGCCCCTCCTACTTGCAATTTGAATTGATCCCCAAAAGGTATTTTGGCAGTTATGACTACCATGCTGCCTTTAGTACACTGAGCCTTGCTCATTTGCATTCTCAATGCCTTTCGGTTTTGTGACTCACAGGCTTTGGAACAACAAATGCTTTTCACGCATCAGCCCAGCAACATAGCACTTGACAGTAGAGTCTTTGTAGTGGTGTAAAGTACAGAAATGTAGCCTACCCAATATTTCTCAGTTTAGTGACCTCTGAAAAAATGGAGCTGCAAGGTTTCAAGTTGCAGACACGGTTCTGCCACAGAAGCATTAACCAATTGAACTACTTTACAGGTAGGGGGTTAATTTTGTCAAAGATGTCCTAATTGATTTTCGGAACCCATAAAACAATCCTGCTTTACAAAGTAGCACATTGCAAGAGAGCACAGGTAGAGATTTTGCATCATGCTCAGAGAATCAAGCACAGAAAAGCAAGGATTTTGAAGAAACGTGTGCATGTTTTGATCAGTCACTTGAAAAGGAAGGTAGGGGGCTTTGAAGAACTGCCCCAAGCAAAGAGGGGGATGGCTGTGAGCGATATGCCAATAATGTCAGAGAGATCCAAGTTCATGTGACTAGAGAGGGGCAGTACAATGCAAATGGCGTCTTGATAAGAAAATAAATGTGCTCTTTGTATGTTGCTGACTGCATGCATGCCTACTTTCAAAACAAGCAGGAACCAAGTACTGTCCGGGGAAGCGCTGGCTGAAAAAAAGGAAAATAAATGTGCTCTCTGTATGTTGCTGACTGCATGCGGCCTACTTTTTAAACAAGCAGGAAACCAAGTACTGTCCTGGAAAGCGCTGGCTGAAAATACACAGCCTGCGAGTGGTGCGCGCGTGAGAGAGAGGGGGAGCAGGAGGTGAGCCCGGGAGTGGTGTGTGCGTGCGCAGGCTGCTCATTTTCAAGCACTGCACTCGTGCTTGTGGCACGCCCCTGCTCGCTTCCGCAAGGTGGATGCCGCCACAAGCACGAGTGTGTGCTTGAAGATGAGGAGAGCGACGGCTAAAGGCCCCCCTATGCAACGCATGCGCACTGCGTAGGCGAGACCTAAAGAAGGATGACATCATTAAATAGCAAAATAGCTTAACTTTGAGAATGAGGAAATCTAGACACTGGAAAGTTGTTAACATTTGTAGAACGGAAAAAAACAATGTCTGGCATGAGAGAGAAGATTGCCTTATTGTAAGATAATGGAAGCTCCCGTCTTTTGAGTTTAAATTCAACAAGACTATACATTTCAGATGACATTTTGGAATATTGTGTTAATTGGCCTAAATTGGTTGTTTTCCTATTGCTGCGGTAGAGCCAAACAAACACTTTACAGGATGGGATCTCAATTGGGTACCAAATTGTTTGCCATATTTATGAATTTTGGTAGTAAAAGAGGTGCTCTGTTTATCGGTACTAAATAGAAAGAGTACTGGATGCTGTTAACACTTGTCCTGGGAGATTGGATCATCCTAATTGAACATTTTGTGGGAAGATAGGTCTAAAGTAAGTGGTGGTATTACCCTTATTGCTTATGTCTCAAATGTGCTACATCTTCTTCCTATGTCTAAATATTTGAAGATTATTACATTATATTAGGGCTTGGGGCTCTGATGGCTATTTCTTGAACATTGATGTACTGTAGATAGCATAGAAGGTCATGCATTTGGAATCCACCTCATACAGGGGTCCTGCACCTTGTAAGGCTGCACTGCTCCAGTGCACAGCAGAGAATTCACCTAGTTTTAAATACTGGACTTTGAAGGAAGTGGGCAAGGACCGCCGCTACCTGGTTATAGTATCTTGTCACATACACAAATAGAGTTTTCGATTCTGATGATGTCCTTCCTTTTTACATATCCCTCTTATCCTTAACCACTATCCATGCTCATTTAGTACCTATTCTGCTCTAGCTGCACTGGGGACAAGGGACAATTTTTCATGCGATTGCCCAGGAATCATATACATTGATATTAGAGGTAGCTGTCTAAGGGCACACCAATAACAATAAAAATTACATTCTACTGCCACCCCAAATTGGTTATCCAATTTCCTGTACGTTTGGCCGAACCAAACTCTGATTTACCTAGTGATGGTCAAGGTAAGATCAAGAACTGGGATTTGTCTGCGTAATTTCACCAACATAAACATCATCTAAAAAACCAATCAAACCTTAGGAGGAAAATAAAGGATAGTTGGCACACGGAAATATGAATGAGATTGGGATAAACAAAATCATTACTGAAAAGTATAGAAACGCAACAATTAGAGGATCATTCATCCACCAGAGTGTTGCCATTTGTGCTGCTGGGGTAATTTGTCAACCACAGTGTTTCCGTTGTGAACTATGTGGCATATGACAAAATGGGATATTGATGAAAAGCTAGTAAATCAAGTGAAGCACCTGCTCACATCACCTGTTGTATTTCACCAGAGACTCTACCAATAGAGGCTCCAGCTGAAATATCTCAGAGAGATGAAGAATAGCTGGGATAATCCTGGTAAATCATCACTGCTTTGGGGACCTTTGTGATCTCACTTGATATCTGCCAGTAATTCCCACCCAATGCTCCCTAGAGTAACCAGGCATCATCAGTAACTCTGAAGGGTAGATTTAGAGTGTATCTTGTAATGATGCCATTTCTGGTGGTTAATGCAGATGGCACTGATTCGAAAGGCCTTCATGGATAAAAGTATCTAAGGCACAGAGATCACCTTCTTGAAATTGCCCTGAATAAAGCATCTGTTCGACATCTCAGCCTTTTTCACTTGAAAATCAGTCTTAAGCTGGAAAACATGGATAGAATTATTTTTGTGCCTAAATTTCCAGCTGCAGGGTTTAGACTTTGGGCTTTATCTTATGTGTACAAATGGGCAGTCTGCCTGAGGTCTTTAACTACAGCTAGCACAGGTATTTCCTAATGTCATTTGAACAGGGGGATTTAAAGCACTTATAATTAATAAAAGAGACAGCCCATTCACAACCTTTCAGTCATTTGAAAAATATGCTGGCGGTTCAGTTCTTTTAATTCTTTGCACAAATGTTAATATATTCAATATGGAAATCGTCATTCAATACCCTCTATTTGCTCCCAGGTATCCTCCATTACAACTGTGTCATTTCGTGAAAGAAATATTTTAGTTTTGGCATATTTAGCTCACGTTCGGTTGACACAACTGTCAGATCTGACGTTTGGTGACCTCTCTGGATTTAAACAACTAATCATATGACATTTGTGTAAATAAAGGAGTCAAATATGTCAATATGCCCAAACCAGGGGCAGCACTTTGTTTTATTTTGTCTCACCACTAAGTATATGCTCCCTCATATACCTCCCCCACCCCAATGGTTATTCACTCACATGCTCGTACCCCTCCTCTGTAAAGCGCTCTGATATCTGCAAAGATCTTGTTCGCGCTATATAAAACTTTCAAAATAAATAAATAAATGAAGAGCGGCAACAAGTTATATTGTCACCAGGTTGTAGCCTCACTGCACCCTCTTGTTGTTAGTGAGTGGGACTGATGTAGGTCTCTCCCTCCTAGGGAAAGTGTCTGTTTGCATAAAATCTATCCAGACTCCAATCCCAGATCCGTCCCCACCCAGGCCGAACCAAACTCTGATTTACCTAGTGATGGTCAAGGTAAGATCAAGAACTGGGATTTGTCTGCGTAATTTCACCAACATAAACATCATCATGTTACTTTCCATAGCAACAGCATTATAACATCCTATGCCCATCTGAATAGACCAAGAACCCTTTACTTGAGGAATATGTAGCTCTTAGAAGAGGCCTTACCCTTTATCCACTGACACAGGCACGTGTCAGATCTTACACTGAAAACAAAGAAAGTATAAACACTGTATAAGTAAATGTTGTTCATGTCCATAAAAGCAAACTTCTTTTTAGTCTCTTCATACTATTGCCTCTTCAACATATCCTAGAACTGGAAAGAAGTAGCCAGTCCTTCCTGTCCCCTGAGGAATAAATGATCCAGAACATACAATGTCTATACTCGTAAAAGGAATAATTTGGAATCTTATTCTTGAGCTTTGACCACTCATTGATAGATCTAAGAGCATCTTTTGTTACTTTAGCATGGACACGAGCACCAAGAAAATCAATGCCCATTTCTTCGTGGCTCAGACGCTTAGCAGCAGTCCAAGCCAATCAGATGACAGTGTATTAACATTTGGAAGTCTTTCCTAGTGAACAAAAAGTGACTCTTTTTAATATTCATTGTAGATTATCAGACATTTTAAACAGGTGATTCCACATGTAATTACTATAATTTTTGTTTTTTATAAACACTCATCAATCTTAGTATAGCCAGAAGATCAATGGAGGCGGGATAGCCGGGACTAGAGTGTGTGAACATTTCAAAGGTATAGTGCAATGTTGGATCAATATTTGATCTGTCTGACAATACCTATATCCCGTTTGCACTCACCCATCAGTGACAATGTCCTTGCAAAACTGCACTTCACCCAGCAAATTTCACGTAATCCATACCCTGGACTAAATCCTTAAAGGAGCTAACATATGTGAGCTTTAAACCATTTGAGGTTTGATAAAGTAAATGATTCATCATGGAATAACCATTATTTTCTCCATTCTTGTTTTGCCATTCCTGCGTACATCCATCAGATTAAAAACCTTTTCCTCCTCTCTTAGATACAGAGTTTTAGAAATGAACTAGATTTATTTGGCTGTCAGCTTGGAAATTTCATCTTATATTTTTAACAACAAAAGACCAGCATATATCAACAAATTTATGACTTTCCAACAACCGACGTGACAACTACGATTCGACTCCCTCTTCCTCGAAGACACCGCCAAGGCAACAGTGGAGGACGTTCCTTCTCACATCTGGCAGCCAAAGCTTGGAAGGACATTCTCCTGCACCTCAGGACTGCCTCATCGCTCCAGCGATTCAGGAACGGTCTAGTCCTGGCTGTGCAAATGAACAGATTACCATGAAGCAGTCAACATCCCCAGAGCCTTGAGACCCTCACAGGTGATTTGCCGCTCTATATAACTCCTTTATTTATTGACTGATTGATTCAACTAAATACTACATTTGAATTTCCTCCAAGCTTATTTAAGAGATGCCTTATGTTCAACCCCAGTACCAGGCCAGTGAAATTCTTCATGTTTCACTTGAGCTAATCCAACCTTTACTTGAGTGCTCCACTGGTTTCTTCTGATTTTGAAGTCCCTTGTGGGCCTGGTGTCATTGGTGAAGAACAGAAAAATTCACTGTGGCCTAGATGTATCATTGTTCCTATTTACGATTTCTTAATAGCGATTTTTAAGGAATCGCTATTTAGAAATCGCAAAATGGGATGTATGTTTAAAATCACTATTTTTTTCCGATTTCTTAATATTCTTTATTTGCGAATTCGCAAGATACGAATTCACAAATAAGGAATAATTTCCCATTCATTCCTATGGGCTAGGAGGACCATAGGAATGATTGTGAAATACATCTCATTTTGCGATTCGCAATTTGCTAATCGCAAAATGAGAATGATTTCAAGGGTGCAGGGGTGTTTCGAGGACACCCTGCTGTACCCCTGAAATTAGCATTTGTGTGCATATGGCGCACATACATGCCCTATGGTTAAGCAAGCAAACACAGGGGATTCATTCGGTTAAGGTGATCAGAGGCTGGAATCAGGATAAATTGTAACAAATAAAGATTGCCTCTGACACCATAAATTAAACACTTAATTTTGTCCAATGTCCTAATTTATTGCCATTGTCAGCAATTTCTACTTTTGCGTTTTCTTCAAAACTATTCGGTGGTACACAATTGGGTGTTAGCACATTGCTTGTAATCATCTCCTTTGATAGAAAAACATTCAACATGTATCAACAAATAAGAACAATAAATTCATTACATGAACATTTTGACATTACTCTACACAACATTTGACGATGCTCAACATATATACAAAACATTAAAGAGACCTATGGTCCTAGTGTTTTTGCTCCTAAGCACAAAAAATCTTTCAAATTTGCTACTCTTCCAAGTTGGCTGTAGGAAGAGAGAAAAGAGTCCTACTTGGGATCAATAGATTGACTGTCTTTGGGGTATAAATACTAAACCACAAAGAAACAATCAATGTAATCCTGTGTAAGGTCGGAGAGTTCTTTTAAAAGTTTTTTTGGGCCGTGGTGTGAGATACGTCTCTCACTAAATGTCCTGTTGATTTATCAGGTCATAAGGCATACACTTCTCCTGGCCTTAATGGTGGTAAGCCTACGCGTTTCGACCTTCTATAGGATGACAGGAAATAAGTTAGGAAAGGTCTTCATCAGGGCTCAATGCTGTTGTTGTAGGACATCATGCTACACCTGTGGGAGTGTAAGGGGCATGTTTTAGTTTGGAGTCAGGAGTCTTATATACAGTTTTTAAACTAATTGTAGGTGCTGATAAAAGAGAAAATGAGGGTCACGTACCCTGGTAGAAAAAAGAGGGTTCCTCTTGTCTTGTTAGTGTCTTTAAGTTGCATCGATCGCTGAGCCCAGCGTTGTGACGTTTTTCTGAGTTGACCGGCAAGGTAGAGTATTGACTTGAATTAATCAGAGGTACGCTGGTCAAAAGAAAGAAAAAAGAGGGGTTGATTTTCCTTTCTATGCTGGTATGCCATGTTTAGATACCAGCTTAAAGATGACACGGTTAGCGAAATGTTTAGAGTGGATTTGGCATATACAAAGTTCCGTAATTCATTAGCATTATCCGTTTATGCGCTGATACCCGAAGGGGGCCCACCCTGGATGCACGCCTCATTGAGTCACATTTCTGACTGGCATGTCATACCTGCTGCTCTTCTGTTGTTCGTCCTGCCGTATTTCATTACTTTCTCCGGTCCGTTCGGGATGGTGTCTACTCACTGTGCAGCGTTTCCTCGCAGCCGATTCAGAAAAGGGGGTGGTGATGAACAGAGTGTCAGAATTAAGCAGACCACTCTTACCCAGTCCAAAGATCAGGGCTTGATCCATCACCGTTATTTATCTCACTGCACCATCCCAGCTCAGAACCTGGCTATATGCAAATCAGTCTGTCCCTGGCCCAGTGCATCATGGGAACAGGGCAGACTAAACTACCAAGCCAATTCTTCACCAGAAAGGAGACAAGCTACCGGGGACCGGTTTCTGGCATTTCAGCCGTCTTCGGCCCGGCTTGCTTGAATCCTGATGGTGCAGTGAGAAAGGGACTCATGTCTGAGTATACCCTGCCACACCTATAGTGGCCAAAAACGATTCAGAAAAGGGGGTGGTGATGAAGAGAGTGTCAGAATTAAGCAGACCACTCTTACCCAGTCCAAAGATCAGGGCTTGATCCATCACCGTTATTTATCTCACTACACCATCCCAGCTCAGAACCTGGCTATATGCAAATCAGTCTGTCCCTGGCCCAGTGCATCATGGGAACAGGGCAGACTAAACTACCAAGCCAATTCTTCACCAGAAAGGAGACAAGCTACTGGGGCCCAGTTTCTGGCATTTCAGCCGTCTTCGGCCCGGCTTGCTTGAATCCTGATGGTGCAGTGAGAAAGGGACTCATGTCTGAGTATACCTGCCACACCTATAGTGGCCCAAAACGATTCAGAAAAGGGGGTGGTGATGAACAGAGTGTCAGAATTAAGCAGACCACTCTTACCCAGTCCAAAGATCAGGGCTTGATCCATCACCGTTATTTATCTCACTGCACCATCCCAGCTCAGAACCTGGCGATATGCAAATCAGTCTGTCCCTGGCCCAGTGCATCATGGGAACAGGGCAGACTAAACTACCAAGCATATTCTTCACCAGAAAGGAGACAAGCTACCGGGGACCGGTTTCTGGCATTTCAGCCGTCTTCGGCCCGGCTTGCTTGAATCCTGATGGTGCAGTGAGAAAGGGACTCATATCTGAGTATACCCTGCCACACCTATAGTGGCCAAAAACGATTCAGAAAAGGGGGTGGTGATGAACAGAGTGTCAGAATTAAGCAGACCACTCTTACCCAGTCCAAAGATCAGGGCTTGATCCATCACCGTTATTTATCTCACTGCACCATCCCAGCTCAGAACCTGGCTATATGCAAATCAGTCTGTCCCTGACCCAGTGCATCATAGGAACAGGGCAGACTAAACTACCAAGCCAATTCTTCACCAGAAAGGAGACAAGCTACCGGGGACCGGCTTCTGGCATTTCAGCCGTCTTCGGCCCGCAGCCGGACTCGTCTGTTTCTGGATTCGAACAGAGGCCTCGGTCATTGGTTCTTTTAGGGCTAGTTTCGACACAAATGCGTCCTTATTGGTCGGGCGCCTTCACAGTGTAGAAGCTTCTTTCCAATTGGTGGATCGTAGTGCAATCACGTTGCTAGGATACATGACGCTCACCGCGTCTCCGGGTTTATGGTGGCTTTTGTTGTACCCAATTGGAAAGAAGCTTCTACACTGTGAAGGCGCCCAACCAATAAGGATGCATTTGTGTCAAAACTAGCCTTAAAAGAACCAATGACCGAGGCCTCTGTTCGAATCCAGAAACAGACGAGTCCGGCTGCGAGGAAACGCTGCACAGTGAGTAGACGCCATCCCGAACGGACCGGAGAAAGTAAGGAAATACGGCAGGACGAACAACAGAAGAGCAGCAGGTATGACATGCCAGTCAGAAATGTGACTCAATGAGGCGTGCATCCAGGGTGGGCCCCCTTCGGGTATCAGCGCATAAACGGATAATGCTAATGAATTACGGAACTTTGTATATGCCAAATCCACTCTAAACATTTCTCTAACCGTGTCATCTTTAAGCCGGTATCTAAACATGGCATTCCAGCATAGAAAGGAAAATCAACCCCTCTTTTTTCTTTCTTTTGACCAGCGTACCTCTGATTAATTCAAGTCAATACTCTACCTCGCCGGTCAACTCAGAAAAACGTCACAACGCTGGGCTCAGCGATCGATGCTACTTAAAGACACTAACAAGACAAGAGGAACCCTCTTTTTTCCTCAAGGGTACGTGACCCTCATTTTCTCTTTTATCAGCACCTACAATTAGTTTAAAAACTGTATATAAGACTCCTGACTCCAAACTAAGACATGCCCCTTACACTCCCACAGGTGTAGCATGATGTCCTACAACAACAGCATTGAGCCCTGATGAAGACCTTTCCTAACTTATTTCCTGTCATCCTATAGAAGGTCGAAACGCGTAGGCTTACCACCATTAAGGCCAGGAGAAGTGTATGCCTTATGACCTGATAAATCAACAGGACATTTAGTGAGAGACGTATCTCACACCACGGCCCAAAAAAACTTTTAAAAGAACTCTCCGACCTCACACAGGATTACATTGATTGTTTCTTTGTGGTTTAGTATTTATACCCCAAAGACAGTCAATCTATTGATCTCAAGTAGGACTCTTTTCTCTCTTCCTACAGCCAACTTGGAAGAGTAGCAAATTTGAAAGATTTTGTGTGCTTAGGAGCAAAAACACTAGGACCATAGGTCTCTTTAATGTTTTGTATATATGTTGAGCATCGTCAAATGTTGTGTAGAGTAATGTCAAAATGTCCATGTAATGAATTTATTGTTCTTATTTGGTGATACATGTTGAATGTTTTTCTATCAAAGGAGATTATTACAAGCAATGTGCTAACACCCAATTGTGTACCACCGAGTAGTTTTGAAGAAAACGCAAAAGTAGAAATTGCTGACAATGTCAATAAATTAGGACATTGGACAAAATTAAGTGTTTAATTTATGGTGTCAGAGGCAATCTTTATTTGTTACATACATGCCCTATGGGCATGTATGTGCGTCATATGCCACCTTTACAAATGCAACATTTGGGATTATTTTAAGATTTCGCAAATTACCACCAACTTCAAATTGGTGGTAATTTGCGATTTCTTAACCCAAAATCGCAAAATTTAAAAGTTTCATACATAGCATTTAAGGAATCGCAAAATTGCGATTCCTTAAATGCTATAGCAAAATAAGGAATCGCAATTTTTTGCGATTCTTCATTTTGCGATTTTTTAATGCATGTCAAAACATGCAAAAAGACAGTTTACGATTCGCAAAGGCGGAAATTCGGCGAATTTCGGCCTTTGCGAATCGCAAAAGGCTTGATACATCTAGGCCTGTGACTCTAGTGATAAGCCTTCTGTCTAGTAGTGAACATCCTTCAGCTTCAGAGTTTGCTTTTCACAGGGATAGCCCAGCCTTGCCACCTAAAGAGGCTCTTAAAATGAAAAACAGTTCAAGAATGAGACAGCAGATGTTACACAACAAGGAACATACTACAGGGTAACATTAGTGGTTAAGTAAACACATCTTTAATAAAATGTGAATATATGTGTGTCCCAGTATGGTCCATATTCCTTGGGTACCAATAAACTGTGCAAGACAATGGTGTTTGTGGAAATGTCATAAGCAGTGGGTTTGGATGTGCAGTACCTCCGGTCTCCGTGCATGTATCAATATGTTATTAAGTTTTACCAGTAAATCAGTTTTATATTGTTTATAACGGGCAGTGCGTTTTGAATTGCACTCTGGTGAGGGTGAACGCTTGCAAGCCGATAAAGGCGAAGTCTGTCTCTATTAAAAAACATTTTCTCGAGCCGCTTGTCTCATGCATATGCTTGTTGCGAATCATTATTCCAATTACGTTTTCATTAATTCAGCGGAGAGATCATTCTCGCGGTGGCTCGCGCGCGAGAGGAAAAACAGCTTGAAGTGTTGTCATCAATAAATGATCCAGTTAAACTGGGAGGGGACGCCAGATGCCGCGCGCCTGGTCTCACTGCCAAATATGGAACATACAGTCTCAAGGACAGAGGAAAACAGCGCTTTGAAGGTGGCACCGCTCCAAAAAATGCCCCGATAGAATATTCATTGTTTACATTTGCATCTGTACAGTTGGGCGTATACATATGTCAAATGCGCAATATTAATTGGAAAACAAAAGATAATATAGCAAGAACGGAATTGTAGTAATTGCACGTGCTCCGAGGTTACTGAGATATGTCTGACTCAATCACTCGCTGGGAAAATGCTGTCATTATTAGAGCGCGCGGCGGATAATGCTGCTGCTGTTGTGCAGGCCTTGGAAAGTGTTCTTTCCTGACTGAAAATAATTTGCTTTCACATCTGTGATTTTTTTTTCTTATTCGAGATGGTACATGCTATGTTTGCGTCTGTCTGACCGGTGGTCCTTTTAGACTTTGAGCGGGGTCATATGCCACGTTGAACACATGGCCGCAGTGCGTCATGGCACTGGGAAAGAATGAAAAGAGGGTCCCTGCGCTCCAGGGGGAGACAGAATTTTAACCAGGAGATGGAGTGAGCACTGCACCTGGCACCAGGGGAGCTGGCTTAGTTAAGTCTGGCCGCTCTGATGCCAGAACGAGGTGAATGAGGTGTTTTTCGAATTAATAACCAGCGAGAAGCCAGGTGAACACACCATGGGCCTGATCACGAGTGGGTCGTTAATTTCCGACCACTGCGTAAACCCCTGATCACGCAGGGGTCAGAATTACGAGTTGAGTGCTGATTAACGCCTCCGATAATTATCAGATGTGTTTAAATACCTGAGCCTTCGTTAAATTTCAGCAGGTCAAACCTGCTAAAATTTAACAGGTGAAAAGCATTCGGTGTTTACCGGCTGGCACAGGTAAGAGCGGTGGGGTGGGGGCGGAGTGGGGTGAGGGGGTGTCACCCGACTCTAATAACGTTGATGTAAAGTGAAAGTGCCCACTGACCAAACTGGTCAGGAACTAGGACCGGCCCGAGTGAGGGACGAGGGCGGGCGGAAAGGGAGGAGCTGGGAGACCAAGTGGGCAGCTCGTCAGTGAGCCGTTGGGATTTGTAGAAGAAGGACATACAATAAAGAAGGTCCCTGATACTACCACACTGTGTCTGCCTGAGTTCTTGGGGCTGGACACTACACCGACGACGGAATAGGTAAAATTTAATCAAAAAAATAATAAAACAACCTTTCTTGTGCTCACCGCATCGCCGACTCGCCAATGAGGCGAGCACAAGGTAAGTGATTTTATATTAATTTTTTTATTGAATTTTTCCTATCCCATCGTCTGTCGACTCCCCTACCACCCCACCACTATTACCTGTGCTGGCCACGCCTGTTTACTGCCGGTTTACTGTATCATGAAGATTTTGGTGCATTCTACAAAATCTGTGTTAGACCTGACATCATTGGCTTGAGTCTCTCCTCCATTTTTTCTGTTTGCCTCTACTGTTTTACGATGTTTTGCTGGTATATGCTTTGGGCGCCATGTCACTGCTGATCAGTGCCATAGCGCAAGTGCTCCCTCTGTTAAAATGATGCATCTATTGTATCCATGTTTGGCTTATTTGGTTTACTGTCAGTCCCTAGTCTAGTGCACCAGGAGTGCCGGGGCTTGTAGACGCAAATGCCGCTCGTGGGCTTGCAGCACGTGTTGTGCCACCCACAGGAGCGGCTTCGTAAAAGAATGTCTACGGGTCGGTCATTGCGAGACCCACGTGCAGTCTTGTACTGTCACGTCGGCTGCGCAGGTATACCTACTTGCCAGCCCCTCCAACCTTCCCTTAACTTCATGTTAGTCACCCCTATGGTAGGCCCATGGGCAGGGTGCATTGTAAGTGTAAGGTAGGACAAGCCTGACCAAGTTGGCATGTCCTGATAGTGAAGTGCCGCCATCTTAGGGCTTCACTATTGCGAGGTAGCCTGCTCTCCGTTGGATAGAATGGGCCGCCGGGATTATTAACGCTATAATCCTAGCTGGCTCGGGGAGCATGGTGCAATGTCGAGTTTGGTATCCCTGAACTCGGGGTTTAATTACGCATCCGTTGGTGTGGATGGTCTTTGGACTCTGGATTCGAAAATAGCACTTTTAGAAAGTGTCTATTTTCTTGTCTAACCATATCTGGTCTCTGCTGGTCTTGCGTGTGTGTGACAGGAGCTGGGTGGCTCCAAGAGGTCTGGATGAGTCAGTGTGGGATGAGTGGGACATTAAGTTGAGAGTAGGGGGAGAGTAGTTGTTGATAGCCTGCCTTGCCTGATACAATGCTGGCTCCACCCCCTGCCAAGCGACTGATGGCTCTGTGCCTGCCATGGACGATCCTAGCCCCACCTCCGGCCAGGAGGACGATAGCTCTGCTCCTGCCGGTGTCAAGGCTGGCTCCACCTCCTGCGGGGCGTCTGAGGACCCGGCCCGGCTCAATGAATAGGCCAGGTGCTACTGCCTAGCTCCACCCACCACAGACCCAGGATGTTGGGAAATCCCCGGCATAGACAAAGGGATCAAAGACGAAAAGGGGTATAAGAGAAGGACCCCTGAACTAGGAAATCAGATCACTTCTGACAAGGAACCCTGTAACCAAGGACAAGAAGCCTGCTGATCTAAAGGACTGCTTACCCCTTCTGCCAGTGTGCTGTTGTTGGGGGAATCCTGCAGTGCTTCTTTATTTTTGCCAAGGAACCAGGAGAGAGGAACTGTGTGTGTACTCTCACGCTTGCTAAGAAAATCTCCAAGGACTGGAAGAGTGCCAGTCTCCTGCTGAAGTCACAGGGCTAAAGGACTTCATTTGCTAAAAGTGCTATCTTGCTGGAAGTGTGAATCCAGCATCTCTGAAAGAACCAGCAACCACGACGATCGGACGCTGGGCCCAACCGACGCCAGCAGCAACGCCAGTGAGTAGGAGTACGGCTCTAACTCCAGAGGACCTCGTGTCTGCCCCGCTGCTGATCGCATCAACCGTGTGCCCTTCGACGCCGTGAGCGCTGCTCACTCTGTGCAACTGCATCATCGACAACGCCTGCTGTGGCCTGATCGACACCGAAGACGCGACGCCGGATTGCTCGACGCCGCTGATCATCGTGTGCTTCATTTTCCTAAGGTACTGTGTTGTTGGGGGTCCGTGTGACTCCAGGCCCGACGCAGCGCTCCTCGCGGTCGACGCCGAACCTGTGGATTATCTCTGCCCAGCGTTGTGTAGCTCCCGTGTGAGTTGCCCTGTTGCTAAGAACTGTGTTTCCAAGAAGAAGATTTGCTTGATACTAAAAGACTTTTGTGCTACAGAAGAAACTACCTTTGAACTATCCTTTTTCCTTCCTAAACGTATTTATTCCGATTGTGTACAGTTTTGCCGTTATTTGGTCTTGTGCTAAGCCTTATATAAAAATACTTATTTTTATAATACTACGGTGTCGTGTCCATTTGTAGTGTATTCACTGTATTACTGTATGTGGTCATAATTGCTTAACGCACAGCCTCTGAGATAAGCCTGTACTGCTCTGCCAAGCTACCGAGGGGGTGATCAGGGGTTATCGAAGGGTGTGATCCCCTTGCCCTGACTAGAAAAGGAGTGTCCCTATTTGCCAGAAGTGTATACCTCTGCCAACTAGAGACAGCCGGTTCTAACATTGGCTGCAGCGGTGAGGATTTGGACCTTGCATTTATGACCCATGTACAGTGATTAGTGTGCGCTACGTAGTGAAAGCAGACCATAACGCAGTCACAATCTGATTTGGAAGGATTCTATTTTTTGTTCTCCGCTTTCCTGAAACTTGATTTTTGAACACTGCCAGTTTTAACCATGAGTGACAACGGAGTCACTGCCCCTGCTATCGTTGTTGTGGAGGAGTTCGAGAGGAGTAAGCTAAAAAGATACAAGAAAGATGAGCTGAAACACTTTTGCAACCAGTTTGAAGTTCCTACCACCGGCCTCTCGAGAAAAGATGATTTTTATAAAGCATTGCAGGCCTGGTGGGAATCCAGAAATCCCTCTGATGTGGTGGTGGTACCCACAGAGGAAGGGGATGAGGAGGTGCCAGTGAATGGACCTGTGCCCTCTCCCGGAAGCAGTGTTTCCTCCAAAGGTCTTTCCCCTGAAGAAAGAGAAGAAAGGGCGAAAGAGCGAGCTTACAACATGGAGATGGCAAGGTTAAAGATAAATGGGCAGTTGGAGTTAGAAAATGCAAGAGGTAGAAGGGAAGCTGATTTAGAGATCAAAAAGTTGGAGTTTGAACGAGAGAAGTTAGCTTTGGAGCGTGAAGCCAGGTTGAGGGAACTGGATATCCAAGCTAAAAAGTTAGAGTTGAATCCCTCTGGTGGCAGCATTCCATCCGAGCCTGCAGAAAGTAAGTTTTACTTCCCAAAAGATGTGATCAAAGATTACAATAAGAATGAAGATATTGGTCAATGGTTTAAAGCATATGAGTTAGCATTGTTGGCCCACCAGGTCCCTGAGAAGAATTGGGGAGCGGGGTTGTGGGGTCGCTTTGTGAATGAGGGAAGAGATACCCTGTTAGACATGCCTGTAGCGGATAGGATGTCGTATGCTCATATGAAAGATGCTTTAATGTTGCGATATGGCTTAACCCCCGAGCAGTACAGACAAGCTTTTAGAGAATGTAAGAAGTTGCCTGGTACGACGTGGGTTGAATATGTGTCTTATTTTTGCAGAGCCATGGATGGTTGGGTAAAGGGCAGCAAAGTGGAAAGTTATGAAGCTCTCTATGATTTGTTTGCGTAGGAGCACTTGTCTAATAACTTTAGAGGGGATGATGAGTGTGTGCAGTGTTACATTTTCAAAATCCTTGGGCTCAATCCTTTTTTAAATGAAGAAGATCAGAATGGCCAATTCTTTGTAGAAAAATAGTTCTTTATTAATGATGATACAAGCGTGGACAGCCGACACGTGTTTCGCCCCTGTGGCGAATTGCGCCAGGGCTTTCTCAAGGCTGTAATAAATCACAGTAAAACGGGTGTAAGTGTCTATCAAGTCAGAAAGAAAAGGAAAAGGAGAAAAACGCCTAAGACCCCAACAGAACGTGCAAAGTTATCGAAAAAACAGAGTGGATCAGAGAGTGCAAATTCCTTTGCACCTATGTGTCAGGATTGGAAAGACCGCCCTAAGAAAGGCAAAGAAGGTCAAGGCAGAGAGAGTCAGTCAGGAAAGGGTTTTTCGAGAATTCCACCACCTCGGGTTTGTGCTGAGCAGATGCAGAACTCTTGAGATTTTGAATACGATTTGTGTGAAATACAAGACATCAGAGGGTGGGCAGATACCTCCACCAATTTAAACAAAGACAAAGTGTTCCGTCAGTGAATGAACAAAGTCCCGGGACGTGGTGAGACAGAAAAAATAATCAGAGAAAGAAAAACATTGTCCATTTCATACCTATTTACAATTCTGCATAATGCCGCGATCTGTGCATGTTAAATTTCACCATAAATTCCGGTTAGTTAACCTGTTGACACAACATATTTACATTTTTAAATAAAGTTTTTTGATAAAGTTTTTTTAATTAAATAAAGTTTTTGTTAAAAAAACCCGTTTGTATCTTGGTCATAAAGAAAGTACATTATCTTGTTTCTCAGTCATGAAATAGTCTGGTCGGGCATTTAACCAGGTTTTTTTTAAAAAAGCACAACGTGATCTTATGAAATATATGTCCATTTCTATGTAGTTTATTCATAAGTTTTTGTATTTAAACTCAGTAATCTTTACATTAGGTGGCCCAATGGTGACTTCCAAAGAGTGTCTAGTTAATGGACATGATTAAAAGAATTTAACATGTTTTCAACAGGGCAATTGTGTCAGGCCAGAGAAGATTATACTTGATGCTTTAGTCATGCTCAGTAGGTTTACTCTGAGAGGGGCGTGATCGAGACGGTTCTGTGTTTAAAGCCTCATCTAAAGGCTTTGTACACCGGTGCAGTTTGAACGCCTGCTCGCTGGTGGTTGGGAGCAGTTTGGCGTGTGTTAGAGAGGCTGAGTTCATAATGTGGCTGCGTTGTCCCCGCGTAGCAATTACCACATCAGGGTTTTAGAAAGCATTTAGCGCCTGACCAGGGTTGGGTTGGGGCGCAAGCGTTGCTATTACAGTTAAAACGAGGACGGGAATTTGGCAGTGTTAAGCATACGGGCATCGGCTTTTAATAAGAGCGAGCGCTACATTTTCCGGCATAGTGGCACTTACATATTAACATTAAAACGGACGGGAATTGGCAGTGTTAATCATACAGGCATCGGCTTTTAATAAGAGCGAGCGCTACATTTTCCGGCATAGTGTCACTTACGTATTAAGGGATCAAATCCCCGACGTGTATCTCCAAAAGCAGCTCGTCTCTCCCGTCATTTCCGCGCTCTGTTTGAGTGACTCTCTCTGCCTTGACCTTCTTTGCCTTTCTTAGGGCGGTCTTTCCAATCCTGACACATAGGTGCAAAGGAATTTGCACTCTCTGATCCACTCTGTTTTTTCGATAACTTTGCACGTTCTGTTGGGGTCTTAGGCGTTTTTCTCCTTTTCCTTTTCTTTCTGACTTGATAGACACTTACACCCGTTTTACTGTGATTTATTACAGCCTTGAGAAAGCCCTGGCGCAATTCGCCACAGGGGCGAAACACGTGTCGGCTGTCCACGCTTGTATCATCATTAATAAAGAACTATTTTTCTACAAAGAATTGGCCATTCTGATCTTCTTCATTTAAAAAAGGATTGAGCCCAAGGATTTTGAAAATGTAACACTGCACACACTCATCATCCCCTCTAAAGACTTTGTTGTTTGAAAACTCAAGAGGTCCAGAGTTTTCTTGAGTGTGTTTGCATCCACAAAAAAACAGTGAAAACTAAAGTGGACTTGGTCTCCTTTTGTGGACCACCCTCCTTTTGCTACTTGTCTAATAACTGTTTTCCAGAGCTGCGCCAGCACCTGATTGATAGCAAGATATCTAACCCTAGAAAACTTGCTGAGGAGGCGGACCGCTGGGTCAGTACCAGGGTCCACAAGGGTCCAGTGGGAGACTCAGCCAAAGGTGGGCAGGGTCCCCAGCAGAAGAGTGGGGGGGACAAGGGTAAACAGAAGGAGTCTCAGAAAGGGCCCCAAAGTAATCCCCAAGGGAACCAAGGGAAGGGTTCCCAGCCTCCCCCTGAGAAGAAGCCAGGGGCCCCGACGGGTAAACCTGTTCATAGGGGCCCCCTAATCTGCTACGGTTGTGGGCAGGTGGGACACCGGTTTTATGACCCCCAGTGTCCCAAGAAGGATTCGAATGCACCGCCGCGTGCACCCCCTCGTCAGTTGGCAAGTGTAGCCTTGGGAGGGGAGGAGATGGTTGTCCATGGGGGGAGGGGTCCTGCAGAAATGTCCCTGGTCTCGCTAGGAGACATGCAAATGGTCCCTCCACCCCCTCTGCCTAGTAACACTAGTAAATATAGGCAGTGGGTGACCATTAATGGCCATAGAGTGGAAGCCCTCAGAGACACCGGAGCGAGTGTGACAGCTGTCAAGTGTCACTTGGTGTCCAGAGAGCAGGTGGTTCCCCACGCATTCTACCCCGTGATAGCTGCCGATAACTCCCAGAAAGAGTGTGAGGTGGCTCAGGTTTCCTTTGAATGGGGGGGAGTTTCAGGTACTCTTCAAGTTGCTGTGAGGCCCGCCATGCCTGTCGACTGTCTCCTGGGCAATGATTTGGAAGACTCCCCTTGGGCTAAGGTGGAGAGAGCGGCGCATTTGAAAATGTTGGGTGTGCCAGAGTGGGTGTGTGCAACCACTCGATCCATGACAACGAGTAAGGGTGTTGATGGGGTCCCGGAGCCTGAAAGTACGGCCCAGGACCCAGCTGTGAAGAGAAGAGGCAGGAGGCGCGGGAAACCGGCCCCCGTTGTTCCCGTGGTCCAGAAGGAGGTAGACCCTGAGGGGGATGCCCTGGAGCCCACCGGGGAACAAATTGCCGAACTGGGAGATCTGCCCGAGCTGACCCACTGGCAGCAGGATGGTGGTCCCTCCAGGGAGGAATTCTGTGCGGAACAGAAGGAGTGCCCTTCTCTTGTGGGCATGAGGCAGCAGGCCTCAGCCCAATCCTCAGGTGATCAGTCAGGGTCACATTTTGTGTACTGGGAGAACGACCTCCTGTATAGCGAGCCTAAGGCTGCTGAACCTGGGTCAGCCCGTGTGCTGGTGGTCCCCCAGCGCTTCAGAGCCTTCCTACTGGGTTTGGCTCATGACGTACCGTTAGCTGGACATCTGGGGCAGGACAAGACCTATGACAGGCTTGTCACCCATTTTTATTGGCCTCAGATGCGTAGGGATGTAGACATCCATTGCAAGACTTGTCGCACTTGCCAGGCGAGTGGGAAAAGCGGAAGGAAGCAGAAGGCTCCCCTCCAACCTTTTCCAGTGGTCAGCACCCCCTTTGACCGGGTGGGTATTGACATTGTTGGGCCCCTGGACCCCAAGACAGCCCTAGGCAACAGGTTCATCCTGGTCTTGGTGGACCATGCCACGAGGTACCCGGAAGCCATCCCTCTCAGGACAGTGACGGCCCCCGTGGTGGGACGGGCACTGATGGGTGTTTTCTCCCGGATGGGGTTCCCCAGAGAGGTGTTGTCCGACCGAGGCACCAACTTCATTTCGAACTATATGAAGTCTCTGTGGAAGGAGTGTGGGGTAACCTACAAGTTCACCACTCCTTACCACCCTCAAGGAAATGGGCTGGTTGAAAGATTCAACCGGACCCTGAAAGGCATGATTATGGGTCTTGAAGAACCAATGAGGCGGAAATGGGACGTCCTCTTGCCATGCCTGTTGTTTGCTTACCGTGAGGTGCCGCAGAAGGCTCTAGGGTTCAGCCCCTTTGAGCTCTTATACGGTCACCCGGTAAGAGGACCTCTGAGTCTGGTCAAGGAAGGCTGGGAGCAATCTCCCAGGAAACCTCCCCAGGATGTATACAGCTACATGCTGGCCTTTCGGAACCAGACCCGGCGCTTCAGAGAACTTGCTCAGGCAAATCTGGAGGCCAGCCAGGAGGAGATGAAGCGTTGGTACGACCGGAATGCCACTCTGGTAGAGCTTCAGCCTGGTCAGGAAGTGTGGGTCATGTCCCCTGTGGAACCTTGTGCGCTCAAGGACAGGTGGACTGGACCGTTTAAGGTTGTGGAGAAGAAGAGCGATGTCACCTACTTGGTGGACTTGAAATCTCCCAGGAACCCCTTGCGGGTCCTGCATGTCAACCGTTTGAAGCCCCACTTAGAAAGGTCCGAAGTGGGCATGCTCCTAGCTACAGATGATGGAACGGAGGAGGAGAGTGAGCCTCTTCCTGACCTCCTGTGTGCTAAAGAGCAAGACGGGTCGGTGGATGGTGTGGTCCTCTCTGACACACTGACCCTTGAACAGAAACAGGATTGTCGCCAACTGTTGGGACAATTCCCGGATCTGTTTTCCTTGGTTCCGGGTGTCACCCATTGGTGTGTCCATGACGTTGACACCGGAGACAGCCCTCCTGTGAAGCACAAGGCTTACAGGGTGACTGACAAGGTCCGAGCGTACATTAAGGAGGAGGTCTCCAAAATGTTCGCGTTAGGGGTAATTGAGTCCTCTAGCAGTCCTTGGGCCAGCCCAGTGGTCTTGGTCCCGAAGGCTGCAGCGCCTGGTGCTTCACCAGAACTCCGGTTCTGCGTGGATTACCGAGGACTCAATTCGGTCACGAAGACTGACGCGCACCCCATCCCCAGAGCTGATGAGCTCATCGATCGGTTGGGGGCTGCCCGGTACCTTAGTACGTTTGATTTAACGTCTGGGTACTGGCAGATCGCCTTGACTGATGGGGCAAAAGAGAGGTCAGCATTCTCCACACCAGATGGGCTATACCAGTTCCGGGTGATGCCCTTTGGGATGAAGAATGCCCCTGCCACCTTCCAGAGGTTGGTCAACCAGGTCTTGGCTGGACTGGAGGACTTCAGTGCCGCCTACCTGGACGACATCGCAGTGTTCAGCGCCAGCTGGGAGGAACACTTGCGCCACCTCCAGGAAGTGTTGTTGGCCCTGCGCGGAGCAGGCCTCACAATCAAAGCCAGTAAGTGCCAGATTGGGCAGGGTTCTGTGGTGTACTTGGGGCACCAAGTAGGGAGCGGCAAGGTTGCCCCCCTGCAACCCAAGATTGATACCATCCTGGCTTGGGCACCGCCCAAAACCCAAACGCAGGTGAGAGCCTTCTTAGGACTCACAGGTTATTACAGGAGGTTTGTCAAGGATTACGGCAACATCGTGCACCCCTTGACTTCGCTGACTTCCAGGAAGCAGCCACGAAACGTGATCTGGACTGATGCCTGTCAAACGGCCTTTGACACCCTGAAAGCTGCAATGTGCACAGCACCTATACTCCAGGCACCCGACTTTTCGAGAGAATTCATTGTTCAGACGGACGCTTCAGAGCATGGCGTGGGGGCTGTTCTAGCTCAAGTGAATGAAGAGGGCCGAGACTTGCCTGTAGCCTTCATCAGTAGGAGGTTACTTCCCAGGGAAACGAGGTGGAGTGCGATAGAGAGAGAAGCATTTGCTGTGGTCTGGGCGCTGAAGAAGCTAAGACCCTACCTGTTTGGGACTCACTTCCGGGTTCAGACAGACCACAGGCCCCTCAGATGGTTGATGCAGATGAGGGGTGAGAATCCAAAACTGTTGAGGTGGTCCATTTCTCTACAGGGGATGGACTTTACGGTGGAACACCGCCCTGGTACAGAGCACGCCAATGCTGATGGTCTGTCCAGATTTTTCCGCCTTAGTGATGAGGACTCCCTAGGTTAAGGGTAGTTCTCCCCACATTTCAGCTGGAGGGGACACGTGTTAGACCTGACATCATTGGCTTGAGTCTCTCCTCCATTTTTTCTGTTTGCCTCTACTGTTTTACGATGTTTTGCTGGTATATGCTTTGGGCGCCGTGTCACTGCTGATCAGTGCCATAGCGCAAGTGCTCCCTCTGTTAAAATGATGCATCTATTGTATCCATGTTTGGCTTATTTGGTTTACTGTCAGTCCCTAGTCTAGTGCACCAGGAGTGCCGGGGCTTGTAGACGCAAATGCCGCTCGTGGGCTTGCAGCACGTGTTGTGCCACCCACAGGAGCGGCCTCGTAAAAGAATGTCTACGGGTCGGTCATTGCGAGACCCACGTGCAGTCTTGTACTGTCACGTCGGCTGCGCAGGTATACCTACTTGCCAGCCCCTCCAACCTTCCCTTAACTTCATGTTAGTCACCCCTATGGTAGGCCCATGGGCAGGGTGCATTGTAAGTGTAAGGTAGGACAAGCCTGACCAAGTTGGCATGTCCTGATAGTGAAGTGCCGCCATCTTAGGGCTTCACTATTGCGAGGTAGCCTGCTCTCCGTTGGATAGAATGGGCCGCCGGGATTATTAACGCTATAATCCTAGCTGGCTCGGGGAGCATGGTGCAATGTCGAGTTTGGTATCCCTGAACTCGGGGTTTAATTACGCATCCGTTGGTGTGGATGGTCTTTGGACTCTGGATTCGAAAATAGCACTTTTAGAAAGTGTCTATTTTCTTGTCTAACCATATCTGGTCTCTGCTGGTCTTGCGTGTGTGTGACAGGAGCTGGGTGGCTCCAAGAGGTCTGGATGAGTCAGTGTGGGATGAGTGGGACATTAAGTTGAGAGTAGGGGGAGAGTAGTTGTTGATAGCCTGCCTTGCCTGATACAATGCTGGCTCCACCCCCTGCCAAGCGACTGATGGCTCTGTGCCTGCCATGGACGATCCTAGCCCCACCTCCTGCCAGGAGGACGATAGCTCTGCTCCTGCCGGTGTCAAGGCTGGCTCCACCTCCTGCGGGGAGTCTGAGGACCCGGCCCGGCTCAATGAATAGGCCAGGTGCTACTGCCTAGCTCCACCCACCACAGACCCAGGATGTTGGGAAATCCCCGGCATAGACAAAGGGATCAAAGACGAAAAGGGGTATAAGAGAAGGACCCCTGAACTAGGAAATCAGATCACTTCTGACAAGGAACCCTGTAACCAAGGACAAGAAGCCTGTGCTGTTGTTGGGGGAATCCTGCAGTGCTTCTTTATTTTTGCCAAGGAACCAGGAGAGAGGAACTGTGTGTGTACTCTCACGCTTGCTAAGAAAATCTCCAAGGACTGGAAGAGTGCCAGTCTCCTGCTGAAGTCACAGGGCTAAAGGACTTCATTTGCTAAAAGTGCTATCTTGCTGGAAGTGTGAATCCAGCATCTCTGAAAGAACCAGCAACCACGACGATCGGACGCTGGGCCCAACCGACGCCAGCAGCAACGCCAGTGAGTAGGAGTACGGCTCTAACTCCAGAGGACCTCGTGTCTGCCCCGCTGCTGATCGCATCAACCGTGTGCCCTTCGACGCCGTGAGCGCTGCTCACTCTGTGCAACTGCATCATCAACAACGCCTGCTGTGGCCTGATCGACACCGAAGACGCGACGCCGGATTGCTCGACGCCACTGATCATCGTGTGCTTCATTTTCCTAAGGTACTGTGTTGTTGGGGGTCCGTGTGACTCCAGGCCCGACACAGCGCTCCTCGCGGTCGACGCCGAACCTGTGGATTATCTCTGCCCAGCGTTGTGTAGCTCCCGTGTGAGTTGCCCTGTTGCTAAGAACTGTGTTTCCAAGAAGAAGATTTGCTTGATACTAAAAGACTTTTGTGCTACAGAAGAAACTACCTTTGAACTATCCTTTTTCCTTCCTAAACGTATTTATTCCGATTGTGTACAGTTTTGCCGTTATTTGGTCTTGTGCTAAGCCTTATATAAAAATACTTATTTTTATAATACTACGGTGTCGTGTCCATTTGTAGTGTATTCACTGTATTACTGTATGTGGTCATAATTGCTTAACGCACAGCCTCTGAGATAAGCCTGTACTGCTCTGCCAAGCTACCGAGGGGGTGAGCAGGGGTTATCGAAGGGTGTGATCCCCTTGCCCTGACTAGAAAAGGAGTGTCCCTATTTGTCAGAAGTGTATACCTCTGCCAACTAGAGACAGCCGGTTCTAACAATCTGCATATTGTTTCCCAGAAACTCGTAATAGATTACAGTTATCACACCTGATAAATAACATACCCCATGGTATCCTATACCTGTAGTCAGGCCCCATAACTGCAAACTGTGTGTTGAGCAGAAAGATGGCACTGGAAACAATCAATCAATCAAAAAATTTGTAAAGCGTGCTGCTCACCCGCTAGGGTCTCAAGACGCTGTGAGTTGTTTCTTGAAGGAGAGATGGTTCTGGGTCAGCCGTAGGTGGGTGGGGAGGGATTTCCACGTCTTGGCCGCCAGGTGGGAGAAGGATCTTCCGGCGGTGGATTTGCGAATCCGTGGGACGGCGGCGAGGGCGAGGCTGGCGGATCGGAGCTGGCGGGTGGGTGTGTAGAATGTGAGGCGTCTGTTGAGGTATTTCGGGCCCATGTCATGGAGAGCTTTGTGTGCGTGGGTGAGGAGTCTGAACGTGATCCTCTTGCTGACGGGGAGCCAGTGCAGGTCTTTGAGATGGGCAGAGATGTGGCTGTGACGAGGGATGTCCAGGATGAGTCGTGCAGAGGCGTTCTGTATGCGTTGGAGTCTTTTTTTGGAGTTGGCTGTGGTTCCAGCGTAGAGGGTGTTCCCGTAGTCCAGTCGACTGGTGACGAGGGCCTGGGTGACCGTCTTCCTGGTTTTGGTGGGGATCCAGCGGAAGATCTTTCGGAGCATCCGCAGGGTGTTGAAGCAGGATGATGAGACGGCGTTGAAACACGGTGTTGAGGTCCATATAGGCACTCTCTCCCCATGTGATGCCAAATCAAATGGCTCATGCCGGAACCTGTAGATGGTTCAGCTCTTGAACTAACTACAAGTCAGGAAAGACTGATGAGACTGAAAAACACGTTAACCTCTTTCAATACTTAGGTGATGAAATGCGGAATGTTTTCATGAATGTTAATAATACATGCATTGATAATGCCTTTGTAGTAGCAGTGGAACCTGCCAATAAACTCTCTGACACACAAGTGAACGCCAACTATGAGGGAACTATCCTGCAGCAAACACACCAGAGAATTCCATGAACTATTTTGAGCTAAAACAATATGCAAAGGAGAGATAGGTAACAAGTGCCATGAAGGTAGAATGTGAGAAAGGGAACGTTCAGGGGCAGGAAATACGCATGTATCAGGGTGATAATTAAAATAGAGGATAAGGAACAGAAGTATCTATATACAGTATGACTAGAATTCAAGATCTCAATTTAACATTCTCGGAAACTTAGTAGATCGGTCCGAAAAGAGCTATCAAGGCAGATATCTTGGTGAGGGTTTCTACCACTAGATAGTTGTGGAATCAGGAAGGTAGTTGTTGAGGAGGAATCTTCTGAGTTGTTTTTTGAAAGCTGGAAAAGAAGTCAACATGTGGATTTTGCAGTGGATTGATTTTCATATTTGGGACATGCAGCCAAAAAATTTTTGTTTAATTACGTTGTTTCATGATGGCAGAAAGGAAGGCCAGTCTGTACTTCGAAATTGACAGAATCCACCATTTACTTCACTTTCTTGGACAGATAGTGCGATTGATCAGAGTGTATAAGTTTCTGGACCATGCAATAAAGTTTGAACATGGATCTTCCCTCAATGGGTAGCCAACCCAGTAAAGACAGGATAGGTGAGATGTGGTCAATTCAGTCGGCCACTGAGGCCAGGTGAAGTGCAACATGCAGGGAGTCTTTGATCTAAACTAGGTGTGTTTTCAGAATGCCAGCAAGGATAGAGTTTCTGTAGTCAAGCCAAGTGAGGTCCATCGATTGGATAACTCTTTTCAAGTCATATGTAGTAAGGAAGGGTTTTACACACTAGATATGTTTCATTTGAAAGTTAGTGCTTCTTGTGAATGTGCCAATATGGTTGTGGAAGTTAAGCTTGCTATCCAGAATATAACCTAAGGATTGTTTATTATCAATGATGGGAGCATTGCAACCAAGTCATAGGATGTTCTTTGAGTCCATCCACACATGAACAGATGTATACAGGACTCGAGATGAAAGGAGAAGGAACTCTATTTGGAGATTTAGCTTAAGGTGGTGTAGACACACCCATGTTTATATTACTTGAGGCAAGTCTGGATACATAATTAGGGGAGGACACTTTAAGGCATAACTAGGTGCAGTTAGCATATTGGTGCTTTGAAATGGCCACCTCCTTAACAATATCACTTAAGTCTTAAGGGTTCAAGATATAGCTTGAACAAGGCTGGCGTGGACGGGGACCCTTGTGTGACCCTTTGAGTGAAGCAATTGATTGACACCAATGCAATTCTGTAAGGTGTGAAGTAGGACTTTACACCTTACATAGTTAAGTCACTAAGAGGTCAAGTAGACCCAGCAGGCAGGAGTCCATATTGTCATAAACAAGAAGAGACAACCTCTGATCTGTTTCTGATTCTCCCTAGATATGCATCAGGGAGTCCCTATGATTTTTAAAAAAAGATTCTCACCTACAGTATACTTTGGTGGCATGCATCATCATAGAGCCCTTGTCCAGATACGTCCTGTATCTGGACGGGCTCAACCATTAGAAATAAGGGATTGCTTTTGGTGAGGGATGGAATCTTTAGGTTAAAATTGCCTAGTGAGTACTTCTATTGATCTCCTTTATTAACTGGTCCCCTGGCATGATTAAAAACAGGTGTTATGCATATGGAGGCAAGTTGTAGCTCCAGCATCAGAATGCGGTCTACATGTTTCAGCCACTTAATTGTCCGTACGGATCATGTGGGTTTCTTTAGGAACAAATACGATCCCTCCATTGCCCTAGTATTTATTGATATCTATTAATTGTGTATTTGTGCACTCTCACATTTGTAATTTATAGAAAACGTCTAAGAGAACTTCACTTTTATATGAATATACAGACACTGGATGTTCTAAATAGGTTTAAAAGCGGATGGAGACCTTTGTGGAAGATTTGTAAGTAAGGGCAGCTCAACTTTAGCGCTCTTTGGGGGCGAGCAGGAAATTCCGGTCATATAATAGAGAAGTGCTCTGCGACCATTTTTTATGAATCGCATGTCTATAATGCTGGAACTACCAACTGCCTCCATATGCATAGGTAAGAGGGAATCCTGAGTTCAAAAAGATATGGTCAACATGTTTCTTGTCTACTTCGCGCTAAATAGGATCAAAAGCAATTTGTCTGGACAAATAGATGGGTTTTGCCTACCCGTCTCCATGGACTGGGAACATGAAGATTGGTAGGCAAAATGCAGGAACTTGATATGAGGCAAATCTTCAATTTAATGAGTTCTCCAGGGCCCTACTTGTATTGGGAGTCGGGTCATATACTTCAGTAGGACTTTATGTCCTGACTTGTGGAGTAAGTTGCATTTTTTTTGTTTTATTTTTGTTTTGGGCACCTACATACGTCGCTTTAGGTGGACTTCATTCACCATCCAAATAAGCAGTCCACCTACAGAGATTAGGTATTCTATATGGTTCCTGATGAATTTGCATTGATCTTGTATACTCCGGAACATACCCATCCTATATGTTCTTAATGTTTTAATTCTTACCGAAGGACCCTTGAATATGAAGGAATTTTGGATGCCTTTAGATAATTTTAATTGTTTCAACAAAAGAGGATCTCCACAGCGGACCAAGCAATTAGCACCTCAACTTCAACAGTCCCATAAAATGTTCAATGACATGTGCTGTTAAACCTCCAAGACCTGCTGTGGTTCGGTCTCACTGGGTTCCCAGATAGAAGCTTGAAAAGACGTAGAGGCAGCACCAGTCCAATCGGACATCAAGACATGGTCTTGCATGCCCCTCAACATCTTCGGTAGGTCTGCGATTTTCAAGATAGTCGCCCTTCCGCGCCTACTATACCAGTTGCAGAACCACCCGAATAAGATTGAACCACAGTGGTTCCGTCGGGTCAATTCGGTGCTGGGCCGCTTCCTGTGGGCGGGGGGTGCCGCCAGGGTGGCGCTGCGGACATGCTTCCTGTCCACATACTGTGGGGGTCTGGCCACGTCGGACCTCCTGTCCTACTACCAGGCCTCCCACCTTTTGGTTCTCAATGAATGGTGGTACGGCGATAGACGAGACCCTGCGTACGCCCTCGAACGCTTGTTGATGGGAGATACCACATTGCATACGCTGTTGTACTCGGCTGGGCAACGGAGGAGGCTGCCGCGAATCACACAGGTGGTCTTCAGGATTTGGAGACAAGTACTGCGCCGTATGGGCTGGTGGGGTAGACTGACGGCAGAAACCCCACTGTGGAAAAATGGACAGCTCCCCGCACTGGCCTCGCTGACGGGGTTTGGTGGCTGGGACTCTATCAGAATTTCCTCGCTTGGACATGTTCTTACTGGGGTTACGCTCAAGTCCTTCCAAGACCTTAGCACTGACTTCCATATGCCCAAGACCCAATTCTTTAAATACCTACAATTCCGTCATGCGCTTGCACCTAGTTTGGTTGGCTTGGATCAGCTCCCCGAATTTAGTCCAGTGGAAGCCAAGCTCTTCATGGGAGACCTTGGGGATAAAAAAGTATCCCGAATCTACCAAACACTGGTCACTCACTGCTCCTCTTCCCTACTATCGCTGAAAGAATCCTGGGAAACAGACATTGGTCCATTGGACGAAGATGATTGGAGGGAGGCCCTGGAATCCCCCCGTGGGGCTGCCATTGCTGTGCGACTCCGCTTAATACAATTTAAATATCTGCATAGGGCCTATTACACTAGGGAGAGACTATGGAAGGCTGGCCTAGTTGCGACCCCGGAATGCCTGCGTTGTGGGACTGAGAGAGGTACGCTATTGCATACGGTGTGGTCCTGTCTGGGTCTGACTCAGTTCTGGAATGGTGTGTGGAGTTGTTTGTCAGAGGTGCTGGGGTGGGACCTTCCCCGTACGCCCAGGCTGGGTCTTCTGCATATCTTGGAGAATGTGGGTGGGAACATCTACAAACATCACCTTTTGTTGTTGGGCCTGGTAGTGGGCAAGCGAGACCTGGCGAGGGCATGGAAGGGTGAGCGTGCTCCCCCACTGAGTGCCTGGAAAGCGGGCCTGGATTACTTCATGGGGTTAGAGCTACCTGTGTTTGAATCCAGGGGATGCCCCCGGAAACATTTCAAGATCTGGAAACGGTGGGCGGATTACAGGGGGTTAACTTTGGAGCCCCCAACAAACTTGGACGATGGACTACCTGCAGATGGGGACTTCCAGGCCTAGGGGGACTCTCAACGATTGCTGTACTCTATTCATATATTGAGGTTGATTGTGATCACGTGCTTTGGGTTAGGGTGGGATAAGGGGTGGGTAGTTGGGGCCTTGGGTAGTTGGGGTGGTGGAGGGGGGGCGGGCGGGGGGCTTTTTGAGTGATTGGGTTGGAATACACCTTGACATATTTCTGCCATCTGACAGTGCCCTCCTGATTGTGGAGAACTGTATTTATGCTCTGCCTAATCATTCAATAAAAACGGTTGTGAAAAAAATACTTGGGAAAACATTTTAATGAAATACCCATTGGAATACCAATGTAGACCTAGTCCAATACTTGTTAAAAGCAATTTTCTCAAAGAGTGGTTAAAAACTATACATAATGACATGCTTCTACATACGCTCGTGGATACTGTCAATCCTGTAATTAATAACATCATAAATGCATCAATGGCCACGGCCATCATCCCCTCAGAGTGGAAACTGGCGGCGGTCAGACCGCTGCAGAAAAAACATCTTCCTGACCCCACCACACTATCCAACCTTCGACCAATTTCACTGCTCCCTGTATTTTGTAAAATTACAGAGTCGTTCGTAAATAAACAAATCACTAAGTTCCTTAAAGACAACCAGGCCTGGCACCCTAACCAATCAGGTTTCAGAGCACAACACTCTACTGAGTCAGCTCTCCTGTTCACCACCGATACCATCCGTATGGCTTTGGACCAGGGTAAGAAGGCTGTCCTGATGCTTTTAGATCTGTCGGCAGCCTTCGACACGGTCTCACATACCATCTTGATTGACCGGCTAGCAGCATCTGGCATAACTGGAAAGGTCCTTGACTGGATTAAGAACTTCTTAAGTGGCAGTAGACAAGTGGTCACCCTGGGTGATTTCTGCTCGAATGATAAACCACTTACGACTGGAGTACCGCAAGGGTCTAGTCTAAGTCTGACACTTTTCAATGTGTACACCACCCCTTTGATCAGGTTGATATCGTCCTTTGGTATTGATGTGGTTGCATACGCGGACAAAATTCAACTGATCCTAGTCCTTGATAAAGACACCCAGGACTGGGAAGAAAATTTGAAAGGTTGCCTGACGGCTACATTCGACTGGATGGGGAAGAACCATTTGAAATGTAATACGGGCAAAACAGAAATCATGCCAATGGGCCCTCATAATGACTTTGTCCCTAAACTCTGGTGGCCGGTGAACGCAGAGGTACTGCCTCATACCACCAATGCGGCACGTAATTTAGGCATCAAGTTTAACACCGCTCTGTCTTTCAAACAACAGGCACTGGCAGTAGCAGGGACCTGTTTCAACGTCATCAAGGGACTAAGAACATTTTTCGACCTTCTTCCTCTAGCAGCTAGGAAAATGGTAACGGTCGTTCTCGTCACATCGAGTCTAGATTATTGCAACAGCCTATATGCAGGGACCAATCAAGTGGTCACGCAGCCGCTAGGCTGGTGTTGAAATTGCCAAAGAAATCCTCTGCATCTGCTGCATTAAATACCTTGCACTGGCTACCAATTATAAAACGGGTCCTTTTCAAGATCCTAGTTATTACATTTAGAGCCTTCCACTCTCAGGGACCAAAATACCTACAAGAGAGGTTCTCTCGTTACCACCCCGTGCGTATCTTGCATTCCTCCAATGCCAACCTGTTGTCTGTCCCTGTTTTCAGACTGAGTTCAAGGGGGGGTAAATCTTTGCCAGTTCTAGGGTCAAAGGCATGGAATAAACTCTCCCCTCACCTCCGTGCCATAGAGCTGGAAATGGAATTACAAAAGGCACTGAAAACCTGGATCTTTAAGCTTCCTGACACCTGTGCAAGAGTACTAGTATGAAGGCCTGGGGGAATTACTAATAGCAGCCTGACCAGTGTTTATATCTTCCTGGTCAGTAGTGGCGCCTGGATGCTCCCTGGAGCGACAGTTGCGCAATACAAATATCTGTTTACATTACATAGCACCATGATCTCCAGCTAGTTTGCTGGAAAGGCTTCAAGGGGTAAACCATCTCATGCCAATCACTGCGAAGCCTCAGCCTTTCTGCTCATAGAGGGAAGGTCGTTAAGTAACAACTGGGTTCCTTTTAAAGTAAAAATTATATAGCAAACTAGTTGGACACAACAAATATGACATTGACTGTTCCCTCATTTTCATTTTTACATAACAGAGCGGGGCCTCATTTCCCCGTAGCGGTTGCCGGGCGAGGTGAGGTTATCTCCCACATAATGCTGGGTGAGTAAGACATCAAACTAAACTATTTTTTAATAGAACTTGTCATATAGAAGGACTACAGCCTTCTGTTCAACGAAGGGACGTTTCTCTTCGATTTTTTTGTGTTGTCTGTACTGTCTCTTTATGTCATTTTGGGATATATGTATACAACCTTATTATATACTTTGTGCACTGTTCTTTCTTCTCTTTTAGGAAAGGACAACTAATTCAATCCCACCAGATTACATTGGGGACCCAAGTTCCTGGTAGGAGTAATTGAATATTTGTTGCACAGTAACATTTTTCATTTTTTTCACTTGCACTTTTTGCAGTAGCTATCCATTCTGGGTCCTGAAGAAAGCCGGACAGTTGTTCCGCTCGGCTGAAACATGTTGACCTCACAGCATAGCGCCAGAACATAGTTATACTTTCAGACTATTAGGCGTAATTTTATTTTTGACACTTGGACAATCCTTATTAAACTCGATTTTTTGCCCTAGTAGCCAATTTTAACATTTCACACACATCTTCACAGCACTGCACATCATCAGCATCATTTGAATAACACTGTGGCTAGAGTTCCACCTCAGAAATCCATCTCTGCACCATCGATTGATGGGTTGGGCGAGGTTTGGATTTACTATCTGTATCCCACATGATGATATTCCGCCACAAGGGTGGGCTGATGGGAGTTTCTCAGTCCTGTGTCATTTCATTTGGTTGCTACATGATCTCACTTTGTCTTTAGCTTCTAGTGCAGCACACACATTTACTTGACTGGACATCTCTTCTTTTGTTATTACATTTGAGTTGGGGTTTTGAGATGTCAGGGTGGGTAAACTGACCCCTTTAGACCCTCCTCACCTCTCTTTTTTCAGTTGTGAAAGTCGACATAAATCAGTTCCTTTTGAAAAAACATTTCACTCTTCATTCACTAACATGTAACCCACTGGTCAGCATCCTATTTGTCTGTCCCGTCACAGACACAATTCTCAACCATTCCTCTTGGATTCACAAAAACCTCAGACATGCCAGATACTAAGAAGTATCGCCAAAGGAAAACTGATTTAATGACCCATCATCGAAGTATCACAGTGCTTGACATCCGGGAGAGAGATCTGGTGCTTGTGGAAAGTTTAGAATGCTGCTGGAGCCTGGGTTGCTCAGTCGCCTACCACAAGGAAACAGTGGATTAAGCTGCCAGGGAATACTCCATTGTCTCAAGCAGGCGTTTGCACATAAGATTAACCCTGGTCCAGACCTGGAGGTTGTCAAGGATAGAGATGAACCACTATTGATTTGGTACCTCCCCATTTCACCGAGACGCTGTTATATGAGCCTTAGGTCACCCCTTTGAGCTCATCGGCTGGAACATAGCAATCATTAGTGCAGCAGATGAGGTGGGCCATCAGGATCTGAGAGGCCATCAGAACCCCAATTATGGCTATCTTTGACGACCTAACCATGGGACAGGATGAGCATTTTCCTCACTTACATAAGGGCTTTTGTTACCCTTACTTCACCATTGCCTACTGGATGGTGGACCACTGAGCCAACAAGAAGGTGAGGGCTGTGTGGTTAGTAAAACTCCTATGCTTACTCATCTGAGTCAAAGGCAACAGTAAAACAAGACCTTATCCAGAACTATCTATAAGGAGTTCAGACTATTTGTCAAAGGCCATTTGAAGCTGTACCAGCTGTGGCACTGCAAAACCAGTAAATTATTGGTGCCTCTGTTTAAACAGGAAGACCTAAGCTTGGACCAGGAGAACAGAGATTGTGTCCAGCACAGTGAGCTACAGCACGGCAGTACCTTTGAATCAGGGAGGTGGTCCTGTCTGGAGCTAGGGGACCGCCCATTTTCTGAACTAAGGGGCAGATTTATCAAGGCTTTTGGTGCTGCAAAGCCAACCAAAGTCTTGATATAGTATTTATATTCCAATGCAAAACATTATTTTCTGGAAAAAAGCCCACAAAGTTGTGCAAATCGTGTTGTGGGGCCCTTTGCAATACTGTACATTAAGTAAGCCTTCCGTGAGGCAGGTAAAAAGTCATACAGAAATCATTATTTCGCCTTACTTTTCTCACTCTGCATGTGTGCTGCAGTGTATACCACACATCCAATGTGTAAAATGTTTTAAAAACATATCTAGGCATAGAATCTTTGTACTGCAAAGGTATCCTTCCAGGGCTCGAGTCGGGGTACCACGGGGTAGACGGTGTCCCCCACTTATTTTACAGGGTGGACGCCGTCCCCCCTGCCAAACAGCTGGACTTCACCTTTTTGGCCTCTCTGGGACGAGATCGGAACCCCCTTTCGTGACGTCACTTCCTGTTGTGACATCACTTCCGGTGACCGCGTCCCCCCCCTTCTTTTTTTAGGACTTGTGCCCTGTATCCTTCCAATACAAAATCTATGCTAGCCAGCACACACACAATTGCACTATGGTGTTAAGATGTGTGTGACACAAGACAGCATTAACCCCTTCGATGCTGATGACAAGCTCAGCTCGTCATCAGCTACGCCGCTCGTATGCTGATGACGAGCTGAGCTCGTCATGTAACGCAGGTTTTTGAAAAATCCAGCGCACAGCGGGAAAACCGCTAGCGCGCAAGGGGTTAAAGAGCGCAAGCACAGGGGAAGACAGTAACAGCAGGCCATATTGGGTAAATATTGCTCTGAGCTGCTCTCTCCTGCTAGCATAACGCAACAACTTTGGTTGCTGAAATGTGTTGTGCTTTTTTTGTATATCTGCCCCGAAAAGTACTCATGGCAACACCAAAACCAAAAATTAAAGTACACCTTCCAACAAATACATTCATTAATCTAAACTGAGAACTGATGAAGAGCTATGAACTACATACTTCATGGGACATGTTACATAATCTTGACGCGCTAAAATTGAACGTTTTTGTCTTGTGTACTAGGCAGCGGGGCAAATTATCACATATGGATGTTTGCACCAACACAAAAAAAAGTATCCAGGCTGTCCTCTATTTTTTCTCTTTTTCCAAAGAAAGGAGCAGAGCAAATACATTTCTGCCACCTTTAAAACCTGGACGGCAAAATCATTTTTTACGCAGTCATTTTTAAAAATGTTGTATTACGAATTTTTATTTTAGTGGAGATTAATCCAGCTTCAGTTTTTTCAGTGTTACAAACTGTATTGCACTGAAACTGATTTGTAAGCAATATGCATGTTATATTTTTTTTTAATTGATTCCTCCATCTATCCAGCAATTCAGGAAAGGACTCGAGACCTGGCTGTTCGATTAAACAGATCACCACAAACAGTTAGCAACTCCAGCGCCTTGAGGACCCAGTGAGGATTTGCTGCACTTTCTAAATTCTTGAGTGATTGATTGATTATGTTTTCTTCATTTGTGTCCTGATGATAAAATGACATGGACTGGAGATGCACAATTCCTGCATTCCTTTTCATGCAAGCAAAAACAGGACAAAAGAGAATTCACTTCCTGTTTCACCAGTCCAGTGCAAATATTATGTAATCGAGACTTCAGAAGAAGTGGCCTTCGTAGGTCGGAATGCCCTCATTAGGAGAACCAAGTTAAAATACTTGTCTGAAGAGTCTGGCCATTTTTTTTAAATAGAGAAATACATCCAAAGAAGGGGAGATTGGGAAGCAAGGCAGGGCATTCCAGAGAAGTGAGGTTGCCAGAGCGCTCGGATAGTTTTGCCAGTCAGGCATGCTGCAAGCGGTTGAGAATGAAATGTTTCGCATTCCTCGACGTGCTTTGCCCGTATCTGAGCTCCGTAACTCTGAGGCAGAATTTCTTTTTATAAACAATGTCGCACGCTGAGTCAATCTCCCTAGAATACGTTGTTAAAAAAATAGTTTTAATAAAAGACATATTGTTACTTCCTGTTTTGTCTTTTGCTGGTTTTCACTGTTTTTTTTGCAGTCTTGTGAAATCTCAAAAATCGAGTTGACAGAAAAAATTGTATTGAAGTCCCGCGTGATTGTTGCTGGCGATAGACTGTATTCTAATAGTAATGTTATTGCATGTACACAGCGCGTCATACCCATGAAGATGCGTGATCGGCCTAGTAAGTTACCTTGCTTACTAACATGGGATTCTTCCGTTTTTTAAACCAATATTAAATTATACTGTTGGACGTTTTTCAACCGCCTCTGTGTCACGTGCACACAGGTGTGCATCTGGACGCGCACTTCCTCTTCTCGCGCCAGCTCTATATAACTGCAGGGGCAGCTCAGATGACATCACCGGCCTTCTGCTGAGGGGGCAATATGGCGAAAAAAGTTCCAACTCGGATATGTTTCACGGGCAGCTGTTGCATACAGCCTGTAAACTAAAAGCGATGGAGAGTGAGGGAGAGCCTGGGGCCTGGAATCAATGACCCGTCCCCTTCCCCTCCCCCATGCAGGAGTGGCCAAGCAAACCCAACAGAGAACAATAACAGTCTTGAGAGGAAACAATATGGTGCCTGATGAACTCACTGCCTGACTAATAGGCGGCTCCTTAAACTGCCCTGGGCCTGATCGCGAGGCCGCTTTACAGTACTTCTGACTCTTGTTGAGCTTGTGAAGGGGCACTTCAGAGCCCCTGGTGCTGGGCATAAGCACAAGCAGGAGGAATGCGTGTGTGTGCGTGCGTCCGTGTACCTCTTTAGTTCAACAGATGGGTTAAGACCCCTGCCATAGTAGAAGGCGAGATGGGTCGGGCAGCTTATCTGATTTTAAAATTGCACTCAGGTTTCACTCAACCTTGAGACAAATGACAACTTTTTTTTTTTTTTTTAGTGTAAGCTCTCCTAACCCTCTATTTCTGCTCAACGACAATGACGTGTATGTTCTCTGTAGGCTTTAATATCAGTTTTTGTTATGTCTCTCCACAATCATACGCATACCTCATATGTGCCTTCCCTGAATGTTTGCCACTCAAATTGTGCTTCCTTCTTTTGAACAGCGTTTCTTGAGTTGTATACAGTAAGTCAAAATACTATACGCAGTGCTTTAAGTGGAGAAAAAAAAACTGGGGGTGCTTCAAAAGTGGCGGAGCAAACCTCTTAAAGGGGTGTGGGCTATCCAAGTAGGGGTGTGGTCTAAATAAAGGTAACTAGTGTAGCAGTACCCCCTGCTCTGACAAGCCGTCAGCTCTAGGACTCCTCAGAGGGTCATCAGATTTGAAATTCCCCACTCAGGCTCGCTCTCTCCCCTCCTTATTACAGCAAGGCTATGTATGGATAACGCCATACACCCTACCAAGTACCCCAAGACCGGTGTCGTCATCCTGGGAAATGCCCTAGCAGACACCTTCCGTATAGGGTGGCTTCACATGAGGCTGAGTGTACTAGAAGCATTGCTCCCAGAAGGCAACGCGACTTCAAAGGGGTGAGTTTTAACGAAGCCACCACCCCCTTCAAAACATGCCACAGAGTCCTCCTACAACGCGGTTCACATGGCATGATGTCATGCCTTGACCTCCACTACTCAGTAGTGAGCAAAATGAGCATGCGCACATCTATGTGCATACTCTCACTGAAGTCCAAGAAAAAAAAAGAAATCGGACTATCTCTGCGAGGCCCGAAAATAGAGCCCGATAAAGACCCGTTTGGAGGCCCCCTGAAAATAACTGCCAGTGCTCAGCCCCAGACAGACCCGGCCCACTAAAGCCCTGAGTTTCGTAGTAGTTAGGGCATATACCACAAGCAGCAACATAACACCGGCACATAAGACATAAAATGTAGACTACAAGATAATGCAGTGGGGTGACTATACTGTGGAGAGATCTGGGGTTAACCTCCAGGTCACATGGTCAAATCTCTGGACAGCGACTCGGCCGTTTATCTTTCCACATTTAATGAATTGATTTGTCTGGCAGTCACACCTGTTATTTAAATCACCTGGTCTGGCTGCTCTTGTGGGGGTAGATTTCACAGTCAAGCACGCTAAAAAGTGCTCAGGCAGTCATGAGCAAGGCGTAAACGTTTGGGAGGAAGGGCGAGGGGTGGGAGAAAAGTAGACCAAAAATGTTTTGAGTGTGAAAAAGGCCACTTTATTAGGAAACAGGTGCACATTACAAATATAAAACCCTGGCAACGCCTTACAAAACTATACCTCACTAAATAAATAATTAACTACAAACCCCGCCCCCCACCCCCTCCCCTAAAATTCTTTGGCCCCTCCCCCACCCAACAATACAGCATTAAAACATTACAATAACATTATAAACATAACATCATCAATAAAACATTACGTCATTAATCAAATCATTACGTCATCATTTAACCCATTACGTCATCAAACCCCAATCACATATTGAAAGCCAGGCCCTCGATAACCAGAAACCCTGCCTGACCCTTCACTCCTGCCAATACCCCCCAAAACCTGAACGGTCAAACAATGACCAACTTCCCCTGTACCTGTCAATCAATGAATCAGCCCAATACTCATCAAAAATTTACAATAAACCGCACAGAGACAACAAAACCCCGCCACCCAGAAAGGTAGGGGGGGGGAGAGAAAACTACACCACCTCCCTTTCTGCCCCCCAACCAGAAAAATAGAAGCAGAAGTGAACAAAGATCAACGTTGCATTGCTAGCGAACGTGCCAAAACTTCACGCAACTCTAACAAATATAGGTCCATCCTCACTATGGACAGGTGAACACCATCGTCCCTGAAAAATTCCACTGTCTCAAATTTAATCTCTCTATGGGAAATCCTGCTGAAACCAAGACAACGGCAACATCGAGAAACCTCAGAGTTTACTTTTTTCCTGGCTCTGTCAACAGCTCTGGGATTGACCGCTCCTCTCCAAATCCTACGCGGAATTAACTCAGTCCAGAAGACATGGCACCCAGCCCAAAACTCCTTGATAAGGCTCAAATCCTTCTTAATAGCTCGCAACAATACAACACCCTTAGTGGTACAAAGATCGTTCTCCCCCAGATGAATCACCAGAATATCAGGACATAGCCCGCCCACCATATTGTTGTTAAGACATGGAATTAACTCTTTCCAGAGCATACCACCTTTTCCCTTCCAAACCAAATTGAACATGCAAGCATTAAAACCCAGAAGCTCTCCGAAGTAACTCTGCGCCGCCTGGACTCGGGCCCATTTCACGAAGGAATGCCCAACTATCCAGACTGTCACCACAGGAGAACGAGGCCCAGCAACAGATCCTATAAAAGAAAACAGAGTTAAAGCTCATGGGAAGGAAGATGACGCATGCGCCTCCTCCACTTGACTTCTCACGTAGCGCTGAAAGCAGTTTGAAGACCAACGCCCCAACCTCATGATATCCCTTTGTGTCCAACCTCTATTAAAGGCTTCAGTTGCAGCACCAATCCGGAAAGAATGTGTCCCATATAAGTTCCCATCCAGACCCAAGTGGTGCAAAGCCTTGCGCAAAACCATGCGGAATTGGTATGCTGTAACAGGGGTGCCATCAATATGCTGAAAAACAAGCGCATCATCACCACCCCCGCACAAAGAACGCCAGCGCCGCGCCAACAGCAAAGGGCAAGTAATCCTTGGAGCACGCGCTTGCAACCACACTCCCTTCCCCTTCTTCGTCTGATCAGTTTTGGAGCTGGCTAACCAGATATGCACCCCCTCATCAGAACAAAAAACATCACGCCAAAATAGGCCACACTTACATTTCGAGCCCAACAACTCCGAAACCCTAAAAGCTCCAAAAAACATGAATGCCATTAACATGGAAAATAAGCATGACTCAAAGTCATCTGAACAAACCGAAGGTAGAATAGTTATCAGCCGAGCCAGAATCTGCCAAGATAAAGGAGCCCTGAGTCTACTGGTGTGCCCTTGCTCTCTGGCCCAACCCTCGAGCATTCTCCTGCCAATCTCCCCCGCTGAAGGAGAATAACCCCATATCAACTTACCCATGAAAGCTATCCCTGCCAATTTACCTGCAATGGTTACCTTGGTCAGCCCTTTATCCATGAGATCTAAAATGAAGTTCACCACATCCTCAGAACGATGCCAAACCTCCTCACGCCTACAAGCGCCGGACTCCAGAAACTCCCTCCAGGCCAGAGAATAAGCAGAACGCGTAGACACAGACAAAGAACCTACCACCAGTTGTAAGACCCGACGTTGCCTACGTGCCACAGATGAATCGGCATCGGGGTCGGTGCTCTGTCTGCCTCCCTCGCCAGTCCACGGAATCTCCCCCACTGTGAACGAGACAGAGTATCCGCAATGTCATTGTCCACCCCAGGAATGTGCAAAGCACGAAAGTGAATGTCGTGTTTCAAACAGCCCAGCACGAATACTCTCATGAGCTTCAAGACCTGTTCATCCCTGGCAGACTGTCGATTAACAATCTCCACCACAGCCATGTTGTCCACACGAAAAAGCACTTTCTTGTGTGCCAAGACCTCCCCCCACAGGGTCAAAGCCACCAGCAAAGGGAAAAGCTCCAAAAAGGTAATGCTGCGACCACCATTCAACCACTCATCCGGCCAACGTTCCGCACACCATCTTCCATTCCAATACAGACCAAAACCATCACTGCCAGCTGCATCCGAAAACATTTGCACATCCCACTGGAAGTCAACGTCCCGAACCAAAGGAACACCATTAAAAGAAGAGAGAAAAAATTTCCACATTCTCAAATCCTCTTTGACACCAGCAGACAAGCGAACACGATGGTGAGGCAAATGTTGACCTGCAAGAGCCCTGCCCAATCTGCAACAAAAAGTCCTTCCTGCTCTCACAACCCTACAGGCAAAATTGAGATGGCCTAGTAACACCTGAACATCTTTCACCAACACTTTCCGTTTTGATAACATGTTTTCAAGCAACTCCAGCATTTTCACTTTTTTATCCTCAGGCAAGCGAGCCCGCATTGCCACAGAATCCATTTCAATTCCCAAAAAGGACAAAACAGTGGCAGGACCCATAGTTTTCTCGGGAGCCAAAGGAACTCCCAGATCCTCCATGAGCCCTTGGAAAGTGTCCAGAGCAGACTGGCACTCCGTGGAGCCCGGGGACCCGACAAAGAAAAAGTCATCTAGGTAGTGCGTTACCAGTGAGTGACCAGACTGATGAGTAAAGTACCATTCTAAAAAAGTACTGGAACACTCAAAAAGAGCACATGAAATGGAGCAACCCATCGGCAGAGCCTTGTCCACATACCATTTTCCTGAAAATTGTATACCCAGGAGACACCAGTCATCCGGATGGACAGGCAGCAGCCGGAAAGCAGACTTTATATCACACTTGGCCATCTCAGCAGCTGCGCCCGCGGTCACAACAAGTGACATGGCCACGTCAACTGAGGAATAAGAGACTGAAACAGCATCTGGATCAATAAAATCATTGACAGACGACCCTTCCGGCCATGACAAGTGTTGAATAAGCCTGAATTGTCCCGGATCTTTCTTCGGGACCACTCCAATAGGTGATATTATCAAATTAAGGATCGGCCAATCATGAAAAGGGCCAGCCATCCTTCCTTCATGGACTTCTTTATTTAACTTGTCTTGCACTACTGCGCCATGCTCAGACGCTGATTTCAGATTAGTAGACCATCTCCTTTGCCTGGAACCCATGTAACCCAACCGGAATCCAAATTCAAAACCATCCAACATTTTTTCTTTACAGCTTCATCCTCATAATCCTGAAGTGCAAGGCGCAACCTCTCCAACTTAACCGGCGTATGAGCCCTTGGGCCCAACACCTTGAGTACCTCTGGATCCCCTTCCCCCTGAAAACTGTTGGGACGTCCCCGAGCCACCTGCACCTGCCTGTTTCCCCTGTTGACTTCCTGCTGGCTTGTTATCCCAGCATCTGTACAATGGGTGTCGCCTACCACAGCCAGAGCATTCATGTCTAAACTTACAATACTCTCTGCTACAAGATCCCTTGTTGAACTTCCAGCATGTTCCCATTCCAGACTGTGTGGTTGAAGTAGCCCCCACCCCTCCCCGGGTGGGTTTGCCCTGAAAGGGCTGGTAAATTAAGGGGAAACCACTTGCCGTAAAAATAGTCTTACCCCCCGATGCAGATCCCATGGTATGCTGCCATAAGTCATTGTCCAGCTCCCGCCACTTGGCCTCCGGATCCCAAGCCATCCTGGCCCTGAACTCCTCGTCATACTGGGACCAAGCAAAGCCCCCTCCAGTAATCTGCGCCTTGCGTATAACATCCATGTATTTAAAAAGAGACACGCTGCGCTCTGGAAACTTTTCACAGTATACACTCGCATAAATAAGGAATGCAGCCGTCCAATTTTCAATGTTTAACGGAACTCTAGGACGTTTTGCCAACTCAAACTCCTCTTCTTTGGACCGGACTTCCCGGTGTAGCAGCTTAAGAAGTTCAACATACTCACCGTTCCAAATACGTTCTTTTGTAGCCAACATCAAATGGGCACCCAAAGGCTTTGTGACCCCAGTATAAGGCAACTTTTTAATTTTCAATTCCTTGCTGGCCAATGGCTCTTTTACTGCACTAGGAGCATCAGTGCTAGTATCACTCTCCACTTTACCTGTGACTTCCAAAACATCATCAGTGCCCACAGCGGTGTCTTTAACATAACGTCCTTTCAGCAACCTCCCTTCACCAATACCAACATTGCTTTCCCCTCCTGTGCCCACAGACACCATAGTAGGTTTGGCCTGTGCAACTAACTGCTCACCTGGTAACAAAGAGACCACTCTCGAAGGCTCCGCCCGTGGTGCTGATGCCAATGTATCCTGTCTGCGAGGCGCCCTCACAGACGGGCCGTGCTCTCTTCTCACTTGCACTTGACTTTGCACCGCTGGAGCCTGAAAAACACTACCAGACACATGAGAGGGTTCCCCCCCCTCCACGTCCCGTAATTCTTCTTCCTCGGGACTATCTTCGTCATAATCCAGGACCACCGAATCAAAACCAGTAGGCAACACATCACCACGGGTCTTACCTAACCCGGTATCAACAATAGTACATTTTAATGTTTGTGAAGAACCTCCTGGGGGGGGAGCAGACTGTACCCGCCTGTAACTCCCCTTGCGTTGACTCTGTGGCTCCATAGCCGCCGGTAAGGTAGGCCACCTATACCTGCTACTCGTTGGGGCCAGCGGGGTCACGCCGGACCCTCGTGTGCTGACCGCGGCGGGTTCCCTCGGTGGAACAGAGAGGGCCGTGCTAGGCATTCTCCTCGCTTCACCTCAACGAAATTGGACTGGACCGCGCCCTGCCAAGTCTGGACCGCCGCACCTATCCCTATCCTGAAAAGAAAAAGTTTGGACTGGTGTGCTAGGGTCCCTGAATACAACACCTTATACAGACCCTGTCCCCTGCAAATTAGAACCAACAACCATCCCTTGAAACCTATCCAAAGAACGCCCTCTAATACAGCCCCTCAAAGGCACCCCCCTGACCGGAGAGTCGCCTATCACCTCTTCATCATCACTCTCATTCAAGTTATCCACCGCCACCGCTGAAGAAGAAGCCTGAAGAGGGGCCCCTGCACCCCAAACTTGACCCTCACCATCCTTCTGTAAACCACGCTGCGCCAAACCTGCAGCACCAAAATGCTCCCACCCAGGAGAACCAAACATGAAAGAGGGGCCTCCCGCACCACCCGACCAATATGGAACAGCCTCCCTAAAGCCCTGCACAGGCCCACCACTTACTTGTGTGAAAGCCCTGTCATGTACTGGTGCCTTGTCAGAGAAACCAACACCCCCCACACTCCTTAAAACAGGTTGCCACTCCCCTGCAGAATGACCCACCACTGCCCCTCCAACATTAGTATCATAAGAAAAAGCTCTCTGGCCTACCTGTGACCGACCCCTACCCTCCCTCTGAAAACGGTCATCTACATCCAACAGACCAAAAGACCCTGTATCCGCAGGTCGTGAAACATCCAAATCCAAAGCAGCACCAGAAACAGAACCCCCCCCCCATTTGAGCCCATTGTATGTATGTATATATTTGAGCTTCTATAGCGCACAGCTACCCGCAGTGGGTTTCCCGGCGCTTGCTTAGGGAACCCGTCCTGGTATTCCCCTGTAAGATAACCCCGGCAGGGTATCCACAAGGTGAAAGCCAGGCATCCCGCCGCGAGGGGCCGTTGTGGAGATTAAGCAAGCTATTGCCCAGAGTCGCAGAGTGTGAACCCGTGAGTCGAGAAGGCACCGGAGCGAGAATTATCGAGTCCGTGAAATTTTTAGCCCAAGACCTGCCGAGGCGGGGAATTGAACCCTGGTCCAGGGCCGATCTCAGCTTCCGGGTCTGCCGCCTCTAACCCCTGAGCCACACTTCTCCATTGGCTCCATTCCCCCTCTCCCCTGGAACCCCCCCCCCCACCGACAATGCAGCACCCACAGAAGAACCAGGCGTAGAAAACAGCAAAGGACTCCCCACATTACCCTCTAATCCCTGAAGAACCATACCTGTATGAGCCTCAGATAAAACCTGGCCCACCTGAAGTCCCAAACCCCCAACACCCTCTGACCCACCTGAAGAAAACCTGCATGTAGTATGCCTTTCAACAACAGGCCTCTGTGACAGAACATGCCTTGAAGGGGTTAATAATGTCCCTTCCTCACAGCCAACTACACCTTGTGTTTCTACAACAACATGTCCTGGAGGGGTTAATGGCTGCCCCACCGATTCTCTCAAATGCTGACATGACCCCTGAAATTCAACAAACTGAAGGGAGCCTCTTCGCGCTCCACGCACTGTCTGCCCCTTCACAGGCTCCGATCGCTTAGCAGAAACCGGGTCAGAGGCGGAGCGCTTCCCACTCGCTTTCCGCCCCCCCCCCCTCCTGCCGGCCGGCTTCCCAGCAGCCGGTGCTGCCGATCCGAAGCCCTGCACAATATGAGCCCCGCCCGCCTGCATAAACGACGCGCTAGACAAAGCGCCTCCCGCCTCCCTCGGAAGCCCGGCAGAAGCACCAGACACCGCCAGAGCTTCCCCCACCGCAAGCGCCCCTCGCGCTGAGGCAGAAGGGGCCGGACGCACCAAAAGTGCACCAGTAACAGGTGCGCCAGATAACGCTAGAGCTCCCCCCGCCCCCACCTCCACACGCGCCTGACCCGGAGGGGCCGGTTTCTTCGTACGAGACCGCCCCCTCTCACTCACCTGCCCAGAGCGCCTCTTCTTCGGCGATGAACACGCCAAAACAGCAGCAGACACACCAGCGGAGGCCTGGCACTGGGGGGGCGCCGGCCCCCCTCCCACCAACAAGTCCATGCGACCTGCTTCAGACAGCAGCCTCATGGCCTCCAAGACTCTATAATCCTCCATTCCGACTTGAAAAAGGGGGAAAAGTAACAGTAAAGAGCTACCTAACAACCCTGAATTAACACCTCAAAACTTAACTGACACAAAAAACGCTAACTGTCCGCCTAGCCACCAGGTCACCAAACCTAAAATGGTGGCTAGGAGGCGGGGCAACAGGAATTTATATTTGGGCTGGCCAGACCTACTAGGCCAGCCCAATTCCAGAACTCTCTGGCAACTGCTGGCAAAAAAACCCTCGCAGCCCTCCCAAACTGCCCGGGGGAGGAGACCTCCCTTCGGTCAGCTCCCTCCCCCAAGCCCCCCGTGGGTGCTATAGATATTCTCTTCAGGTTTGCTCGCGTGATGGCTCTGCTGAAAGCAATGTTGTTTTCACCCGAAAATACTGCCTGCGCCATTTTTCTCCGTGACCTATCTTCACCCTGAATACAAGGCTGTGAGCCCTAGGGTCACGTGACCCGGCACAGGGCGACGTTGAAAGTGCAATCCTCCTCCATTCCCATCACAAAATGTTCCTGCTGTATTGTTTCAGCACCCCCTTTGATTTTTGCGAAGCAGAAGGCTTGTCATGTAGGCAGAAATCCGGCAGTTACCTTTGACGGCCGTGCATTATTTGAGAAGGACACACTCGGGTTTGAGCCTATCGGAAACCACAAACAGATATTGCAGTGAAACGGGATCTGTTTTATATTCCGCTCCCTGAGGATGCCAGCATTGAGCTGTGCACAACGATGTGCATGCTTTCACTGAAGTCCAAGAAAAAAAAAAAAAAAAAAAGAAAAACGGACCGAAAATAGAGCTCGAAAGAGACCAGTTTCGAGGCCCCATAAAAATAACTGCCAGTGCTCAGACCCGGACAGACCCGGCTCACTTAAAGTCCTGACTATACGCCTTGTGGGCGCAGGGATTTTCTTTCCCCTTTAACTAGAGCCACTGGGATTAAGCAGTTCTGAAGCCAGTTTTTCTGCATAATTATGGATGTGCCACATTTGACACATAATCCATCCTCTGCTGAATAATCTGCAGATTTTAACCCCAAACATTTCTAGATCAAATATATCGAAAGATGCTAAAAACGTGGCAACGTGTTCCCCTGCAGTGAAAGGCCCTTCACAAAGGTTAACTGGTCATCGTTCAGATGCTTATTTCTGTATTTGGTTGCTAAACTGGTATCAATGATGGGAAATCTTTGCCCAGACAGTATCACTGCGTGTAATAAAAAACCTCACAATAATAACGTAATAATATCAAAAACTGTGACACATTATGCCTCATAATTTGCCTTTTCTTGCTGCATAATTTAGTCAACCTTGCCACATAATTTGGTACTTCCCTGTCACACAATTCCAGTGGCCCTGCTTTTAACATTTGTATCTTGCTGGGTTGAGGGCAAGAGTTGTTATGAAGATCGGCATTGCGTATCTTGGTGGCTGGTAAGACTGCGCTTTTGTATTGCAGTAGCGGGACACACACCTATGCAATCTGTGGTATGATAGGCAACTGCTTATGAAAGCCACTCCAAACTCAGGAGCCTGTGAAATAGCTTCAGGAGGGGGAGGTGAATGGTGAAGTGGTTAAATCTGTTCATGTTACAGATGGGAAGGCAGGTTTAATCTGTACCCTTCCTATTTTTTCTAGGATTGCCCTCACATGCAATTAGAGGAGTCGGTTTTGAACTGGGACACCCTTTACAATGTATTGATGAGGTAGTAACAGTAGGGTGGTGTCCAACGCAGAAGACAAAGAAAAACAAGCATTTGCAATGCAATAGGTCTCGCATTAGGAACGTTTGAGCTATTGGTATTGTAAATGACACAATTTTTATTTATGTTTTGTTTGTGAAAATAGCTAAATGAATAGCTTTGTCATTTACAATGCCAATAGTTATAACTTTCGCAAATTTGACACCTATAGCATTTGTAATGCAATATGTGTTGTATTTAATTGACTTACATGTATTGATATTACAAATAACAATGGCTTTTAATTTTTTTTCAATAATTAATACTTAAATAAAAGTTACTGTAATTTATAATGGCAATAGCTTAAAGTTTTGTAAATAACTTTTGTGAAGATTATGTTCAGTGTATTTTATTGTGACGAAAATTCAAGAACAGAAGTGAAATATTAACATCTTTTTGTTACATTTGTAATAAAGCTCGAAACATTGAGAGAACATATTTGAACCAAGAGTTGTTGAATGATTGCACAGATTGATGCTGTGGTGGTGCTGAGTGATGTTGTGAGGGCGAACGAGTGACGCTGTGGCGTTCAGTGATGCTGTGGTAGCACATAGTGATGTTGTGGTGCCCCTGAGTGATGCTGTGGTGGTGCGGAGTGATGCTGTATTCTATGGTATGTTTTGTTTTGCTATCCTATGTTTTGTTTTGTTATGCTATGCTATGTTTTGCTATCCTATGCTTTGATTTGTTATGTTATGCTGTGTTTTGTTATGCTATGCTATGTTTTCCTATGCTATGCTTTGTTATGCTATGCTGTTTTATTATGCTATGCTATGTTTTGTTATACTATGCTATGTTTTATTGTGTTTTATTATGCTATGCTTTGTTTTGCTATGCTATGTTTTGATATGCTATGCTATGTTTTGTTGTGTTTGGTATGCTATGTTTTGCTATGCTATTATATGTTTTGTTTTGCTATGCTATGTTTTGTTGTGTTTTGTTAAGCTATGCTATGTTTTGTTGTGTTTTGCTATGTTTTGTTATGCTATGTGTTGTTGTGTTTTGTTATGCTATGTTTTGCTTTGTAATGCTATGTTATATTTTGTTTTGCTATCCTATGATTTGTTTTGTTATGCTATGCTATGTTTAGTTTTGCTATCCTATGCTTTGTTTTATTGCGTCATGCTATGCTACGGTTTGTTGTGTTTTGTTATGCTATGCTATGTTTTGTTGTGTTTTGCTATGCTATGCTTTGTTATGCTATGCTATGTTTTGTTATGCTATGCTATGTTTTGTTGTGTTTTATTATGCTATGCTTTGTTTTGCTATGCTATGTTTTGTTATGCTATGCTATGCATTGTTATGCTATGCTAAGCTTTGTATTGTAATGCTATGCTGTGTTATGTTTTGTTATGCTATGCTATGTTTTGTTGTGTTTTGGTATGCTATGCTATGTTTTGTTGTGTTTTGCTATGTTTTGTTATGCTATGTTTTGTTATGTAATGCTATGTCTTGTTCTGCTATTTTTTGCTATGTTTTGTTTTGCTATGCTTTGCTATGTTATGCTATGGTTTGTTTTGTTATGCTATGTTTTGTTATGCTATGATATGTCTTGTTGTGTTTTGTTTAGGTATGCTATGCTTTGTTGTGTTTTGCTATGCTATGTTTTGTTTTGTTATGCTATGTTTTGTTTTGCTATTCTATGCTTTGTTTTGTTATGCTATGCTACGTTTTGTTATGCTATGCTAGTGAGGGTGTGTGAGGGCGAGTGAGGGTGAGTGAGGGAGGGGGGGTGTGAGGGTGAGGGGGTGTGAGGGTGAGGGTGTGTGAGGGTGAGAGGGTGTGAGGGTGAAGGTGTGTGAGTGAGGGGTGTGAGTGTGAGGGGGTGTGAGGGTGAGGGGGTGTGATGGTGAGGAGGTGTGAGGGTGCGAGGGTGAGGGGATGTGAGGGTGTTTGAGGGTGTGAGGGTGAGTGAGGGTGTGTGAGTGAGAGGGGGTGAGGGTGTGTGAGGGTGAGGGTGTGTGAGGGTGAGGGGGTGTGGGGGTGTGAGGGTGAGTGAGGGTGTGTGAGGGTGTGTGAGGGTGGGGGTGTGTGAGGGTGAGGGTGTGTGTGGGTGTGTGAGGGGGTGTGAGGGTGAGGGGGTGTGAGAGGGTGTGAGGGTGAGGGCGAGACCTAAAAAAGATGAAGCTTTTAGGGACTACAGTGATTTGGATAGAATTAATAAAGAGTTTGACTTTAGTAAAGTGAGTCTGAAATCAGAAAGCAAATAATGCTGTAAGAATTTTTTGGCTTTTTATATGCATTTCTTTTTATTCCTTATTCAATCGAATACTGCAAATCAGTGCAGTGTTAAAAGTAAAGAAACTGTAAGTATATCAAAAGGGAGGGAGCAAAAAAATAAGTAAAATGGCTTAACAATCTAAATGTAAACAAGGGTCAATATAGAGCTCACAGAGAATTCCTGTAACATTGTCTTTCTTTACAGCAGTTTCCCAGTAGAAACTGTTAAACGTTGGCTCCTTCTCCATAACACCTTTCTAAGTTTAAAGGAAAAGTTTATTTATGGTAAAGCAATACCATTGAAAAATTACAATATGGAGGAATAAGGTAAAAAAATAGAATTTATCAGTATGCATTTGAGTTGTAAATAAAGTGGGGAAGGTATAAGGAGGGAGATAGAAAACATGATATAAGAAAGGTAATCATTTAACATCCTAAGTAGATTACATAATGAAGTGTGACATTTGTGTATTATATAATATCATACATTGATATCTTATAAACATAAGTAAATGCGTATAAAATAATGTTATTATTAACAATAGGAAGTCAAGTGGGTGTGAGAACTTCTGCTGGGTATGCCTGTGCACTTTGATCGAAGAAATTAGTAAATGCAGATATTATGGTGTGATGTGTTAATGTAAGGGATATAGTATGGATATATGCTTTGTCCACTCTATAATTATAAAGTTATGTTTGTGATATGAGGGTAGAGCGTGTCAGAGTTGAGAAGAAAAATACAATGCAAAACCATTATCTTTGAATGGAGGTTAAATATACAGAAGAAAATCATCTGTTGTTATTTAACATAATCTAATTAATCCAATGATGTGAGCCGGATACCTGTTCTCTGCATTTGTTATAACAAGGGTGGCCGGCACAAAATGGCAGGCACTCTGAGGTGTCAAGACGTGTTGGGAAAGGAAAATTCTTCAAGCTTCAAGCTATTAAAAGCCACGGATGTTAATCCTTACATGATAACCGTCCCATGTGAGATATTTGCAAAGTATTGTCAGCGGGTTGAAGCGTGGGGAGCCTCACTTGGAAACCGTCAGACATTGTCAGACGTCAAGCCATTCCTCTCAGTAACACCTTTCTACAAGAGTATGCACCCATCGTCCATAAGACCACGTCTTTTTATCTCAGTGACTGTGCTTTCCAGTTGAAAAGTTCTGTCTTCCAGTCACAGCAACAATTTTGTCCTATTCTGGTGCAAGTGCATCCCCATCCCACCATATATGTCAGTGTTAGTGTAAACTTTACCACTGTCTGTTTCATTTTGTCTTGTTGTGTAAGTCTCCCTGTCCTAGCATCTGTTTTTCTGCCCTGTTTCCAGTGCATCCATGTCAGTGTCATTGTCTTCCGTTCCAATTGTCTGTGCTTTCCTGTCTTTTTGTTTTGTGTATATATATTGCTGATACTTAGGCTGTGTAATGTGTATGTGAGTATGTGGTTGACCGTCAAATGCTCCTGAGAAGGATGAGAGTATCAGGAAACAGGGTCTGATGCTGCAGATTTTTTCTTGAATTTCTTAAGTTTATTTTATTCGCCATCAGCAATATTTGAATAACAATGTTTTACATGGCCCCGATGAAGGTACGTAGATCAATGAAGAAGCGGTGGTAAAACACAATTGAGAAAAAATAACAGTTTTTGGGGCAGAGGTTTAATTTAAAATAAAAAAAAGTTTAACTTACCTTCTCTGGCCCAGTCCCGTCCCGCATCGCGTCTACTTCTCTCTCTGCTCCTCACAGGAAGCAGGCAGCCTCCCTCCCTCCCCACCCCTAAGCCAATCACAAAACTGCAATGGCAGCCTTGTGATAGGCGGGGACGCCAGCCACACAGGCATCTTATGGGGAGGCCATTTTCTCCATTTAGGCTGTATGCAGCCTACATGGAAAAAAGGGAGAATGCGTTTGACTGGTTTGGTCGGCCATGGGGCTGACCAAACAGTCAGCGCCTTCAAAGTGGGTAAGCCACTCCTCCTCTGCCCTGGAACAGGAACGCCCATCCGCCCGCACCAACCAAACCCTTCTGCTTTCTTGCAGTGCGAGAAGCAGAAACATAAAGTGGTATTTGTAATAATACCATTTTATGTTTCTGCTTCTCGCAACATAAAATGGTATTATTACAAATACCACTTTATGTTTCTGCTTCTCGCACTACAAGAAAACAGTGGGACGACACTCCTCCGCCCACATGGAGGAGCTGCCTGTGGAGAAGAGATCCAAGTGGATCTGTGTGCATGGTGCACAAAGCCTCAGAAGTCACGGACTAGTAATAATAAAAAAGATCTGAACAGAATACAAGAGAAGAAGAAGGGAACCGAGTAAGAGAACTGGAATTCAAGAAAATGGGTCTAGGAAAGGGAGGGATGGATTCTGAGAAACAGAGAAAGGGGTGAGATGAACAATATAGAAACACGGCTCATGAAAAATAGAACAGAAATCTGAGAAACCTGGAATATGGAAAGAGCAGACCACCCTAATCTAAGAAAGATATAGAGAGCAAGGATAGAAAGTAAGCAACTAGAACAAGAAACTCAGGAGTGCAGGAGCAATGGAAAGAAGAACAATAGCACAGAGACAGAAACTGGGAAAAGGAAGAAACATAAATAAGCACAGGACAATGAAAACAGAAACAGGCCTTCGTGCAGAACAGAAAGCTTCGCTCAGTGTCAGCAGTAAGACAACTTTGAAAAAACTGCATTCAGGGCCGGACTGGGAACCAAACCGGCCCTGGCAAAGTGCTCGGGCGCCACGGGGGTTGGGTGTGCCACCGAGCTCTTTGCCAGGGCCGTTTTTCGGCCGATCTTGTTACAGGGCCGATTTTGCAGCTAGGCTGCAAAAACATCCCTGTAACAAAAACGGCCCCCAGGGGCCCAAAACCGGCCCCCACCCGTCCGGCACACCAGGGGATTGCCCGTTGCCCGCTACGGCCAGTCCGACCCTGAGTCTGCATTCAGAGGAAAAATACAGCTGCCAATTGACGGGAGGAGCTTTGATGCAGGGTCAGAGCCAGTTCAAAAGATTTAGCCAACTGCTGGGAATCTGAGCTCCAGCAGTAGACAGAAGGCTGCACTGAGACTTGAAAAGACAAAGACTAGAGATGCCACAAGGCACAAGCAGGAAAACAAGAAAGGAGTGTGTATCGAAACTGAGACAGAGGAAAATTTGGAAAGCATGCATTTTGCCACGGTGAAGCTGTATTGACAAAGAACCTTGATGACAAACATAACTCATCCTTCTAGATGTGACCATTGGAAGGTTTGATAAAGGAATGCACCATATGGATAAGACTGCAGTAGTGTGACAGTATGCACACCAGGATTGTAGTGAGAAGTGAAACAAGTTTGATGTTTTTCTGATAATATTCTACAGAAAATTCTAGAAAAGGCAGAGCCGCCAAGGCCCTCATGAGCTTCACATAGTGGCAGGATGGTAGAATCCTGACACTTACACCGGCTCATGATTGCCAATTACAGGCAAGGGACATCTGAAGTAAGAATTCCCATCTTGCACTAGGAATGCCTACCAGATGCCATTGGTGGCCTGTAAATGGAAGGGGTGGCCCCAGATGCCACGGAGGGTTGATGTATGTTAGTACTGATCACCTGATATCAAGGGTGCCCATGCTAAGCTATAAATGATCACCTTACACCACCATTGCCCATTTGGAATGGCTAATGTGTGCTAGAAATAACGTAGATTGTCTGGATCTGGTGATGTCCTCTTTATGCCAGACACCAGAGATAGCCGAAGGATATTTGAGATATTCACCTCATGCAAGATACCAGGGATAGCTAAAGGATGTTAGAGATGTCCTCCATTTAGCAAAGGGAGATCATGATCATGGGGCAACACTTAGATACATGCCACATGTGCGCAAACATGTTCACTGAAACACTTACAGAATCACTCCCACACAGGCAGATGTGTTTGCAAGCAGACAAAGACATTTACACACACACACACACACACGCACATACACACACACACACACAGATAGATTCCCTAACTTTCTCCACTTACAGATTAGCCACTTGTATCTTCATTGTGTGTCCACATCCTTCTTCAAGAAAGAAGCACATTTCTTACAATCCAATGAGCTCCTTTCACACTGAGGACACACCTCCTCTCCCCTAGATTGATCCCTCATTCCTATTTGCCCCTTGCCTCTTGCCTCAACGTAATATTTTGTAGGCCTTGACTTATGCAATATTATGTGCACCTATTTCTCTCTTCACCATTAATCCATGTGTATGTATTTGTATATATTGTAATTGTATTTAGTGTTAATATTTCTTTCTGTTGTATCCTATGTCTCCGTACACTGTTTGTAAAGCACTTTGTCACCTGAAGGGTCTCGTTAATGTTATAAAAAAATTCCAAAAAAATAAACTCCTGCACTGTCTGATCCAGTCCACATCGAGTGATTAAAGGGTGAGACGCTTTTGATGTGTCACTTGACCAGACCTTCAATAACGATAGCTATAGCACAATCACGCGCCCAAACCCATCATGTGGTGTAATGTGGAGTCAGAGGACTTCAATGGCTTAGTACTCTGCTCCTCCTCCTAACTAGGAAGACGGACTAGGCCAGTGAGTTACTTCTCATCAAGCTCTGGCCTTTCCTATCTTTTGAAAAAAAGAAGTCAAAAAAACTTGGCTGGATCCCTTTATAAAGACGAGAAAGAGTGAGGTAAGATCAAGAAGGGTGGTGGCTCTACTGCTGGGGCTACACATTCCAGTTCCTGAGGTAGGACTGACATTAATGCCAGTGAGTACCTCAACATTTCATTTGAAGGGCTGCACAAGAGTGTGCTCTACATTGAGCATGTCATCAGACTTGTACATGCTCAGAAGGCCATTAAGCACATGGCCCTCTGCACGACCCGGAGGATTCTGTGGAATAATCCACATAACTTCAGTGGCAATAAATATGTCTGTAAGCATAAAAGAAGCTGCTGGACTGCTGCATAAACACAAACAAGTCGAGAAATGGTGGGCAGAGAACCTATGCTCACAAGTAAAAGCAGACAGCTGGCAATGGACAGGTCATTTAATTAATGCTCTGAGATGAATGAATAAGGCACCTGAATTTTGGTCTTCTGTTTGCTACTTGGCGTTCTGTTTGTTTCTTGGCGTTGAGTCAAAATGGTGTAATTTAAACAAATTCTAATGGTCTGCTTAAAAATGAGTCAGTTTGGCACATGATTAAATCAAAATACATGTTTAAAGTTGATGGACAATATGATCCTTTCACATTTCAGATTGACCTCATGAATAAGTGAAAACTAAAACTCAGTCCATCAATTCAGATGATCGACAAACATTCTGCATCTCTTTTAAGGTCCGATGTCCTTGGTCAAATGTTTGATCAAACAAGCATTTGAAATGCAATAGGTCTCGCATTAGTGAAACTTTGAGCTATTGGCAGTTTAAATGCTAATGTTTGTTTGATAATTTTTTTGTCAAAAAATATCCCAGCAATAGCATAAGTAATAAAAGAAATTCCACGAAGCAAGGAAAGGGTATAGTACCACAGGCTGTTACTAGGTGTCCCGATGGAGTTGTAAAGGGACCTCTCTTAGCCACACTGCACCGTTAGCTCAATATCCTATTTTGTTGGTCTTGCTGAAATTTAATTTGTAGATGTGGTGGCCTTTTCCTTGGAAGGCTCTGTGGGTGGTGCAAAATGTCCTTTACATTGATCATCTAACTATTAGTAACCAGTGAACTGATTGCAAAACTAGCATCATGTATTTTTGGAGGTGAAAGCAGAATACTTTATTTAGGGGTGGGGAATGGCCTTGGGGAGCGCAGGGGGAAATATAATTTTGATGGCATTGAATTTATATTATTAGATTTTTTAGACATTTCCTGAAGTGTTTCTATGATATGCACAGTAGGTTTCAGGGTTGTACACAGTTGACTTAGAGAGAAGGGAGAGCCTAGTTTGAAGCCCTTTTGGATTCCTCATCTCGGGATGAAGGAGTTGTTATGTAAGCAGACCTCTGGATAGCTGGGGCACAAATGAAGCGATGTGTGGTGCAAGTGGTTCTTTCATTGAGTGAATCACAAAGGAGCCTTTTCTTGTGATAAAAGAAATCTGTTATTTCAAACCTAACAGAATTGAAGAGCTATATGAATTCTGATTAATAAAATAGTGTTCTAGGTTCACAAAGCTTGCCTCAATAATGTTGAGATTCAACTTTCTATTTTAGGGGCAGGCCTTCACAAAAAAAGTGAAAACTATGTGAGCAACCACAAAAAAATACAATTTGCTAAAGTAAAATAAATACACCGAAGAATGCAAAATCAGGAAACCGACATGCTCCGGCAACTCCGAAGCCCTGCCTATGCCAGAGATTACACAATACGGAAAGTGGGAAAAGGTATATTTTGCATCAGTGAGCAGGAATACGCTATATAATGTACAGGGAAGCTCATCCAATTCGTTGTTAGTATACTTGTGTTAAAGCTGTTTGCTGAATCATTGGAAGATAATTCAGTAGAATCAAGGCAAGCTTTTACATTCACAGCAGCTAGAACGGCTTTGCCAAGGCCTATAGGTCTGACTTACTTGTAAAAGTACTTAATTGAAGTTTGTGAGCATTTGTGTGGGGGTGAACGAACAGGTGAGTACGTGTACATGTGTTACTGGAGAAATGAAGTGTGTCCGTGGGAATGCTTCATGCAGGTGGCTGTTTATGAGAAGGTATGTGGTTGAAAGTAAGCAAATCAGTCCCAAATAGCCATAACAAAATAGAACTCTTGTCAGTCTCCCTCAAGATGTTAATGCAAAGTCTTACGCATCCAGTCACCCAACAGGGTGGGTTTGGTGGACATATGATAGCAGTACTCATGAATTTGCACTGATGCTAAGTTTGCACTATTGAATTGGAATTGTTTGTGTCTTCAATCCCCTGTATGAAGCAACTTTAGTTATTTTTGTATGTATCTTTTTATTTATATTTTTATTAAAATATAAAAAAAATATACATGTCAGCGTTTGTATATACAGTACGTAATGTGATGAGCTTCGCCGTTATGTTCACGGAGAGAAAGAGAGAAAAAAAGAAGAAGAGAGAGAAGAAACAAGCATTTACAATGCAATGGTTTTGCCTTTGTTAAAGTTAGAGCTATTGGCATTGCTCTTGACATTATTTTTTTTATTTTTATTTTTTAACATAAATAAATGGCATTGTCATTTACAATGCCACTAGCTTTATCTCTCGCAAATGACACACACAAACACACACAGAGCCCCCCCACACACACACCCACACAGAGCCCCCCACACACACAGCCACACAGAGCCCCCCCCAAACACAGCCACACAAAGCCCCCCCCACACACAGCCACACAAAGCTCCCCACACACACAGCCACACAGAGCCCTCCACACACCCACACAGAGCCTTCCACACACCCACACAGAGCCTTCCACACACCCACACAGAGCCTTCCACAGACACCCACACAGCACAAGCAGGCAACAGGGGCACACGGAGGCACAAGCAGGCAACAGGGGCACACGGAAGCACAAGCAGGCAACAGGGGCACGAAAACGGAGGCACAAGCAGGCAACAGGGGCACGAAAACGGAGGCACAAGCAGGCAACAGGGGCACACGGAGGCACAAGCAGGCAACAGGGGCACACGGAGTCACAAGCAGGCAACAGGGGCACACGGAGGCACAAGCAGGCGACAGGGGCACGAAAACGGAGGCACAAGCAGGCGACAGGGGCACGAAAACGGAGGCACAAGCAGGCGACAGGGGCACGAAAACGGAGGCACAAGCAGGCGACAGGGGCACGAAAACGGAGGCACAAGCAGACAACAGGGGCACACAGAGGCACAAGCAGGCAACAGGGGCACACAGAGGCACAAGCAGGCAACAGGGGCACACGGAGGCACAAGCAGGCGACAGGGGCACGAAAACGGAGGCACAAGCAGGCGACAGGGTCACGAAAACGGAGGCACAAGCCGACAACAGGGGCACACAGAGGCACAAGCAGGCAACAGGGGCACACAGAGGCACAAGCAGGCAACAGGGTCACGAAAACAAGCACAAGCAGGCAAAAGGGTCACAAGCAGGAATTGTAATTTAGACGGGGCTGAAGTGGAGAACGGTCAGTAGGGAAGTAGTGCGGCTGGTGCAGTGGTACCAGGCCGAAAGGTGAGAGGGGCTGTCTGCACCCCAGTTTGGACAGTTTCCACTACCTAACAGGGATTGGTGGGAGGGGGGCGTACTTCTTGCTTGCTTTAGGGCTGTTACTTCGGGGACGCAGTGCACGCTCTTGCCTGCTGCCACCAGGACACGACAACAGGCAGGGAGAGGACAGGCTGGGAGAGGGCAGGGAGGGGACAGGCTGGGAGAGGGCAGGGAGGGGACAGGCTGGGAGAGGGCAGGTTGGGAGATGGCAGGCTGGAAGTGGACAAGCTGGGAGAGGACAGGCTGGTAAAGGTCATGGAGGGGACAGGCTGGGAGAGGGCAGGCTGGAAGTGGACAGGCTGGAAGAGGACAGGCTGGGAAAGGGCAGGGAGGGGACAGGCTGGGAGAGGGCAGGCTGCGAGTGGGCAGGCCGGGAGAGGACAGGCCGCGAGAGGACAGGCTGCGAGAGGACAGGCTGCGAGAGGACAGGCTGCGAGAGGACAGGCTGCGAGAGGGCAGGCTGCGAGAGGGCAGGCTGCGAGAGGACAGGCTGGAAGAGGACAGGCTGGGAAAGGGCAGGGAGTGGGCAGGCTGCGAGAGGACAGGCTGCGAGAGGACAGGCTGGAAGTGGACAGGCTGGAAGAGGACAGGCTGGGAGAGGGCAGGCTGGGAGTGGGCAGGCCGGGAGAGGACAGGCTGCGAGAGGACAGGCTGGGAGAGGACAGGCTGCGAGACGGCAGGCTGGGAGAGGGCAGGCTGGGAGAGGGCAGGCTGGGAGAGGGCAGGCTGGGAGAGGGCAGGCTGGGAGTGGGCAGGCTGCGAGAGGACAGGCTGCGAGAGGACAGGCTGCGAGAGGACAGGCTGCGAGAGGACAGGCTGCGAGAGGACAGGCTGCGAGAGGGCAGGCTGGGAGAGGACAGGCTGGGAAGCAGAGAGGGTCTTACCTGAGAAGTCTGCCAGCGCGGAGCTCTCCGGGGCGCAGAGCAGCAGCAGGGCCCAGCAGAGCAGAGCAGGGCGGGGGCGGCAGGGGCTCGCAGAGGTGTCTCCTGGGGCAGCCGCCCAGGTCCACCATGGTGCGGCTCCGAGCCCCAAGCTCACATGGTGCCAGCGCTGCCCGCTTGGAAGGGAAGGGGTCACAACGGATATACCTATTTCTGAAGTACGGATGTGTTTGACTACAATGCTAATGTTTTCAGGGGAGTGAGTGCCTTCTTGTTTTAGCTGTGATGCTTACAATACCAGCACCGTTCGCAGACACAAGTGAGTGCACATTTAGCAGGCAAATACGGGAGCGTCGTTCATTTTTTTTCACAGTGCACACAGATGAACATGGATAAACAGATCCAAATGAACTGAAAGCAAACAGACCTAAATGTCAAAAAAGGCGGCAAAAACATAAGCGCTATTTACAAATCACAAGCGAGTCCTGGCGCCTGAACCCCTTAATTCGACATTGACTTACTGTGTTAAAAAAATAACTTTTTAAAAGATTTGTGATACTAAAGGGGATTCCAGTTGAGCCGTTAAAGGGGAATCTATAGGGTTGGTTCCGCCGCCGAAAAGAAGTGAATTAACTCCATCGGCTTCTGAAACAGTCGGAAGGAATTTCTAAAGAGTAAAATCAGCTCGTGCCAAGGACACAAACACGCGAAAGTGGTCTGTAGAATTCGTTTCTAAAAGGCGCGGAGGGGCCTCTCTGTAGGTCACCGATGAGTAAAGACAAGGGTTTTAAACTGAATCTACTGCTGCAGTCAGTCCCTAAAGTGTGGGTGTAAAGGGCTCCCACCTGCCAGCGCCCCAAAGGTTGAACTCGGAGATCTGAATGACTTCAAGCCGATGAATAGCGCATCAGTGCCTCGTCAAGGCCCTTAAGCGCTATATGAATACATTTACAATCACACACCACATAAAGGGCCAGCGTGCCGGCGCGACGAAGCTGCAGGAGCGGTGGGAACCTTAGCTCCTGTGGAAGAAGGGACGAGGCTTCATGGCACATTGGGATCAAATGAAATGCTGGCCAGGTGTACCCTGTGGGGTCAGCCCAAAGCAGGGAGAGGTCTTTTAGCCCACAAAGTGGTGGGCAGGCGCCCGAACAGACGAGTCACGCTGGGACCTCGCTGAACAGTGATCAAACCCCCAGTTTTCCTTGAGATTTGAAGGCGGCCACACAGTGGCGGCTGGTGGATTTTACAAGTGTCGGGGCTGTAATCTTTGCCCAGAGTGTAATTTGAAACCAATAAAGCGTACGTGCCCGAAATGGAAACAAGCGCTTGGCAGAGCTGCATGGGGTTTGTGCTGATAAACACTGCGGGCGAGATGGAGGCGCTGTGCTCTACTGGAGGCGCTTGGCCGCGTTGCCGGGGGTTTGTGCTTGGAAGCGCTGCGGGCGAGAGGAAGGCGCTGTGCCCGACTGGAAGCACTGCGGGCGAGAGGGAGGCGCAGTGTGTTCTACTCCAGGCGCTTGGCAGAGCTGCATGGGGTTTGTGCTGAGAAGCACTGCGGGCGAGATGGAGGCGCTGTGCTCTACTCCAGGCGCTGGGCCTCGTTGCCGGGGTTTGTGCTTAGAAGCACTACTGCCCGACTGGAAGCACTGCGGGCGAGAGGGAGGCGCAGTGTGTTCTACTCCAGGCGCTTGGCAGAGCTGCATGGGGTTTGTGCTGAGAAGCACTGCGGGCGAGATGGAGGCGCTGTGCTCTACTCCAGGCGCTGGGCCTCGTTGCCGGGGTTTGTGCTTAGAAGCACTACGGGCGAGAGGGAGGTGTTGTGCGCTACTCGAGGCGCTTGTTCTCTGCCAGCCGGGGGCACGTGCTGCTTTGTTGTGGAGTCAAGAAGTCTTGCCTTCTGTGTTTCCCATCACTGGTGGGGGGGGGGGGGGGCTTGATATGGAGAGATGGGGCTGCCCAAGCTTCCAGGACTCGCTCGAGGCCTTCAAGGAGCACTGGAGCCCCTCCGAGAGGAAAGCGCCTGGAGCCAAGGTCTGTGCGTGAAGGCGCTGACATCCTTCTCGCCAGCAGCGATGTGGGGTCAGCCCAAAGCAGGGAGAGGTCTTTTAGCCCACAAAGTGGTGGGCAGGCGCCCGAACAGACGAGTCACGCTGGGACCTCGCTGAACAGTGATCAAACCCCCAGTTTTCCTTGAGATTTGAAGGCGGCCACACAGTGGCGGCTGGTGGATTTTACAAGTGTCGGGGCTGTAATCTTTGCCCAGAGTGTAATTTGAAACCAATAAAGCGTACGTGCCCGAAATGGAAACAAGCGCTTGGCAGAGCTGCATGGGGTTTGTGCTGATAAACACTGCGGGCGAGATGGAGGCGCTGTGCTCTACTGGAGGCGCTTGGCCGCGTTGCCGGGGGTTTGTGCTTGGAAGCGCTGCGGGCGAGAGGAAGGCGCTGTGCCCGACTGGAAGCACTGCGGGCGAGAGGGAGGCGCAGTGTGTTCTACTCCAGGCGCTTGGCAGAGCTGCATGGGGTTTGTGCTGAGAAGCACTGCGGGCGAGATGGAGGCGCTGTGCTCTACTCCAGGCGCTGGGCCTCGTTGCCGGGGTTTGTGCTTAGAAGCACTACTGCCCGACTGGAAGCACTGCGGGCGAGAGGGAGGCGCAGTGTGTTCTACTCCAGGCGCTTGGCAGAGCTGCATGGGGTTTGTGCTGAGAAGCACTGCGGGCGAGATGGAGGCGCTGTGCTCTACTCCAGGCGCTGGGCCTCGTTGCCGGGGTTTGTGCTTAGAAGCACTACGGGCGAGAGGGAGGTGTTGTGCGCTACTCGAGGCGCTTGTTCTCTGCCAGCCGGGGGCACGTGCTGCTTTGTTGTGGAGTCAAGAAGTCTTGCCTTCTGTGTTTCCCATCACTGGTGGGGGGGGGGGGCTTGATATGGAGAGATGGGGCTGCCCAAGCTTCCAGGACTCGCTCGAGGCCTTCAAGGAGCACTGGAGCCCCTCCGAGAGGAAAGCGCCTGGAGCCAAGGTCTGTGCGTGAAGGCGCTGACATCCTTCTCGCCAGCAGCGAGGAGCCTTCTTCCCCCGGGCTGCGGGGGGCGGGCACTTCCGGCCGGCCGCGCTAGGATTGGCCGGCCGGCCAGTCACGGGGCGGGAAACGGGGAGAAGAGACGCAGTAGTGCCGGCAATGGCGGACCAGACACGGGGGCGTTCCCGGCGTCCCGTGACGTCGGCAAAAGCCAAAGAATGTCGGGAACGCCCCCGTGTCTGGTCCGGCATTGACGGACAGGCCCCTCGTCCAATGGCAAGGCTCCGTTTACGGAGCCAGCCAATCAAGGACGAGGGCCGAACAAAAGCCACACTACAGTTCTCAACAGGATTTCGCCTGCGCGGAAAAGCTGCGCAGAGCGCAACTTCCGCTAGGCAAAACCTAAAAAGGGCGGGGGCGGGCTCTTAGTTGCGTGTCTTGGGCTGGGCTTGCGTCAGCTGTGCGTCTAGGAGCTCCCACATCTCTTCCTTTGAGTTGTGTTCCTTTGATAATTTCCCCGTTATGTTGTCTGCTCCTCTGAGAAAGGTGACCCAGTTCAACCATGTTTTAAAGTTTGCTTTGGCCGTATTTTTCCAGTTCGTCAGGATTATTTTTAGGGCAGCTGTGAGCAGTAAATCTAGTAGGTCTTTGTATTCTTTGCTGTTTAGGTCTGCTGTCATGTGTTCTGTGGCCAGGCTTACAAAGCTGATTGTTAGGTCTTTGTTGAATATATCGTTTAGAAAGCTATTCACCTTCATCCAGAACTTCCTGACTTTGGTGCATTTGAAGATCAGGTGGTCTAGGGTTCCTTCCTCCTTCCCGCAGTTCCAGCAGCTGTCTGAGTCTGTAATGCCAACTTTGTGGAGTTTTGCCGGGGTCCAGTAAGCTCTGTGGAGGAGCCAGAATTTTGTCTGGGCTAGTTGTGGGGTTATCTTGTTTGTTGATGCCGAGCGCCACAGTTTGCATTGTTCGTTGTCGTTTAGCTGCCTTCCCAGGAGTTGTTCCCATGAGCTCATTGTTTTCTTGTTCAGAACCGATGTGGATGGGTTGAGGAACTTGTATATCTTTGCCGTTTGGTGGCCTGTCGCGTTCAGGCTTTGCATGTATTTTATGATGGTCGGTTCTTCCTTGCTTAGGTTCGCTTTCGTTATGGCTGTTTTGATCTTCAGGAATGTGTAAAGTTCTCGTTCTGAGAGCTCGTGTATGTGTTGCAGGTTTTGGAATGTTAATGGTGATTGTCTAGTTTCTAGCTGGCTCGGGAGGGTTATTCCTTTCTCTATCCATGTATCGTTGTGCACTGTTGCCCCTTGGTACGTTATCTTTGTGTTAAACCAGATTGATTCCCATGCCGTGCCTTTCATTCTCTGTGCCATTCGTTTGTCTATTTTCATAAGTGCCTCTTTGGTGTGTCTCAGTATCGGGTTTAGTCTTTGGGGGTGTTTGTTCGCGGTTAGAAACGCTACGGGGTTCAATCCCCCCAGGATGTTCCTTTCCACCTCTAGCTATACAGGTTCGTAGCTTTGGGTGTTGTCTAGCCAGAAGATTCCTTGCTTCGCTCGGCATGCGGTTTGAAAGTTCTTGAAGTTCGCTAGGTTGAGGCCTCCTAGGTCATTTGTTAATCTCAACTTTTGTAAGTTGATTCTGGGTTTCTTATCTCTCCATATAAAGTTGTTTATGAGTTTGTCCAGCTTTTTGTGGAAAGTGTCTGTCATTGGAAGCGGTAGCATGCTGAGCGTGTAGTTGATGGCGGGCGATACCATCATCTTTATTGTTTCGATCCTGCCCCACCAGCTTATGTATTTGGTTGACCACAGGTCCAGTCTTTCCTTTATCTTCTTCAGAGTTGACTCCTCGTTGTGTTCTAGTGTGGATGTTAAGTCTCTTCCGAATAGCAGACCTAGGTATTTAAGGGGTTTTGTCTGCCACGCCAGTCCTGAGTCTCGGAGTACCTCTTTGGTGGTGTGGATGTTCATTGGTTTGCATTCCGATTTGTCTTTATTGAGCTTGTACCCTGAGGCTTCAGCGTACTCTCCTATTGTGTCCATTAGGGCTGTTATTGACGTTGACGGATTGGTTGTTGTGATGAGAATGTCGTCCGCATAGGCTGCAAGGTTGACGGTTTTGTCTTTGATTCTGACGCCTGTTATCTCGTTGTTGTCTCTTATTCTGGCTAGTAGTGGTTCTAGTGCTAGCAGAAAGAGGCCTGGTGAGAGGGGGCAGACTTGCCTGGTGCCTCTCCCCAGCGTGAGTGTTTCTGATCTGCTGCCATTTACTACCACTTTTGCTTTTGGTTCGTTGTACAGGGCCATTACCATAGTTCTGTATTTGGCTCCTAGCCCGAACTTGCTCATACAGTTGTCTAGGAATGGCCAGGAGACCCTGTCAAACACCTTTTCTGCGTCCAGTGCTATCATCACCGCCTGCTTGCTGCTGTCTGTTGTGTGGTAGATGAGGTGGTATAGTAGTCGTGTGTTGTCTTGCGATAGTCTGTTCTTGATGTATCCTACTTGCGAGTTGTGGATGAGGGTTGGCAGGACCCTGTTTTGTCTGTTGGCTAGTATCTTCGCGTATATCTTACAGTCCACATTTATGAGCGAGATCGGTCTGTAGTTCTGCGGGTATTGTGGGTCTTTCCCCTCTTTGGGGATTATTATGATGTTCGCCTCGCCCATGGACTCGGTCATTTTGCCTCTCTGTATACAGTGTGTGTATGTTTCCGCCATTAGTGGTTTGAGTTGTTGACTGAAGGTTTTGTAGAAAGTTGTAGTGTAACCGTCTGGTCCTGGTGCCTTGTTTGGTTTGAGCTGATTGATGGCTGCTTCAATTTCTGCGTCTGCTATGTCCACGTCCAGTGATGTTCTTTGGTCTGCTATGAGCTCCGGCAGGGTGGTCTTGCTGAGCATGGCTGCGCCGCCGTCTGCTTTTAGATTCTTGTCCTCGCAGTATAGTTCCTGATAGAACTGCCTGAATACCTCGAGTATGCCTTTGTTTGTCGTTTGGGACTTGTTCGTTTTGTCTGTTCTGTCTGCGATTGTGTGTTGCCTCTGCTTTGCTTTTAGGTATGATGCTAGTTGTTTCCCAGCCTTATTGGCGGCGCATACGTTTATGGATTTGAATTTATTCAGCCACGTGCCTGCTCTCTTGCTTAGGATCTTGTTCAGCTCATATTTCTTCTTTGTTAATGTAGTCAGGGTGTTCTTGTCCCTGATGTTTGCGCAGTGTCCTCTCTCCAGCTGTGTTATTTCCTCCTCCAGTTCACCGATCTTTTTGTTCCTGCCTCGGTTCATTCTTGCTTTGATGTTGATCAGTTTCCCTCTTAGCGTCGCTTTGAGGGCGTCCCAGATGGTACCTTTTCCCACCTCATCGTTGTCGTTGTCGCCAGAGACTTCATGCTTCAACACTCAACAATACCATCGTGTTACGCGGATCCCACGTGGGCTAAGGCTAGCAATTCGACCAATGCTATTTAGATTAAATAACAACCAGAAATTCATGGAAAAATTGTATTGTATCTTAAATAAGGGCTCGTTAGATCTCATTCTACTTCTCATAGAAGAATTATCCAAAACCATAACAGAATTGGAGGAAGAAATCTATCATATCAAAAATGAGTTATCCAAACGCATGGAAGAGGAACCTTGGACTAAATTTTTACAAGAACTTGATGAGCGTCTCGACAAATACGGCAAAGAACTTCAGGAAACAAAACTACGGAAGTTTAAAAGAGATACAATTGATTATAAATTAAATGAAGCATATACATGGGCCGAGGTATATGCGCAGAGGCGTTACACGCAAAAGAAAACTCAACCTGCCTCTTCAGAAGAGAGTGTCATTTCGGATAAAGATACAGATATTTCTAGACCACCAGCAAGCCAGTTATTGAAGACTAAAACAACAGGCCAGGCTAAAGAAGCCACAGGCACAGGATTAAATGGAAGTTCTTCGTCTTCTTCTCATTTTTTAGAGAAAGGAGTAGAACAAACCAGACCTCCGGATGCAAGTACATCAAAGCAAACCGAAAGAAGACAAGAAGAGGAAAAGGAAAAAGACAAAGAAAAAAAGAAAGGGTTGAGGAGCCAAGGGAACGTCTCATAGTCAACATTTCGCGCAAAAAACTCAGTAAATTTGAAGAAGACCTCCTTAACAAAGGAACATCATTCGTCAGTACATATCACACTACTGAACTTGAAACAGAAGTATCTTTCTTTAAATTCATGAGAGTACTACGTCTAAGACATTTTTTCATGAACATTTGCCCACCACAAGTGGGAGAAGATCTGCAATCAAAATTCAAACAAAAAAGCACATTTCAGGCTCCTATATCACACAAGACTCTTGATACATTTGAAACTTTGGTTAAAACAGATTTGCAAAAGATACAATTCAAACGCAAACTAAGGAATTTGACACGTGCTGAGTACAGTGCTCTGCAACAAATGGCTCAAGATGATACTCTAACTTTCCAGAAGGCTGACAAAGGAGGAGGACTTGTGATTATGGATGCTGACTTTTACCTTCAAAAAGGCACAGAACATGTAATGGATGACACCACATATGGATTACTGAATAATGACCCCACCATGGAAATTTCAGACACACTGAGTAAAATACTAGATCAGGCTGAAAAAATGTGTTGAATAGACACTAAAACAAAAGGCTATCTGTTAGAAACATTTCCAAGGAGACCTAGGATTTATTTTCTACCTAAAATCGACAAAAACCTCACCAACCCTTCATTCAGACCAATTGTTTCAGGCTGTCAATCAATCTTCGAGCATCCTGGATTATTCATTGATCATTACTTACAACCTTTCATTCAAAGATGGTCAACTTACATTGAAGACACCTCAGATTTCTTAAGAAGTTTGGCCGAAATATCCATTGAGCGAACAGATACCTTGATTCTATGCACAATAGATGTCGTCGCTCTTTATACCTCAATTCCACATGCAGCGGGGTTGGAAGCATGGGCTCTCTTACAAGAAAACATACCGGACACCCTGAAAGTCTTCATTCCCCAGATACTTCATTTCTGCTTGACAAACAGTTATTTTGAATGGCAAGGCAAATGTTTCCGTCAATACAATGGTACTTCCATGGGCTTTCCAGGAGCACCCATGTACGCAAATACGTACATGGCGAAATTTGAACATGATTTCATATTGACAGACCAGACTTGGAAAGCTGGTTTGGTATACTTCAGAATGTACATTGACAATTTTTTTTTAATTTGGAACAACACAGAAACAGCTCTAATCAATAATATTAAAAGTCTCAACTTAGTAGATCCAAGGATTCAATTCACCTACACTATCAGTGATAAAGCTATACCCTTCCTGGATGTACTAGTTGAACTCAAGGACAACCAAATCCAAATACGACTGTTCAAAAAGCCAGCAGACAAAAACAATGCATTACAATTTCAGTTTTCACCCCAAAAATTTGATCTAGAATCTACCTGTGTCTCAATTTATGCGCATCAAAAGATTATCTTCAGATGAAGAAATTTGCAATCACACACTTGAGGAGCAAAAATTGCGGTATATCGCACGACGATTTCCAAAACCAAATTTAGACAAACAAATTGCAAGAGTCAAGGCTTTACCTCGAATGACACTACTTGAAAAGCAGCAAAAAAAGAGCACACAAAGAATGGTTTTTGTTCCTAAATTTTCTTCTGCATCTAGAGACATTAAGAATATAATCATGAAAAGGTGGGATGTACTTGAAGCTGAAAGCGAGTTTGGAGATCTGTTTCTTGAAAAACATTTGTTCGCCTATAAAAGGGCGCAAAACTTAAAAGAAATATTGACTAGACGTAATCTAAGAAACCCAAAGGAGATGCACAACCACGTGGCACACTCAAGTGTTGGAATTGCAAAAATTGCAATAATGTCATCCCAGGTAATACTTTATTGCACCCCAGAACGGGTGAGAGCATCAAATTACATCATACCACAAACTGTGACTCAGAACATTTGGTGTACATGATTAAATGCCCTTGCAGCTTGTTGTATGTAGGGAATACAACCCGCAAAATCAAAACGCGTCTCTATGAAAATAAGAGTCGAATTCGGAACAAAAATCTCACATCACCATTGGCTCTTCACTGGATGGCCCAACTTAAATTTCAAATCATCAAACAAGTACCAAAAAAAACAGGCTTGGATAACTCGAAGATCCTTCTCCAAAGAGAGGTCTTCTGGATCAAGAAACTCAGAACCCTAATGCCATTTGGACTCAATGACAAAATCGAAATGAGCTGTTTTTTATAAAGATTGCATTTTTTCCAGAGTTGCTATATCTAAAAGCTGGTCGTTCCGGGGGCGTGGCTTGGATGCCGCGCAAGATGGCCGGCTAGATACGGAGCTCCGCCGCATCGACGAACCGCACGAAGTGTTTCCCGATGTAAACAGGACCGTTCTTCAGCCCCATCGCTGAATTCAACTAGCGGAACATCAGCGGAGTCGGCGGAGCGGCTTTGCGGCTCTTGGGGTGCCGTTTCTAGCTCTTTGCCGCGATGCCTCTGCAGCCCCTCACGGAGCCGCCATCTTGAGGCTCTCTTGGAGCCGGAGCCTCTCCCGCCGAACCTCGCCACCACACGAAGTATCACCAGATACCAACGACCCTGACAACGCTGCATTTTAGGGGTGAGCAGACTTGTCATGTAAGACTCCCTGCTACGCTTTTCTTCTTTTTTTTTTCTTCTACATTGAGGGAAACAGCTCAATTATATTTTACATAACGCTTCCCTCTGAGGCTTGTTTTTTCATATGTCAATATACTCGAGTCTCTACATCTTTTTTTCTAAATGCTCCTCCTCATGGCGTGTTGCTAATTTTGGGACTTCCTGGCTACTTCATGACGCATTCCCAGTTGTTCCCATTTTAGTCACTAGTATATCTCCACCCTAATTCCCTGGCGCTCTCTCCTACCATTTACAAGCGTTTCTTCAGGAGACAGCTTCATTTTCTCCTTTGACTCTTCCTTTTTGAAACGTCTTGTACTTTATAGTGCCTCACTTTCTATTCAGATATTTTTCTGGAACATTTTAAGCGCACCTCTGTACGCCTCTCAGGGAATGGGGATTACTTGTTGACACGAGGAATCATTTCTATGGTGAGACTACGTAAGCCCCAATTTGTCTTTACTCCCTCTGTGAGTACCTCAGTGCGTTCTTCATCGGTTACAACTCAACCGAATTCCTCTACAAAAATGACTTCTCAAAAATCATCATTGGTTCATACGCCTGCCAGTAAGCCTTCTCCACCTGCTCCATCGGGCAAACGCCTTAAGCAAAATTCTCCTACACCAGAAGATAATCCTTCAACCTCTCCTACTGATCAAATTTTGGAGGAACTGCGAGCAATGCGTCCCTTTATTGAAAAAACAAGTACGGATATGCAGCTTTTGAAGGACAAATGGGAGAATATGGATGCTCGACTTTCTACTGTTGAACAACACATCCCTGAGCTTCAGTCCAACACACAACGTATAGCTACATTAGAAAAGACTGTCCTCTCACTACAGAAGCACACAGAAGATTTGGAAAATCGCAATAGGAGGAACAACCTCCGTATTTACAATTTGCCGGGAAATCTTGAGGGTGACAATCCAGTGTCTTTCTTTACCACTTTTCTGCCGAAACTTCTGGACTTACCACCATCTACCTCCATTAGTATACAAAGAGCTCATAGATTAGGCGCAAGAACGGATTCCTCTTCGAAACCTCGTGGAGTCATCATCCTATTTTTGAAATACACGGATCTCCTTTTGATTCTTTCAGCAGCGAGGAATAAAAAACAAGTGACTTGGCAAGGTCAACGAGTCTATTTATCTCAAGATGTCTCTAATGTCACTGCTTCCAGACGTAAAGAATTTCTGGCTATGCGTCCTTCTCTACGCTCCATGGGAGCAAGATATGGCCTCTTTCACCCTTGTACTCTCAGAGTCACTTATCGGAATAAAACTTGGTCATTTCAGGAACCTGGAGAACTAAGGAACTTTCTCCTTCTGCAAAGTGAAGAAGGGATGGACGCCTCCTCCTCTGCTTCGACCAGTGGCTGAAATTTGACTTTTATTGTCTACATGTCTTGTTCCTCTAGTAGTCTGTCTCTGACTTCATGTACCTCTCCACACTCCATATATCAGTTTCTAATCTTCTCACTTTGCTTATCTTCTCTCTGACTATCTTTCTCTTGCGTATCTTATATATATCTACTTTCTCTTTCTAACCTCTGGATCTATACTTTACGTCACATGTTCTATATGTTAACAATTTTTTCCTTTTTTCCCCAGACGGATATGTATCGGATGTTCCTTTCACCATCTTGTCCCATCCTATGTTCCTTTTTGTGCGGTCTCGGTGTGGTTCTGCTCCTGGTCCTGGTCCGTCCGTCTTGTAACGCATCACCACCTCCCCACCTTCCCCTTGTGTGTACTTCCCCTTCCAGGTATGTTCAATACAGTCATCCTTTTGGATTTGTACTGTCTTCTATGCCTTCTCTCTTTTCTTCCTTCTTCCTCCCTCGCTGATCTTCTTTCCCTGTTCCTACCCCTCTCCCTTTCCCTTTTTCTTTTTCTTCTTCATCCTCTACCTATCCTTCCTTCTACCTTTTTGACGATCGTTATGGTTATTATCTCTCTAAAGTTTGAATTAGTAAATGTACAGTATGTTTTTGCATTTTTCGATTTTGATCAGTTTAATAATCTTTCACCTTCAAAGTTGTTTCATGGAATGTGAAAGGATTTAATCACCCTATCAAAAGGCAAAGAGTACTCTCACACCTCTCATCTTACAATCCAGATATTGTTCTTATTCAAGAAACCCACCTCTCAGATATTGAATCCTTAAAACTAAAACGATTGTGGGTTGGAACTGTCTTATTCTCTCCTGCTTCTCAAAAAAAGAACGGGGTGGCTATTTTGATTCATAAACGCCTCCAATGTAAAGTAATACTAGAAGAAAAGGATGATGAGGGGCGCTGGATTTTGGCTAAACTACTCATTAATGCTATCCCAATTACGGTATTCAATGTTTATGGTCCTACTTGTTTTGACTCCTCTTTTTGGCCCTCCGTTACAGCAAAATGTGTTCAATATAAAGATGATTCTTTCCTATTAGGTGGAGACTGTAATCAGATCATTGACCCCTTTTTAGACCGTAGATCTTCGGTTCGTTTTTCCCCTCACAAACCACATAAGCAATTCCTTGACACTATCACTCAAACTCATCTTGTGGATTCATGGAGACTCACTCACCCAGATGTTATGGATTTTTCCTTTTTCTCTCCTCCTCATGCTTCTTTCTCTCGTTTGGACTACATTTTTCTATCTTCATCTCTATCCCAACACCTTATATCCTCCTCTATTGAGCCTATTGTTATCTATGACCATGCCCCTATTATTACTGATTTTGACCTTCTTCCTCCTACTCCTAAATCTTCTCGTTGGCGCTTTAACCCTTCTCTTCTTGCTGATCCTCTCTTTTCTTCCTCTTTTCGCTCTTTCGCTTCTGAATTTTTTCAACTTAACTCTATGCCTGATACTCCCCCTCATATTCTTTGGGATTCCTTCAAGGCCTCAGCCCGAGGTTTTATTATTGATTTTGTCTCTAGAAAGAAGAAAAAATTCCTTCAAAAACGTAAAGTTACCCTTGCACACATTAAATCGCTGGAACAGCAATTCTATACCTCCTCTACTAAGCATATGTCTCCTGAACTACTTAAGGCTAAGATTGCTTTTAACAAGCTTACTACAGACTCAGCCTCCTCTTTTCTCCTCCGGAGTAGCGCGCGATACTATGGAGGTCGAAATAAATCAGGTAAATTATTGGCTAATTATCTAAAATCGCGTAAAGAACGAACTAATATTGATTCTATCTATTCCCCCTCTAATATTCTTCTGCATACAGATGCGGAAATTTTGGAACAATTTCACTCTTTTTATGAGTCCTTATATACCCCTGAAAACCCCCCCACCCCAGAACTTATCCAATCTTATTTTGATAACATTCCTCAACCAGATACCTCCCACCTTAATTTTTCGGCCGTTGATTCTGATCTCACTATTTCAGAATTATCCACTGCTCTATCCTCTCTCACTAAAGGCAAGACTCCAGGGCCAGATGGCTTTCCTGTTGAATTTTACCTACATTTTTCAGACCTCCTCTTACCTAAACTTCTATCTCTCTTTCAATCTTTTTGTTCTACTGGATCAGCCCAAGGTTCATTTCAGGACGCTACCATATGCCTTATCCCTAAAGACGGTAGAGACCCCAAGTTTTGTAAAAATTATCGACCTATATCTTTAGTTAATGTAGACTATAAGATTTTTGCAAAGTTACTAGCTCTTCGCCTCGACCCGCTCCTGCCACACCTCATAGGTAAAGAGCAATGTGGTTTCGTTAAAGGCCGCCTCACATCGGATAACTCCAGACTCTTCCTTAATGTTTTAAGTAAAGCCCCCTCACTATCAATTCCCATTGCAGCCATTTCAGTAGATGCTGAGAAAGCCTTTGATCGGGTTGACTGGTCTTTCCTCATGGCTTCCTTAAAATGGCATGGCTTCAATCCTAAATTTATATCCTATATCTCTTTGATATATTCTATGCCCAAGGCCTCTGTTCTCGTCAATGGTCACCTCACTTCCCCATTCACGCTCCAGCGCGGTGTTCGTCAAGGCTGCCCTTTGTCACCTCTTTTATTTATTTTGGCACTTGAACCCTTCCTTACTTCCATACGTAATAATCCCTCCATTTCTGGATTCCCATATGGTAAACAACATCTTAAATTATCTGCATATGCTGACGACATCCTTTTATTTATTTCAGACCCGGTCACCTCTGTTCCCTCTTTATTAAATGAATTTGAACAATTTTCGTTGGTTTCTGGTTATAAAATAAATTCTGACAAAACAGAAATTCTTCCCTTAACCAAATTTTGCCTTCCCCACTTCTTCACAGCCACCGGCTTTGCTTGGAACTCTACAAAAATTAAATATCTTGGTGTTCTTTTTTCTAATTCTATTTCCTCCTCTATTCAACTTAACATGAATGCGGTCATCTCTAGAATAGACTCGCTGCTCGTCTCTTGGAACCCTCTATTTCTTTCCTGGTGGGGTCGTCTTGATTCCATCAGGATGATGATTGCACCGATTTTAATCTACTTATTATCCATGCTTCCAATCCGCATCCCAAATTCCTATTTCCGCCGCATCGATTCTGTTTTGTCCAAATTTCTCTGGAAACAAAAAAAGGCTTGAATATCTCTCTTACACCTTCGTAAATCTAAACTTAACGGTGGAACCAACTTTCCGGACTTTCGCCTTTATCACAAGTCCTTCTCACTTCGACAAGCTTCTCGCTGGTTATCTCAGGAAACCTCCTCCCCTTTTTCTCCCCTCTGGCTTTCTGTTGAACAGGAGTTATTGCTTCCTTACTCTTTGCAAGAGGTAATTCGATTCACTTCTAAAGCCCCATGTCTTAACCCCCTTTTATTCAAACATACTTCTTCTCTTCTACGGCCTTTAGTCTCCTCTACCTTGGTTTCTCAGGAATCCTTCCTCCTATTGCCTATATGGTACAATTCACTCATATTAATAAATAACAGACCTATTGCATGGCCCTCATGGAGAGCGAAAGGTATCATCTGGGTACGTCATCTTTTTGATGGCTCATCTCCCTGCTCATTTCCTAAATTCCAATCTCAATTCCATTGCCCTCCTTCTTTTGCAAAGAAATTCCTCATCCTTATGGAAACTATTCTAGAATGTTATTATTCTCTTCCTTCTGAGAATCTTCCACCTTCATCTCCCTCTCTACTTACCGTCCTTTCTTCTATTCCTAAAGCCTCCCTCATTTATCGGTATTTCTCAGCCCCTGACCCGGACCGTCTCAAATCGAAATTGGAATTGTCTTGGGAGAAAGATTTGGGTTCTTCATGGCCAACTTCTCTTTGGGACAAAATATGGGTCAGATCTTTGAAGATTTCCCGTACTGCCTCTCTTACTCAATCCCTATTTTTCTTTTATCACAGACTCTACCTTTCTCCTCTTTCTATTTCTCGCTTTCAACCCAATTCTGTATCTAACTGTTGGACCTGTAACGCTCCCAATGCAGATCTTCTACACCTTTTTTTTCTCTGTCCTTCAGCTCGCATTTTTTGGTCTCAGATATGCTCTCGCCTCTCCCGTATTTTCAACATCTCTATTCACTTTTCCGCCTCTTTTGTATTTCTTGGTAGCCTTTCAGATGATCTGGATCTCCCCCCACATTCTCACGGTCTTTTTGATCTTATGATAGCCCTTGCACTGCAGCACATTGTTTCTAACTGGAAATCCTTGAACACTTTGTCTCTAAATTGTTGGTGGAATTTAGTATGTCAATCACACAGACTTGATGTTGCTTTTGCTTCCTCCTGCAAACCTTCCCGAAATGTTGAACTTTACTGGTTACCTCTTACTCTATATTTAGATCAATCTGCCAAAAAGACATACTCTCCACTTTCCTCGGATAATTTCAAACCCCCTTGAACACATATACTCTTGCCTCTAGTTTATGATATTTTTTGATTTCACTATTGTGATTTTTTAGCTTTATACATGTTTCCTTTTTGCTTAAAGTTCTTATTTCAAGTAATTGCTGAATATGATGTTTTCTACTGTACTTTTTGACTGACACTCATGGTATTTTCTATATTTATTCATTTTCTATGATATTACCATGCTTTATCTCCCTCCCTCCCTTCCCCCCCTCCTCCCCGTAAACAATTCAAAATGCTTTGCTTTTTATTGTGATATTGGTTACTTATGTTTACTTTATCCCATCCTTTATCCTTTTCTTATATTTTGCTGATGTCACCTTATTGTAATACCTGATTTTACTCTAATAAAGCTTTCAAACATAAAACAAAAAAAAAAAAAAGTCGTTCCCCCACCAGTGGTTCCTACCACACAATAGAATACATTGACATACACTCCATAAGAATTCATACATAAATTGGCCAACTAAAATCTTTAGGTATGGATATATATGTTTTATTATTTGTACTGCTTGGTTTATATCGACATTTTGTATACATTACTCAAGTCAAGTCAAGTCAAAGAATTTATATAGCGCGCTACATACCCAGAGGGTCTCAAGGCGCTTGAGGAGGGGTGGGGAATTACTTGTCAAATATCCACGTTTTAAGTTGCTTTCTGAATGCTAGGTGGTTCTGAGTAAGGCGAAGGTAAGTGGGAAGTGAGTTCCAGGTTTTAGCTGCCAGGTAGGAGAAGGATCTACCTCCCATGGTGGTTTTGTTGATGCGAGGTACAGTGGCAAGGGCTTGGTTGGATGATCGTAGCTGGCGGGGGGGGGAGTAGAAGGACAGTCGTGTGTTGAGGCATTCCGGTCCGATTTCGTAGAGTGCTTTGTGTGCGTGGGTTAGGAGCCGGAAAGTGATCCTCTTATTGACGGGAAGCCAGTGGAGGTTTTTCAGGTGACCAGAGATATGTTCTTTACGCGGGATGTCTAATATGAGCCTGGCTGAGGCGTTTTGGATTCGTTGGAGTTTTTTCTGGAGTTTAGCGGTAGTACCGGCGTAGAGGGTGTTTGCATAGTCCAGTCGGCTCGTGACCAGGGCGTGGGTGACCGTTTTCCTAGTTTCGGTGGGGATCCAACGAAATGTTTTTTTGAGCATGCGAAGAATGTTGAAGCAGGATGAAGAGACGGCGTTGACTTGTCTGTTCATCGAAAGTGAGGAATCCAGGATGACGCCCAAGTTCCGTGTATGGTCTGTCGGGATGGGTGCTTTTCCAAGGGCTTCTGGCCACCAAGAGTCGTCCCATGCAGAGGTGGAGGTACCTAAGATAAGGACTTCTGTTTTATCTGAGTTCAGTTTCAGACGGCTGTGTTTCATCCATTCGGCTACTTCTTTCATTCCTTCATGTAGGTTAGTTTTGGCGGTGCTGGGGTCATTGGTGAGTGATAGGATCAGTTGAGTGTCATCCGCGTAGGAGATGATGTTGAGGTTGTGTTGGCGTGCGATGGCCACGAGGGGGCTCATGTATACGTTGAAAAGGGTGGGGCTGAGTGAAGATCCTTGTGGCACGCCGCAGATGACTTCAGTGGCCTCTGACTTGAATGGTGGAAGGCGGACTCTCTGGGTTCTTCCGGTGAGGAACGAGGTGATCCATTCTAGTGCTTTTCCTTGGATTCCAATGTTTCTGAGGCGCTGTAGAAGGGTGCTGTGACAGACTGTGTCGAAGGCTGCGGAGAGGTCGAGGAGGATGAGGGCGACTGTGTCTCCATTGTCCAGTAGAGTTCGAATGTCGTCTGTTGCTGCGATGAGGGCGGTCTCCGTGCTGTGTTTTGCTCGGAAGCCGGACTGTGAGGAGTCGAGGGAATTGTTGGCTTCGAGGAAGGCGGCGAGCTGGTTGTTGACAGCTTTCTCGATGACTTTGGCCGGGAATGGAAGGAGCGAGATGGGACGGTAGTTTTTGAGTTCGGTGGGGTCCGCTGTGGGTTTTTTCAGAAGGGCGCTGAGTTCAGCGTGTTTCCAGCTTTCCGGGAAGGTGGCGGAGTTGAGGGAGCAGTTGATGACGTCTCGGAGGTGCGGTGCTATGATGGAGTCTGCTTTGTTGAAGATGTGGTGAGGGCATGGGTCTGTGGGGGATCCTGAGTGGATGGAGTTCATCAGGCGGATGGTGTCCTCAGTGGAGATTGGGTTCCAGTCATTAAGGATGTTCGAGGGTGGTGAAGGTCCAGCAGATGGTTGGGTGGGTTGGTCTCCGGGTTGGTTGTCAAAGCTGTTGTGGATGTCTGCAATTTTGTTGTGGAAGAATGAGGCTAGGGAGTCGCAGAGGGCTTGAGAGGGGGTGATGTCGTTGGAGTTGGCCGTGGGATTGGTGAATTCCTTGACGATGTTGAAAAGTTCCTTGCTGTTGTGGGCGTTGCTATCTAGTCGGTCCTTGAAGGCGGTTTTCTTGGCCTTTCGGATCAGTTGGTGGTGTATGCGGGTGGCGTTTTTGAAGGCGTCCTTGGTGCTGGTGGTTGGGTCTTTTTTCCAGGCCTTCTCTAGGGAGCGGCAGAGTTTCTTGGATTTCTTAAGATCATCGTTGAACCAGGAGGCCTTCTTGCTGCCAAGTTTGATTTGTCGTTTTTTCAGTGGTGCTAGGATGTCGGCGCTGTTGGATAGCCATAGGGTGAGGTTGGTGGCGGCTTGGTCGGGGTTTGAGGAGTGGGCTGGGGGGTTTAGAAGAAGCGATGTAATAATTACAACTGTAATAATGGTGATTTTGACTGATGTCCAATGTTCATATAATTGCATCATGTATTTCTAAGAATTTTTTACATCATTGTCAGTACTGTTTCTGTGTTGACATGTGACACTTACAGTTATATGGATGTTGAATAGCGGCGATATAATGTGTCTGTTTCTAGTTAAGAGCAACCAATCTAAATTATGATGCATTTCATGCAAAATAAAACTCTTCGCGTTAACTCCTAGTCAGGCTTATGTGGCGCGTATACCCGATTTCACTTGGTGATTCATACTGCTGGGTTTTAATGTGAGTACACTCGCGTTATCATGCGAGCCTACTGATGAAAGTTTTGGCTCTGACAAAAGAAAAAAAACACAATTGGCATCGAGTCCGTCATGGATGTTCATTTCTTACTACGTCAGTAAATAGTCGTGGAGTTTCAAACGGAAGTGTATTCACCTGTCCGAATTCGAATGGTCAAGCGTTCTTTGAGCAAACGATCTGCGGCATCGGTAAGCGGATTTACATACGTAATCGGAAGTTTATCGTAGATAACTGTCTTTAAGCACAGTTTCTGATACCTATATTTTTTCGCATTTCGCAAAGTTTGCTTCTTGAACTTTCATTCTAACCGTCGGTTAACGCGACTTTGCAAAACAGGTGAGCTCACGATTAGCTATAAACTAACTGTTCATTTCAGTTACTTATTAGCTTGAATACGAACAATATTGTAGATTGTTGTCTTTATTTTCTAACAGGTTAAACACCTGCAAATTGTTCACTCGCCCAGTAGGTAAGCCGCATGCTTATTTGTGAAAAGTGCATCGCACGCCTCTTAGTAAGTTTGTGAACAGCATAGTCTGATCGCATATCTGTTTATATTTAGATTGCAGGCCACAGTTTGTTTAAAATAATAGAAGTTGCCACAAAATCACTTGAAGCTTTTGTGTTTCTCAGGTGAGTGATATAATTTCATTGCTCTCGTTTATAATTTCATTGCTCTCGTTTGTCGTAAAGTTGGTCTCAGGATACTGATTGTGAATAGGTTAAGGAGTGTTGGGTACATTGAGTCGGTTAGCGCTTTGAATATCGCTGCCTTTATTTGCATTAAATTTGAATACTGTGTTAATTTTTCTATACAATGAACCTACACCGGCATCGGATAAATAGTTTCCTTTTTCTTACAGGAACCCCTGATGAAGGGACCTTGCGTCCCGAAATGCATTGGGTACTCAAAGCTTGTGGTTTCTTTTATGTACAGTCATATTAAAAACCTCTGAAATGTAATATATATACAATGATGTATTTTTGAAAATTGTAATTCATTTTGAAAAATGGAAAATGTCATGGTGAATATGAATGAAATATTACTGAATGATGTAAAGTATCACTGTTGTTGCGTGCTGAAGTCCTAACCGCCATTCTTGGGGTCAGGCCTTTTACATTGTTTACTTAACTGTTTAGCAGGCAGTAATTCAGCACAGCACACATACCACACTAAACAGACAATCAGTTTAACCGAGTGCGATCTCCACCCACATTCATCATCACCAGGATTGCTACAGGCTATTCATAGACTCTCCAGTTAATGTTTTTCTCAAAGACAGTACATCATGCAAGATGTTCTATGCCCTTAGAGTACCTCATTTAATGTGACCATCGAAAATCGTCACATTGACCCCGTGTTCACCACAACCACCGCCAAGAATATCAAGGGAAAATAGGTATTTTAAGGTTGGTACTCTAAGCATTTCCCACAAGTCTTTTGACAGCCATAATACCTACCCAGCTTTCTGTATATGTGCCTACCATCTTTCAGACTCACCCGGCTTCCGACCCACGTGCCTACCATCTATCTACCCCCAGCCAGCTCCCTTTGTATGTGCCTACTGCATTTCATACTCATCAATAGTCATCCAACTCCCTGTATACATGACTGCCACCTTATGTTTCCCAGTTAGGATCAAAAAAAGGTAACACAAATCCATTCACATTTCCACATGGTGTAGCATGCTATCTGTGTGGACCAGTGTTCAAGGGCCCCCCATAGGTGTAGTAAGTCCCATACAAAACACTAGAATACAAAAAAATACAACTCACAACCACACATCAGCTGGACATAAATCTACAACATAGGAATGCCACAGAAAGATCTGCCATACAGTGCTGGCCAACAGAGGACTCTAATTTAGTCTAACACTGCAGGTCCTATTAGCTGCATACGTATCTCCCTTCCGTGTTGATCATATAGTAGGACTGTATCACTGTCCACCCGGGCAGATCATTGACATACTATTCTTTCCCTCCAAAACCTGTCCAGCCTCATACAATTGTAGCATGGTGGACCCTAATGCATCAACCAATACAGAAACAGGTCTGGAATCTCCTTAATAATAACTACAGATACCACAAAGGGACCTACAAAGCTAACTAGCTGTCAGCATATTTCAAAATGTAAGTTGGGCATCTATCCTTTACACTCCTTTCATTCAACACCCTGCTAAGCTCTGCATCCCATAACACAGTAACTGCACCTCTGTGGTCATCACGCACAACAAGGAAGCACTTCCCACACAGGCTCATTACTAAGACAGTAGTCTCCCAGCGAGTGAGCACAGCAAGTGAGTGTGACCACTACAACTGATACAAATTTGGAAAAAAATCAGAAAATGGTGCATTCTACATCACATTTTTCAGCTTTTAAGGCATGGTAAATTAGGACCTTACAGTGGCCCAGGATACTCAGCCACTTAAACAATTATAATTAGGCTATTTTTCATGTGTGTGGGTTATAGGTCCAATTAGAAAGTCTGCATATAAAACGTCAAAGTGCAGTTGAGACTCCCTTTCAATGAGTCACATTGTCATTGTGCATAAAAAGACACAGTAGGCATGTGGAAAAGCAATTTCTGTATTGATGTATTAACAAGGAAGGCAAAGTTTGTTGATCATGCCATCCTCTAATCATATCACAATTTGTATTGCCATGATTTCCAATACAGATATTCTTCAATTACTGAATCGTGAGGTGATTAGCATAGAAAACGCTGAAAAAGGCAATTTAGTTCTTCACGCTAGCCAATTATTACCCCCAGAGTCTCTGAGGTCTGATCTGTAAGACAAGGTCACCTCGCAAAAATTTGCGAAGAAAGGGCTTCTCGCTGACGGAGGGCGAGGGCCAGTTTTAGCACTGATGGCTGACAGGGTGACACTTTTTGATGGAGCCCTTCCAAGATTCCCTCACTATCACTCTCCAGCAGTGACCCTCATTTCTCCATAGCCTCTCTCACACATGTATTTAATTTATTTTACAGTGCCTCTCATATCAGTGAAGGGTGTGGCAGCTTGCATCACACACAGTCATACAGAGACAATGAATCATACATATGTAAATCAGTGCGTAGAAAATGTTACATAAGACCAAGGGGAACTATCAGGTGTAGGAGTCACTTGCCATGCACACTGGTAGGCATTTGTTAAGATTGCTTGGTCTTAAAAAGCACAAACTCTTGATTTAGTACGTAACACACTGGTTGGGGTTGACTTTCCTACCCAAACTACCCTTTTCTAGCAACATTAGGATAATGAAAGACTGGTAAAAACATATCTTTATAATCTGTACGATGCAGTTCACATGCTGCTCTTTGATGGCAATTCATACCTCACTGTGCTATATTACGATTGTAACTTATGAACTGCAAGTAACAGAAGGATCACTGTGACAAAAGCAGTAACCCACGGAGCTATGCACTTTAAACGCAGTTCTGTGATCTACATGATACATGTTCTTTGCAGCAGGCATATTAACCCCTTGGCAGCAGGGGTAATTCCCCCATGGTGCAGGGGGGAAGGGGGGTCCACGGCCCAGCTGTGCTCATGACAAGCTCAGCTCGTCATGACTCACAGTGGAGCTGTGCTCATGACGAGCTGAGCTCGTCACAGACCCGCCCACTCATTAATTCTCCCGCACAGGCGAGGAATTAGCCGTGTGTGGGCGGGCCGCAGCCGTTATGATGAGCTCAGCTCGCCATGAGCACAGCTCAACTGTGACTCATGATGAGCTGAGCTCGTCATGAGCATGGGAGGGGTTAAACCTCTGAGCTAATTCAGATGACTAACAAACTGCACCTGGCAAAACTCTGACCTCTCTCCAGCAAGAACATTAATCACAACAGATATCTTGGAACTCTAGAGCGGGGGGGGGGCTTTTAAACCGATAACAAATTTCAAAACACAGTTTCCGCGGGAGGCTGGAAGGGTGAGGTCTGATATTGCCAGTCCCCAGTAACAAAACAAGTCTCTAGCACACAAAACGGCACCCTAGCCTCCCGGGAAAACCCTCAATGCCCAGTACGGCCAGTCCCCCATTAAATATATTTATGTTACAACACAATACAATACTCCTTAACAAATTATTTAGCACATAAGCCTTACCATCAGCACACATTAAAATAAACTGATGACTGCATGACACACTGTCCCTGTGGCGCTAAGGATATTTTGGAAGGGAGATAAGTACAGTAAGCACTAAATATTGAAATAACCATTTGAAAAGTGATTAAATAAACCTATGGGGTGAAGGTGATTTATGCCACATGCACTTAAAACTAATTATATTGTTATTATGAAAGGTTGCTTTTAAATTACTAAGAAATAATGAAAGGAATTTTCGATTATTGCTTATTAATTGTACAGGGTGTTGTTTGATGGACCATTTAAATCCTTTGGACCATGCATTTTTCTTAATGGTTTGCTTTTAAATTGAGCCTTCCTACAGAGTGCTTGAAGAATGTTACCTGTTACAGATATCTGTACAGATTTGTGTTGCCGTCACTGAGGCTTCACCGCACTGTAATGCACATTTCACTGTCCAGGCAATTTAGAGTAATGCATCAGTGTTTACATGGCGTTCCCAACATGGCCCTTAAGACACTGCAAATGCATAGTATGGGGCGTAGTCTCACCCCTGCCAATCACACTGCTACATTCCGCCCTGTTTGGCAATCATCGCTTTTCGTTGTTCCACGTTAGTCACATATTCCTCATAATCCATCTTTTACTCCTCTTTTCATTATACATCTTAGTATTTAAATCCATCCGGACCTCTTGTAAGAACACAATAAATGCAGAGTTCATTAAAAAGGCAGTGTTTATTTTCTAAACTCAATGCATTTCGGGCAACAGGCGCCCTTCGTCAGGGGTCACTGTAAACAGCACTAAAACAATAACAAATTACCACTTTTGTTCATAATTTAACATTTGACTAAACAATCATCATGTAATCATCTGCGGTTAACCAGAAAATTATTTGGCATTACAACACGCACCACTCTCCTCCCAATCAGCCTTTGTGTCAAAAATGTTGTAATCACCGAGTGTTAACATGACACACCCATATTCCAATAAAATCCCTCCCCCTACCTCTCTACCTTTACTGTTTGTATGTTATCAGGTTATGTCCGATTTTTACTTGTTACAAATGTGCATGTCCCATGATTCGTCACTAAATACTCCTCTTCTTTTACACGCTGCGATCCAACCAACAACAGTATCTCTCTTCCGTGCTACAATCCTCATACTCCCAACTAATCTCCACTCTCCAGGAGCCTCTATCTACACTTATGTCCGTTCCATCCACCCCCACGAAAACTGAATCATAGTCACTACTTTCACCCTACTGCTTCACCTATGGGTGTTCCTGTACCTGCCACAAGTGTTTAGAAACACTGATCCTCATCTCCATTCCGAACAATCCTTATTCACCATACTCCCCCACCCGGGGGGGCGTGGGGCGGGTAGATATTATACCCCCGGCCCAGTTTGACTGAAGCTACTAAGTTCTCGCACATTTAAAGGAAAGGAACAGTATTAGTGTAGACTCAAAAAACGAGTCCGGATTGCCGCCCAATGTAGGAATAAAGCAATATTTAGCGAAGACCCAGGAACGGGTCCGAATAGCAGCCAAGGATTAGAATAATGGGTTTCAGTGGCCTGACACGACAAGCAGTCTAGTGGGCTGCGAACCTAGGGCCTGGTCAAAAAAAGAGGTATCTACTGGTGGTGGATAGGTTCCTAGCTATGTCCGGCTGGGACTTATAGACCCAGATGACCAGATCAAGAAGGTCAAGTGCAGAGCAGCAGGCATAATTGTCAGATTCATACAAGGTGAGAAAAGGAAATTATCAAGCATACTCAGAGACCGTGGAAGGTACAGGAATATATGCAACATCCTAGTGGGAACTAAATCGAGCATGTAGTTTTTCAGGCAAGTTGTGAAGTGCAGTCTATCTTATTTAGAAAGGACAAAGTTGCATGGTATATTATCGTTTAGGCCGGTTTTGTGTGTAGATAGTCTGTAGATCCAGCGCTGTTCCTTCTCAAACAGTCGTTGTTGTAATCTGTCACCTGAGTTAATTTGTTCGATAACAGTCCATCTCATATCATTGGGAGTATGGTTCAATGTGAGGTAGTGTTCAGTGAGCTTTGTCACTGATTTTCTGCACCTTATAGTGCTCCTGTGCTCGCATATACGTTGTTTCACTTTCCTGCTGGTCATTCCTATGTATTGTAAATTACAAGGACAAGTTATTCTGTACACTACATTGGTACTATTGCAGTTGATATGGGACTGAATAGTCCATATTTTCCCAGGTTCTAATGACAGGGTTTTTGTGTTCTCAGTTAAGTGGCACACACTAGTTTCAGTTTCAGTTTCAAATACCTTTATTCGGCACTTCAAAGGATACCATAAAAGAGCATAAAAAATAGACATACATTCTTAAAAACATTTTTAAAAAAGACAATTTTTTAAAAAGAGATAAAATATCCTAAAATGGGGCAACACATTCATTAGGGAGATTTACTGGTATGGGGCGAAATTTACAGGTTATTGAAATCCACCGCCTCTCGTGTATTTCTCAGTCTCATTGCCATTTTGATGAAGCTTATTATACATAACAGGGTGTGGGGATCAAGAGCTTCTTGCAAGAAAAGTAAGGCTGCTTTCGCCTGTCCCAGCTTCTTTTTCTTCAAAATCCTTACTAAAAACTTGTGCCTAGGGACTGAGTAGAAGGGACATAGTAAAACAAAATGAAGGGTATCCTGCAGGAGACCTAGTGTCGCAGCCGCAGGTACCCTTCGACTCCACTGTACTTGTAAAATCAGAGGGGATGCAAGTAGGTGGTGTAGGAGGTTTAGTCTGAAACGAGTCATGTAAAATCTTTCCTGCGCATTATCTATCACTTCCAAATATGGTTCCATTCTGCATGATTTTTTCAGCAGGCAATGCGCCGTGACAGACGATTTCCTCCTTTCCCTGACGGCCCTTTTCGAGGATGTCCAATCATAATAAAGTTTTTTAACCTGAGTCCTGTTCTGATTAGTCAAGGACTCGGGGTCCAAAAAGGAATTCTTGCAGCCAATTGATTCCAAAGAGTCTTTTACATACTTTAGCCACGGGATCTGTCCCCCTCTGTCCCGGCTCATGCAGTCTTTGATGATTTGTCGGCTAAAGTTGGCCTCTGGGTTGATCCAAATTTTGATCCAAGCCAAGAGTGGTCTAATCATTATTCTGTCTTCAATGTATGATTCCCCCAATTCATTGTGTATAATATAAGAGGGGGTGCTCTGGGGAACCTTTAATAACCTTTTGAAGAACTTGTTTTCCTCTTTTTGGATCTGGCACACCCGGTTGCTCTTGAAACCACATACTTCAGCACCGTATGATACTTTGGAACAAACAATTGATCGATACAAGTTAAGTATCTGCTCCGGTGACCATCTACCAAGTCTCTTCCCATATGCCATTATGGCACTCGTTGATGCCACCAGTTTAGCTGCATGTTTTTCAATGAGACTTTTGAATTCCAATTTCTCATCAAATAGGACTCCTAGGTAAGAAAAGGATTTCACCCTGCCCAACCTGTGGGATCCTATCCTATGTACAAAGTCCCTCTTGGTGCTTGTGCCTGTTGACATTACATATGATTTTTCCAAATTTGCTGCAAGGTCAAGCGAGTTCATAAAGTTGACAAAGCCGTCTATCAGTTTTTGGAGTCCCAGTGAGGTACAGGTCAACAACACGGCGTCGTCCGCATATAAGAGGACTGGCACCGGGCGCTGAACTATTCGGGGGGAGTCCACACCCAACTTCACTAGCTCTTTGTCCAGTTTGTTAATGTATAATGAGAATAGGAATGGGGCTAATATACAGCCCTGGCGCACCCCGCTGGTGCAAGCAAATGGTTCTGTCTTCATTCCTTCTTGCGTGTATCTCACTGTGGCTGTGGTCTCCCAGTGTAGGGCTTTTAGTATGTCAACCAGCCCCTCTTCCACTCCTAGGTTTGTCATCAAGGCCCATAGCTTTTGTCTGTTGACGCGATCAAAGGCCGCCGAGAGGTCCATGAACCCCATGTGGATGACCCCTTTCCTGGCAATGGTGTACTTCGCCGTCAGAAGGTATAAATTTAAACATTGATCTGTTGTTGATCTCCCTTCTCTGAAACCATATTGCGTGTCAGATAATATGTCATTGTCCTCTGCCCAAGATTGTAGGCGGCTTAGGATGACACGCCCCAGGACCTTGGCCGTCATGTCGATTAACGATATGGGACGGTAACATTGTGGGTCATCCCGATTCCCCTTTTTTTAAATGGGCACAATGGTAGCCGTGGACCAAGAACGGGGCAATCCTGCCACTACTGCCTCATTCAAGACCCTCGTGAGAATGGGGGCCCACAAGTCGGTGTTACTCAAATAGAGGTCCGGCGGTATGCCGTCAGGGCCTGGCGCTTTGTTTTTTGATAGCCCTGAGATTGCGAGTTTCACTTCTGTCAGGGAGAAGTCTAAACAAATGGGTACTGATGGACTTACTCCCTCCTCCCCCTGTGGCGCTCCGGTGTGACTGTAAAGGCTTTGCTAATGGGTATACCATTGTTCGGGTAATATTGTGTTCACCACTTCTGGCCTGCTCGGGTCACTAAAACATGGATCATTGATGACTTTCCAAAAGGCAGCCATGTCCCCCCTCTCTGCCGCCTCCCTTAGGTCCTCCCATACCTGGGTTTGCAGAGTTAATTTGCGAGATCTCAGGGTTTTTTTGTAACTGGATCACAGCAAGCTATTTTAAGATTATCCCTTGGTCTCTGGCTAAGGCATTTTTTTAGATCTTTAAGTGCCTTAGTACAGTTGTGGTCGAACCATCGCGGGCTCTGAGTTGTTTTAGGGCCTTTTACTGATTTCAATAGACCGTCCACCAGGCGGGCTATTTCTTCAAATGCCCCGACTACACTTTCTCCTACCTCATTTTCATCAAGGCAGATATTTATATGTTTTTGGCCTTTCATTACAAGATTGCGGTAGAATTCATCTCCGTTTATCTTGGCCCACCTTAGTCTCCTCCCCTGGTCTGTAGCTTTTTCTATAAGTGGCACACACTACAATTTCCACACTTGTAGTGGCCTATGATGTTAGGTAGACCCCAGGCATTTAGGACCGTGGACTGTTTGATACATATTTCTTCAGGCCTTGTGTTAACAACACAGTCTCTTATGCTCCTTGCCCTTTTAAAAGAAAATAAGTGCTTGTCCCATTTGAGGTTGCCTGTGTTTAGGACTGGCCAATGTTTGTTGATAGATGTAGTTACAGTATAGGATGCCGTGCTGTAGGTGGTAACACAGGTTAGCGGGGTGTCGTCATTATTCTTCTGTATGTTCTCCAACAGTGCTTCCCGCAGTTGGTTACGTGCTCGCTTCTGGCATTCGTTAAGAATTTTTGTGGGATATCCCCTTGCGTGGAGTTTAGACTTGAGGTCAGTGGCTTGTTCCCGGTAGTAACTGGGTTTGCTGCAGTTCCTGCGAATTCTCAGGTATTGACCATACAGGAAATCTCAATAAGTTATTTTTGGCCGTAGATTTATAGTGTGTTTTTGTTTCAAGCCATCCATTCTCTTTGCTGATGACAAGGTCAAGGAAGACCATAGTTGTTGGGTCTTTGGTATAGGTGAATTTGAGGTTTTTATCGCAGGAGTTAATCCATTCAAAGAAGGATGTTAAAGTGTCTTCCGGTCCTTGCCAGGTTGCAAGGTCATCGTCAATATACCGTCTCCAGAAGAGGATAGGCAGGCCATAAGGGTTTTGTTCATTGAGGATGAGCTTCTCCTCAAAGTCAAAGACATAAATCCCGGCCACACTAGAGACAAAAGTGCTGCCCATCGATGTTCCCCCAGTTTGGAGGTACAGGGTCCCCTCGAATTAAAAAAAAAATCTTTTTAGTGCCAGTCTGGCACATTCCAGGATAAAGTTTTTCGGTGTCCTGAATGTCCACTCCTCCTTGTCTAGTGCTTTTTTAAGAACTCTCAAAGTGTCATCCTGGGGTATACTAGTATACAGGCTTTCAATGTCAAATCTAACTAGTATTGTATCTTCATTGATCACAATCTGATCAAGAAGCTGTAAAAGACTTTTTGTATCCTGCAGGTAAGTCGTAGTTTTTTTAACTAGAGTCTTGAGGAAGACATCGCAGAAGCGGGATAGCGGTTCCAAAAGGGAGCCTATCCCAGATACTATGGGTCTGCCCGGTGGTGGATGTTTATTTTTGTGCATTTTGGGGAGGGTATAAAAATAGGGTATTTTGCCCTCACTATTGCACAGGATGTCTGCCTCATGTTTAGAGATGTAGCCCATTGTTTCACCATGGTCAACCATTTAATTTAATTTAGTTTCTTAAGTCTTCTGTGGGGTCACACGGGAGTTTCAGGTAGTTGTTCTTGTCTGACAGTAGTCTCAGGCATTCATTTTGGTACATTAGTTTGTCCTGGATAACCAGGCCACCCCCTTTCCCTGCTGGTTTTATTACAATTGTGTTACACATTTTTAGGTTCTCCAGAGCAGTTTTTTCTTGTCTGTTGTAATTTCTCAATGTCATTAAGGACGGCCTGCTCAAAGGCTGCCAGTTCCACAGGGGTTGTGTGTGGTGGTGGCATAGAGTTGGATTTTGTGCGAAGTCCCGTCTCATTTTGGTCTTCACTAGGTGCAGTGTCACCCTTTCTTTCAAAAAAGGCTTTTAGTTTCAATTTACGAAAGAAACTGGAAAGTTCACAGTGGAGTTGGAACTTATCCAGTTTAGCTGTTGGGACAAAACCGAGCCCTTTGTTTCGAACATTTACTTCAGTGGGGGAAAGGGGTCTCGTCGCCAGATTGGTTACTAAGTCCTGCTGTTGCTGGGGCCTGCTTGTGGAGTTATGCTCCATCTGTGGTTTCCCACCGGATCCTCTGTTTCCCAGTGCACGTGGTTGGTGTTTCTCCGTCTGCCTCTTCCCCTTCTGCCCCTGCCTAAAAAAGGCGGTCTGTAGTTGTTGGGTGGGAATAGGGGCTGCGGGAACGGCGGTTGCAAGCCGTACTTCTGGAAGTGTTGGGGATGGTTATATGGACCCTGAAAACCCTGCATTATTTGTGGTTTGAAAGGGGGCCAATTCCCTTGAGGTCTCGTTCTCCCTCGTCGCCTATTACTGCCAGTACTTGAATTGTTGCTTGACATCGAGTCATTGCTGGAGGCATCTGAGTCTTGGTCTACCTTGACTGGTGCAATGTAGTCAGGGTCGGAGTATGGGTAGGTTTTCACATAAGAAAAGTGTTTCAGATCCTTTTGGAACTTTTGGACCTTTTGTTGTGTTAGATTTTCCTTGTACTCATTGATTTCCTTATTCAGTTCTTCCAATTTCTTTTTATAACCTGTGATAGTTGTTTTTATGTGTCCCTCAGCAAGTTGGATCTCTGCTAGGATTTTTTCAGAGAGCCGCAGTGCAGTTTTTAGGATGAGCACAATCCAATCATGCGTACAGTGCCACGCGATTAGTGACCAATCCTTTCTAAATGTAGCGTCCTCTAGAAAAATGTGTGGGGCATTAGTAACTAGTAAGCCTTTAGGCGCCATATTGTTAGTGAGGTATTCCTTTAGGATCGTGCCATTTAGTATGGTTCTTATTCTGTTCCTTTTCAATTCAGTCAGTTTCTCCCAGTCTATAGTTTGGGAGATGCTTTGTGCTATACTAGCATCTGCAATAAAGGAGAGATCTCCCATGATAGCATCTACTTCTTCACTAGAATACGAGAGTCCTTGATTTTCACTCATGGTTGTGAGGTGAGTCTGTGTGTGGTTTTGCGAAGTGAAAAGTAAATGAATAAGGCTCTCACAGCTGTGCGCTGCCTGACTTGTACTAAACAAAATGAGAGAGAAAGGGTATTTAGATAAATGTAGGGAGGAAACTCTTGGTCCCCTTTAATCAATATTTAACAACAAATGGAGGAGTACCCCCTAGAGGCTGTCTACTACCTCTATTTCGAAGATACCGAGATAAGGTAGATCACCTGGTGAGTCTACCTTTACGATCATGCCACAAGTACGTTTTTCGGCATGATAACCCTCAGATAGAGCATGGATTGCTCCACGAGGCTGTACTTACGCAAGACTCCTGTCCCGTCTCTCCTTCTTTTCCTCCCAGATTGTGGCAGTGATTTAATGCAGGAACCGGGACACCCATGAAGCCGGCAATTTGAGCGCTTCTAGTAAGGGCGGCCTCTCCCACTGTTATTACTGTTATTATTTTTCTTCTCACTAGGAGTGTTTGCCTTTGACCAGTAACCTGTTGTTTTTCGGACGCCTGTGAATTGACGTGTGTTTTGCGAAAGCCCTTTTTTAACTATTGGAAATACACGTGTAAGATATGGAATCAATACACGCTATACCCTCTTCTGTGAAGAAGATGACGTCCACTGTCATTCTGTATGCTTTTTCCGTCTCATGGCTGAATTGGCGGTGCATGGTGTGAACGTTAACAACACAGTTCACAAATAATACAGTTTCAAGTGGGTTGCACTAATGACTATCACAGACCCAGCCTGTCACCTAGCAGTACGACTGTCTGTGCGATCTATAAATCATAGACCAAATCATTGATTAACATCCATGATGTGATCCACAAACGATTGGATGCCTTACACGAGGAGCACCTCAAACGCTATGTATGTTTTATGTTTATGTACCATGTGCTTGTTGCCCCAACCCCTTCCCTCCTTTGTTTCCACAGGTTTTTTTCTGAAAATCTTGGCGAAGAACACAATTTTTAAACAAACCACTAATTTGTGGTTTCTGTTTTTCCACGTAGTGGAGGGCAGGGTACACCTTAGCGTGTGTACACCACCCAGACTACCACCACTGGTCCTGACGAAAACCTCATAATTACATCATGTTAGAAACATGTAGACCAACATTTTAATTCTCGACACAACTTCTTTGACACCACCAGCCTACCTAATCAGGCACAGGTGTCCCACGTTATTTTATCCATTGCCCAATCACTCCAGAATCAATCCGACGAGTGAGTAGTATTGGACAACTTTTAATCACTCACTAAACATCTCTGTACATATAAAAAAAATCAAAAACCCGCTCCACTGTAGTCAGGTGTCGAAGCACACCCAGATGGCACTCGGCTGTCCGGGTGGGACCCCGATGATGAAGCATGTCACCAACTAGGTTGGTGAGTGAAGGGTCTTCTAAAGGACAACATTTGTCCCACGCTGTGTGGCACTGCGTGCACCTCGGTATCTTCGAAATAGAGGTAGTAAACAGCCTCTAGTGGGTATTCCTCTATTTGTTGTTAAACATGCACATTTGTAACAAGTAAAAATCGGACAATGCCTGATAACATCCAAACAGTCAAGGGAGAGAGGTGGGGGGAAGGATTTTATTGGAATATGGGTGTGTCCTGTTAACACTGGGTGATTACAACATTGTTGACACAAAGGCTGATTGGGAGGAGTGCGGTGCGTGTTGTACTGCCAAATAATTTTCTGGTTAACCGCAGATGATTACATGATGATTGTTTTAGTCAAATGTTAAATTATGAACAAAAGTGGTAATTGGTTATTGTTTATTGTTGTTTACAGTGACCCCTGACGAAGAGCGCCTGTTGCCCGCAGGGCCGGTCCTAGGCATGGGCGGTATGGGCAGCTGCCCAGGGCCTCGCACTCCTGGGGGCCCCGCCGCCGGCCCCACAGTAGATCGCAGAACAGGGGGCCCACTGCCGGCCGGCCCCGGCCGCCCCGCGGCCCGTCATGAAATTAGGTTAAAAAGCGCTGCATTCACTCGCGCAGCTGAGGCAATAACTAATAACAGTTAGATTACAGTAAGGGCAGGTAGTCCGTCAGTCACCGTGCACGGCGCACGCACCCCACCACCTAGCTTAGTGACCCCTAGCTTAGTGGTGGTGGTGCCGTGCGCAGTGGCCAGGCCAAGCCGTTAATGATGTGGGTGCCAGGGCCGTCAATCTGGTAGCGTGCGAAAGCGCCACCAATGAGGGCCCTTGACATCATTTTGGCCAGCCCCCGCTCTGCAGTAGTTAACAGAACTGTGACGCAGCATGCACCCCGTACACGCGCTCCCTGGCTAGGAGGAGGGTGGAGTCGGGAGTCGGTTCGGGACGGGCCCCGTTCGTGGTTGTTGGTTGGCATAAGTTGGTTAACGTTACGTTTTAAGGTAAGTGAGACCTCGGGTCCTGCTATATTATTATATATACACATGATGATGAAATTTCATACGAGAGAGACTCCTGGTCCATCGTTGTCATAAGTTTCTACATTTAGCCCTGAAATCCTTGCTGCGTTTCTTCGTGCATCACTGCAGGCATTCACTCATGGCCGATTATTTATTCATCATCCTGTACCGGGTCCCATTATCTAATTGCTGATTCTTCATTTCAAAATGAATAAGAAAGTCGCATGGCTCATGGCATGTGTGTCATAAAAAGACAGCCTTTCTCCAGCCTCCCAGATGCCATCGTCGCTGGCGAGGCACAGTCTTCAACTTTCAGCTCTCCCTGCCTCGTGTCGGTGCGTCTTTATGAGATATTTACCTTATATCGAGGTATCTTGCTTCAATATTTCTCTTATGTTGGGGCATCTTGTTTTGAGTATGTTTTTAATCCGTTTGTGGGTGTCGCTGGAGGTGCCTACCTATTCCCCAAACTGAGGCACAACAACCTTGAAGCTGTCACTGCTCACAAATATATGGGTCCCTCCGCTTGGCCTTATTCTGACTTCTTGGCTGGCACATGACATCACTTCCTGCGTCTCCTTCCTCCTGCCTGTCTCCCTCCCCTTATATAATCTAGTAGATGCTTCCTTGTGTTATCGCTCTGCTCATGCCCGGCCCGGCTGTGGGTGGGAACATGGGGGTAGCTCACTACAAAGTCAGTGCCTGCCACCTCGGCGGTGTGGGAAGTGAAACCAGCAGTGACAGACTGCCCCTGGCCCTCGCCACATGCAATCACTATTGGAAATTCCAGTGAACCAGTTTCAACTGGTGCTTACTGCGTCTAGTCGCAGAGTATGTTTATTTAGACTTTATTAAACTATTGCCCGAAGAAGTTCTCTAGATTAAAAATAAATAAAAAAATAAACATGCATGCCTTTAGACATCGGCAACGAGTTCCTGCGGATGAAATCATCTGAAATCTACATCGTAACATTTTAGTGGATGTCAAAAACATTCAGATTTCATCAACCAGATTCAGTAGGAGCCATTTTTGACCGTAAATTCTACTAGGGGGTTAGGTAAAATACGTTGCACCTAGTGAAGTGTGAGCTCTCCTACGCAGAGTAGAAAAGCAATGTGCTGTCTTCTGCATTTATGTCTGCAAGTCGCCAGGACCTCCTAAGTGATGAGTTTGGGCTACAACTAGGGAAAGGCTCACCCCACAGACAGAAAAAAGACTAAAATGGCCGACAGTATTTTAGGCTGCCATATGCTCCTCTTTGCCCTTTTTCTTGCACAGAGTGAGCGCGTGCAGGGGGCAGGGACCAGGGGTCAATGTCTCGGACTTCTCATGCCTAGGCAAGAGGTGATGGAATGCAGGAAACCAATTTGAGGGGAGGGGGATTCGGGGACATACCCAGTGTCCTGCAGAAACGCACGCACCACATTGCCCCTACACATAAAGGGGCAGATTTATGAAGGCCTTGCGCCGCTGGTGCGTCATTTTTAACATGGGAAAAAGTGACGCACCGGCGGCGCAAGTCCTTCATAAATCTGCCCCAAAGAGTGCAGGCTCATGATTTATAGATTTATTAGGGGGGCCTCACATCTTCCCTTTCGCCCAGGGCCTTAGAAGGCCTAGGACCGGCACTGGTTGCCCGAAATGCATTGGGTTTAGAAAATAAATACTGCCTTTTTAATGAACTCTGCATTTATTGTGTTCTTACAAGAGGTCCGGATGGACACAGTTCGAACATCAGAAATTTGGAAAATGGCACAGAAACCCATGTGTGGACTTAAATACTAAGTTGTAAAATGAAAAGAGGAGTAAAAGATGGATTATGTGGAATATAGTGACTAATGTGGAACAATGACAAATGATGATTGCCAAACAGGGCGCAATGTAGCAGTGCGATTGGCAGGGGTGAGACTACGCCCCATCCTATGCAGTTGTATTGTCCTGGGTGTCATTTGGGCACGGCACCGCACCAGTCTGCATGCATTCTGAGAACTTTATTGGTTTCGTCTGTAAAAGATTGATAAACTGGAGTGCATCCAAATCCCATAACTGAACCTTAAGACACTGCAACATGTTTCTTCACGCTGTCTTATGCAGGAGTTAGTTTACTGTAGGACTGGAATTATGGATGGTCTACCAACTACAATGACGCTATATCCTACTGAAGGGTGAGTCTCCTTTTCCCTCCTTCTCAAAGTGGAGCTTACAACAGACCCATCAACACTGCTTGCTAGTCTGCCTTTCAGTATCGAAGAGATTCTTGAAATGTGGAACTTACCCATGAAACACAAAAGGTGTGGGGATAGGTGGGCTTCTAGGAGGAATTCAACACAAAATCACATGAAAAAACACAGGAAAAAGGCTATGAACAGAATAAATTATCTGAATTCATGAAATCTCAAGAGATCTGGAGAGACAGAGGCATGAACACACATTTTCATATTTCATAACTTGTTACCCGTGTCCAAAATTAAGAATTCTATCACGGGGGGGCATTGCAGGTATTTTTAAAGACTCTGGCCCAGTGACTAAATGCTGATAGAAGATATGGATAGCATCTCAAACAAAATACTAATCACCCTGTGTGATCTCAAGTTCAGCACTTTCATTGTCATATCAAGTTTAGGTGAAACATGTTTCTATTAAGAAAACAAATAAAGATAAGCTTCTTATTTTAAATTGTGAGCCTCTTTAAGACCATCGAATAATGATTTCCTTGCCTCGTCCCCTAGTTCTGATACTACCAACTGAACCAAAAGCAGCCACAACAGTGAGCTAAGCAAGCACCATAGTTGAGATCCCAAATAGCAACAGGTCATCAAATTTAGGCTACTTCACTTCCGGTACTGTGAGCCATTTATAGAAACAAACTAGAATATGGACGATTAAAACTCTTTAAGATGACTACAAGTTCTTGGTTAAGATTTCCTACTGTCAGGGTAGGCTCACAAACCACTCTTTAGGATTTTCATGATTTGATAAGTCAAACTACTTCTGGCTTGAAAGCAGAGCAGGTAATTCAGCCAAATTTACATTGTGCTTGGACCATGTATTCTGATGGATGAAGGGGGGGGGGGCTTCCTCAGCATGAACAGCACTAGAATAGAAATCCTGATAATTAAAAAAAAAAACTAAGCCCAACATTTTAACCATTACATGGCCCCCAGGCCACAGACTCTGTCATCTACCTGCTCTGAAATTAAGAACCCTAGGGCTAAAATGTGTCTAAGAATTTTTGTTTACTCCCTACTTCAATGCAGTAGCTAAAAAAGCCAATCTACTGCTCTCTTTACTCTGAAAAATCCTCCCTCCATGCTAAAGTGACCACCAAGTGGAGCACATAAGAGCACTAATCATGACTTATCTCTACTACTAAAATATCATCTGCACTTGCTTCTTCAAAAGGAGCATCAGCAGCTACAAAGGCTACAGGATCAGACAACCAGATTGTGCTCAAACGTTTTGCGTGCAACCATATCCACCCTGCCTTCACTGCTCTCCCCTGCCTTATAGATAAACGCAACAATCTATTTCAAAGTTCTCTGTACTGTACATGAAACCTGTAGGGGAAAAATAAACAAATATATCCAGAAAAAGGCACCACAATTTGCACCAACAAGAAACTTTTGTTTTGTGTATACAAATTGATCAACGAATAGTCTTTAAAGAAGTTGAGACATGTAGGAAAATCCTTGGGAGCACAAAGTCACAGATTATGAAATGTAATGTATAAAATGAGGCATCTGAACTGATAATAAGTTATTATAACAGCATCTAGGCTAAAACACATTAGATATGGGTTTCCACCTTATCCTTCTGGTGTCCACTGCCTCTTGTTGTGATTTTCTTTAGTGGTCTGAAGTTGACCCCTAGTACTTTATACAATCTTTAAATAAATAAGATCAAGCACAAGAATCAAAATATGAATTAAACAAAGTTCATAACAAAAATACATCTAGTCCTTTTTAAAATGCAGATAAAGGTTGATAAATCCATTTGTACAGAATACCAGGGAGACTGTGGAATATACAAAAACGCATTAGCATAATGGTAACATTTTTCACCCATGTTTTCCTACTCACTCTAAATTTGTTCACAGGAAGTGTTTATCTTTCACGTTGAAGTGGTCCCATTTCTAGGCTTCTGAGGAAAGAAAACAAAGATTAGCTTGCTCAGCTAAAATGGTTACATATTATCGCTACTGTTTGAAGGTCGTTCACTTGTTCTCATGAGCTCACCATAGACTCCTGCTTGTATTTTTTTAAGAATTAATCACATCACCCTATTTGAACCTACTAACAATTTATATAATTAGCAGGTATAAATGTGCTTGGCTGTCATTCTGGGAGCTTGCTCTATTCACCTGTGTTAGGGAAAACTCTGGCCAGTTAACTCTGGTATGTTTTCTTTTGTAAATAAACGCTTTCTGATTTGCAATGGCATGTGAGAAGAATTTTAACGGTAATAAGGACTTTTAAGAAAAAACTGAAGGCTTGGGCATTCATACAAATCAGCCAAACCCAAAAACGTTCAGCATAAAGGAGAGAGTGACAGGGATATGCCAATTATCAGTTTGTGGTAGATTTCTTGGGAAACAGTAGCCTCAGAGCTGAAAGGCTGGAAGCCAGAGGTTTTAGTTCAGGGAGTGTGTGGGTTTCCTTTAAAATAATTACTTGAAGTAAAGCCAAGAATTGTATTTTTTTTATTTTGGGATCATTCTAAAGAATCATGGTAATTGTTTGCCATAATCTAGTGCAGTTTGGGAGGATATGTTTTAAATCAGTGGACCTCACACATATTGGACTTGTGGGCCAAAGGTGGCGATTGAAAAAATCTCAACTAATTTCAAGAAGTGAAAATGGTCATCTGTTTACTTATGGCTTTTTTTGTATCCAATGTCATTGTGTTTTTTTGGGAGTACCCAGGCCCTGGACTAGGGGGCCGAGCCACTGTTCTTGTTTCCTGGTCCCCATCGGATCTCCTAAATATCACTTGACTAGTCCAGAAAATATCAGATTGTTCTAAAAGTTCAGAGAAGAGTTACAAACTGTTTGTTGAATTTTATAAATCCATTGGGCTGATGTATATCAATTGTTATGTGCAATTATGTCAAGGGTTATAGAAGATAGCTGCATGTCAAAACAATTTGGCTATGGCACTGCTCGTATTGTTGCTGGAGATGCTCTGTTGAATGCTATTGTTGAAGTATGTCCTGTTAAAATGAATTGTCCTAAGATTAATAATTGCAGCAAAACAAAAGGGAAACCCCTGCTGATTACCTTGATTGTTTAAACGATGTATTTGATCATTATTCTGGTATTATTGATGCTACAAATTCCAAAAAGAAGCTGCTGGAGCAGCATTCGTTCTACTGTATTTACCTAAAGTACAGGCACAATTGAGAATGCTATGTATTGGTTGCCAAACAAAAGGTCTTTCAGAATTTATTTCAATTGCAACTTACTTTGTTGCTGTATATTAGCACAAAAAAAACCACTGAATCTAAACTAATCTTTTCAACAAATTGTCAAAAGATGGAACAGGGAGGAACGGGGAGACAGAAAGATCCGTGGACAATTATTAAAGAGTTCTGGCAAGCGTCAAGGAATGGAAGAGTTTTCTCTCGGGCACATGAAACAAGATTATGTGAAACGCATGAGCATTAGTGTATGAAGGCTTCCTGCTAAAGGATCGTGGTGTATTTTTTGCTCTAATCTGTAACAGTATTTGGAGAAAATGTTTACAGTTAGTAGACCTCATATAAATATTGGACCTGTGCATCAAAGGTGCCAATTTAAGGCTTTCCCCAAATTTCAATTGTCTAAATGGACATCTATTGGAGAATCATGATACTCTGAAAAGTAATTCTCTACACGATTCATAGGGTAGTTATGACTGGTGATATATTTTTTAACTTGTGATTTGACAATGTTTTTATTCTTTGTATACATTTTATGGTTTTGTACAAACAAACCGAATAAAGTTTTACTGACAACAACTGACTGGTGAAAGTTTTTGCAAGTTAGTCCAGTGCTTCACTCCAGAATGTAAAGGGGAGAGATGAAAGATACGATCAATACACGAGACAAGTTGGGTATAAGCAACTCACTCTAGACGTGTATTAAGGAAATGAAGAAGAGAGATGAGGTGACAATGTCAAGGTTATGTTTGACCTGTAGGTTGAGGTGAAGTCGCAAACGTGGTTTTAAAGCTATGATAAGGTTAAGTACAACAACTCTCTCCAAAATGCTTATCAAAATACAGAGAGATTATAGGTCCGAAAAGAGGGAAGGCAATAGGTGTAGGGAAAGTAAGGGTTTCACTAGGCCTGTATAAAGACTAATAGACACTGAGGTGAGGAGCGAAATACAGGACAGGGGAAAATAATGTAGTGGGGTACTGTAGACATAAGGGGAGCATTGATTTTTTTAGAGGCCTTGAGGTTTCAACGATTAAACTTTCAGTATACTGTTTAGTATTATATTACTTGGTGCAGCTAAGTGGCTGCGTATATATTTATGTACGCCTCAGCCACGTCCTTATTAAAGGGACCTTTTCACCACTTAAAAGTATCTTCTAGTGGTTCTACCTATTACCCATTGTGCCCCAAAAGCACTAAATTGGTCATGACTATTGTTAGCACACCTGCTGTTAGAACCATAGTTGACTACTACCAGCTCCTCACATTCACCTTTACTTCGGCAACTCATAAGTGGACAACAAAGGGGTCAAAAGCCCTAGTGGAGTACCATAATTATAAGGAAAGCTGTATCACTTGGAAATATTTATGTAATGGCATGTCTTCACACGGACAATAACAGAACTCAGACTATTAGGCGTGTTGGGATAACAAAGTCCCTCACATGGTGACAGACGTGTACCTCCTACTTTTAGTGCCCAGCTGCAACAACGTCTGGATCCCTGGTGCAGATATTTGTTGTCATGGATGAACCCAGATTATGCATGTGCACTATGACATAGGTCTCTCTCCTGGATTGGAGTCTTGTTAGACTGGGAGGGGTGTCCAAAGGTCGACCCTCATAGTGGTAAAAGGCTCCTGCCTTTGCCAGGAGTTAAGTTGCACAAGTGCAGTGGTGGCAGCAAACTGTGTAGTGATCAGTAAAAGTGAACAGGACTTTTTACCTATGTCACTGTAGTGACATCTAGAGGCTCACTCATGTAAAGTTCCAATGCTGTGTCCTTAACTCACCCTTGACGTTCATCAAGTTAGTATGCATCGCCATGCAGTGTGCATGTGTTGTATACATGTGCTGGGTGTATGTGTACCCGTTAATGGTACAATGCATTAAAGATGCTGGGTTCCATGTTGGGATACCCAGGGCTGAGGAGGTAGAGGAATCCCTTCAGACGGATTTGTGGATTTTCTGCAATCAGGTGAGCTGCGTGGGACACACACTTGAGTATGGAGAGCCAGGCTTTTCAGTACACTTCAAAGAGTGCTCATTGATTCAGAGAGAGGCCACTAGAAAGGGCCTGAGCACATCTCAGGAAGGAACTGGGGCTGATATGAGAATCATAAAGAATAGTGTTGGCAGGGCACCCTTTTGATGCACATATTACTGTGGCTGAGATCCAGGTGTGAACCCCAAGGCCTGTGTTATGGGACTAGCAGATTTAGAGTCGCTCCTGCTGTGACAGACTGCTTTCTGGAGAAAGGGCAGAGGAGTAGCCACTTCAAAAAGAAGCAGACCCCAGCACAAACTTCAAAGACTCAGACCCTAAATCACAAAGGGATCTTTAGACCCTCAAAACTGTCAACAGTCAAGCAACCAGTCAGGTTGTGTGAGTAGGAGAAGCTCTGTAATACTTCTGCTTGTGACCAAGGATGAAGCCTGGAGCCTTCAAGTCTCCCACCTGGGTGAGAGGACATCACCCAGGGACATCCAAGATTACCTGCCCTTGAAGCCTGGAGCACCAGTGCCTCCCTGCTTACCAAGACCAGTGTGCCCTGTGAGGAAGAGGAGAGAGCTGGAGGGAGCGAGGCCCAGTGGGTGATCTTGGCGAGTGGGTCTCGGTAGTGAGGTGTGCGTAGATGGCTGCTGCACTGATCAGGTCATTGCTAGTGTGAAGGTTCAGGTCTGCGATCTTGTATGCTAGAGGGGGGCAGAGTGAAGTTAGCATGGTCAGCATCATTGCTGTGCCTCTTGGGCCATAGCCTTTATACGGATTGAAATCGGCGACTCTTTATTCCAGGTGAAGCTGCCGTGAAGATGACTGAAATGCCCATCGAGCCACTGCCCCAGCTGAGCCATGAGTGCTACTCACCAACAACAGCAGCTGCCATTCCCTGCAGAGATTCTAGTAGCACAATTCTTGCATATAAGGATAAGAGTGATCGCAAGGCCGGAAGGCTCTGTGGGGAACTTGTTCTGCTACATAACGCTTTGGGCACTGTAACACTTTTCACTTTTGTCAGAGGGGGACTCCTGAGACTCAGACTACTAGAAGGGCCTAACCTGAAGGTTGCTTATAGTGAATGGGGAATAACCACTACCACTAGTGTGTGGGGAGTGGGATTCAGGAACCTGCCTATTAAACAGGGGCTGGGTGTATTATTTGTGTATGCTGCATTTCACTTTGTGTTCATATATAAATAGCGCTTTTGTCATAAAAGAAATGATTTGACTCGACAATCATTTAGTGCGGCTATTGAGCATTCTTTGAGTTGTAAGTCTGTGTTCACCCCCTGTATCTACTTCCACCTCCGAAATGCTCCAACTGAGCGTCAAGTGCTAAAGGGGTCTTTGGCCCAGTTGCTCAAGACCCCTAATATGTCAGGCCATGGGACATCGGGAGTAAAAGGACTCAACCCCCATAATTGCACCTAATAGTTCCTGCTTGCGCTGTGGGCCTCTGAAAGGGCTTTCTGTTTGTAGTTTTATATAACGTAAACTTAAACTTGCTGGATTGGAGCACTTTACATGAGCACCAGTTACATTGCTCAAGTACAGTTCATTAAAACATTGTTAGGCAAGGGGAGATTGAATGATTTGTCTAAAATCACAGGATGTTGAGCCGAACTCGAGACTCAAGAGAAGTTCTGCAGTTCCAAGGTCAGTAGCTCTGTCCGGTATGCCACATCCTCTCTTGTTCTGAAAGAAGACATGGCAAAGAAGTCAGGCAGGGTTCCATATGCTTTCCCCTTATTCTCACACTTCAGTTCTACTTCTTCATAAACCATTCAATTCCTTTACTGAAAATCGAGTTACCAAGGATTTAGCTGTCACTATCTGTTTAGAATAACTTTAACAGCTCATTAAACACTTTTCATTCATCTCAAGACAATGATTCTTTTAAAAAAAGCAATCCTTAACCATTGGTTTTCTTCCGTACACATTATAATTGCTGTTGGTACCTCGAATTGGGCAACATTTGTTTCCCTTATTCTTGTAAGTTCCCACAGTTCTCATCCTCCCCTTTTTAGGTCTCATAATCAGGCAAGGCAGCTTTTAGCCACCTGTAATCGAAAAGACCTACTGTGGACAATACCACCACTTACAGTGGACTTGGGTCAGCTCTTTAGCTTATCATGGTTGGCTTCCTCAGCAACCAAATTTGTTTGATTATTTCTTAATGGCTTTCCTTACTCTGCTTGTGTTTGTCCCTCCCCTGGAGCATTGCCTATTTACTAATCATTTGGTAGGATGACCAGCCTATCTGCTTTACCACCCTTTTCATTGGATGACTAGTATCATTCCACAGCTCACATCAGGGAACTTCTTTTTAGTCTTTTAGGTCTTGGCTAGACAGCGTGTGAACTGTCTCAAAGAGACATGTTGTGTTTAATTTGTGGGTTTAAGCCTGCCTACAGGCTTCCCATTTGCTCGCTCCATCGTCTGTCTCATATTCTTTGTCACCTTCTGTCCATGGCATGCATGGCCATGCCTCTTCTTGGTTTAGCCCCCTCCCCCAGAGCATGGACCAAGCACTTGCAAACATCCACTGCTCCCATTTTTATGATCATTTTAGGACCTACTCATTTCTTAGTTTTTCAGCACTCTACACAGTGCTTGTGATTTTAACAGCTCAGTCTCCCCCCACGCTCCATCATGCCCCATCCACAGATCACCTCCTCCTCTATCATTGCTTTTTGCTTCATTGCTGCTTTCCGTTTCCCCACCTCCTTTCTCCTGTCTTTGCTTGCTCCCTTGCACATCCTGGTGCTTGCCTAATCCACACATCACCCCCGTCCCCATCACTGCTATAAACTCCCATTGTAGTCTGTTTCTGTATAGTGAGCGTTGGTGTTCTGCCTTTTAATGTCCTGTTAGTGAAAATTAGACGTCAAGTGAATCAGGCATGCTTCATCATTTGGCATGTCAGAGCTTCTAAAATATCTGTGACTTCTGCTGTAATTGCATAGCCATGTTTCTCTTATGCAAAATGATTGAAATGTTCTTGTAGCAGTAGTCAGAACGGGCCTCTCTGCCTGTTCTGCCTAATGCTAAAAGAGCAAGAACATGCCTACTCGTTTGTGTGCCCCTTTTGCCTTCAGTTCCACTCATTTTTTGTGCCCTTTGCCTTCTGTGCCACTCGTTTTACCCTTGATTTTTGTGCCCCTTTTCCTTCTGTTACCTTCGTTGTCCCTCAACGCCCTCACTGCTGCGTCCTTTGTGGCCCTGCCCTCCCTGACTGCCCACTGCCCATTCGCTGTCCCTACCTCCCGCCTCCCAACTGCTCCTCCCTCCCACCTGCCCATATATGCCAGCCGCTGGCGCACAGAAGGAGCGCCTAAGGTGAGCCCGTCTGTGCCTATCCGCGACTGGACCGCGCCCAGCCCCAGAACCCCTGGCCCACGCACCCGCCACAACGACCGCCGCCACTACGACACCAGCACTCTGCACGCTCTCAACTCCTGACGGAGCCACACCTGCTTCAAGGCCGCCCAGAAACGCACACACGGTCCCTTCATCTGCCGGAACTGCAGCTACACCAGCCTCAGAGCCGACGAACCACCCGCCAAGACAGACCCCAACCACCTCCGATGCATACTGCTGAACACCTGCTCCGCACGCAACGCAAGCATGCAGATGAGCTCTGGGACCTCCTCGACACAACATCCCCAGACGTCGCCTTCCTGACAGAGACCTGGTTTAACGACTCCTCCGCACCCGACATCGCCATAGCCATCCCAGACGTCTACAAGATCACCCGCAGAGACCGCACCAATGGAGTCGGAGGAGGAATCACCATCGTCCACAAGAACAGCATCAGGGTCTCGACTAGCACCGACGACACGCTCAGCACCGCCGACCATATGCATTTCCAGATCCACACAGACACTAATTCCACCCTCAGAGTCACCCTCGTCTACCGACCTCCCGCACCCCGCCCCCAGTTCAGCGACTTGATCAGCACTCCCTGACCTCCACCGACTACATCAATCAATCAATCAATCAAAGCATTTATATAGCGCACTACTCACCCGGAGGGTCTCAAGGCGCTAGGGGAGGGGGGGGTCCGCTACTGCTCGAACAGCCAGGTCTTGAGCTGCTTCCTGAAGGCGAGGTGGTCCTGGGTCAGGCGGAGGTGGGTCGGGAGGGAGTTCCAAGTCTTGGCGGCGAGGTAGGAGAAGGACCTTCCCCTGTGGTGGCTCATTGGATGCGGGGGACGGCGGCGAGGGCGTGGCCGGTCGATCGAAGCTGGCGTTTGGGCGCGTAGAAGTTGAGGCGGCTGTTGAGGTATCCTGGGCCTTGGTTGTGTAGGGCTTTGTGTGCGTGGGTGAGGAGACGGAAGGTGATTCTCTTGTTGACCGGGAGCCAGTGCAGGTCTCTCAGGTGTCCGGAGATGTGGTTGCGGCGGGGGATGTCCAGGATGAGTCGTGCTGAGGCGTTCTGGATCCGCTGGAGTCTGTTCTGGATTTTGGCGGTGGTTCCGGCATAGAGGGAGTTGCCGTAGTCCAGACGGCTGGTGACGAGGGCCTGGGTGACCGTCTTCCTGATCTCAGTGGGGATCCACCGGAAGATCCGTAGCATGCGCAGGATGTTGAAGCACGACGAGGAGACGGCGTTGACTTGTCTGGTCATGGAGAGGGAGGAGTCCAGGATGAAGCCCAGGTTGCGTGCGTGATCTGTCGGTTTGGGTGCGGTGCCCAGGGCGGGGGGCTACCAGGAGTCGTCCCAGGCAGAGGGCGAGGAGCCCAGGATGAGGACTTCCGTCTTGTCTGAGTTTAGTTTCAGGCAGCTGTTCTTCATCCATTCGGCTACCTCTTTCATCCCATCGTGTAGGTTGGCTCTGGCGGTGGCGGGGTCGTTGGTGAGGGAGAGGATCAGCTGGGTGTCGTCGGCGTAGGAGATGATGTTGAGGTTGTGCTGGCGTGCGATGGCTGCGAGGGGGCTCATGTAGACGTTGAAGAGGGTTGGGCTGAGCGAGGAGCCTTGAGGAACGCCGCAGATGACTTCGGTGGCTTCTGATCTGAACGGGGGGAGGCGGACTCTCTGTGTTCTTCCGGCGAGGAAGGAGATGATCCACTCCAGTGCCTTCTCCTGGATTCCGACGTCGCTGAGGCGCTGCACTAGGGTACGGTGGCAGACAGTGTTGAAGGCTGCGGGGAGGTCCAGGAGGACGAGGGCCGCTGTTTCTCCGTTGTCGAGCAGGGCTCGGATGTCATCGGTTGCTGCGATCAGGGCGGTCTCGGTGCTGTGGTTGGCCCGGAAGCCAGACTGCGAGAGGTCGAGGGATCCGTTCGTCTCGAGGAAGGCGGCCAGCTGTTTGTTGACGGTCTTCTCGATGACTTTTGCAGGAAACGGGAGCAGCGAGATGGGGCAGTAGTTCTTGAGGTCGGTGGGGTCGGCGGATGGCTTCTTTAGTAGAGCGCTGAGTTCGGCGTGCTTCCAGCGCGTCGAAGGAGGTGTTGATGATGTCCCGTAGGTGGGGTGCGATGACAGCGTCGGCCTTGTTGAAGACGTGGTGAGGGCAGGGGTCGGTCGGAGATCCGGAGTGGATGGAGTTCATCGTGCGGACGGTGTCTTCGGTGCTGATCGGGGTCCAGGCGTGGAGGGTGGTGGTGGGGGGCGGTGGTTCGGTCGTGGCGTGCGTCGGTTGAGTGCTGAAGCTGTTGTGTATTTCCGCGATCTTGTTGTGGAAGTTCATGTCTCCTCCTCAGAGACATGAACTTTCACCTTTAGAACAACAACGACAACATCTCCACAACCCTGACCGATAACCTCGGCAACCTTGGACTGAAGCAACTCGTCACAACCCCCACCCACTCCGCCGGTGAGGTTCTGCAAATTACGAATTCGTTCGTGCTCAGCCTCCATTTTGAGATTGTCGCCATTTTGTGTTGCCCTCACTCAGGCAGCTCGGCGAACGCAATGTTTTTGTCGTTTCTGCTTTGCGTGTCAGGTGGCTTCCTCGCCTATGTTTGCTAATAAGTGTCAGGGTCTGGCCGAGTACACTAATTCCTGTCTGAGCTGATTAATCCCTGTCCGGACTATATGTCATTTCACACCATTGTTTCCTTTAAGTTATCTTATCTGCTGTCCTTCGCTGCATGTCTCATGCATTCTCCTGTTTCTCAACTGTCTTTCTACAACACGCAGCTGTATTTTCTCTGTTTGTAAACCGAATTGTGTGGATTCACTTGTGATTTATTTAAGGGGTCGAATGACAAACAGAACCGGGAACTTGAGTTGCTTTGGTCTTAAAACATTGTCTATAACATTTGCCTATGCTCATGCTCGTGTGTGATTGCATTTTGCATTGTATTGTATCATATATAAACCTGTGCCTCACAGAGTTAAGTGGCAATCTCTTTGGAACCTCATTGTACTGACGACTTCTAAGACCACTGTACTAGTAGCAGCTAATAAATATCATCTTCTACGTGTCTCTGTTTTGACAAGGCAGGTGAATCCCGGGGATTTAGGCGTACCCTGCGCCGCCGGGCCTTAAGGCTGCGGTTCTCCAACTGGCGCCCAACGTGGGGCGACTTCAGCTGTAGCGTTTGAGCCCGAGGGTCGTGAGGAGCCCCGCAAGAAAAGTCCGGAGGAAGCGCACCACGTGATCGACCCCTGTATGTCGGAAGTGGACCGAAGGTCTTTGACGGCGCGGCTACTCCTCTCCGACGGCTGCTGACGACTGCTGCCCTGACTGTCGCCCTGCCTTGGACCCTTCTGAAATTTTGGTAGAGCGAGACGATAGACGGACCTTCGCTGGTGCAGAACGATTCTTAGTTAAGTATTTGGTGGGTCGCTCCCACAGACCTTTGTTTTGTTTTTTGTTCTTAGTCTCTGTTCAGATATTGCAATAGCTGAAGCCAAGGGGTAAGTACGATTGTACCGTTTCACAGATCTATACCCCTTGTTATTTGTGATCAGTCTAGAGAAGTGACGATGCCTGGGCTGAGTAAGTTCAAAAGATTTTGTTGTTTGGGTCTTACAAGGTATTCCCAGTTGGAGGAGTCATGTCCGATCCCTCCGGTTGGAACTCCGACTTATGAGCTCTATTCGAAACATGGTATTGGTCCCATTACCTTTAACGAGACATGGGTCCGATATACGAAAAATAGTGGAGTTTTGAGAAGGCCCCAGAATGGTAGCTTTGATCCTGCTATATTAGATAATTTGGAAACAATTCTGTTTAGAAAAAAAGCCCGGCCGGCTATGTTTGACTCCTTTCGCCTCTGGCGCAAAGAAGCCAAACAGAAAGAAATCAAACAAGCGAAAAAGGATAAGAAAGCACAAGACATGTCAGTCCTGCAGGCTGCCCAGCAGTTTAAGGACAACGAAGTAGATGATGCGAAGGAGATATCAGAGAGACAACATTGTATGGCGATAGATAAATGCTATCCGATGTTGCCTACTTCCTCTTTAGATAAAAGTAAGGAATTAGAAGAAGATTCCCTAATGTCTTGTTTATTGAATTCACCTCCGCCCTATGTTCAGAATGCGAATGCACCTCCGTTACCCCGTCCCGTCGCTCAACAAGTGGTTGCTCAACTACGGATTGTCCAGCAACCAGCTCAGCCCCTTAATGCTTCCTTGTCTGCTTCTGCTCCACCCTCGCAGCTTGTACTTCAGCCCCCACCTTCTCCCGCTCCTATTCTTCAGCCTGCTACGTTTCATCTCCGTTGCCTTCTACATCTGTAATACCTCCTATCCTTTCGAGTGATTCTCCTATTTCACAGAGGAGGAAAGCAGATGCTGTTTCAAGTTTCTTTTCTCCTTTTGTTAGGTCTATAAAAATGTCTCCAGCTTTCTCTAGACGACAATCTCGTTGTCAACTTCCTTTTGCGGACGAGAAAGTAGCTTTGGGTTCTCTTGCTCGCAAATGGATTGAGCATGGACCAGAATATAGTACCAATGATATCATGAGTTGTTTTCATCAATGGGGGGAGCCCACGCAGAGATATGTTTTCAACATTATGTGTCAAACGCTTATTAGAAGTTGGGAAGATATGGAGTTAGATGCAGTTCCTTCGGACCTCCTGAAATTACAAGCTAATTTTGATAAAGGTTTTATTGTAGGACACCGAGTTGAGGAGGCAGTAACTAGACTCATTGCGTTTCGAACAATGTTTCTGTCCCTGTGTTTTTCTGAGGCTGATCCCGTCAATAAAAAAGGTAGCAAGAATTATCCGATGCGTGAAGTTCCTCCTGTATGCAGAGAAGAGGTGCTTGGTCCACCTCAAGTCCCTGCTCATTTCCAGTGTATATGGGTCCACAAACCCTGGAAGAGGTCTGAAGTATTAGCGCTTAAGCAAACTCTTCTCGACCCCCGTAAAAATCCTGCTGGATATTACAAAGAATTGTCCCAAACAGTTGACGCTTGTATTATGAATTTGGCCGACATTGATATGTTATTTGGAAATGTTGTTCTGCAAGGTATATGGGCACGGATTCGTAGGGAGAATCATTTGGCTGAATTGGGTGGTGATTGGGCTGCTATTAGAGCTGTGGATGTGAATCAGGTGGGTGGTGCAAACCCGAGAATTTGATTATGGTTCTTCCAGGTAGAATAATTGAGTTGATGAAGACAATGATGCCTGCAGTACGAGTAAATTGGGATAAGTTGGCTGCGTGTAAGCAGAAGAAAGATGAAAGTGTCTCGGATTTCTTCACTCGTTTCGAAGAAACGTTTATAGACCACAGTGGTCAGGACTTGAGAGTAGAGGGTGGTCAGCGATTGTTTGTGGATAAGTTTGAATATAATTTGCTTCCCGAATTATCGAATAAATTAAAGAGTTCTGAAAGTGCATGGGCTGTCTCTTCACCTGCTAAAATATTGGCTACTGCACAGTATTATGAGAATAGGGAAAGGGAGGAGAAGGAGAAGCAAGAGAAGAAAAATAAAGATTTGAAAACTAAAGTTCTTTTACAGCAGGCGTATCCGCCTCGCTCGACTCAGCGTCAGCTAAACCCTCAGTTTCAGCAGCCTCCACAGCTTCAGAGATAGTTGCAAAAGCCTGAGTATTTTACACCGAGACCTTTATTAGGTCCTAATCAATGCGCATATTGTAGGGAAGAAGGACATTTCAAGAGTAGTTGTCCGGTCTTATTACAGCATAATAATGGGATGTCTGCTTCCCGAGGTCGTGGTAATTTTCAGACAGGATCTAGAGGTACAGGACGAGGTGCGTCCTCTCAGGAGCAGCGTTCTCTTGTCCCATCTACTTCGAATTACTTTGATCAACAGATAGCTCCGTCTACGCAGTATTACAACGATGATTACTACGTTGAAGAGAGGGCTGACAATTTTCAGACTGAATAGGACAGCCAGGGATGAAGTGAGGGAGTTGTGTCCATTCCAGTAGATCAAAATGGGCCGTATGTCACTGTCAATGCAATGGGTGTTTCAGAACCGTTTCTTTTGGATACTGGTGCGATGAGAAGTTCTATCATTTATTCTAAACTCCCTGGGGCACCTTTGTCTGGCTTAATAAATACTTCTGTGGGATTTTCTGGCGCTCCAGTCCGTAACCCGGTTTCTTGCCCCTTGCCTGTTTCGATTGGTCCTTATGATTTGGAAGCTCCACTTATTTTGACAACTGGTTGTGGTGAGAATTTACTGGGCTTAGATTTGTTATAACGACTGCATGCAACATTGTATTGTTTCCCTTCTGGTGTGCATCTCACGTTGCGAAAGAGATTGATTTTCCCCATGTATTTATCTCGGGACAAGTTTCCAGCTGAGTAACTTTCTCTCCCAGAAAGTCTTTGGGCCATGGGCCCGAATGACGTGGGTCGTCTTGCGATCCCACCGTACGTTGTCACAGTTAAAGATAATGTTAGAATGCCACGCATTCCTCAATATCGTATTTCTAGTGATGGAAAGAGAGCATTGTTGGCTATTGTTGATGACTTCATTCAGAAAGATGTGGTCGAAGAAACTAGAGGCAATGTTTGTAACATCCCTGCTCTTCCGATCCTTAAGAGGACGGATCCTTCACAGCCTCCTGTCTATAGATTTGTTATTGACCTAAGGGAAGTCAATAAAATAGTGGTACCATAGTTTCCTGTTGTTCCGGACATTACAGCTTTATTGACAATGATTCCTGCTTCAGCGGTTTGGTTCTCGGTGATCTATCTTAGGAATGTTTTCTTTAGCATTCCCATTGCTGAGGAAAGTAGGGATATTTTTGGTTTCTCTTTGGGTGGCCGAAGCTTCCAATGTAAGAGAGCTCCTCAAGGCTATTGTGAAAGTCCCTCTATTTACAGCAAAGCTCTTAAATGTCAACTTGATACTTTTCCTTTGCCTCCAGGTGCTACGCTTGTTCAGTACGTGGATGATTTGCTGGTGGCTGCTGATACGGAAGATGTGTGTAGGAACGTGACTGTTGCATTGTAAATATTTTTGTCCACCCTAAGCGTGGAAGGGTATTCTCAGATGTGAGACCCTTGCTCATTGCACCATCAGGATTCAAGCAAACCGGGCCGAAGACGGCTGTAATGCCAGAAACCGGTCCCCGGGAGCTTGTTTCCTTCCCAGTGTAAGAATTGGCTTTTGTAGTTTGGTTTGCCCTGTTCCCATCATGCACTGGGACAGGAACAGACTACTTTGCATACAGCCAGGTTCTGAAACTGGGATGGTGCAGTGAGCTAAAAAACGGTGTTGGATCTAGCCCTGATCTCTTGACTGGGTGAGAGCTTTCTGCTTTATTCAGAGACTCTGTCCCTCACCACCCCTTGTTGTAAATATTTTTGTCCACCCTAAGCGTGGAAGGGTATTCTCAGATGTGAGACCCTTGCTCATTGCACCATCAGGATTCAAGCAAACCGGGCCGAAGACGGCTGTAATGCCAGAAACCGGTCCCCGGGAGCTTGTTTCCTTCCCAGTGTAAGAATTGGCTTTTGTAGTTTGGTTTGCCCTGTTCCCATCATGCACTGGGACAGGAACAGACTAATTTGCATACAGCCAGGTTCTGAAACTGGGATGGTGCAGTGAGCTAAAAAACGGTGTTGGATCTAGCCCTGATCTCTTGACTGGGTGAGAGCTTTCTGCTTTATTCAGAGACTCTGTCCCTCACCACCCCTTGTTGTAAATATTTTTGTCCACCCTAAGCGTGGAAGGGTATTCTCAGATGTGAGACCCTTGCTCATTGCACCATCAGGATTCAAGCAAACCGGGCCGAAGACGGCTGTAATGCCAGAAACCGGTCCCCGGGAGCTTGTTTCCTTCCCAGTGTAAGAATTGGCTTTTGTAGTTTGGTTTGCCCTGTTCCCATCATGCACTGGGACAGGAACAGACTAATTTGCATACAGCCAGGTTCTGAAACTGGGATGGTGCAGTGAGCTAAAAAACGGTGTTGGATCTAGCCCTGATCTCTTGACTGGGTGAGAGCTTTCTGCTTTATTCAGAGACTCTGTCCCTCACCACCCCTTGTTGTAAATATTTTTGTCCACCCTAAGCGTGGAAGGGTATTCTCAGATGTGAGACCCTTGCTCATTGCACCATCAGGATTCAAGCAAACCGGGCCGAAGACGGCTGTAATGCCAGAAACCGGTCCCCGGGAGCTTGTTTCCTTCCCAGTGTAAGAATTGGCTTTTGTAGTTTGGTTTGCCCTGTTCCCATCATGCACTGGGACAGGAACAGACTAATTTGCATACAGCCAGGTTCTGAAACTGGGATGGTGCAGTGAGCTAAAAAACGGTGTTGGATCTAGCCCTGATCTCTTGACTGGGTGAGAGCTTTCTGCTTTATTCAGAGACTCTGTCCCTCACCACCCCTTGTTGTAAATATTTTTGTCCACCCTAAGCGTGGAAGGGTATTCTCAGATGTGAGACCCTTGCTCATTGCACCATCAGGATTCAAGCAAACCGGGCCGAAGACGGCTGTAATGCCAGAAACCGGTCCCCGGGAGCTTGTTTCCTTCCCAGTGTAAGAATTGGCTTTTGTAGTTTGGTTTGCCCTGTTCCCATCATGCACTGGGACAGGAACAGACTAATTTGCATACAGCCAGGTTCTGAAACTGGGATGGTGCAGTGAGCTAAAAAACGGTGTTGGATCTAGCCCTGATCTCTTGACTGGGTGAGAGCTTTCTGCTTTATTCAGAGACTCTGTCCCTCACCACCCCTTGTTGTAAATATTTTTGTCCACCCTAAGCGTGGAAGGGTATTCTCAGATGTGAGACCCTTGCTCATTGCACCATCAGGATTCAAGCAAACCGGGCCGAAGACGGCTGTAATGCCAGAAACCGGTCCCCGGGAGCTTGTTTCCTTCCCAGTGTAAGAATTGGCTTTTGTAGTTTGGTTTGCCCTGTTCCCATCATGCACTGGGACAGGAACAGACTAATTTGCATACAGCCAGGTTCTGAAACTGGGATGGTGCAGTGAGCTAAAAACCGGTGTTGGATCTAGCCCTGATCTCTTGACTGGGTGAGAGCTTTCTGCTTTATTCAGAGACTCTGTCCCTCACCACCCCTTGTTGTAAATATTTTTGTCCACCCTAAGCGTGGAAGGGTATTCTCAGATGTGAGACCCTTGCTCATTGCACCATCAGGATTCAAGCAAACCGGGCCGAAGACGGCTGTAATGCCAGAAACCGGTCCCCGGGAGCTTGTTTCCTTCCCAGTGTAAGAATTGGCTTTTGTAGTTTGGTTTGCCCTGTTCCCATCATGCACTGGGACAGGAACAGACTAATTTGCATACAGCCAGGTTCTGAAACTGGGATGGTGCAGTGAGCTAAAAAACGGTGTTGGATCTAGCCCTGATCTCTTGACTGGGTGAGAGCTTTCTGCTTTATTCAGAGACTCTGTCCCTCACCACCCCTTGTTGTAAATATTTTTGTCCACCCTAAGCGTGGAAGGGTATTCTCAGATGTGAGACCCTTGCTCATTGCACCATCAGGATTCAAGCAAACCGGGCCGAAGACGGCTGTAATGCCAGAAACCGGTCCCCGGGAGCTTGTTTCCTTCCCAGTGTAAGAATTGGCTTTTGTAGTTTGGTTTGCCCTGTTCCCATCATGCACTGGGACAGGAACAGACTAATTTGCATACAGCCAGGTTCTGAAACTGGGATGGTGCAGTGAGCTAAAAAACGGTGTTGGATCTAGCCCTGATCTCTTGACTGGGTGAGAGCTTTCTGCTTTATTCAGAGACTCTGTCCCTCACCACCCCTTGTTGTAAATATTTTTGTCCACCCTAAGCGTGGAAGGGTATTCTCAGATGTGAGACCCTTGCTCATTGCACCATCAGGATTCAAGCAAACCGGGCCGAAGACGGCTGTAATGCCAGAAACCGGTCCCCGGGAGCTTGTTTCCTTCCCAGTGTAAGAATTGGCTTTTGTAGTTTGGTTTGCCCTGTTCCCATCATGCACTGGGACAGGAACAGACTAATTTGCATACAGCCAGGTTCTGAAACTGGGATGGTGCAGTGAGCTAAAAAACGGTGTTGGATCTAGCCCTGATCTCTTGACTGGGTGAGAGCTTTCTGCTTTATTCAGAGACTCTGTCCCTCACCACCCCTTGTTGTAAATATTTTTGTCCACCCTAAGCGTGGAAGGGTATTCTCAGATGTGAGACCCTTGCTCATTGCACCATCAGGATTCAAGCAAACCGGGCCGAAGACGGCTGTAATGCCAGAAACCGGTCCCCGGGAGCTTGTTTCCTTCCCAGTGTAAGAATTGGCTTTTGTAGTTTGGTTTGCCCTGTTCCCATCATGCACTGGGACAGGAACAGACTAATTTGCATACAGCCAGGTTCTGAAACTGGGATGGTGCAGTGAGCTAAAAAACGGTGTTGGATCTAGCCCTGATCTCTTGACTGGGTGAGAGCTTTCTGCTTTATTCAGAGACTCTGTCCCTCACCACCCCTTGTTGTAAATATTTTTGTCCACCCTAAGCGTGGAAGGGTATTCTCAGATGTGAGACCCTTGCTCATTGCACCATCAGGATTCAAGCAAACCGGGCCGAAGACGGCTGTAATGCCAGAAACCGGTCCCCGGGAGCTTGTTTCCTTCCCAGTGTAAGAATTGGCTTTTGTAGTTTGGTTTGCCCTGTTCCCATCATGCACTGGGACAGGAACAGACTAATTTGCATACAGCCAGGTTCTGAAACTGGGATGGTGCAGTGAGCTAAAAAACGGTGTTGGATCTAGCCCTGATCTCTTGACTGGGTGAGAGCTTTCTGCTTTATTCAGAGACTCTGTCCCTCACCACCCCTTGTTGTAAATGTTGCATTGTTGCATCATTTGGCTTTTCTGAATCACAAAGTATCGCCCTCTAAGTTGCAGTATGTCCGACAAGAAGTGACCTATTTAGGTCATCTCTTGTCGAAGGAGGGAAGGCGATTGACCCCAGAACGTATTCATGCTATTTCACAGATGTCTGTACCCACCACACAGAGAGAAGTGCGTGCCTTTTTGGGTATTACTTCCTACTGTAGACAATGGATTCCCAATTTTTCACTTTTGGCGAAACCATTGGTGGCAATAATGTTGAAAGATATGCCCCATCCGCTCCCTTGGACGGATGAATGTCAGAAAAGTTTTGTTGATTTACGTTCTGCCCTGTGTTCCGCTCCAGTGTTGGGTACCCCAGATTATAGTAAGATATTACATTGTACGTTCATGAGAGAGAAGGTTGCGCGTTGTCAGTCTTGACACAGCAATTTGGAGATAGGCAAAGGCCATGTGCCTATTTCTCCGCTACATTAGACTCAGTAGATAAAGCTTTGCCCAGTTGTCTTAGAGCTACAGTAGCTGCCGCAATTTCTATTAGACAGTCTGCCGGATTAGTATTGGATAACACACTTATTGTTATGGTTCCACATGCAGTGGATACTTTGTTAAATAGAACTAAGACGCAGCATCTCACGAGTGATTTTGTCTGGTTACGAGCTGACACTTCTAGCGAGTCATATACATATCAAAAGATGTAACACGTTAAATCCAGCTACACTGTTGCCACTCCCAGATGAGAAAGACGATCAGGAAAAGCATGATTGTTTGCTTCGAAGAGAAGAAGAGACGAAGGGGAGGATTGATTTAAAGGACACACCGCTCAAGGACCCGGACGGGATCCTATGGGTGGATGGTTCTTGTTTTAAGCTTCCAAATGGAGAAACCACTTCTGCCTATGCTGTCACCACCTTATGCACAATTGTTGAAACGGCACGTATTGGACATAATTCAGCCCAAGCAGCTGAATTGATAGCTTTGACTAGAGCGTGTGTGCTGTCGAAGGGAAAGAGAGTGAATGTGTACATGGATAGTCAGTACACCTTCGGTGTTGCGCATAGTTTCGGAAAGTTGTGGAGGGAGAGAGGATTCTTTACCTCCCACGGGACAAAGATTCAGCATGGTCAGTTGGTGACTGATCTTCTTGAGTCACTTACTTTACCAGCACAGATAGCGATCATAAAGTGCAGCGCACATAAGAAAATCACAGATGATGTGGGTCGTGGAAATGCATTTGCAGACGAGGTAGCGAAAATTACAGCTAGAAACACTACTAGTCGAATGTATGTGGCAGGTCCTGCAAATTGGGTGAGGGAAATTGGAGTGTGTGAAGATACGATTGAGAGTGTGAAAATGATTCAGGGAGATGCCACTGAGAAAGAATTGAGCGTGTGGAAAGAAAGGACAGGAATGTTAGATTCGACGGGTTGTTGGATGGAGTTGTCGGAACATCAGCAATGGTTGTTACCAGACGCTTATGTGTTGCCGGTCATGACTATGGCTCATGGCCCAGCTCTCATTAGTGCAAAAGGCATATGTAAGCTTTTGGCTCCGGTATGGCAGAATGAAGGAATCCCGAAATGTGCAGAAAATGTGGTTAAACATTGCATTGTTTGTTTAATGCATAACCCAGGAAAAGGAACCCCAACTCCAGCAGGCCATTTTTCTCCCCCGTCATATCCCTTTGAGGTGTTGCAGATCGATTACTTTCATATGGATCGCTGCAACAACCTCAAGTATGTTCAGGTGGTGGTATGTGCCTTTTCCCGCTGGATAGAGGCCTACCCCTTGAAAGATAACACTGCTTTGTCATCTGCTAAAGTTTTGATTAAGGAATTCTTCCCTAGGTTTGGTTTGCCGCGCATTGTCTGGAGTGACAATGGAAGTGAATTTGTGGGCCAGATAATGCAGAAAGTATGTTCTGGTCTTGGAATCAGACAAAAATTTCATGCGGTGAACCATCCACAGTCGGCGGGTTTGGTTGAGTGTTACAATGGTATGCTCAAGCTTACTGGCAAAGATTCAATCCAGTACAGGTCTTGCTTGGCCTGATGCCTTGCCCCTAGCTCTTTTATCAACCAGGAGTACTGTACACTCTCGTATGGGACTTAGCCCATATGAAGTAGTATTTGGACGCGCAGCTAATGTTTGGGGCGTCCCCCGTCCCAAAAGATACTCAGACATATCATATCCTCTATTAATCGACTATTTACATGATTTGACTACTAAATTAAGTGTCATTCGTCAACAGGTACAGTGTGTTCTGCCGGAGGCCTCCACAGACCCAGGTCACACCATCTTGCCCGGTGAGTGGGTCTGTGTGAAAAATTTTCAACGGATTAAGAATTTGGAGCCTCGTTGGTCTACGGCTACGCAAGTTCTGCTCGTTACTCGCACGGCTGTCAAGGTGGTGGGCAAACGAAACTGGGTGCATGGAGTGCACTGTAAAAAAGTGCCACTTCCATTACCCTTTGATTAATGGATTCGCAGTGGTGTAAGAGAATCGGACACTGGAGCAGTTCCTTGTTTTGTCCCATTCAGTGATGCTCAGATTTATGGGACTCAGTCTGAAAAAGCGGATGACGATATTCTTCAAGCTGCTGTGCCTGTGCATCGTCGAATAGACACCACCAACCCAGAAATACTGTTTAAAGATCAGACCGTGCCGAGAAAAACACGCTACAATTTAAGACCAAGACCCAATGAACTGAACTCTTGAACACTTTTTATTAATTAAAGACATTCTTTTTTTTGTCCTTTTGCCTTTTTGTGTAATAGTAGTATTAGATGTGCCATCTGTCTCCGTCGCAGGGTCACGGTAGGAGACTCAGACTGTAACCTGATTCTGTTCTTTTAGTAAGGGGCTAGTGCCTCAGGATATACAGAAGTGATTAGCTGAGTGATCAAAGAAGAGTTCCGTGAGCGACATTTTTTTTAGATAAAGATGGATGGTACAATAATTGTAGGTAGGGAAAATAGGAAGCAAGAAATGAAATCAAAATATTGTAAATTATTACGTAGCCGATTTGGCGTAGCTTTGTGTGTTCTTATGTTTTTGTGTATTTTATTAGCCTGCACAGGATGGATCGTTCACATTTTGCAATCAAGAAATGTTGCTAATACTACGACGTGTTTGCCTTCTCGACTTTCTGTCTTCTCACACAAAATGCATACTTTACCCCCTCATGAACAGATAAGGAGAGCCGAGTATATGACCAATACGTTTATTCAGTTGTTGCACCAACATCAGTTGGCCATTAATATGACTGATTGTTGGGTGTGTGGACTCATGCCACACAATACACAAAAGGGAATGCCATATTTGGTTCTTCCTTTTTCATACAAGGGTTCAGCTTGGGCCTATTTGACAATGTTTTCGGCCGCATACCACAACAGACTTAGAAGCCCTGTGAGAACTCCTGTGAATGGATTAGATTTTAGCAACAGCTCCTTGATAAAAAGCATAGTGGTAATGGCCAAGATTGTAGAAAAGATTAAGATTCCATTAGATGAAAAGAAAGCTTATGATGGATGGAATGTTACCCACTATGTCTCCATTCTCAGCGACAAAACTAGGAAAGGCAAGTCTTTCCCAGTGTGGACTGTGCCCCATAAAGTGTTATGGTAATTGGACCTTCAAGGGTTTTAATTGTCTTAATGTTTCAAATATTATTTTAAATATCTACAATTGTACGACCTGATATATTTGATGCCGTTAATGCACAACAACTGTGACAAATGTCTTTTTAAGTCAATTTCTGTTTGTCACTGAACAGTGATCTTTTTGAGACAAAGGAGAGCAAAAGAAAGGGTATATATGAAAGAGTATTCGGATTTAATATTTGTTACAAGGGTACATGATAGATATACAACGCTGTAAGAGAACATACAAATAAATTGATCTACAAAAATTCTCTATACAACAATTGCAGGAGCTTTTCTACCTATTTACAATCTAATTTATTAACCGGTAGAAAAAGCAATCATCGACGTTTCGGTCTCTATTCTTGCGTTTCCGAGACCATCCTCAGGACATAAAAAATCATATCTTGGGAGACCCTAAAAATAACAAAGATGCCATTAAAAAACCATCTAAGTATCCTATGCTTAGGAAATAAGCAGTTATCAAAATATAACACCCTAAGCTCTCAATATTTTATAAAACAAAATACATTGTATATCTATTTACATATCATTCTAGAATTTGATTCAGAATTATCTAAGTTATACATCCCAAATGGTTACTTCCATCAAATGCAATCATTGTATAGATGTCTATTTCACAATTAAATTGTTTTCTGATTCAACACAAAATGCCTTGAATGATTTAAAAATAACCTTTAAAAAAAAAAAAGCGGTTTGCATGATTGTCAAAGCAGAAGGATAAAGAGTCACTCATGCTTGAGCTGTGGTTACATTTACAAGAAAGCATTGGTTTGTAATAATACCTCAATTTCAGTTATTAAATAATGTTTATATCTTTTGGAACTGTGTAATCCATTATTTCTTGCATTTACTTGAAACTAGAGCTTCAAAAATGATGTCTTGGCCTTAAAGAGTGTCATATATATATATATATAAAAAATCATTACCTCAATCACGAAAATTCTGAATATAGTGGTAATGTGCGACACGGCATAAATCAAAATGGAAGACATATTTAACTTGCGGATGTCGATGTCAGTCAAAATATTGTCTCTAAGGCCAGTGTTCTCAAACAGACATTTCTTTTGGTTGTGATGCAGGTTATTCTACTAAGAGAGATACAATCTTTTTGATTTATGAGCTGATTAATTGTTGTACTGACGACTTCTAAGACCACTGTACTAGCTGCAGCTAATAAATATCATCTTCTACGCCAGACGAAGAGTCTGTGTCTCTGTTTTGACAAGGCAGGTGAATCCCGGGGATTTAGGCGTACCCTGCGCCGCCGGGCCTTAAGGCTGCGGTTCTCCACCGGCCACACGCTCGTCCCAGTCTTCTCATAAAGCCCGTACGTCTCCTTCAACCACACCTCCGAACTCCTCTGGACCAACCACCACTGCATCCACTTCGCCTTCCAGAAACCCTCCACACACCACCGCACCCAACAGATCCCTTGCCGCTGCTGAAGCAAAATCACCGAAGACCAACTACACACAAACCTCGCTCTAAGCCCACCCACCGAACCCTCCAACACAGACGACGCTGCCCACTGCCTCAGACGCTGGATCGAGGACTGCGCCAATACCCTCGGCCGGCTGAAGAAACCCCCCCACAGAGACACCAGCAAGCTGGTTCACCCCAGAACTCCTAACCTCCAGCAAACCTGCTGGAAACTAGAGAAGAAATGGCACAGTGAACAAACTCCGGAAAGCCACGCAGCACACAAGGATGCCATCCGCAACTACCACCATCTAGGTCTCAGCAAGACGGTGCTGTCTCGAAGAGATGTGTTGTGTTCCATCTGTGTGTTTACAGGCTGCCCACCTCCTACCATTGGTAAACTTTAGCGTCGCTCTAATTTTCTTTGATGTCAATCAACATGGCAAGTGGGAGTTATGCCCTCTTCTTGTGTTTGGCCCTTCCATAGCACATGGAGCAAGTACATTTCTCTTTGCACTGCTTCCTGTTTGCAAAGCTATTTGTGTTTTCAGACCATCTCCCTTGTACACATACATGTACACCACTAAAATGAATGCACATGTACATAAAAAAGGCGTTTCTTAAAAAGTTGTTATAACACGAGCTGCAGATGTTTACTTTTTTTTTGTTTGACCCGATCTAATTGGAGCGCTCACTCAATCCTCCGTCTTGCCATAGCGTGAACACGAGCCAATTGTATTGGAGCGCTTAATATGAAGCTAGCAAGGAAAAATGATCTCTCCCTTCAGCTTGCTGAGGCAGGTAACAGTCCGAGGGAATTATTTAAAATCTTGCAAAGCTTTGTAAAACCTATAGCTAGCGAGAGCCCCGATGATGCCTCACAAACACTTTGTGACGAGATCTCTAGGTTCTTTGAGGATAAAATTGATCTTATTTATAACAAAATTGTGGCCTCTCAAAATGTAGGAACCCAGTCTCCTCTCCTTCATGGTCCATTTATACAGAATAAAAATTCTCTCCTTACCATCCCACCAGTTAGTGATTTAGATCTCCCACTCCTCATTAACCACATGAAAACCGGCTCTCCCAATGATTACCTTCCTGCGAAAATGGTAGACCTTTTGATTTCCATCTTGGGACCCTCTATTCAGTCAGTAATGAATACCTCGCTGGCAAAGGGACAAGTCCCAAGGGAGTGGAAGATTGCGGTGGTAAACCCTATAAGGAAGAAGGCTGCCTCCCCCTGGACAGATCTCTCCAACCTCCGGCCCATCTCCCTCTTACCCTACATCGGTAAGATGACGGAGAAGCATGTAAACACCCATTTATCAAATCACATCGAGGCAGTGGAAGGCCTGGACCCGTCACAATCTGGGTTCAGGCCAAATCACAGCACCGAATCGGCCCTACTTGCAGTGTCCAATAACATCAAGATGACACTGGATGGTGGTGGGTCCATGATTCTGGTGTTGTTGGATTTATCCGCTGCCTTCGATACGGTGTCTCATGAAGTCTTTCTCGGTCGTCTGAGGGATGTAGGGCTGGGAGGTGCAGCTCTGTCCTGGATGGAAAGCTTCCTTTCCTCTCGCTCACAAGAAGTCAGGCTGGGCTCCCATAAATCCATCTCTAGGGAGCTCACCAGGGGTGTGCCACAGGGCTCATGCCTAAGCCCCACATTATTCAATGTGTATGTGGCCCCCCTGGCCGACTTGGTGAGGTCTTTTGGGTTTACCCCGGTGTCTTACGCCGATGACACCCAACTTCTGTTCCCTTTTAAAACCTTTACACCGGCCCTGCAAAAATCTTTCTCAGAAGGAATGAGGGCAGTGTCAAAGTGGATGGCGGAGAATTGCTTACAATGCAATGTAGGCAAGACAGAGGTTTTACTATTTGGAGAGGCGGTGACATTGTGGTCTGATGAATGGTGGCCGGTAGAACTAGGACCAGTTCCTACCCCAAAGCAGACTGCGAAAAATTTAGGAGTATTGTTTGATCAAGCCCTGACATTCAAACATCATGTCAATCAAGTCACTGGCACATGCTTCAGTACTATTGGACTGTTGAAAAGGGGGTTCCCTTATCTACCCGACAATCATAGGAAGACCCTAGTCCAGGCATTAGTGATCAGTAGATTGGACTACTGCAATGGCCTTCTTTTGTCAACTACTGAAGGCCAATTGAACAAAATGCAAGTAGTCCAAAATACGGCGGCTAGGCTGGTCCTCAATGTTCCTTCTAGGACCCCCTCCCGACCGTTATTGGCTAAACTCCATTGGTTGCCAGTGCGGCAACGCACAAAGTTCAAAATTCTGTGCATTATCCATAAATGTCTAATAGGAAAGGGCCCCAAATATCTTACCAAGGCCTTTCAACCCTACATCCCAGGCCGTTCATTACGTTCTAGTAACCTCCATTTATTACAGGTCCCTAAAATAAGAAAGTCTCGTCAGGGAGGCCGTGCTCTGGCATACACTGGACCTGTTCTCTGAAATTCCCTCCCCCCAACATTGAAACTCATAACTAACCATTTATCCTTTCGCAAAACTCTTAAGACTCATCTTTTCACTAGCATTTAACATTTTTTATGCCCTAGATGCTTGAAACAACCTGGCACAGTGTAGTCTCCTTCCACAGGCTAAAGCGCGGAGATACCCCTTCGGGGATTTATTCAGGCGCTATACAAGCACATAAAATAAATAAATAAATAAATAAATTTAAGTGCTCACCAGCTACATTCCACAATGACACAATAATTTTTGTCGCTGATCCTGCCTCAATTAACCCCTTCGATGCTGCTGACGGAACGGTTCCGTCATGCACGTCGGGTGAGCTGTGCGGATGACGGAACCGTTCCGTCATGACTCCGCCTGCGCAAGGCGGAGTCAGCATGGGCGGGGAATTTGCGCCGCACGGAAGCGGTTAAGGTATTTTTTCATTTCATTGTTGCCTCCTCCTGCCCTCTCTCATCATTGCTTGCCCATTCCCTCATCCTGTCCTGTTTCCTTACTTGACCCATCACCCCACTACCTTACTCGTCACAGCACTTTTTTTATTGTATGATCCAGTGGTATTGGAGAGCTTGTTCCATCCTCCGTCTTGTCATAGTGCTCATTGTACACATAACACATACCACTAAAATTCATGCATGTGTACATAAACAAATCTATTTCTTAAAAAGCTGTTAAAACATGAACAGCACTTTTTTTTTTTTTGCATGATCAATGGTATTGGAGTGCTCGCCCCATCCTCGGCTTTGCCATAGCGTGAACATGAGCCGATGGTATTGGAGCACTTTAAGTGTTCATCAGTTACATTCCACAATGACACATTTGTTTTTGTCTCTGATCCGGCTTCAAATGAGGTATGTTTAATCCCACTTCATTGTTGCTTCCTCCCACCCTCTTCTGTCGTTGTTTGCCCATCTCCCTATCCTCCTGCTTCCCTGCTTGACCTGTTCCCCACTACCTCCCTTGTTGCTGCTGCTTTTATTTATTAATTTTTTAGCACGATCCGATGGAATTGGAGGGCTTCTTTCATCCTCCATCTTGCAATAGTGCTAACACCAACTGATGGTACTGGAGCACTATAAGTGCTCACCAGTTACATTACACAATGACACATTCGTTGTCGTACGCAGGGGGAAGTGTAATAGATTTGCTCAGAATAACAAACTGTTCAACCGACCCTGAGATTCGAACTTGGTTGTCTAGTTCCCCTGTTGGCAGCCCTGACCGTTATGCCACATCCTCACTCCACTTCAAAGCTCCTCGACTGTTTCTCACTATCACTTCCACATTTGTTCGGCCAGACCACATCAACACTGAACAAGCATTGGCAAAGCCAAATAGATCTAGGCAATGCCCGAGTTATTGGCCTTGTCAATGTGGATGGACTTTTAACTATGTTTCCTAGCAGCACATCTGCTGTTCAGCATGGCTGAAATCCACTGAAAAAAGCACAATGATGTGACCAGCGCAGGCAATGTCCTAGGGCTTTTTTGTGTTTGGAGGAACAGGACAATAAACTCAACAAGGAGGGGCAAAGAGACTCTGCATCAGCTCAACATTCTGTGATTTTGGGCTTTCAGTGACTTTCAGCCATGCTGAACTGTGGAAGTGCTGCTAGACAACATGGCTAAAAGACATTCGCATTGACAAGGCCAATAGCTTGGGCATTGTGAGACCTATTGGCTATGCCAATACGTGTTCATTTTCTCTGAGCACTCGCTCTTTCCCACATGTTTCTCCCTTCATACCACCTCCCCTCGCACCTTCGGTATTACTCCCCGCACCTCCCAAATCCACCATAAAAGAACAGCAACAGGTATATTTTTGCCTGGCTTTAACTACGGAGAAGAATTTGAGCTGGTTTTGTTTTATTTCCTCCACCCCACATGTTGCATTAGATCCCAGACTTAGGTTCACAAAGGGAGCATGTGTGGTTCTGGGGGAGGGGTGGGCTGCTGCACTCACTTAACTTGCATTTGAGGCACAAGGTGTACCTAGGAGGACTGAAAAGGAGATGCCTCTTCTGCCTGGAGGCCCATAAATCTGCTCCTTGTGTTGCTGCAGATCAACAAATGACATTTGTCTCCTTTCCAAGTCCTGTAGAATATAAAAGAGTCTTTGGCAGGCATTTTCCTTTAAACTCTGACACTTTCGTATTCTCCTGTCCAGTGTTCCTGCGTGAAAAGCATTTGAAAGATAAACTATGTCATTTATAAGGACAGGAAAAATTGAAGGTTAATATACAGTCCAAGTTATGTTAAATTTGGTGTTTTCCTTTCATCCAGTGTTTTGAAAGGTGTTTAAACTTTTTTTTCACACAAATGTTTAAGAACAAGCGTTAGCAAGCCAATGGCTTTGTACTCACATTACAAAGGTGAGACCTTTTGGCTTTGTCAAGGCTCTTCTTATTGCAAGTCCCACTCGTACATGATCTGCCATTTCTCTGCCACCTCTTCCATCTTATTTAAACGTTCTTTCAGAAAGCGCCCTCTTGTTTTATTTACATTTTATTCGCTCTGTCTAGCCTCTCTACTATTGACAACCGCCTGCCCGTCCCTGTACTGCTTAACTGTTCGCCCGCAAAGCTCCTAGGGCCAAAGTGCTATATTAGTTTTAGAAAATGACCTTTAGAGAAATGTGTGTCAACACATTTGAAAGCAATTTTCAATTATCCTAATAGGATGCTGCTTGGCGACGTGCGAGCCTGTGCGAGAGCCTGCAAATTAGTCAGTGAAGTGTGAAGGTACAGGAAGTGTTGAGAAATGCGTCCTATTTTTTTCCCGTTGTTGTTGCAGCCGCAGTATCCTGACATTTGATATGCTTGCAACCTTTAATGTTAGATCAGTTATCTCTGTTAACTGTCCCTATGATTAGCCGGAGGAAACCTCTCTTTAGCGGCTGTCAGGGTCGGCTCTTGCCTTTCAGGCCTGCTCAGTGACAATAACAACCTTGCATTTGCACAGCTGATGTTCCTTTGTGTTTAAAATGCCCTTTGTCGGTGCCTCGCGCGGTCGGTCTCATACTGAGTGTTTGTTAATTTCGGTTTTGTGTTCAGGGAAAAAAGGTTGAGTCACGGCACATTTATAGAACCATCCGAGGGATGAGTAAGAACCACTCAGACATGACCAACACCGAAGACGTACATTTCAACGAAAAACCCAACAAAAATATTATGAACTACGAGGGCGCAGCTGCGCACTTGCTAAGCACATGATTGCAATCTTGGTGATGACGTACACCCCTGTGCGTCTGCAATTGCCATGGCTGGATGATGCCAAGGCGCGATCATAGTGCATGAGAGCCCTTTGTCTGTCGCTAACAGCATGCCCCCTGTCGGTGCAGCTGTCAGTCGCACTGCTCTGGATAAAGCATTTCTATACACTAGCAAACAGCGGGTCCCTTGCCTCCTCAGGCCTTTTCATGTAGGCCGACACCCACAATAGATTTCATTGTGTTGTTACTGTGGTTGGGTAAACCTGGGAATAACAATGAGTGTCCTGCAGCTCGCCTAACCAGATGGTGGTCACTCTCGGGCACTGGAGAAGTAACACAGTTGTCAATCTGCAGCCAATGGTTGATAGACTCCTTAGCACCTGTCAAACCATGGATCCAGTCACCCTTCCTCAGGAAGGAGTTAAGATAGTCTTATTGGGCCAGATGTATCAAAGGTTTTTAGCCATTCTGTGTCTATGTGAAAATGTGTTCATAGATATGGCCCAATTGTTACTACACTCGTTTGTGCCCTGTCAAGGGGTAGGACACCCGTCTTTGAGGGACCTTCCAAACCTTTATTTTCATCAGTTATGGTGTAACACTTTAAACACATTATTGCATATTATTATAGTAATTATCACTAGTTGTAGTGAAAGCAGTACTTATGATCTCCAAGTGTGCTCCAGATTCAGTGAGTGGTCTATGAACAGGAAGATTCTCAGTCAGTTCGTCCCCTCATCTCAAGGGTTTTGTCTTTCCCAAGGCAAGCGCTTTGGAACTCAATCTCTAGACGCCTTTCCATTGAGGGTCAATGCCTTGCTCCCTGTGTTTTGCAGTTGGTTCTAGGTATTACAAACACGTCCCTCATTTCCCCATCTTTTCTTTGTGTTGGCAGGATTCAGAGAGAACTTTCGAAGGACATTTTGATAGTTCTTGTTACTGGTATTGCTATTACTAGTATTATTATTTCTTGAACTCAGTCAATGTTTCAATTCAGTTTTATAAGGCTTTTTTTAATGCCCCATCCCTTCCCTTGGTGTAGTGTTCACTTAATGTGAGGCGAGTTTGCACCAGTTGGAACAGAAACCAGATTGTCTGATATAGAAAAAAACTGTAACACTTCTCATTCACCCACAGTGACCATTAAACACAATTCTATTTTTGTATGTCAATTGAAAGATACTTCATGAAACTAGACAACCCCAGGGTGCGTGTTGTCTAAGCTTCGGATTCTGGTTGAATACTACTTGTGTGGTATCTGTAAGTATAACCAGGGCTTTAAGTGGGCCTGGTCTCACCAGTGCTGAGCACCAGCAGTTTTTTGAAGGGGGCCACGAAACGGGTCTCTATCTAGCTCTGTGTTGTGCCCTGGCACAGGAGGTCCTGCAGTGACAGCAGCACGTTGATGTGCGCTGCTCACACTTCTCACTTCTCACAAGTGGAGAAGTTACGGCGCGGTCATGGCAGGTGAACGTTGTAGGGGAAAGGAAATCCTTTAAAGAGTCATTTTCTCTCTGGATTTCCCTTCTCTTTTTGAAACTCAGGAGCAGCAACATTGTCCTGGTGTCACCAGGGCTTTAAGTTGAAGCTTTTTCAATATTATATACAACAAGCCATAGTTTCTACATATTTATCTCATGTAACTAACAACCATTGATAAAGCCAATAGTCCTGACTTGCTGTAGATATGATGTTACTTGTTGTATCATGTATCTGGATGCAATGACAGAATCAGCAAAATACAAGTCAGGTGGCACACTATGCTAAGGACAACATTTTAGCTTACGTGTTTTTAAGCCATGCCCTTAATTACATTGGCCACGCCCGATTAAGAGACCCCCCAGTTTGTTCATCCCACTTAAAGCCCTGAGTATAACTCAGTTAAGTATGTTTGATGAGGAATTCGAGAGTGGAAGATGCTCTCACACCAGCTACAGACAAATTCCTTCTCTATTATACGATCTTCAAGGTTGCTCGGTGCTGAAGTCAGAGTGCTGCAGCACTGATTCCTATTCCAGGAGTGTGGCACTCTCGTGGACCAACCATTTGTCACTTATGCACAGGTTCACACGGCAAACTAGGACATCACATGCCTATTAATAGAGGGTCATCATCTTAAGTACACTGTGAACTTTAGAAGATGCACAACAAATGAAAGTGTATACATTGCTTAAAAGTCCTGACTGGTAAGAGTCATCATGACTCACTCTGGAAAGCGCGCCTTGGACTGCAGAGCATAGCTACCATAAAACATCAATGAAAACTATTGTCCGGGGAATACATGTGTCTAGACAACATCATGTTAACTGTCATTCACCAATCTAGTACTTTATCAAGTCCCTCTTGGCACTCTTCCGAGAATGATGATAATGTGTTCAAGAAGAACTAAGAACTTGCAAGATTCATGAAGAATGATGTGTTTCCTTTGATTGCGACTTAGCTTGAATTTTGGCACACAGCTCACAACTAGTGGGGCTCTCTTCCACTCGTTCCTTGCCCTACTAATCAGTTTACCATGTACCTGGCAATCAGTAACCTGATTCTCAATGAATAACAGAACCCAAAGAAGATCCTGATTCCCCAAATTATGCCTCATCTTAGGCCATTGGTGAAGGAGAAAATTTGAGTTTCCTCCATCTTTACTAGCCTCACACCAGCGGCCTCTCTGGCTACAGAAAAAAGTCTCACCATCTGACCCGGTGGGCAAAAAAGTTCGGAGAAATGCTGCGTAGGCCTCAATCCAGCTATGCCAGCTACAGGCTGTTTGCGTTTTTCATGCCCTGCATGTCTTCAAGGTGATGGCTTTTCAGCAATTACTGAAAACAAATGCAGACATGGTGTATGTTAAATGTCACATTTGATGGTTTGAAAACAATGGCACTGGTTGTAGATACTTCATTCTCAGTCTGTGGCCAAATCTACTTTAAGAACTGGAAGGCAGATGGAGTCCAGAAAATCTGTTTTCTTCAACTGCAGTTTCCAAAACAAATGCAATTTGACACCTAGTTGTAAGAATTGTTTGCCAAATACTTCAGGCCCTGGGCGTGTTAAAGCAAGACATTTCTCATTTGAAATGTTTCCAAAATAACAGGTGAGACATTCTTTTTCCTCTGCCAGCATAGACAGAATCCAAGCCAAGCCTTCTATGACAGTAATGAGGAAGTTCTACTAAGCACCATTTGAACTCTCTCCCAAGCCTCTCAGCAATACTGAGTATGCCATAACCGTCCAGTTAGTGTAAGACTCCTACAATGCACCCACAACTAGCTCACATCATTGATAGTCAGATGAGTCTTCAAAATTATCATGGTCGAATAGGCAATAATGTTTATCGCAGAGCCGCCTGAATTTGGTTTAACTCTCCTATAAACATAATCAACCAGATATCAGAGTTGAGTACAATAGCAAGAATTCACAAACTTTTTGAGAGTGAGTTACATTTTAATGAGGAAATAAACATCCAGTGGGCATCTTCAAATAGCACACTTTGTTGAAGGGGTGGGCATCGTGTAAGGGCAGCTTGTAAACAGAAGCAATAACGAAGAGAAAACAAGTGCCTCTAGAACAAACGTCAGCCATCTTACTGTGAAAAGACTACAAACTACAGCATTCTTGCATGGCCAGTTAAATCACAGTGTGGCTCATCCACAGCTATTCACTGAAAGCCAGAGTCATCTCAATGGGGGAAGTTAAACAGCAATATATTCTGACAGATATTTTTCTGTACAATACAAGTGTGGTAAGGACTAGGAGTTCAAAAATCGTACCTATCAGACGATGCACCCCTTATATTTACACCCTAAATTGCAGACGTGATAATACATACAAAATGTCATCAAGCAGAACAAATTGCTTTAATGTACACCAACAGAGCCATTCACAAAGATAACTTAACACTTGTGAGTAAGTTACACATGTAAGTTTACTTTGACACTTTTTAGTAAGTTTAATAGTTTTGACTGTTTGCCATTTACGAGTGTAAAGTTACTCCAAAGTGTTGACTAGCAAGTCCAGCACCACACATTGGCAACCACTTATTCTACAACCCCGTCATATATATATGTTAATAGGCGTGGCATTAAGTGTTGTTTTTTATTTTGGATGATTTTATGGTATTAATTCACATTTATCAAATCCTTTTTTCACATTTTGCACTTTATTGAGGACAGAGGCTTCTGTTGCTCTAAAAAAATGTAAAAATCTTATATGCATGAATGGTGGATCACAAATATAGAAGGAGGAGAATACCAAATATACATATATTTTTTTAATTGAATGAGGTAAATAGATATATTTTTGAAAGTATTTATAGAAAAACTTTTTAGAAAAATACTGTTATCTATTTATTAACTTATTTATATCTATATTTATGTATTAAGATGGTTATTGATTTATATATATATATATGTGTATATCTATTTTTGCACCTACATATATGTATTGGAATTACATCATATCGCACATAGCACTTTATAAAATAATTGCGTTATATTGCATAAAATGATGTGATAGAATCATGATATCAAAATCAATATCGTATTCATACCAAAATCTTCGAAAAAAACTCAGGTGAAATACGAAGAGAAAACAATTGTAAAACTATATACAATGTTCATGCAATCTCACAGAACTAACTATAAGCACTGCCACTTTAAATGGTGGGCTAAGAAAGCAAATAAATGTGGAAAAAGGGAGGGAAAAAAAAGCCAAAAAAAGATGTGGGTTTAAAAGCAGTCAGGTGATGCATATACGTGTCATGTGATCAAGGCACTCTGGTGCTGAAACGCGTAATGGCCGACTGAGCGCAACCTAATAAAGGATTCTGTGCACTTAATGGTGGTCCGTGCTACTGTTTTTGTGGAACTACAAACGCCGGCTGGCAGAGGAGTTTTTTTGCGATATATATATATATATATATATATATATATATATATATATATATATATATATATATATATATATATATATATATATATATATATATATATCGCTCCCAGCTACGCAAACTTGTTCGTGGGCTGGTGGGAGGAGCGGGTGCCCATGGCACTCGAGACAAACGGACAGGAGACAGGCAGGGTAGGCAGGTGGTACCTGTATATTGACGACCTCTTCATCGTGTGGCAAGGAACGATGGAGATGGCTCAGCAATATACCGAGGTCCTGAATAAAAATACCTGCAACTTGCACTTCTCGGGGACAGTTAGTCCGGCGGCAGCGGACTATCTGGACCTGAGAGTGTTTGTTGAGCAGGGCAAGTAACACACCTCACTATACTGTAAACCCACAGCAGGGAACTCCATCCTAAGGGCAGACAGCAACCATCCCATAAAACTCATACATAGTATCCCCTACGGGGAACTACTCAGACTGAAGAGAAATAGTAGTAGGGATGAGGATTTTGTAGTCGAAGCAAAAAATTGCATTGAGAGATTCACCGTGAGAGGGTACAACATTCACTCCCTAACCAAAACATTGACAAAAGTAAGGAAGATACCGAGGGCCAGCCTACTACAAACTAAAACTAAGAACATGGAATCAGACACAGTTGGGGAATTCCGGATGATAACATCATACTCCACTGAATCGTGGAATCTTAGAAGAATATTTGCCAAAAACTGGCATATTCTTCTAACTGATCCAGTGATCAAGGAAGATATCTCCCCCAAATAACTTTCCGCAAAGCAAGATCACTCAGAGATACCCTGGTAAGAAGTCATTTCGAGAAAAAGAAACCTAAGAAAAACACATTGGCTGAAATGAAAGGTTTCTTTCCTTGCAGCAAATGTAAAGCCTGTGCAGGGAGCAAAAGGACTCTGTCATATTGGGTGGCTGGGGCAGAAATGGCAACGCCCATAAAGAAATTCCTTACATGCAGCACACCTTTTGCTGTATATTGTCTTGTCTGCCCATGCGGTTTAAGATATGTGGGCAGTACAATTCATCCACTAAAAATCAGGATATTGGAGCATCAAAGAGCGATTGATAGAGTAGACCCCTCCTACCCAGTCGCAAGAAGTACACAATAGAGACAGGAGCAAATTACAGTATTTTGGACTTAACAGCATTCCAGCGAGCGCGAGAGGGGTCGACAGGTTAAAACAACTAAGACGCCTGGAGTCCAGATACATAATAGATTTGATGACTAAGGTACCATTAGGGCTTAACAGCGGAGAAGAACTGGCTGTACATTTAGGAAAATAAACAGATAAGAAAGTCATGTATAATCTATGATAGGTGGTATGCTCCGTGATAAGTGATAGCCTTTGCCATGCACAGCTATAGATATGGACATCTTATATGGAGAGCAACAGTTGCTTGGGTTAAGAAAACTACGCATGTATTGTTTATTTCTTGTGTATTTGTGTTTTCGGTCACTATGGTTTTGCCCATTCTGGTCTAGTTAAAATGTGATAAAACAAGACTGCAATATGAACTGTATTTAAGTATTGAAACTGGGCTTCTAACTGTGATAGTCTATAAATGTATGATTCATTTGTTTTTTGGTTTTTGAAAAGAACAATGGGGTTATGACGATAAAACATTGGCAACACTGAGATTTTTCTGGTCAGCATAAGTAATTAGGGACATAGGCCGCTGTATGGCTTTACAGCTGTAAGAACAATCCTGTAGAGGCTGCCGACATACCATATTCAAACCCCTGTGTAAGGGTAAACCAGGGGTTACATACCGATCCACAGCAGAATTTTTTGGAATAATGTATATACATTGCAATCATCAAAATATTTTAAAAATATTTTGAAACATGTTAATTATTTAAAATATTTGGAGGCATGGCAAGAACCGGGATGATAGGCCGATACACGGCAATACACCTAACCCGTAAAGTATTGCAAAGCCCATTGAGAATGATAACCATGTAAATACCTTAGTGTACATCAATAGGTCTAAATTTGCTCATTCTTAGATGGCGCGACTATTTGCACGAATGCTGTAAGTCCCTCCTTTGTGTTATGCATTGACCAAAATCATGTGATATCCATTAAATACACTGCTGCTTGGCGCGCGATAATTGACACTGACGAAGGCTTGCAGCCGAAACGCGTTTGTTGACTCTGTGCAATAAAACAGGAGTAGTAATATCAACGTGCCTACGAGTGCTGTTTTCTGAAAGAAATTTTGAGGATTACGAGCCACATATATATATATATATATATCCAACAAAGCTCCAAATACCACTTCCTGGCCAACAAACGTCGAACCGGCGAGGCAACAGAGGAGACGGACCACAGAATGCGCTGCACAGGTTCTTTTATTTTGCAGAGAAGCCGGTAAGCCAGAGGGCACTACGCGTTTCGGGCTGGAAAAGCCCTTGTTCACATGCAAATGAGCCAGTTTCAACTTTCTTAATTTATAATGCTGTGCACACCCAATTGGCCCGCCCTGTCACGTGGTATACCATTGCATAGACATAAAAAACACATTTTTTACTTCCACATCATGAGAAGAAAGGTACTGTCTAATCTATAGTTTTCCCTTGTTTTTGAACAAACCATTTTTCAATATTATACATATTATTTGCGTACAAATTAATATAAAAACAATGGGATGTAAAATCAAGTCAGTAAACAGATTAGAAAAATACGGTACTCAAATTTCATAACAGGATAAATCCTTATATATATAACCATAAAAAATGTCTACATACAGTATGGTAGTGACTGGGGAATTGTGGGATTACTAAAGGTGCCAATATTTACATTTTAACCTGGTTCCAAGTCTGCGAGTAGTGGAGAGTGATAAAGTGCATAGGGAGGAGAGGTAGGTGAGAATAAAGTGCTGAATTCACAGGTTTATTAAGTACCTTTTGTTATCATTGCATAAATGCATAAAGTCAGAGATGGGAACATGAACCTATATAAATCTCATACAAAAGTTTAAAACAGTTAATACTTAATAAAACCACCATGTGTAGAATTCATAGTTGTTAAAAAATACCCGGTGTAAAATACAGTGATAAAAGGTGTACAAAAATATTTTTTCATTTTTTTGATAAAACCCGTGTATCAAAATTATTATATAACAATATTTACAATTTCAGAAGAAGGTACGGAGTTACATTTGTCAATGGTAGATAGACCAACAAGGAACTTGACTGGTCAACTTTACAGTAAGTGAGTACGGCACCATACTACATTGCTAGCACTTAGAAAATTTGGCCCACTAGATAACAGGGAACCTGACTATCTAGTGGAAAGGAAACCTAGGTACAGTATTCCCAAGAGCATCTCATAAAAAGTGACGAAGATCCTCAGTAATGTTAAGCCCGTTAGGCCATTTACTGTCAAATTCGAGGATCATTCGTGATTCCAATTGCCTTAGTTTAAGCTCACGGTTGCCTCCCCGTCTTAGCTTGGGAATCGAGGCTATTACATAGTAAGATAAGCAATTGATATCTTTACTGTGAGTGCTCAAAAAATGACGTGCTACTGGGTATGCTGGGTCCGAGTGCAAAATTGCGCGTATATGCTGTAAAATCCTGACATGTACAGGTTGAATGGTGCTGCCTACATAATTGAGGCCACACGTACATGTCAGGACGTATACTGCATATTCTGTTTTGCAAGTATGCTGGCCTTTAATTGGGATCTCTGTATCACTGAAGGGAGTTGTGTAATGGGTCTTATTTATTCCGAATTTACATGCTCTACAAGTAGAGCATTTTCGGAATCCCTCCTTGATTAGCCAGTTCTGTTTGCACTTGAGTTCAGGGCTGCTTTGGTCAAGCACAGCGCCCATACTGTGAGCACGTCGAAAAGTAACCATAGGTTTATTAGGAAGCATATTGCCTAGTACGTTGTCCGTTAGTACAATAGGCCAATTATGGTTGATGATTTGTCTTATTTTATTTTGTTGGCTACTGTAATTGGTGATGAACCTGGGACATTCCTGTTTAGTGATATCAATAGTCTCATCAGGTGAGTTGGTTATTTCAGAAGATGTGCTTAAAAGACTTGCCCGGGTTCTATTTTTTGATTTGGCTAATGCTTGATTGAACATTTTTTCAGTATATCCTCGGGCTTGCATGCGAATGCGTAAGTCTTTGACACTACTCTCAAAATCATTTGTACTACTGCAGATTCTTTTCAGCCTAAGTATTTCCCCATAGGGAATACTCTGGATCGTGTGCCTAGGGTGTAAACTAGAGGCATGAAGGGTAGTGTTGCCTGCGGTAGCTTTGCGGTGGAGAGTAGTTTGCACTCTATCATGTTCATCAATGTATACAGTCACATCCAAAAATTCTGTTTGTTTGTTGCTTATTTTGGAGGTAAACTTAAGATTGTAAGGATTATTATTGATGGCTTTTATAAACGCACATGCTTCTGTTTCATCACCTTGCCACACTAAAAAGATATCATCAATGTAGCGAAGGTAACGGACAATTTTCTCACGTACCCACACCTGATGCGTGACATTGAGGACCCGCTCCTCCCACCAGCCAACGTGCAAGCACGCATAGCTGGGGGAGAAGCAGGCCCCCATAGCCACGCCTCTCAGTTGCTTCCAAATCTCTTTGCCAAATAAAAAATAGTTATTGTACAAACACCATTCTATTAAGCCCAGAATCACCTTGTTATGCTCATAGAAATCAATTGGCCGTTGGCCTAGAAAATGAGAAACTGCATTTATACCATCTGTATGTGCAATGCTGGTATACAATTGTTCAACATCCAAAGTTATAAGGAGCATATCATTTTGCCATTCTAGATCCTCTATTTTGGCAAGAAAGTCTCCAGTGTCGCGTACAAAACTAGGCAGTCCGCTTACCCACTTTTGCAGAAAGAAATCCACGTATTGACCAACTCTTTCACCACAGCTGTTGATTGCCGAGATTATTGGCCTCCCGGGTATTGGTGATTGTCCTTTATGCACTTTCGGGATCAGGTACATAGTAGGTAGAGTTGGATGTTCATTGAGCATGAATAAATATTCTTCCTCTGAGATAAGGCCCTCTCTTCGATGTTTTTGTAGCAATTTGTTCAAATTCTCATTAGCCTTAATGTATTCTTTGTTTGTGGATTTCTTATAGCAAACTGGATCCGATAGCTGTCTTTGAGCTTCTTGAATATATGCCGCCTTTGGCCAAATGACAAGGTTGCCACCCTTATCTGCCGTTTTTACAACAATGTCCGGATTATCTTTCAATTTCTTCATTAATGCAAAGTATTGCGCTTGTTTGGGATCAAATTTCTTTCTGTTTTTGTGGATGTTGGTGGTTTTATGCAGTTCCTTCATTTCAGTAATGACACAATCCTGGAAAACATCAACTGCATCGCGAGTCATAATGGGTACAAAATCCGATTTGCGCTTAAAAGGAGTGATGCCTGCTCCTGATTTGGCGATGTTGATTCTTTCTAATTGGATTTGTGTACTCTCCATTTCACTTTCTCCGGTTACTTCCACATTATCATCATTTATCAAACCATGTATTGCAAGAAGCGCCGGGGCATCCGACACTGCAAAAGGTTGATTTGTGTCAGTAGTATTTGAGTTGGCAGAGCTGTTGGTGCCAATCGGAGTTTTGAGTCGTTGTAGCGCAAAAAATTTCTGCAGTTTTAATTTTCGGATGTAACAATAAACATCCACCCTGGTGGAAGCATAGTTAAATTTTTGTTTAGGACAGTAGTTTAAACCCAACGCGAGAAGTTGTTGCTCCGCCTTGGTCAGAACTACATTAGACAGGTTGATAATAGATTTGTCCATTATTGTTTCTTTTTCTTCCATTGCTGGTTGTTTTTTTGTGGTTTCTTGGACCCTTTGCTTTCTTCTTCTTCGCCTTTCCCGGCGCTTTTGGTTGCGGCGGGTTTTGCCGTTGCTTTTTGGCGTGGCCTCAATGTGCGCAGTTTTTCTTCCACTAAAAAACCCAGCTCCTCATCAATTTCCAAAACAGGCAGAGGTTGGTTGTTGACACTTATATCTGTGCTGGACCCACTAGATCCACTATAGCTGGACAGCGAATCACTACTAGCGCCACCCGCAGCTTCCTCATGAGTATTTTTTTCAGATGTTGTAGGTTGTGCATTAGGTGTGGGATTAGATGCACCTCTGAATTGTTGCCTTTTAGTAGCATTGTATTTTCTGGCAAAGGTGAATATTTGACCATTTGCGTAGTCAGAGGCATCTCGGGCAAATTTACTGATTTTTCTCGTTTTAATTTTATCTGCATGCTTTTTTAAGCGGTCATTCATGGCTTCTTTCAACTGTTTTGCCCCTTCCACTTCCCCCAATGCATTTATTTGTTCTTCCAACTCCGTGATTGTTTTAAGTATGGCTTCTCTGTCGATGGCGGCATATTTGATGAGAATGAGAACTAAATTCATTGAAGCCGCAAGATTGTTCTGACCCCATTCTTTTAACATCAATGGGTTGGGATTTTCGAAGCTAGGTGCTAGCATAATTCTCAGTCCTCGTGGCACCCTTTTTACTTCTGCATATTTTGAAAGGGAATAATGCTCCCACCATTTCGTTATTTCCAGCCTTTTTTGTTTTTCCAGTTCTTTGTATAATGAATTCAGGTTAGGTTTATTCTGTGCTTGTGTGTTAGTAATCGGCGCACTGGTGTTGTTGCTTGGCGCCATCACTCCACTGAACAGTAACTCCGCCTCCTCCTCCCTTGCACGGAACTCTTCCGCAGACATGACCTCTGGTTACCCGGCTTAACACAATATGCAAATTTACACCACCGGGATGTTTTTGGCGTTTCACGTGGTGTATATGAAATGCGCTGTTTCCCTACAGACGGGAAAAACCTTTCCACCTCCGCTTCTTTCGACAACTTCCAAACTCACCGCGTTTTCCGCAGTTACTCGTCAAACGGAGCCTTCCGAATCCGCCGATGAGTGCTCGCGTTCCACAGCCGGTTCACAGTGTCTTCTTCCGGGTTGCGTGAGGGGGCTGCCACATTTAATTTCCTCCAGGAAACGTAGAAAACAGAGTGGCTTGCAGTGGCGCCTCAACTTGGAAAGGGGGTCCAAAACGAAAGCAAGCCGGCTTCCGTAATTGACATCCAACAAAGCTCCAAATACCACTTCCTGGCCAACAAACGTCGAACCGGCGAGGCAACAGAGGAGACGGACCACAGAATGCGCTGCACAGGTTCTTTTATTTTGCAGAGAAGCCGGTAAGCCAGAGGGCACTACGCGTTTCGGGCTGGAAAAGCCCTTGTTCACATGCAAATGAGCCAGTTTCAACTTTCTTAATTTATAATGCTGTGCACACCCAATTGGCCCGCCCTGTCACGTGGTATACCATTGCATAGACATAAAAAACACATTTTTTACTTCCACATCATGAGAAGAAAGGTACTGTCTAATCTATAGTTTTCCCTTGTTTTTGAACAAACCATTTTTCAATATTATACATATTATTTGCGTACAAATTAATATAAAAACAATGGGATGTAAAATCAAGTCAGTAAACAGATTAGAAAAATACGGTACTCAAATTTCATAAGTAAGTCCCTCCTTTGTGTTATGCATTGACCAAAATCATGTGATATCCATTAAATACACTGCTGCTTGGCGCGCGATAATTGACACTGATGAAGGCTTGCAGCCGAAACGCGTTTGTTGACTCTGTGCAATAAAACAGGAGTAGTAATATCAACGTGCCTACGAGTGCTGTTTTCTGAAAGAAATTTTGAGGATTACGAGCCACATATATATATATATATATATATATATATTAACTTTTGCGTTGGGGGTGATTGGTGAAGCGGGGGCCGAGAAAAAACGGGGGTCCCAAAATGTGTTTTCCCCATGCAATTTCTCATAGGACCTTTAGCCACGGCTACAGCTCGAACGGCTGAACGGAATTACACCAAATTTGGCAGAGAGGTAGTCCTCAGTTCCAACTTGTGCCTTTGGCATATCTGGCATCAATCTGTTCAGTAGGTTCTTTGAAAATTACAGTTAAAGTCACTTATATATCTATGGGTGTGCAGGATCCACAGATTGTGCGAGGATTGGCATCGTAGGATAAGCGCATCGTTCTGATCACGTGCTGAATTCTAATTGGCTGTCAAGCGGTTGTAAACATTCAAAACCAGGAACTGTTGGCAGCCATTTTGTGCCTCTGTAGAAGCGAGGATGAAGAAGTCTGTGAAATATGTTTTCAAAACGTGAACAGGGGCAGGTTAGAAACACCCTGACCCCCTAGGCCTGCTCAGGGGGTGACATAGGGACCCTTAGGGCAAAAAAAGTAAGACTTTTTTTTACAAAAAAAGTTGCGAGATGCGCGTAGTATCCGCGCATTTGGTCACTGAAAAAAACGAAGCATGTATTTTTGAGATATATATATCAAGCTTATGTGTATAGATGTTGGGTGGTTCTATAAAGAGCCCTTGTGTTTATTGAGAGATTTTAGTTATTGAAATTAAGTACCGATGCAGAGTCTAAAGTTCATGAGGAAGACTCGGTTTCTTTCATCTGTAAAATGTACACCATCTCTTTAATAGATGCCATGCATATTGAAACACAGATTGTTGTGGTATGTGGACAATATTCTATAGTCTGGTAGAAAAGTAGAAAGATTTATTCATATCTTTATTCACTTATGTGCGCAGATCAGGTGTTCCAGTCTTCCCCTATCTCGACGACTGGTCGTTGAAGGTGGGCTCGCCCCAGACAGTCGTCTCCCACCTCCAGACTACGGTCAACCTCTTGCACCTGCTGGGGTTGTCTATCAACGTGCCGAAGGCGCACCTGTGCCCCTCTCAGAAGCTCTTCTTCATCGGAGCGGTTCTGGACTCGGCGCAGTTTCGGGTTTTTCATTCCGAACAACGGGTTCGGGATATTTAGGCTCTGATTCTGATCTTTCAGCTTTTATCCCGGGTCTCGGTCAGGTTGACGCTGCGGCTCCTGGGGCTGAAGGCCTCCTGCATCCTACTGGTGCCTCACGCAAGGTAGCATGTGAATAAATATAAACATAGGCCACGTAGTTTGCCTCCTGTAATACACAAATTTCAGGGGGTGGTGGTTCCCAGGGCTTGAGGGAGTTGTCGAAGCACACATACTTGTACTGTTGTGTGGGGGGGGGTTGGATGCCAAAGTGGTGCAAGGGGGTTGTAAATCTAGTACACAGTGTTTTGTTTTACTTTGCTTTCCTTTCTGTGATGTAGAAGATCCTGGGTAAATATAACGGTTTTTGTACAGCCAGTAATATTTAACCCTACCCCCAAACGGCTTTCTGCCTGTTACTATAGTAACAATTCATGGAACACTTACGTGAGCACAGAGGTTAAAAGTTCACCACACTATGTTGCTAATGAGTTAGCCTCAGAATTATACTTAAAATTATAAATATATTTTCTATTGATGACTGCTACCCCCACAAAAAAAACAGATGTATGTACTTTTTTAATTAACTTTTATTAAAACAACAACTGGAACTATAACTAAAAGATAACAATATAATAAATAACTATAACTATAACTAACAAACCTATAGAATAAACAACATATAATATGGACTCCAAAAGAAGTATTGTAGTTAATCTGCAAAACAAAAAAGAAAATTAGTGTTTAAAATTAGATTGATGTGACTAAATGAGGTCAAACCCTACAAGTCAAAGTAACACTTGACGATATTTATATTTTTAAAAATGTTTGCAGTATACCTGAAATGCTTCCACTGGCATTGTACATGCAGACTTTGGTCCACCCTTTTTATCAATTTTTGCAGTTTGAGATATAACATCCTACCTCTGTTATTCATCTCCTACTTTCTCCTTTCAAATTCTCTTGAAAAGACCTTAACAACAATTAAAGGGAACATTTTCAGCATATTTTTAATAAAGCATTTGACCCCTCAAGTACTTATATCCATTACTTTTTAACTTCGTCGAGTAGCCGTATTGTGAGTATTTACCTTAAAGTTGTCTGTTAAAAATTTGTGAATCTCTCTGGCTTCATACAACTAGTTCATGCCATATTTGAGACATCGGTGAAATGAACTGGAACAGGAGGATATACATTCTTCAATGTTGGTAACTTGCTGCTGACTAATGTAACATTGTGGTAACTGAAAAAAGAGTTAAAAATGTATATGTTATACAAATGTCCAAGCTTAATTTTAATGTTCATAAAAACAATTGTTCTCAATAGGATTGAGGATGAAAAGTAATCGTCAGAGGTTATATTTGGACAGCAAAATAGGAAATAGTATTGCATTATACAAATGTTAGGCCGAGATTGGTCACTCACTTCATTCACAAACTCCTGGGCTTGAACTGATAGATCGTTTTTTGGACTTCCATGATTTAGAAATTCAGAAATAAATAGCAAGTAAAATTAAAAGACAAGTTTAAAAAAAAAAATATTTAAAAACAACATTTTTACTTTGTATCTGAAGTACAGGCTGAAAACGTGTAACAAGCATTTAAAAGAGAAATGGGTTTCAGAAAGAAACGTCTATAAGACTATCACAATGCAGATTTATATTTTATAAAAATATTTATAGAAGCAAGAAAAATTATAACTCATACATTGTTGAATTTTAAATCACATACTTGGGCAATAAAATTGGGAGGACATGCTTTTTTTTACGTTTGATTGATTTCAGAATGCCTACGAATTCTATGAAAACATGACAATAACACAGTTATCCATCTGCAAACACATGAAATACACAAATGCTTATCTCAGAATGGTTTTCGATCATGAAATGTTGAAGACAAACCTGATAACTCCATTAGGTCCATTGCAATTTTCGGCTGATAACATATGGAGAGCAGTCAGTGGATCTGGTGTGTCGAGTTGTTCACCACCACGTGGTATAGTGTATGGGCAGGACAGCTTGTGGCGACCAGTACGCCTCATGGTTGAGATATCTGTATAATGAGATAGAACAGGGGGAAATGAAGTTTAAGGTTATTAAAAAACATGGAGAGCGTGCTAAAATACAACATTGACCAATCGATTACATGTGCAGTGAATGGGGGAGGAAGCAGCACGTGGTGTACTACTTAAAAAATTATATGCGGCAGAATTAAGTGATTTGCCCAGAAACATCGCCTACCAAGGCAAAATATTTGAGTTATAAGAGCTGGAAACCGTGCTAAAATACACTATTGCTGAAAACATTACTTTTGCAATGCATGGGGCACGTGACGCACTATTTACACGAGAAAAACTCCATCGCATTTACTTGAACAACATGTAGCACACTGCTGTAGGAGCGGCCACGTGGTGCTTGGCAAATAAAACAAACGCACCAGGATTAAGTGATTTGCCCAGAAACAAAAGTTACAAAGTCAACTTTAATGATATAAAAAAGCAGGAACGCATGCTTAAAAACAACATTGTCAAATCTAACATAAATTTGCATTTACGTGGTATTTAAAGATTGTTCAGATTAATTAATTTAATTACTCTTAAAAAAAGTGCTCACCTACGAAGAAGTGGATACGAACACTCTCAATGGCTGTGACTGCGGAATAGGAAAAGTTCAAGAAGATTGGCAACTTATAAATGCTTTGCAGAATGATGATTGGTTGAGCATTATGTCACTGGGTTTGAGAGCTGTGATTGGGCATGTTGTAATTGAGCATGCGCAAATAAAATGAAATACGTTAGGGGTACATAGCGAGACGGTGGGACGTATTGTGCGCATGCGTAACATTAATACGTATGCGCTACCACAAACATGCATGTGCAAAGTGAAGGCAACTCCTACGGGGTACATACATGTATGGAGTTTGGATGTCCCCGTAGTCTTGAAGCGGCTTCAGGATGGGGGCCTTGCAGCCCTCCTCCATAAAATAATAATGTATAATTAGCCATGCCCTGGGAACTGAGGACCCCGGTGCCCGGAATTGGGCACAGGAGGGGGGCCACGCGGCCCACTTCCCAGAAAAAAATGGAATATGTATACTCCGCTTATTGTCATCGTACCATAAGCTCACCGTTCCGATCACGCGCTGAAGGCTAATTGGCTGTCAAGTGGTTGTCATGTCAAGATTCGAAACTAGAAACTGTTGGCAGCCATTTTATGTGTCAGTACAAGGGAGGCTGAAGAAGCGTGTGAAATTTGTGTTTAAAACTTGAAAAGGTGGAGGGTAGACACACCCTGATCCTCTAGGTCTCTTCAGGGGTCCCACAAGGTCTGAATCTTAAGCAGAACCAGTGGGTCACTGGTTCTATCCTTATGTGCACACTTTAATTCTTCTGCAGAACAGAAAATTCGTAAAGTTCAAGATGTTTTAAAGGATTTTAATTCCAAAAAATTCCTTTTAAACGGTTTCCCAGAGGTAAACATTATATGTACATGATTATCATATTGTTCAGTATATGGCACGGTCTTTCAATTGGTTCCAATGCATTTCGGGCTTACGGTTTATGCCCTTCATCAGGGAAAAGACACTGTAAAAATGAAACATAAAAAATAAGCTCTCAGTATGCCTCCTATGTGGTATGTGGTAAGTGGGGTGTGCTTTATCCTAGCATGGAATCGTGGTAAATGTGTAGTTAAAGGGTCACCTTAAAAACAGTCATTCCCAAGCGTGTAAGTAAAAAGATAAGATCTGAGATATCTCACGTGTCACTTAATGACTGGGTAACCTCGGTCGTGGCTGTAGTGAAAAAACAGGAAAGAAGGAAAAGACATATGATGTATATGAATGGATTTAAGAAAACGGGAGTTGAATCCATTATTAACGGGACTGGGTCGGCTAACTAACCTGAAGAAGTCACGGTGTGGTAGACGCGGTCGTTCTCCTCTCATAGACGCTGGTTGCACGTATCCGCCATTACCAGCGTTTAATATACGTGAATAGTTCCGCTCACGTGATGGGTTAACACGGACGACAGACTCGAGTGCCAAATCGGCATGTGTTAGTAATGTGGCTGTTAGCGTGTAGGTGTATAATTATTGCATAAAATAAAATGAGAATAAATGTCGACGCGATAAAGTGAGTGGGGAAAAAACAGTATAAGAAAGAATTATGTCGCACTGGAATTTTGAAAAAATTGAAAGAAAGGCGTGAGGAGGATCGAACCTATGAGGGCATGAATGATACGAGGGGGTGTTAGTATGGAGTGCTATGGGGAGGAATCAGCATGAGGGGGTGAGGTGGGGTGGGGATATCAAAGAGGAATACGGAGTTGTAGAGGCATGTAAAATAAAAAGAGAGTGTTCAAGATATACATGAAAAAACATGAAAAAACACAGGAATATACTAAGTTGACCATGGAGCAATTTCAAAGATAACATGACAATTCTATTCTATCGTTAAGGCCAAATGGCTTGTGTGTGGAAAGTCTTTGTATCCAGACATTTTCTCTCTGGAGTAAATATTTCGTATTGTCTCTGCCTTCAATTTTGGTGATGGTTTCCACAATGATAAATGTCATCTGCGAAATGTTGTGTTTTTGTTCAATGAAGTGGGTTGCCACTGATGATTTTTCATTTTTGAGGCAAATATTAGATTTATGTTCTGTCAATCTGACCTTGATTTTTCGCTCGGTTTTTCCAATGTATAGTTTGCCGCATGGGCATTTGAGAGCGTAGATGACGTTGCTAGAGTCGCACGTGGCGGTAACTCGCAATTTGATTTCATGTCCTTTCATGGGATGATTGATTTTGTTGCCCTTGATGATATTATCACAGTTTCCACAGTTGTGGCATGGTTTAGTACCTGTGAATGTAGTGGTGGTTACAGATTTATATTGTAGTAGTTCACCTAGATTGCGTGCTCTTGTGAAAGCAAACATAGGAGGTTCCACAAAAATGTTGGCAAAATCAGGTTCAAGGTTGAGTACTGACCAGTGTTGGAGTATAATTTTCTTGAATTTGGCACTGGATGTTGAGTATTTGGAAACTACCACGATGCGGTTTTGCTGCTTCTTTTGGGTTGGTTGTCGTAGTTTGTTTCTGTCGATTCTAGAGATCTTTTGCTTGGATTCCTCCATGATGGTTTTAGGGTACCCTCTTTTTTGAAATTTGGTCGCAATTTCATCTGTTCTTTGTTCAGCTTTGTGTGGGTTCAACGTTATTCTTTTGACCCGTGCCATCTGTGAGAACGGGAGATACTTTATGAGATTCAGTTCATGGAAGCTAGAATAGTGAAGCATATTGTTCCTGTCCGTGGGTTTGATAAATAAATCTGTTTCAAAACCATGTTGGCTGATGGAGACTGAGACATCGAGGAAATTTATTGCTTTATCTGATATTTCCCAGGTCAGTTGGATCCGTTCATCAATTTTGTTAAATTCGCTTAGGGCCATTTGTAGTTCTTCTTTGGTGTTCTTCCAAATGATGAATATATCATCAATGTAGCGGATTAGAAGTTTCAGGTTGTCTGTCCATTTCTTGTTGTTAAAAATGTGGGTCTCCTCGTAGTGTTGCATAAAAATGTTGGCGTATACCGGCGCCGCCGAATTGCCCATTGCCATTCCTATAAGTTGTTGGTACCATGTATCTTGATAGGAAAAATAACTTTGGTAAAGTGTAAAAAGCATGAGCTCCATCAGGAATGTTTGAAAAGGAATATCCAAATTAGTGTTTAACAAGGCCTGTTCAATTGCTTCTATCCCCAGAGAGTGGGGAATGGAGGTGTACAGTGAGCGTACATCAGCGGTACATAGTATTAGAGGTTCTTCAGTGTTGAAAGTTACATTCTGTAGTATAGATATGAAGTGAGTGGTGTCTTTGATGTATGTTCTCATTGTTTGGACTGTGGGTTGGAGATATTTGTCCAAAAGTTCACCAATTGGTTGATGTAGACTACCGCAGGTCGAGACTATCGGTCTCAGCGGAGGGTCCATAATATTCTTGTGAATTTTGGGTACCATTCTTAGGGTAGGGCTTTTTGGATTAGACGTTGTAAGAAACTTTTTGGTGCGTTCATTGATTATACCTGTTTCCAATGCTTTCTCTAGAATATTTTGTAAGTTTTTCATGAATTCCCTTGTGGGGTTGCTGTCCAGTTTCATATAGGTTGTGGAGTCCGAAATGTGTTCCATTACCTTGGCTTCGTACATAGTTCTATTCATGATGACAAGGGCTCCCCCTTTGTCAGCTTTGGTACAAATGATTGCATTGTTGGTGGATATTTTTTTGATGGTATCCAAGTCTTTCTGTGTGATGTTTTTACCCCTCTTATTGGTATATTTGATGCTGAGTAGATCTTGTTTCACCATGTTTTCGAAAAGATCAAGGGTTTTATGACTGACCGGTGATTGAAAAGTGCTTGACGGCCTCAGACCTAAAAGTTGATCCGGTTCATCTGTATTTTGTCGTGGTAGAACATTGTCAAAAAAATGACGGAGTCTGAGTTTACGCATGAGTTTGAAGAAACTCACTTCCAGCTCTAGATTATCAGTAGTCGTGATGGGTACAAATGATGTACCTTTTTGTAGGAGTTGGGTTTCATAAGGAGTGAGGTGATAGTCGCTGATGTTGATGACCAGTTGCTCTGAATTCAGACCTTTTTCCCTTTCTTGTCTTTGGTGGTCCCCGTTACGCTTCTCGTGAATGGTGGTTCTTTGTCTTTTTCTTTCTCTTTTGTTTTGTCCTCTCCGGGGTCTCCTTTTTGTGCTTGTCCCTGTTCTAAAAAAGGATTTGGTTCAGTTTGTAAACTTGTGGTTGGTTGTTGATCTTGTGTGGTATCCATTGGTTTGGTGATTGTTTGGGTTCTCCGTGGTCTTTGAGTAGTGTCGCTATCTGATGAAAAAGTTTCCGTTTGAGAGGTATAAGGTTTATTCCGTCTTTTTTAGGCGTAAACTTCAGCCCACGTATAGACTTCTCCGAGTCTATAATAGAGGGTATCCCTCTTGTATTTCCGGATTTTCCGTTCGTTAATGTCATTCGTGTGTTTGTCCATCTGTATTTGTATGTCATCAAGTATCTTTAAGTTCTTCCTCAGACATCATTTTGGATAGTTCTGTAGAAGTTTCAGAAATCTCTATGGTGAGTTCTTCTAGTATTGTAGACAATTCTTCGATGATTAAAAGGATCAGATCGAGAGAACATTTGTTAAGAATTTCATACCACCTTTCCTGGAATTTGTTTGAGTTTTTGCAGAGTGATGGTTTTAAGGCAATTCTTAGGCCTCGCGGTATACGTTGATTACGATGGTATTTTACTAAAGTGCTTGCGTGAAATTGTTGATTAATTCGTCTTTTAGTGAGATAGAGTAGAGCAAGCACTTTAGTAAAATACCATCGTAATCAACGTATACCGCGAGGCCTAAGAATCATCGAAGAATTGTACCTCTTAAACGGAAACTTCTTCATCAGATAGCGACGCTACTCAAAGACCACGGATAACCCAAACAATCACCAAACCAATGGATACCACACAAGATCAACAACCAACCACAAGTTTACAAACTGAACCAAATCCTTTTTTAGAACAGGGACAAGCACAAAAAGGAGACCCCGGAGAGGACAAAACAAAAGAGAAAGAAAAAGACAAAGAACCACCATCCACGAGAAGCGTAACGGGGACCACCAAAGACAAGAAAGGGAAAAAGGTCTGAATTCAGAGCAACTGGTCGTCAACATCAGCGACTATCACCTCACTCCTTATGAAACCCAACTGCTACAAAAAGGTACATCATTTGTACCCATCACGACTACTGATAATCTAGAGCTGGAAGTGAGTTTCTTCAAACTCATGCGTAAACTCAGACTCCGTCATTTTTTGACAATGTTCTACCACGACAAAATACAGACGAACCGGATCAACTTTTAGGTCTGAGGCCGTCAAGCACTTTTCAATCACCGGTCAGTCATAAAACCCCTGATCTATTCGAAAATATGGTGAAACAAGATCTACTCAGCATCAAATATACCAATAAGAGGGGTAAAAACAGCACACAGAAAGACTAGGATACCATCAAAAAAATATCCACCAACAATGCAATCATTTGTACCAAAGCTGACAAAGGGGGAGCCCTTGTCATCATGAATAGAACTATGTACGAAGCCAAGGTAATGGAACACATTTCGGACTCCACAACCTATATGAAACTGGACAACAACCCCACAAGGGAATTCATGAAAAACTTACAAAATATTCTAGAGAAAGCATTGGAAACAGGTATAGTCAATGAACGCATCAAAAAGTTTCTTACAACATCTAATCCAAAAAGCCCTACCCTAAGAATGGTACCCAAAATTCACAAGAATATCATGGACCCTCCGCTGAGACCGATAGTCTCGACCTGCGGTAGTCTACATCAACCAATTGGTGAACTTTTGGACAAATATCTCCAACCCACAGTCCAAACAATGAGAACATACATCAAAGACACCACTCACTTCATATCTATACTACAGAATGTAACTTTCAACACTGAAGAACCTCTAATACTATGTACCGCTGATGTACGCTCACTGTACACCTCCATTCCCCACTCTCTGGGGATAGAAGCAATTGAACAGGCCTTGTTAAACACTAATTTGGATATTCCTTTTCAAACATTCCTGATGGAGCTCATGCTTTTTACACTTTACCAAAGTTATTTTTCCTATCAAGATACATGGTACCAACAACTTATAGGAATGGCAATGGGCAATTCGGCGGCGCCGGTATACGCCAACATTTTTATGCAACACTACGAGGAGACCCACATTTTTAACAACAAGAAATGGACAGACAACCTGAAACTTCTAATCCGCTACATTGATGATATATTCATCATTTGGAAGAACACCAAAGAAGAACTACAAATGGCCCTAAGCGAATTTAACAAAATTGATGAACGGATCCAACTGACCTGGGAAATATCAGATAAAGCAATACATTTCCTCGATGTCTCAGTCTCCATCAGCCAACATGGTTTTGAAACAGATTTATTTATCAAACCCACGGACAGGAACAATATGCTTCACTATTCTAGCTTCCATGAACCGAATCTCAAAAAGTATCTCCCGTTCTCACAGATGGCACGGGTCAAAAGAATAACGTTGAACCCACACGAAGCTGAACAAAGAATAGATGAAATAGCGACCAAATTTCAAAAAAGATGGTACCCTAAAACCATCATTGAGGAATCCAAGCAAAAGATCTCTAAAATCGACAGAAACAAACTACTACAACCAACCCAAAAGTAGCAGCAAAACCGCATTGTGGTAGTTTTCGAAATACTCAACATCCAGTGCCAAATTCAAGAAAATTATACTCCAACACTGGTCACTACTCAACCTTGAACCTGATTTTGCCAACATTTTTGCGGAACCTCCTATGTTTGCTTTCACAAGAGCACGCAATCTAGGTGAACTACTACAATACAAATCTGTAACCACCACTACATTCACAGGTACTAAACCATGCCACAACTGTGGAAACTGTAATAACATCATCAAGGGCAACAAAATCAATCATCCCATGAAAGGACATGAAATCAAATTGCGAGTTAACGCCACGTGCGACTCTAGCAACGTCATCTACGCTCTCAAATGCCCATGCGGCAAACTATACATTGGAAAAACCGAGCGAAAAATCAAGGTCAGATTGACCGAACATAAATCTAATATTCGCCTCAAAAATGAAAAATCATCAGTGGCAACCCACTTCATTGAACAAAAACACAACATTTCGCAGATGAAATTTATCATTGTGGAAACCATCACCAAAATTGAAGGCAGAGACAATACGAAATATTTACTCCAGAGAGAAAATGTCTGGATACAAAGACTTTCCACACACAAGCCATTTGGCCTTAATGATAGAATAGAATTGTCATGTTATCTTTGAAATTGCTCCATGGTCAACTTAGTATATTCCTGTGTTTTTTCATGTTTTTTCATGTATATCTTGAACACTCTCTTTTTATTTTACATGCCTCTACAACTCCGTATTCCTCTTTGATATCCCCACCCCACCTCACCCCCTCATGCTGATTCCTCCCCATAGCACTCCATACTAACACTCCCTCGTATCATTCATCCCCTCATAGTTTCGATCCTCCTCACGCCTTTCTTTCAATTTTTTCAAAATTCCAGTGCGACATAATTCTTTCTTATACTGTTTTTTCCCCACTCACTTTATCGCGTCGACATTTATTCTCATTTTATTTTATGCAATAATTATACACCTACACGCTAACAGCCACATTACTAACACATGCCGATTTGGCACTCGAGTCTGTCGTCCGTGTTAACCCATCACGTGAGCGGAACTATTCACGTATATTAAACGCTGGTAATGGCGGATACGTGCAACCAGCGTCTATGAGAGGAGAACGACCGCGTCTACCACACCGCGACTTCTTCAGGTTAGTTAGCCGACCCAGTCCCGTTAATAATGGATTCAACTCCCGTTTTCTTAAATCCATTCATATACATCATATGTCTTTTCGTTCTTTCCTGTTTTTTCACTACAGCCACGACCGAGGTTACCCAGTCATTAAGTGACACGTGAGATATCTCAGATCTTATCTTTTTACTTACACGCTTGGGAATGACTGTTTTTTAAGGTGACCCTTTAACTACACATTTACCACGATTCCATGCTAGGATAAAGCACACCCCACTTACCACATACCACATAGGAGGCATACTGAGAGCTTGTTTTTTATGTTTCATTTTTACAGTGTCTTTTCCCTGATGAAGGGCTTAAACCTTTAGCCCAAAATGCATTGGAACCAATTGAAAGACCGTGTCATATGCTGAACAATATGATAATCATGTACATATAATGTTTACCTCTGGGAAACCGTTTAAAAGGAATTTTTTGGAATTAAAATCCTTTAAAACATCTTGAACTTTACGAATTATTTGTTCGGCAGAAGAATTAAAGTGTGCACATAAGGATAGAACCAGTGACCCACTGGTTCTGCTTAAGATTCAGATTGTTAAGACGCCATAGGACACTCGACGTCACTTATGGAGCACCTATAAAAGAAGACAAAACTGTATAGACAGTCAAAACAAGCTGTGCATCTCTCCTACAAATACCCCTGTCCCACAAGGTCTCCCAGGGCCCCTATTTCTTTTCTTCTTTTTTTGGGAAAAATCACAGGGTGCGCATATGATCCGCGCATTCTAGCGATACAAATTTTTTTTTTTTTAAACGTGGGCTTCCGCGCGTCTTTGGTAATTTGCAATCTTTCAACTATTTAGAGGAGATGCAGCAGTGCTGGATCCAGGATCCACCACTGAGTAAGAAAAGGTAACTATATCACTATTTACCTGCTAAGTCAATTTCCTCCCATAGGATAACAGTAATGTACTTTTTAAGAAAGTTAAAGAAAATTATTAAAATAATACCTTAGATAATCTCTTGTCTTAATATTTATTTTAAATATATATAAATACGTTTTTCAACATTGAGAAAATCGCGGAAGTCACGCACACACCGCGTCTGATATGTATATGACGTCACGCGCTAAAGCGCGTCCGTCACATCGTGTTATACGTACATCTCGCGTATACGCAAGGCATCGCACACAAGTCACATAGCAACTGTGTGGGAAAAGTTGTACCCGTCGCACACCCTAGACAGCGACCTTAAAATGGCGGACACGTTTCGCGCAGTAAATGAGTAGGGTGTTCGTAGGGTGCGCAACTGCAAAAAAAAAGAATAAAAGAATAAAAATGATTTAAGAATATTATAAACAAGATAAAATAATGAGAAAAAATATATTTTTATCTAAAATAAAAAGATTAAAAAAATGTAGTAAGAAAATATAAAAAAACAATAAAGATATTTACAGATTAGCATTGAAAAAATCTTTGAAATTCACTGAAAAAACCATAGGTTTCAGACATTTTATAGTTAGGAATTAGCATTTAAAAAAACCTTAGAAATTCACTGAAAAAACCATAGGTTTTAGGGGTGTTATAGTTAGCTACACATTTCACTCGTATAAAACCATTGCAATTTCCCTGTTATAGTTAGAACTCACGCGCCTGCAATCCACTGCTGATGATGTCACATATTACATCATTCATGACATGGTCAGTGACATCACTGATGACATCTCAAATGAATATCACTGATGACATCACTGTTGACATCATCCATGTGACACCCTGATACACCTGATCATACAGTAGCATAATCTTTTACCACATTATAAAATATGAAGTACCATATTTGAAACTATTGAAACACCAGTACAAGTTTCTAAAAACCCACTCAGTGATTCCTACATTTACACACACATCTAAACACTTTCCGTATAGGTTCACTCATACATGCTAACAAAGATCAATAGAATACTATTAAATATACTTATATACCCACATCAACATTACACACCAGCACATATCCTATTCCTTTGTGCAGACATCCTACTCACTTATGTAAACAATTGATCATACTTATATTTACTAAGCTACTCACTTACACAAACACCACTTTATTTATTCATATACAAAGTAACTCATACTGAGTGTGTTATAAAATCAGTATTACAAGTATATAGTTATCCATACATCAATCATACAATCACTGAGTATTATGTATACTTATTTATATACAAAAACTGTCACAGACACTGCCTTTTATATTTTTAGTTTGTTGGACATATATCGAGAAATATATTTACTCATCACCACACCCATAAAGAGATTCACTCACCCAAATAACTGTTTCCACATACAGTCTTAGCCTCATATACTTACTAAATCAACTATTTATACATCGTTCCACAGTCACACACGTCCCACCCAACCACACACACATTCATTCACTATTCCATACAAATACTCATTTAACTAATTAATAACTAATGTAGACTTTCACATAGGTAGTAACCAACTTATGTAGTAGTTTACACAACAAGAGATAGAGTGATACAGGTATTCATACAGTTTAATCACTATCCCACATATTTAGTGAGACACTTAAAATTCCTCACTTAGATAGTCAATCACATTGGTATTAAATCCGCCATTCACACACTTATACATCCACTCAGTCTTCAAAGCAGATTGCTATATATATAATAATACAAATTTAAATAACGAACCAAACCACTTTCACTGGATGATGTCATCAGTGATGTCATTTGAGATGTCATCAGTGATGTCAGTGACCATGTCATGAATGATATAATATGATACATCATCAACAGTGGATTGCGGGCGCGCGAGTTATAGTTAGTACAACTAACTATAACAGGGTAATTTCAATGGTTTTATATGAGTGAAAAGTGTAGCTAACTATAACACCCCTAAAACCTATGGTTTTTTCAGTGAATATATAAATATATATATATATTTACTTATTTAAAACAAGTATTGTTTTATGAGAACATATTTTAATAACCTGTTCTTTTAAAAATAAGTGTAAAAGTGTAACATTAATTCATAAATACATGCACTATTTTAAATTAATTCTATTCATAACATTTTGTAACTTTTAATACATAATAAATAAATAAAATGTTATGCAGGTCTAGGAATTTCTTGCAAGGAACTGTTACTTTCCTTTAGCTCTGTTTTAAGCACATTTGAAATAGAGAAACATTCTTTAAAGTCAATTCCTGTTGAGAAGACCAACTTGAACTATTTTTGAAGATTTTATTAGAACAATTCTTGAACATTAAACTTGAACTTATCTCAAGATGCGTGATTGTTGCTCACAGTTAAAGGTATTCTGTGATAGAATAGAAAGGATTTTTAAGTCAGAACTATGATTCAAATGCTGCGCATTTATAATTTATTATAATTTATTCAAATGTTATTTTAAATCCCAATACTGGTCCCAATTTAAGAATCATGAAAAAAAGTGTTTGCTAATTACTTTGCAGGGACAGACAAGTCAAGTAGAAACTATAACTTATCTTTCACAAGCTGGTGCACAGTGACAAAGTTTGAGGTGGCTTGCTCATTCATTCGGAGAAGTGCTGGAGTTCTGGACTTTTTGGTTCCGTCCAGAGGTGTCAGGGTACAACACCCGAAGACCCCGGAGTTCCACCTGCCTTGGTGCACAAATGAACAGAAACACGGGCTTCTCGATGGTGGCGTCAAAGACCAAAGGTTTATTACTGCAGGGACACAGAAGTCACAGAATCTACACACGGGCAGAGACTAGGAGCCTGTTCGATTTGTACAAAGAGGGCTGCTCCTTATATACGGTTTTTTATGCTAGGGGCAAATTCTTTACATGTAATACATTCCCAAAACCCTTGTGTCTAAAACAATAAATATTTGGTGTTACACAGGAACCGTCGATAATATCTGAGGCCAAACATTGCGAAAAGAGGGGTTCCCACTAGTTTGTCACAATTCCCTGTCAATATTGCATTCAGGACCCGGACCGCCTCATCGTAAAGTTCGTTACCTCCCCCTAATAAAGATTCAGAAAGAAAGAAACAGAGCCAGGTGTGGAAGATAGAAAAGCGGGATAAGGGATGTTTGTGGATTGTAAATGGGCAAGGCTACCGGCTTCGGCCGCCTAATCATGATCAGGTACAATGGACACGAAGACCAGTTTGGCAGGACTGGCCTCGGGCAGAGGAGGCAGCCTTTGTCGAATCATGCAGCTACAGCGTGATCTGGTTTAAGGTGCACGTGTCATGTAAGAGGTGAATCTCCGGCTACGGCTACGTGTCCTTAATCAAAGTGGAGTGAATGAAGTGATCAGAGGCTATTGCATATGTGAGGGCAAGGAAACACAAAATGGCGGCCATGATCTAAGATGGATGCCGTGGGTATATCAGAAATATGTCAATGGAAGGAGTGCTCTTGCTCGTAGCGTAGCGAAAACACTAGGATATACTAAATGGATCATTTGCGGTTCACTGATACCAATATTATGTATTTCCGACAAACTTGAAAACACGGGTTCAAGCCGTCACGGAACCTCAGACCCTCCTTTTGCCCTTACATAGGCAATTACTCAGTCTATGTCAGAATCTAGTTCTATGCTCATCAGGTCAGTGACATGTTGTTGTATCATCATCCTTTCTCGTGTCTTTTCTCCAAACGCAGGTGGTTTTCTGAGACAAGTCGCAGCACAAAGACTACACAGAGCAGGACCACACTGGATAATCAGACAACATGAGAATAGGAATACTAGGATGACACCAATGACCATTAGAACCTTCCATCCCCACGCTGAGATCAGAGTCCAAAACCACTCCATGAAGGACCAGTTTCCCTTGTCTACATGTATGGAGTCTGAAATCTTGTGCAACTTAGAGATCGCCTCATAGACTGTTGGAGCATTATTAGGAATAAAGACACAGCAGCTCGATTGGATCATTCTGCATACCCCACCTCGATCTGCAAGTATAACGTCTAGAACCATACGGTTCTGCAACGTCATAAGCCTATCCGCCTGAAGCTCAGCTGTCAGATTGCTAAGGGCACCAGCAGTTTCAGTAATAGTAGATTCAACTACCCGTGTTAGCTGACGTATGTTTCTACTATTGGCCATAGGTCCCCAGAACGGAAGGAAGCCTTTGAAGAAGTCTCCGGCTTCCTGACCAGCGGTATCTTCCTTGCTGAAGACACCTCTCGCTACTCTTGTTCTGTGGTAATCAGGTGAAGCAGTGTATGTCGGAGGCAATAATCGAGCAATATAACATGATCCTGAGAAGTCGGCAGGCAACCATGTATAAGCTCTGTCTCGACAAATGAAATAGGTACCCCTAGCAGTAAGAAAGGCAGGGGAAGAGTTAGCCGGAAACACATAAGTCTCTACGCACTCACTCCTCCCTAGCTGAGCTCTCGGATTTCTCCCGTTACCTTGCAAACAGACCTGACCTCGGTGAGGTACGACCCAGATTGGAGTTGAGCTTTTACGCTTGCTTTCTCCTAAACTAAGGCGATACTCTGAAGTATTCCAACTTAAATATACTCGCAATTCGTCTCTAGGGTATGATGGAGTATTATTGACGTCCTTGATCATGTCAATAATTCCCTGGACTAAAGCTTTGTTAGCAGAGTTATATTTAGTGGAACGTGGCGGACGTGGAGGATAAGTTTCAAGGGCATAAGCAAAGATGGTTTGGAAGGCCTGAAATGATCCATTATAGCTGTAAGGCAAAACCAAATAGGGAATACCTTTATCCATAGTGTGAGGTATCAAGCCACACACCCAGCAGTCTGTAGTGTTAACTACCAGTTGGTGTTGGTGCAAGAGCTGTACAAAAGTGTTGTTGGTGAATTCTGAGCGTCTGGCTTGCTCATGTTCCGGAAACGAGTGAAAAGAGTGTATAGAAGAAACAGTAGAAATAGCAGGATCAAGGGGAGGTACTGTAGAAACTGGCACAAAAATCAAACTTATGCTAAAGACGATTCCACCCACCAATGTTGCTAAAACAATCAAAAATGTAACGGCACATTGCATCAAGAAACATTTGCTGTGAAGAATTCTATTAAGTCTGTTTCTGCGAACGTAAATCACATTCTTTCGTTGCAGCGCAGGAAGCTCCATCTTCTACAATCCGCTCGCGACCACTGATGATGTGTACGTAGATGAAAATGCCTCTATCAGCCCTGGGAGTTCCCAGAACCAACAGAAAGATCGACCTTGTGTCAGACCCCTGCAAATTCAAACTAGGCACACAGCCACGACCCTACGGCTACCCAGACGGCAAGGCAATTTTAAAAACAATAAACAATAGCAAACTTCCTGGCTGAAGGCAAAAGGTTCAATATATCAAAATCACAATATGCAGTTGCCTGCTTTATTTGTCCTTTTTATGGCGTCTAAGGTTGTATTTCTGCTTCGCTGGTACTGTCTGATCGGAAAATAGTGTATCACTAGCAGCTGTTGCAGAGTTTAAGTTCGCAGATAGCAAAGTTTCTTCTGATGCTGGAGACAAATGTTCAGTGTTCAAAGGAGTCTTTTCAGGAGGAGAGTCAAGTTTCAAAGTGTCAGTAATCAAATCGGCATCGCTGAAAGGGATAAATTTCGGAGTGATTTCAGATTCGGAGGCACCAATTCCCTTCTTCACCCAGTCGTCGTAAGGCAGCGGCAACGGAGCACGCTTTACGTGAGAAGCGTGAATCCAGTGTTTTCGGCCAGCGACACGTACGGCTGTCCTCGTTGCCAGCAGGACCTGGAAGGGGCCGATGTAGCGAGGCTGAAGATTCTTTGTCCTCGCGAAGTTTCTGACCACCACGTGGTCGCCGGGTTTCAGCTGATGCCCTGGACTCTCCGGAGGTTTTGGCAAAGCATCAAAGACCTGTTGATGAATAAGACTTAATTTAGCAGTCAAGTCGTAAAGGTAGTCTATCAACATAGGATATTCAATGGAGCAAAATTGTTTAGGCCTTGGCACACCCCAGATATTTGCCGGGCGGCCAAACACAATCTCGTATGGAGAAAGCCCTATTCTAGAATGCACTGTTGCTCTCGTTGATAACAAGGCCAAAGGAAGTGCGTCTGGCCAGGCTAAACCTGTGGATGCTTGTATTTTGGCTATCTTAAGCTTCAGAGTGCCATTGTAACCCTCGACTAAACCAGCAGATTGGGGATGGTTTGCACTATGGAATTTTTGTTTCAATCCTAGGCCGGCACACACACTCTGCATAACTTTCCCTATAAACTCACTTCCGTTATCTGACCATACAATCCGTGGCATTCCATACCTAGGGAAAAATTCCTTGAGAAGAATTTTGGCAGTTGATAGGGCAGTGTTGTCTTTTAGTGGGTATGCTTCTATCCACCTGGAAAAAGCACAAACTACCACCAGGACGTATTTTAAATTGTTGCAGCGTTCCATGTGAATGAAGTCTAACTGAATCACTTCAAAGGGGCAGGAAGGAGGAGCGAAATGACCAGCTGGAGTTGGAATTCCCTTGCCAGGATTATGCATCAAGCACACCATACAATTTTTCACCACTTTCTCTGCACACTTACTGATTCCCTCATTCTTCCAGACCGGAGCCAACATCTTACATATCCCTTTAGAACTTATATGCGCTACTCCATGCGCCATCGTCACTACTGCAAGCACATATGCATCAGGCAACATCCAACGCTGCTGTTCTGTCAAATCAATCCAACATCCATTCGAGTCCAACTTGCCCGTACTTTCTCTCCATACACGTTTCTCTTCCTCAGTCGCTTCTTTCTGAATCTCTTTCACACTTTCCATAGTGTCCTCACACATCCCAGACCCAGCAATCCATCTTGCAGACGTAGCAACGTACATTCTACTCATCGTGTCTCTAGCTGTCTGTTTAGCAGTTTCATCAGCAAAGGCATTCCCACGACCAACATCATCCGTGATTGCTTTATGAGCACTGCACTTCACAATCGCAACTTCAGTCGGCAAGGTTAGAGATTCCAACAAGTCGTTAACTAGCTGACCATGTTGGATCTTAGTCCCATGGGACGTAATGAAACCTCTTTCTCTCCACAACCGGCCAAAACTATGGGCCACGCCAAATGCGTACTGACTATCTGTAAACACATTCACTCTCTTTCCCTTAGCTAAAACACACGCTCTCGTTAGAGCTATTAATTCTGCAGCTTGGGCAGAATTCTGACTCACTCTTGCAGTCTCCACAATCGTCTTCAAAGTCGTTACCGCGTAGGCAGCAGTCACATCACCATTCTCCAATTTAAAACATGACCCGTCCACATATAGCGTACCATCTGGGTCGGACAGGGGAGTATCTTTCAAATCGATACGTCCTTTTGTCTCTTCCTCCGTTTTGAAATAACAGTCATGTGGCTCAGAATCACTCGACTCTTGATCAGTCGGCAACAATGTTGCTGGATTCAATACATTGCATCTTTTGATCTGAATATGACTCACTAATAATGTCAGCTCGTAACCAGATAATCTCGCACTAGTAAGGTGTTGTGTCTTCGTTCGGTTCATGAGTGTATCCACTGCATGAGGAACCATGACCACTAGCATATTGTTCATCACCAAACCAGCAGATTGTCGAATGGAAGCTGCAGCTGCCGCTGTAGCCCTCAAACAACTAGGTAACGCTCTGGCTACCGGATCTAATGTTGATGAAAAATACGCACAAGGGCGTTGTTTATCACCAAATTTCTGTGTCAGAACACTCAACGCGCAACCTTCTCTTTCGTGAACGTAGAGCGTGAATGGCTTGCTGTAATCAGGTGTACCTAATACAGGAGCTGAACACAATGCTTTTCGTAATTCAGTAAAACTCTCTTGACATTCATCAGACCATGGCACCGGACTCGAAACATTTTTCCCAGTCAAAGCTACCAATGGTTTTGCTAAAAGAGAAAAATTTGGGATCCACTGCCTACAGTAAGAGGTAATACCTAGGAAGGCACGTACCTCTCTCTGTGTGCGTGGAACACTCATCTGCGTAATGGCTTTTATTCTTTCTGGGGTCAACTTCCTTCCCTCCTTTGACAAGAGATGACCTAGGTAGGTCACTTCTTGGCAGCAGTATTGCATCTTGGAAGGAGACACCTTATGATTCAAATTAGACAAATGATGCAATAGGGAAATTGTAGCTGCTTTGCAAGTTTCCTTGTCATCGGCAGCCACTAAAAGATCGTCTACGTACTGTACTAGGGCAGAACCTGGAGGAAGGACAAAAGAATCTAGCTGACTTTTTAAAGCTTGACTATAAATGGATGGACTTTCACAATAGCCTTGTGGAGCGCGTTTAAATCTGAAACTTCGACCTCCTAAACAGAAGCCGAAAATATCCCTACTTTCTTCGGCTATCGGAATGCTAAAGAAGGCATTCTTTAGGTCAATAACTGAGAACCATGTAGCTGTAGCAGGAATCAATGTTAACAAGGCAGTAATGTCTGGTACTACAGGAAACTGCGGAATTACAATCTTATTAACTTCTCTAAGGTCTATGACAAACCTATAAACTGGAGGTTTTGTAGGGTCAGTTCGCTTCAGAATCGGTAATACAGGACTGTTACAGACATTTCCTCTAGTTTCCTCAACTACACCCTTCTTAATCAAGTCTTGCACAATCAATAAAAGTGCACGCTCACCTTCACTCGATATTTTATACTGGGGAATTCTTGGAAATTTCACATTTGCTTTCAAAGTTACTACATACGGTGGAATTTCTAGGAGACCTACATCATTAGGACCAGTCGCCCAAAGAGAATCAGGGAGTGAACGTAGCTCCGGCGGGAGTGCGTCCATTGACAAGTACATCGGAGAGGTGATATTTTTACCCAATGTAAGCTGTACTCCTTCCGGAGAACAGTACAATGTCGCATATAGTCGTTTTAACAAATCTAAACCAAGCAGATTTTCATTACAACCTGTCGTCAAAATCAGGGGTGCTTTCAATTGGCACGGTCCAACAGAAATAGACAAAGGACCAGATATCGGGTTGTACACAGGGGCGCCTGAAAAACCTACGGAAACATTTGTTGAGCCAGACAAAGGTGCGCCAGGGAGTTTCGCATGCATGATAGAACTTTTTGCGGCACCAGTATCCAACAGAAACGGTTCGACTACACCTGATGTTGCTACTGCGACATAAGGCCCACTCTGATCCACTGGAACTGATACTACTCCCTCTCTCTGTCCATGGCTGTCCTAGTACCCATTTTGTTGAAAACCCTCTTCTACTTCACAATAATCTTCAACAAGATATTGCTGAGATCTATTTTGCTGAACAGATTGTCCATTTCTCTGATCAAAGTGATTGGAGGGACGATCATTCGTTTGTGGAGGCATAGCACCTCGTCCTCGTCCTCTAGAATTCTGCACAAAACCACCACGACCTCTCTGAGCTGCTGCTGCATTATTTTGCGCTAAGATCGGACATTCATTTTTATAGTGACCCTCTTTCTTGCAGTACGCGCACTGATTCCATTGATATTGAGGTCTTGATGTACTATAATCTGTCCTTTGGTATGAGTTTTGCTGCGTATTAGTCTGATTCGCGCGAGGCGGATACGCCTGCTGCAAAAGAACTTTAGTTTTTAAATCTTTCGTTTTTTTTTTTCTGATTTTTCCTTTTCCTCTTTATCTCTATTTTCGTAGTACTGTGCAGTCGCAAGTATTTGCGCTGTCGTAGATACAGCCCACGCACTTTCTGAGTCTTTTAATTTATTGCATAATTCAGGTAACAAATTATGCACAAATTTATCTACAAACAGTCTTTGCCCTCCTTCTGTACTCATGTCCTGACCACTATGATCCACAAAAGTCTCTTCGAACCTCGTGAAGAAGTCCGAGACACTTTCGTCTTTCTTTTGCCTACATGCTGACAACTTGTCCCAATTAACACGCAATGCTGGCATCAGAGTCTTCATTAGATCAATTATTCTACCTGGCAGATTAGCGATCAAAGGTTCAGGTTTCGCACCACCTATTTGTTGATTATCTGCTGCAGTGATAGCTGCCCAATCACCACCTAAAGCAGCCTGATGATCCTCTCTACGAATTTTAGCCCACACTGGTTGCGGAACTACATTACCAAACAACATATCAATGTCGGCTAAGTTCATTATACAAGCCTCAACTGTCTGTGTCAATTCCTTGTAATATCCGGCTGGATTCTTACGCGGATCTGGCAAGGCCTGTTTCACTGCTAACACTTCTGCTCGCTTCCATGGAATGTGTATCCACACTCGTTGGAACTGTGCTGGAGCAGCTACAACACCATTCGGTGCGTCAGCTTGCACAGCTTCGCGCCAAATTGGAGGAACCTCCCTCATAGGATATTGGCGACTTAGCTTCATTTTACCTTTCTCTAAATCTCTCGGTGAACGAAGAGATGGATCATTCCTAAAACTTAAAATGAGTTCCATCGCTTGCTTTATATTCTCACCCACTATCATTCCAGCAGCAAACTCCTTTTGAACCCTAATTAAATCTTCCAAATCTGATTCGACATCGTCTTCTTCTATCTCTTCACGTAACAACGAGCACATCTCATCAAAGACGTATCGTTGCGTTGGTTCTCCCCACTGCATAAATGTGTCTAGCACATCTCTTGTACTATATCTTCTACCCTTCGAAATCCATCTGAGAGCCGTGGAATCTAAAACTCCCCGTTCCTCAGTACTTGGAAGCTGACTCCGTCTCTGAACAGAGTCAGGAGTAGGAGTCTTAATCAAAGTTTTATATATAGGAGACAGCATATTAGTAACCGAATCAGTGATTCTTCGACGAACAGAAAGTGGAGTTAGTACACTCGCAGACATAGAGAATGCAGTGGAGGTAGGAATAGATGAGGAAGCAGTAGGAGTATCGAGGAAAATAGTTTCTGGAGCAGTAGGTACAGGGGTAGGTATAGGGGTTGGCAGTGTAGGAAGAGGAGGAGCTGTAGGAACATTTACATTCACCACTGGAAGTACAGGAACTTGATTCTGAGGGATAGGAGCAGGAGCACCAGGTTGTCCAGCAACCGGCAATTGAACATTCGGGACGAGTGGAGTCGTAGCACCTTGTGCATACGGTGGAGGTGACCGTAACAGATAAGATAGCAGAGGATCGTTTTCGGAGTCCTCCAGTATCTTAGCCATTTTTGATGGCAAGGCAGGATAGCACTTGTCAATCGCTAAGTTATGCTCTCTAATGGCTACATCTATGACCTTCTCACACTCGTTAGCCTGCAACTGTTTAGTCGCTTGTTCTAGAGTTAACTCTTCTTGTTCTTTCTGCTCTTTCTTCAACCTTCTCATTTCTCTCTGTTTGGATTCTTTCCGCCAATAACGGAAGGAATCAAACATTGCCGGCCGTGCTTTCTTTTTGAACAATTTCTCTTCTAAATTGTCGAGAATCTCTTGTTCAAAACTACCATGCAGTGGCCAACTAAGGACACCATCCTTCTTACAATAGCGGACCCATATCTCATTATAAGTTATAGGACCCACGCCATATTTGCAATATAAATCATATAGGGGAGTCCCAATCGGAGGAACCAGACAAGAGTCCTCCAATCGTGAGTCACGGTTGCAACCAAAACAAGACAACATTTTCCGACTTACCATTTTCAGTCCGGAACACAAAACAAACAAAACACGGAACAAATATGTGCACTCGAACCAAGAACTTAGGCCTACCAAAACGAACTGATGTATCGATACCCAAAACTAAACCAAATAGATTATCGTAACTAGAACAACCAGTGATAATCTGACAAAACCAAACCAAACCAAGAACCGATCAAGGATTTTTAACAATCCTCACAAAAGTAACCAGCTAGCTATCACTAAATACTTAACTGAGTCACTGAAGACGTCACCAAGGAGAAACCCGTCACGTTTCGCCGTACTAAGGACTGCACCACTTCGGGTCCAAGACAGGGCGACGGTCAAGGCAACGGCCCACTGCAGCCGTCCTGAACGGGAAACCCTCGTGGAAGAGAACTTCGGGCCACTTTTGCGATATGCCGGGATCGATGAAGTGGGGCGCCTCCCTCAGGAATCTTCACACGAAGCTTCTCGAACTCTTCAGGCTTTTGGACCGGTACCGAATGACGTCGCCCCACGTTGGGCGCCAATTGGAGTTCTGGACTTTTTGGTTCCGTCCAGAGGTGTCAGGGTACAACACCCGAAGACCCCGGAGTTCCACCTGCCTTGGTGCACAAATGAACAGAAACACGGGCTTCTCGATGGTGGCGTCAAAGACCAAAGGTTTATTACTGCAGGGACACAGAAGTCACAGAATCTACACACGGGCAGAGACTAGGAGCCTGTTCGATTTGTACAAAGAGGGCTGCTCCTTATATACGGTTTTTTATGCTAGGGGCAAATTCTTTACATGTAATACATTCCCAAAACCCTTGTGTCTAAAACAATAAATATTTGGTGTTACACAGGAACCGTCGATAATATCTGAGGCCAAACATTGCGAAAAGAGGGGTTCCCACTAGTTTGTCACAATTCCCTGTCAATATTGCATTCAGGACCCGGACCGCCTCATCGTAAAGTTCGTTACCTCCCCCTAATAAAGATTCAGAAAGAAAGAAACAGAGCCAGGTGTGGAAGATAGAAAAGCGGGATAAGGGATGTTTGTGGATTGTAAATGGGCAAGGCTACCGGCTTCGGCCGCCTAATCATGATCAGGTACAATGGACACGAAGACCAGTTTGGCAGGACTGGCCTCGGGCAGAGGAGGCAGCCTTTGTCGAATCATGCAGCTACAGCGTGATCTGGTTTAAGGTGCACGTGTCATGTAAGAGGTGAATCTCCGGCTACGGCTACGTGTCCTTAATCAAAGTGGAGTGAATGAAGTGATCAGAGGCTATTGCATATGTGAGGGCAAGGAAACACAAAATGGCGGCCATGATCTAAGATGGATGCCGTGGGTATATCAGAAATATGTCAATGGAAGGAGTGCTCTTGCTCGTAGCGTAGCGAAAACACTAGGATATACTAAATGGATCATTTGCGGTTCACTGATACCAATATTATGTATTTCCGACAAACTTGAAAACACGGGTTCAAGCCGTCACGGAACCTCAGTGCTGATGAACATATATTTAAGATGATAATCTCTTGTATCTTTCTACGAATAAGAAGTTCTGCATCAAAGTGCAGAGTTGCTTACACAGTGATATCATTATAGCCTAACCATTCACTTTTACAAATTAGTGCAGGACTGTTATGGTCAGTTATGGACTATGTCTGTCATTGCCTTAATACCATTCACTATGTCTTGCAGACCTCAGTGCCCTGTGTGAGTTAGAGTGCTGGTGTCCACTGACTCTGTGATCTCCCTTATCCCATTTCCACTTACCCCATTTTCGCATCTGACTCTCATATGCATGTATATGTAGTCATTGGTGCAGGCAGTAAGAGACGGAAAAGTGTATCGCTCCTGCTGGAGCTAGAGTACAAGTTTAGTGCTCTCGGACTTATTAATCACTCCAAGCAAATAAACAACACATAAATTAGGATGTTTGAAAAAGTTGATGAAAGAACTACGCGACCTGGAAGTAAAAAATAAATGCATTAAGTCCAGTCTTCCATAAAAACAGCGAAGGAAACTAAAAGCATAAAAAACATTGATAAACTCAGTGTCAGCATTGATGATCATTTGGAAAAATAGATCTGGTGTGTTCACTTCACCTCCCCTAGGATCACTCATTTATTTGGCAAAATCCAAATGTTCAGTAAACAATAGATAGGCATAATTTATTCCGAAGCCACATCCATGAGAGGTCAAATTGCTAACGAAGATAACTTCAAAACAGAGATAGAATTTCCAAACATGAAGAAAATTAGCAAAATGCCCATAATAAGACAATAGGCAGCATGCTAAGCATAACTGAAAGAACTTGCCAATTTTTTAAAAACTAGATAGGTTGATATGTTTCAACTGTGTTTCTCAAACTTTAAACCTTTACTGATATTTGAAAATAGCAGAGCAAATCATTGTAAAAGACTTCATAGAAGGTATTTGGTGAGACATCTGGCTTAATAAGTAATAGAACAGACTCAGTCTTCAGCTCTGAAATTCCTTTTTTAAATTTAGGTTCACAATTTGATCTTTTGACTTACTTGCTTTTTTAGTAATCTAGTTCATTTAAATCTAAATGGAAGGAAGGCATCATGCAAGTTCAAGTGCCTGATTAAGAGTTTGACAAACCTGACGGATATCCCATTCACCTTATTTCAAGTGCATTATATCCAATGGCACTTGTAGTTAGTCAGATGGGATATCTGTCACATTTATGAGGGAGCACCTGACCACCAAACTCAAAAGCAGGTCCTGAACTTTTCACATATTCAGAGATAAATAATCACTGATGACGTTCCACAAACGCATTTCAGATATTGATATTTAATAGTTATAAATCACAAAGCACATAGAATGTTTTTCAAATAGTAAAGGACTTGCTTGACAGTCAAGGTAAGTAAGACAGTGAAACTTCTGATTGCATGCATACTTGCGGACTCTATTGAGTTTGGATACTCCCTCTACCTTTACTGCTTTTGCTGCTAACTGTTTTAAGTTTTTACTACTATCTTTTGAAGAAGTTACAGTAAAATCTTTGACTGTCATTATAAGTGTTGGAAAAGTATATGGGTGGATGATGTGTGCAGTAAGAGAGGTGTAGTGCATGAAGAGCAGAGATGGGCTCCATTTGTGGCCTAAGAGACTAGTTACAGTTGCAAATCGTCCTCTTATAGCAGAAGAGGTGTTACTCATGTACAGAGTGAATCGTCTTATGAAGAGTAGTAGCAGTGACCAATAAAGTATGTGGGTGGGATTATCCTGTGAAGAAATGTTTGGTGTGATATCTGCAGTCCAGCGATATGTTCCAGCTGTGTAGCTATGGGCTTGTAAAAGCAAATAAGCTTGCCATCATTGCTGTGATGTTTAGACATTGTAGAACGTTCTTTCAATACCAAGAATAGGAAGGTGGCATTCCAACCACCATGAACAGGCTTGTAGGGCTAATCTATGGACTACCATGCCTATGTGTCACCAGCCCCAACATTGGTATGTGTAGCTCATGTGGCATTAACCGTCTTCAAGTAATTGCATAAGAATTCTCTCTTGCTTAATGCAAAAGAATTTTAGGGCTTACTGGAAGGTATTGCAGGCCTAACATTTATTGAGGGAAAGTGCCAAAATATGGCTATGTGGTTTGAGTGGGAAGTGCCCTTAAGTGAGATCTGTGGAAATGAAGAATCTCAAGCCAAAGAACTGTTGGAACCTTGACCAAGGGAATTCCACTAGCCTGTAGGTACCCAATTTCCAGTTGCAGAATTGTGGCTTTATTTCTTGTAGTGATATCTGTGAAGTGTAGAGTACCTTAAATTAGGTACTTCTAGTGACTGATGCCCAGTGCAGAGCTTGCAAAGCTGAAAAGATGTGTTTCAGAGGTAATAGGAATCTGGCAATCAGGTTCTGCGTCCACTGAAGTTTGTGGAGTAGGTATTGATCATCACATGTTATCAAGTATCAGTGCATTGAACACCTCAGTGGTACTTAGGGGGAACAAAAAGTCTGTTCCATCTTTTGCAATGAAACCACACATTCTGTGTGTCAACCCAGCTGAAAGTTATAAAGTATCCTCATCATGCAAACCTATCATTCTCGGGTTGTTATTGTTCCTTGCACACTTCAAACATACAAAGGCTACCCACAGGAAACCAGGCCAGTCACACTCGAGGATATAATTCCATAGTTGCCAGACGTAACCTCATGAACCATAACTCATCTGTTAGAACGGAAAGTGTTTACCACTTACCGGTTTAAAAGGTATAGAATTCCTTAGCTGGGCCTTCACTTACGTTTTTTGAAGTGCTAAAAGTATATGCTATTCTCTGGTCTTTAAAGTCAGGAGGCATATGCATAGGGTCAGAAGTTATCCAGCCATTCTAAAGAAATTAACCTCTCAATTGGCAAGGTGTGTGGTAAGAAGAATCATCGTTCCTAAAATCTTTATTTCGGCGATTAGCCATAAAAGAGTTCGAAAACAGATAAAAAGCAATAAACAAGAATGATGATTCAGTTCAGTGTTACATACTTGTCAGTTTTTTTAAAGTGTAGCTTCTATATTGGTACCTGATTTAGGTGAGATACATCTTAACAGCTAAAAACTAATCACTGGCAAACAGAGACACGTAGATCAACAATATTCCGTTTCAGAAATACAATTCATTGTTACAAGGATCTTAAATATTTGAGTAGCGAGTTAAAAATAATACATGATTTTTGTAGGACAAGTCTGGTCTGCTCACCACTAATAATTTCATACACTACCGATTAAGGACCTTCGCTTGTGCCTCATAGCTACCAGAAATTTCAAAACAGCAAATACAACATGCCTGGACGTATCGGTTTTTAAGACTCTAAAAGCATGCATACACTGTACAAAACCCAAGTTCTTACAGAGAGGTACGAGCCAGTACCTTCTTGGTTTACGGTAGACTGGACAAAAGAAGAGGACGTGCAGTTCATTTTCTATGTCACAGCTACACCCTGGACAATTTCTCTCTCCAAAGGCAGACCATTTACTAGTAAAGGTTCTTAGCGGTAGAGTACCAAATCTCCATTGTAAATAAACTTTCCTGGATAAAATAGGGTAAATATCATTCATAAAGTGCTCGAAATGGAAAAATACTTTGGTCATAAAAAACGAATCAGTTAAAGTGCCGACATGCGGATTAGACAGAGCAGCAGTAAGTTTGTTGTCAGCAAATATCCTGGTGAGAGACTTTCGCGAAACCAGTTTGCAAGTCCTCTCTGGGTCATGCCATAAGGCAGGTAATCCCACTCTTATGAGTTTGTTCTTAATAAACATGAACCAAGGGATTTTAGCAGCACTATGATAGGTTAATATTTCTTTAAGTTCTAGCCTGTAATTTTGCAGCTCTGGCGTTGTTCAGATCCTGCGCCAGAACCTAAGGGGCTTGAGTGCTAGTTCGTCATCAATAGGTTTCAACCCTAGGTCAAACCTCCGAGGGAGGAGCGGGGTGCTAGGTGGGAGAGCCAGCAATTGTCTTAAAAATGTGTTCTCTGTTTTGACAATTTCGGGTCTACAAGAAAAAACCCCATAGCTCTCCTCCGTAAAAGACTGCACCCATTACTTGCGTTTTATAAATCTCCAGAGGGGAGCAACAGGTTTATATGTCGATGAATTGGAGAGCTTGAGGATCCCCCCAGCAAGCTGAGCCAATTTCATTTGCGACTTGATTTGCTGGGGGCCCCAAGACATGTTCTTACTGATGGTAACCCCCAGATATTCAAAAGTCATTACCCTTTCTAATGTGGTTGTGCCCAAGCTGGGATTTGGGCGAGTGGATGCGGGTGGGTTGAAGATCATAAATTTAGTTTTATTGGCATTGATCTCCAAGCCCCGGCCTCTACAAAATTCCTCAAAACCCACCAGTATATGCTGAATCCCCATAGGAGACTTAGACAACAGGAGGGTGTCGTCTGCGAACATGATCGCCGGCACCCTACTGCCTGACAACCTCGGGGGTGTCATTGTGGTGTACTTCATCAAGGTGGGCGATTACCCAGTTAACGTAGAGGCAAAACAGGGTGGCGGCCAGTTTGCACCCCTGCCTTATCCCCCTGTCAATGTCTGAAAAGGTCTCCTGGCAGTTTTTTCAAGGCCCGGGGCTTTTCCCACAGCAAGTTTCGCAGTTGCAGTAGACACCTCCTCTAGAGCAAACTCTAGTTCTTCAGACTGGGTGGTCAGGGGCGGGAGTGCCAGTGTGCATTCTGTGCCTACTTCTATAGAGAATAGTGCCTGAAAATGACCTTCCCAGACTTTGGCATCTATGTTTGGTTCTATAGCCGATTTCGGTTCCCCACTACCTGTATTTACTATTGACCAAAATCTCTGTGCATTCCTTGTCTCAAGAGCCACAGTTAGGCTAGTCCACTTATCTTGATCCCATTCTTGCTTTGCGAGAATAATTTCCTTTTTGTACTGTAATCTCCTGGCTTGAATTTGGAATTTATTGCTACGTAACTTTAAGGCCTGGACTAACTCATTCTTGGCCTTTCTGCATTCTGCATTGTACCATGAGCTTGCAAGGGCCCTTTTTCTTCTTTTAGCAGCCTGGGGACTAAATACCTCTACTAAGTTGGATACTAGATCCGAGTGAAGAGCCAACATTTTAGCATCATAATCAGGAGGCCGGGGTTGAATGTTTAAGGCCTCAACCTCCACAAACAGGGGAACAATTCCTTTGTATAGTTTGCGGAGCTCTTCCGGGTTTGTCACAATTTTGTCCCACCTGACTCTGCGTCTGTCATTTGATAGTATGATCCCTTCACCCGAATCCCCCAAGTTTACAGTGCCATTCTTCTTAGGGCCGGGAAAGACCAGCTCCAGATTTAAAGGATTATGGTCGCTCTCAGTTCTTGAACTTACATTGAAGTCAATTACCTTAGCCCACAACCGCATCTCGACCATAATATAATCGAGGCGAGACTCCTGTCCAGTTTTATTAAATGTACACTTAGATGGAGTGTCCGAGGGCGTGCGACCATTACATGCCCTAATAGAATGATTTAAAGTTAGGGCCGTGATCTGAATTGCTAGGGGAGACTATATCTTTGGTGATGGAGACTGAGTCGGTGTTCATCCTCCGTCAGTAAAGCGCCATCCCTCATCCCTGGTAAGGGCTCAAAGTGACAGTTCAAGTCACCCCCTACCAAGAGATGAATATCACTATGGAGGGTGTGCAAAAAAAGCAACAACTCCTCAATAGTTCTTGATTCGCTGGCTACACTTACCGGTCGTGAATACACGTTAACTAGGGCAAGCTTAAAAGCATTTGGACAGACAAGAATTGCGCACTGGACGTCCTCCGAGTAGGTGTTCAGAATTTTTGCAGTACAACCGAGATTCGCACCCACCCAGGTGGTAAGACCTCCCGACGGTCGCCCCTCCCCCCCCCCCCCAACGGGCGGGGACATGAAATGCAGCATAGCCTTGACAAGACTCTTCCTCTCGGGCCCAAGTCTCATGGAAAAGACAGATGTCGTACTTGTTTATGAAGGTTCCCCACTCTGGGCAGGCTGTTTTATTAGGTAGTCCTGCCACATTCCACAGCAATATAGTTAGGGAGCCTCTATTGCAGGCCCTGGCACTAATATCACAACTCCCCACTAGGCCTTCTTTAGGCAAGCTTATCATCATGGGATCCGTATTGTGGCATTTCCCAGTTCTGCCGGACGTTTGATCACTACTGCCTATAGTAGTGCCCGTAATAGGGGATTGTGTATCTGGAAGTTCCCTGGTTACTCGACTGCTGCCAACCTTCACGTCTCCACCGGAAGAAGCGTGGCTCATTCCCTGATTTGCCACCAAAGGACCCTCCCGGTTGTTCTGCAGGCAGTCTACCATGTCCAGGGTGCTATATATGTTATGAGTGGAGATGTAGCTGGGTGCATAAGATTGTGCAAACCTGCCTCTGTCCACCCTGCCCACTCTCCGAGGCTTTACTAAGGTCCAGTCCTGTTCCATAACTACTGTATCGGATGAAGGATAAAAATAAGACAGTGGGAAGGGTTCAATAGCTGACCCAGGGGTGTGACCCATCCCCTCACAGATATGCGCCACTACCCAAGGATCTCTAAAATTGACCAGCACACAATCACACTTTATGGACTTTGGTCTGCGCCCCACCCAAGACACCCTGCGTACCATCAAAATGTCACTACTAATGTGACCCGGAAGGGGTCTGTTTTTATTAAGCCAGTCAGAGACTTTGTTTTTTAATAAACTAAAGGATTCCCTGTTGGGATCGCTTAATTCGGGGACCCCTGTTAGGACCACAAGATACGGGCTCGATTCTGGCGGTAAGTCTATTCTGAGTTCCTTAAAGGAACCTCTATAGTGCAGGTTTTGGCGATCCTCCTTTGACTTATCAATAATAGCCACTGGTGATACGTTGTCAGGGGCAGCCACTGTTATTACCTGCTTTGTACTAGCCACATTAACAGGGGGTGGCTCAACAGCGAAAGTGATATTTTGTGGTGGTACCCCCCCTGGCCTTTGCTAAGTTGTACATTGCCCAAAGTCACATAGTTGGACTTTAAACAGTCCGCAGTCGCCAATGTAGCTTTTTCAATATTGGACAGCCGTAGCTCAATCTGCAGTAGTCTGTTTTCAAAGGATTGAAGTGATGACCTGAGGAGGGCACCCAGTCTTGTAAAAAGCGGATTCTCCATTGCAGGTGTTGTGGTAATAGATTTTTCGACTTCTGGAGTGTTTTCAGTTAAAGATGAAGAGTCATTTTTCTCCACCGCACTCGAAACCTCTTGGGACTTTACACTGGATAGTAGTTTCTTGGTTGTTAGTGCGCTTTGCATGCTTGGGTTTCCTGCCACCTGCGGCAGCAGCAGCTCCTCGCTTCCTTTTGGGTATCGCCCCCTCTCTTCTCCCCTGTAGCTGGCGAGTATTCGGCCTTTCAGGAGTACTGTCCGCAATTGACACGTCAGTAGACCCTATTGGTAGTAGTTGCTGGAAATCGCCAGCTTGGGGTGGATGCACCTGAACCTGGACCTCCTGTAGGCTAAGCACAGTCACCGGGACTTCCGCAGTTCCCAATTGCGATGTAGGCTCTGGTGTGCGGGCATTTGCTATGTGCCCCAAAGAGGATCGTTTTGCTAAGGCAAGTTCTTGGGAAAGGCGACGCTCCATGAGGATTAGTTCGTGATCCATAACGAAGTTGGCTCTTATGATAAAATTGTCCAGTGTCCCCACTAAATATCCTCCCGAAGTCAGAGCCTTACTCCTACTTTCACGACCCGCCATTTTCCAGGTACTCTTGGTAAATGAATAGGTACTTACAGGACTACCGGAGTGTTGGAGGCCAGATGAAAGAGGGGTGGCCCGGTCCGGTCGCCCCCGGGCTACAACCGGCTTGAACGGGCCCGCCCTTGGCCCAGGCTTCGCCCGGCGCGGGCCCGCGCGCGTCCCGCGAAGCGGAAGGTGTATGCAAATAAATGCCAGCAGGCAAAGGGCGGGAAGAGGACACAGCTGCAGACAATATCGGGCTGCTGGTCCTCGCAGTCCCGACGTAGAAACAGCAACCACCAAATTCCGGGGAAAGGCAAGGCAAACTGCTGCGAGCGGCTCCCGCGGAGCGGGGGCCGCTAGCAGTGATAACAGTGGCAGGCAGAGGGCGGGAAGAGAACACAGCTGCAGGCAATATCGGGCTGCTGGTCCTCGCAGTCCCGACGTAGAAACAGCAACCACCAACAGTGGCAGGCAGAGGGCGGGAAGAGGACACAGCTGCAGGCAATATCGGGCTGCTGGTCCTCGCAGTCCCGACGTAGAAACAGCAACCACCAAAGTCCAGGGAAAGGCAAGGCAAACTGCTGCAAGCGGCTCCCACAGAGCGGGGGCCGCGAGCACTGATAACAGTGGCAGGCAGAGGGCAGGAAGAGGACACAGCTGCAGGCAATATCGGGCTGCTGGTCCTCGCAGTCCCGACGTAGAAACAGCAACCACCAAAGTCCAGGGAAAGGCAAGGCAAACTGCTGCGAGTGACACCCGAAGAAGAATCACATACCCACACTCCCCGTCTTCAGTCAATAATTACTGAGAAGCATTATGCAGTATTAACTTTTAGGTTGGAATAGCCTGAAACAAAACAGTTCCAGTTGCCACCAGGTAGTTATCCTAGTTGTGAGATTATTCAAGGGAAATTAATCCTCCTCAAACCTGTTGGTTATTCAGCCCCATACATTGATAATCTAAATGGAAAAGTGCATAGGTTATATTCATGTTGCTCTCAGCCTCACTGATTTATTTTATTTGGCTCATAGTGTTTTTATCCTTAAACAGTCTCAGGGCATCTTACCTTATAGTTAAAATAAACCGTGTTTGTCTCTTAAGGTTCCTTGACAGATAGAACTGCTATATGGAAACTTCTTCCCTATAGGTAAAAGGACAACCATTTGAGTGATTTGTTGTTGTCCTGTTCCCAAACCGCCATCTTGTTACACATACAATTCTAACTTTCTAAATGAAATCCTGGCTGTGTAGCTAAGCTTGAAAAGCTGCTTCTCATCACCTGCATCCTCCATCAAATCCCCCTTGTAAACTTTTTATAAATTATATGTGTGATACCACTTGAGGTCTGTCTCCCTCTCACCTTTGACCACAGGTTAGTGGCTGACCGTGCACTTTGATATGAGGGGTACATACCTACCAGGCATGATCCTACCCACCGGGTGGGTTTAGGATGGGTTCTCACATATAGTGAGCAGAAAGTTCCATGTTCCGTTTCCCCCCCTCGTTTTCCTTCTACATGTGCTGCGATACTCTCTCTCTGACTCCCTAAATTATTGATAGGGCAATGTTCTGCTTCTAATTCTGTGAGTGATGATGACGTATTAATCGTGTTGCGCTCATGGTGGCCGCTCCTTACTCTATCTAGCTGCATACTATTGTTACCATACATACAGAGCGTAACCACAAACGGGCCCCCTGGGGTCCAGACTCATGATCTCTTCTCGATTTTAACATGTTCACTACACTCCCAGGTCAGCCCAATACCATCAAATATTGCCTACATCCCCATTTACATTCAGCTGTGAAGCTACATAATTGACAGCCTAATCTGGAGCTATTCCCTGAGGTCCTGACATGCACTTTCTTGTTGTCTGAAATACATTAATTAAGATCAAAGAGGTCTGATGAGGCGTCACACATCACCCATGGTCATAGTGCTGCCCTTGCATGTTAAAGAGGGCGTGTCCCCATTAATTGAGCAGTCACATCTGTTTAAACCCTAAGCACAAGAAATGTGACATCCTCTTACCTTTGCAGCTTGATAGTTCTGAGACGCCTGTGTACGTTGTGCGAAAAGCAATCCATTGTGCCCCTGGATTTCTTAAATACCAACTCACTGGTAGAAATGGGTCATGTGCAAGTATTCACATGATTTCCTATCAATGATTCTGTCCTCTAATATATCATTCGCCATCTTGGACGTTGTTAGGTCTGCACTCATCTTTATTGGTGTTTGTATGTATGTGATTAGGTTGTAATCAAAAGCTTTCCCATATACGCAACAGGAGCATTACGCAACTGGGTCACATTCTATAAATAACCAATTAGCCCTATTTATAAAAAGTGGATGTTGGGGTATATATTTATTGTAATCACAAGTGTTGGTTCATATATTATTGGTAGTTTTAACTAAGCCGTTACTGGTAACGTATGTGTATCCTGTGATTTGGCTTGTGAGATTTCTCCTCTATTTCCATAGTACATTTGACGTCGACCTTATTGTTGGGCACATATAAATCTGCTGGATATCAATGAGCTATAGACTGCTATTTGACTTTTGTTGGTACCCACTACCCTAACAAGTTTGATGGAGTACAGTGATGGTCTACTCCTCCATCAGCAGAGATGATCACCGGCTCTGTACAATTAGAATCCTCCTCCACACTCAGTAGTAAACAAAAAACATTTATATATACACAACACTACCATTGTGAAAATAGGTTACATTCAATGGACAACCAATTATCCCTATTTAGACTAAGTGGGCAATAAGATGTATATTAATTATAATTGCAAGTATCACCTCGTCTACAATTATTAGTTGTGTCAAGGCCCTCACTGGTGCAGTATGTCTGACCTTTGCCATGGCTTATACCATTTCTCCTCTGCATCTACAGTTCATTCGAACTTATTGTTGGGCACATATGAATCTGCTAGGTGTGACTATCTCCGGACTTCTATATCACTTTAGGTGTTCCCCACAATCCCAACAAGTGCGGTGGAATACAGTGATGGTCTGCTTCTACACCAACAGACAGGTTCACCAGCTTTGTGGAATTAGACTCCTACTCCACAGACAGTTGAGACCATCTATGTGGTGAAACACTCCCAATCTCTATAGTTTAGCCCTCGTCAGACTGTGTTGAACTTTGATATAAACCACTGCCAATTGAGATGTTCTTTTCTTTAGAATGGATTGATGACTTCTAACCCTGTGCATATGCCTTCTGATTTTAAAGACCAGCGAATAGCATATACTCTCGGCACTTAAAAAAACGTAAGTAAACGGTCAGCTAAGGAATTCTATACCTTATGAACCGGCGAGTGGCAAACACTTCCTGTTCTAACAGATGGGGTATGGTTAATGAGGTTATATCTGGCGATTCTGGAAGCGTAAGCTTGAGTGAGTGTGACTGGTAAATGCAAAAACTGTTGTTTTTGCATTTGTCACTCCAAGTGGGACAGGTATGCTTAGACGTGAGTCCTGTGTTCTCCATGACACTGTAATCAAGCTATCCTGGCTGATGAGGGCTGATATCCCGAAACCGGTCCTAGGATGCCTGTTTTTCAGTCCAGGGAGGACCTGGCTTGGCAGTCGGGCTGGACTGTTCCCATGGGGCACAGGGTCAAGACTGATTTGCATATGGCTGTGTTCAAACTGTAATGGCATGGTGAGCAAAACAACTATGGATTTAGCCCAAGATCTCTGTACTGGGGTGAATGTATGACATTATTCTGAATTCGGTCCATCAACTGTTGTTTTTGCATTTGTCACCCTGAGTGGGACGGGTATGCTCAGACGTGAGTCCCATGTTCTACATGCCACTGGAATCAAGCTATCCTGGCTGATGAGGGCTGAAAGCCCGAAACTGGTCCTAGGATGCTTGTTTCCAGTCCAGGGAGGACCAGGCTTGGCAGTTCGGGCTGGACTTTTCCCATGGGGCACAGGGTCAAGCCTGATTTGCATATGGCTGGGTTCAAACTGGAATGGCATGGTGAGCAAGAAAACGATGGATTTAGGCCCAGATCTCTGTACTGGGGTGAATGTATGACATTGCTCTGCATTCTGTCCATCAACTGTTGTTTTAGCATTTTTAGCATTTGTCACCTCGAGTGGGACGGGTATGCTCAGACGTGAGTCCCGTGTTCTCCATGCCACTGGAATCAAGCTATCCTGGCTGATGAGGGCTGAAAGCCCAAAACCGGTCCTAGAATGCTTGTTTCCAGTCCAGGGAGGGCCTGGCTTGGCAGTTTGGGCTGGACTGTTCCCATGGGACACAGGGTCAAGACTGATTTGCATATGGCTGGGTTCAAGCTGGAACGGCATGGTGAGCAAAAAAACAATGGATTTAGGCCCAGATCTCTGTACTGGGGTGAATGCATGACATTGTTCTGCATTCTCTCCATCAACTGTTGTTTTTACAGCAACAGTTCATGACATCCAGCAACACAACATCTGCACTTAGCACTACAATAATGAGAGCGCGCAGTGACCAAAGCATAGCTCAGCACTGACCATCAGCCACACCCGACCTCGTCGCGCTGGACTCCGAGGAGGTAACTTATTTGAGGAGAACTAATCTGCTCCCTGTATCTGGCCTGCTCTCCATGATAGTAGGCCTGAATGTGTGTCTTCCCTCAGTCTAGTACCACCAGTTCACAGTGAGTGGCACTTTGTGCTTTTAAGCGCTATACTTATCTAAAACAAGCATTGACAAAGGCAACACAGCTTTCAAAGGTGTTACCTGACCCGTTGGCCATACCAATGCTTGTTGCTGTTGCTAAACAGCTTCAGAAAAAAGACAAAAGAGGGGTTTGGCCAGTGCTGGGCAGAATTGCTGAAAATAAAATGGAAGGCCACAGTGTGATGGTATATACGTAATCAACCGTTACCATAGATTCACCTGCACGTCATTATGCTCAGGCACTCACTTTTTCTATATATTTCTGGCCTTAGCATTATTGACGTATACAGCACATGACCACCCATGAGCATGTATGCATAATGGGTGGCCTTTTTAACATTTAATTTACTCTTCTAAGATAGAAAAAAAAGAAAAAGAAAATAATAGGAAAAAATGGGATAGGGAGGAGTGCGAGAGTAATGGAGGAATGGATTCAGGTTGGAAACAACTGATTGCATGCTGATTAGCAGGGAGCAAAGTAAGGAGGGAAGAAGGTTAGAAATGAAAAAGAAAAAACTGAAAAAGCCAAGCGGGGTGGAGAGGGGCAGTGGAAGTAACAGAAAAGCTGGGGGATGTAGAGTGTGGGGGGCTGGAATGTGAGTGTGAAGTATTAGTTTGGGAAAAGAGCAACAAAATACATGCACTTCTATGAAATGTTCAAAGACAAACAACAAAGTACTTCAATGAATGTAAGGAGGAGAGAGATACTAGCCTTCCTGTCAAAAGGATGATAAATAAACTATGCTCCAGAGGAGGAACAAACCCTAGGGGTGGGTGGTTAACTTTGCTCCATTGGCGGAGTTTTGCCACTTCCGCACTGATTTTGACAAAAACTCCACCTACCACTGGCAGAGCTGAGTTTACCGGTGCGCTGAAAGCAGGTGGCGTGCGTTCAATTTGAATCACAAGTTGCAATTTGTGGTTTGAAGCCTGAGAGCAGAGAGTGCACTGTGGGGAAGGCAATCCTTGATCCTCCCCCCCTCTTTGAAGACCGTTAGCTGCCTTGCTCCTGGCTGTTTTCCATTATACCTAAAGGACCAACCCAGCGCGTTCTACACCCTACAGGATAGTGATACCGTTAGGAGCGAGAGCCAGACCCATGGAGAGCAGCCTAGAGCCCGGACCCACATGTGCAGGCAGGAGAAGTGGGAAGTCAGCAGGTAGGGGAATTGGGTGAGGTTTTGGGAGGACTGGGAAGAGCGTGGCGATTTACAAACCATCTAGAACCACTCCATGCACCACATAGACATGCAGTGGTCGGCTCGGGCGGAATCAAGATTAGTGTGCATCCCCGGGAAGAAGCTGTGCTGCTGTCTTAGATGGAAATTATGTGCCAGTGTAAGAGTATATGGCTTGCTCGCTGCACAACTCGTGTGCCTTCTTTTCATGTATCGGTCATTCTGTCCATGTGGCCATTGAAGTTGCATAGTGTCCCGCTGCCCCACACCGGTCTCTGCATTGCCAGGGGTGTTGGTTCACGTCAAGCCGAGGACGGTAAAGGTTTGAACCACTCGAGCCTCCTTACATAAAGTCAGATATGCCGTCTTAAGCCTAAATATGTGTTGGCATACAAAAAAGGGGAGGCATGTCCTGAGTGCGGACTTTACAAAGTATTGAACATGCCTGCTTGAGAGGGGCCAAGTGAGGCATGAGCTGAGTCCCACTACACATTCTGTGCACAATTTATGACATGTTTAATTTACTGCGAATGGCATTCCTACTCTTTAAATACAAGTGCTGCTCTTCCTACTGTCCACACTAAACACTTCTCACCTTGGATTGAGTTGCATTATGCTGCAGGCGGTACTCCACAGAATCTCACTGAGTTTTTGGATGACTCTGCTGAATTCCACAGAGTAGAACACTGTGAGTTCCGCCCACCCCTAACAAACACCAGAAGAGGAAGCAAATCTATTGAATAAGAAGCAAACAAGTGACAATGGCAATAAAGTCAGCCAATAGTAAGTAATGGGTTGACCCAAAGTCCACTGTAGGTAATAATATTGTACACAAAACATCTTCTGACAAAAACAGTTAAAGCTGTCTGTTGGTGAGACCTAAAAAGAACTCCATAGTGCCAAGCATAACCCTAGTTTATGATACTGAGAGAATATAAGCTTACATCTTGAAGGAATAAGATAAAGGGAAGAGCTGAAGCTAACCTACTGATCGACAACCAGTAGTGTCTTGGACTGAGATGCAATTGAAGTCCACAATTTATAGGGAAGGGCCCCACTGCTCTTAAATGTTTAAAGAAGAACTGCCACCTTGATGAAAATGTGTCCATTGCTGGATTAGTCACAGTGGGAGGCTCCACCTTCGAGGGCCTGAAAACCCATTGTTAAATCTGAACAGTTGTTAATAGTCTAACCTCTCGCCAAATAAAAATATAATCAATCAGTAGCACTAACAGACCTCCTTGGAGATAAATATGATCTTTAGAAATACACCTTTGTAAGAAATTGGATTATTAGTTGAGGGGGCAAGTAACTATCTCATATAATAAGCACAATCCTTGTAAAGGTGGACCCTTAAGTTAACTAAATTAATCTGAGCTCAATCCCCTGGTGGCTATCACACAGTGCAGACTTGCCTTACTTAGGCAATGTGTAAACTATTTATGTAGTACCAAAATAGTTATAAATTCACAACACACAAAAAATCCGATACCAATTTAGTAAACTAGAGTACATTTTAGTAACTAAAATAACAGAACAACAAAAACTATTAAAGGACACCAGTGATATCAATTTTAAAAATGCAAACATAAAATTAGTGCCAAAAAGCATTAGGCAGCAATCGTAGTCATCTGGTTGCATTTGACCAGTACCGTAGCGCAAGTTAAGGTCAACCTCAATAGAAAGCAAGTTGGAAACAGAAGCCACGTTCGACCAGGTCAGAAGTTGTACCTTTGGACTTAGTTTCTAAAATGGAATAAAAAAAGAAATCAGCAGGGCAAGGCAGCAAGCTGTGGCTGAGGAGGGCTCCATGCCATCCCTTAGCCACTGCATGAGGTGAAGCTATTGACTTTTGGAGGGAACGCTTCGAGTGGGAGAAATCTGAATTTTATAGCCAAGGAAGGTCCATCGCCAGCTGAATATTTTTGGTGCCTTCGCCTGGTGAAGATTTCTACTGTTGCACTTAGCCTCTTTTTTGGAGTTCGGACTCCTCCAGCGGGACAAGGCTGCAGGCTTTCTAAGTCCCAGGTTTCAGGATATATTAGCAGTATAGTTTGGCACTGTGCAAGGGTTTAGGAGTTTGGAAATAGGATTTGGGATGTCAGGACTCACTACAGCAGAGGTCAGCTTCAGGGTCTAGGGCAGGTCCACTTGGACCTGGTTGACTGCAAAGTTGCAGAAAGGTCTCTTGTAGCTTGTTGCATCCTTGTAGCTTGAACGGGAGGTCTGCCTTAGAACCTTTAGAGTCCACTTCTTTGTTCTGAGTACAAGAGGAAGAGCGGGCCAGTCTTTAATCGGCCAATCTAACTCAAGCTGTTGCTGGCCCCACGCATCGGGCGGGGCATATGTTGGATCTGTTCTTTTCCAACATATTGAACACAACAGCCATCTCTCCGCTACCACTGCTTTGGACGGACCACTACTTAATCACCATGGCCATCTCAATCCCCTCCCAATCTAAGATCATAGGTAAACGATCTTATGTGCGGAGAAAATGGGACAATCTAACAGCGGACATACTGTGTCCAGCACTTCGAAAAAAACCCATACCCCTTACCTCTGATGTAAACTCCGATGCTGTATCTCTGAACTTGTGGATAAGCAAAGTAGTGGACTCTACAGCGCCGGCCAGTATTGCTATGTCACGCAGAGAATCTCCCTCTGCTCCATGGTTCTCTCCTGAACTCATGGCCGAAAAAAGTAATTGCAAAAAACTGGAGCGCCTCTGGCGAACAAATTACTGTGATTTAGCCAAAACCCGCTATAAAAAAGCTCTTCATGCTCTACATCGATCCATCAAAAAAGCCAAAAAAACTTTTTTCGAGGCCTCTATTCTGCAGGCGGAACAATCGAGCAAAGAAGTTTTTAAGATTGTTCAATCTCTCTTTAAGCCCAAAGCTATCGAGACGGATATTATCCCATCGGTCAGACTCTGTGAATCCATATCAGACTTTTTTGACACCAAAATTTTAAAAGTGTATGATACTTTTACAGATCCCCAGCCGACATTAATGGATGAGGTGGGAGCTTCTGAGCTTCCCACTACCCCCTTAAACCAATTTCAGCCTATCACCCTCTCCGAGGCAGTAAAAGAAATACACAAATGTAAATCTGGAGCTCCTGATGATCCTTGCCCACCTAAACTATGGAAATTAATGTCTGAAGCAATCGCATTTCCCCTCTTACACATATAGAACACGTCCATTGCAACGGGCACGTTTCCGGACTGTTGGAAACAGGCCACGCTTCTTCCGTTGAAAAAAAAACCTCAAGGTGTACCGGATGACCTGAGCAATCTCCGACCCATTTCTCTCCTTGCAGCCCCCGGTAAAATGCTTGAAAAACTGATCCAACGGCAGTTAAATAATTTTATTGAAGAATGCGGTGCCCTACATGAAACTCAATCTGGCTTTAGAGCCGGCTTCAGCACTGAGACGGCCCTCATCGAGGTTGCCGAGTCTATCAGGTGGTCCTTAGATTCAGGGGCATCAGCTATGCTGGTGCTCCTGGATCTATCAGCTGCTTTTGATACTGTAGATCACAGCAGACTGTTGACCCGACTTAAGGACATTGGCCTTGGAGACAAAGCACTTAACTGGCTACTCTCCTACCTCACCAATCGCTCCCAGAAAGTGGCCCTGGGTCCCTTCTCTTCTGGACCAAAAAACCTTTGGTGTGGCGTCCCACAGGGGTCGGCACTCAGCCCCCTGTTGTTCAATGTCTATTTGGCCCCGCTTTTCACCTTGATTGCCAAATGGGGGGTCAAGGCAATATCCTATGCGGATGACACTCAATTAGTCTTCCCATATTCAGACACGTCTGAGGCAGCCTTCAGCAAAATCAGGGGTTGTCTTCAAGACGTAGCCAAATGGATGAACACCAACAAGCTCAAAATAAATGCGAGCAAAACGGAGGTGCTATTCTTCGGTAATCTCAAACATCCCCCCCCGGATCTGTGGTGGCCAACGGAAATGGGCCCTGCCCCATCTCCCGGAACCCATGCAAAAAATCTCGGAGTAAAATGGGATGAGAACCTGTCTTTCCTGCCGCATATACAACAGCTCACCGCTGGCTGCCTGCATAAACTCAGAAATTTGCGGAAACTTCTGCCCCTGCTACCAGTCGAATGTCGAAAAACGGTCGTTCACGCAACAATCACATCTCGACTCGACTATTCTAATGGCCTCTATCTTGGTCTACCCAAATATGCGGTGCAACGCTTACAGATCGTGCAGAATGCGGCTGCGAGATTGATAAAACGTGTCCCTTTTAGGCAGCACATCTCTCCGCATCTGCACGAGCTGCATTGGCTGCCAGTGGCAAGCAGAATTAAGTTCAAAGTGCTGACCCTGGCTTTCAGAGCACTAAAAGGCACGTATCTCAATTATCTAAAACTCCGACTCCCTCGCTACCACCAAAAACGAGAGCTGCGTTCAAACTCCTTGCTCAAGCTTACGGTACCGCGCGTGAGGAAAGCTAGACTTGGAGGCAGATCCTTTTCAGCCGGCACGGCGAAACTTTGGAATACTTTGCCACCTGCCATCCAATCCGCCACCTCAGAAGCCAGCTTTAGGAAACTCCTAAAAACATGGCTTTTTACTCAATAATCCTGTTCTTTCTCCTGACTACTCACTCTTGCTGTAGGACTCGCTAGCGCCGGGACACCTCCCCAGAGGTAGCTGTTCGCGCTTAACAAGCTTCTGTATTATTATTATTATTTAAGGGTCTTTTCAGATCATAGACATTGGTTCCAGTCCTCTTCTGTTCTTCCACAGGTCCAGAAAGCAACCTGAAAGTTTTCTGAGAAGGGCACTGGGGATGCCACAGCCTGTGGATGCGGGAAGCACCCGGCCACTCTCTAACTCTCTAACCAATGGGGTAAAATCCCAGGGGTATCCCTACCCATTTGTGCAGGATTTCCTGTGTGCCCTACTACAAACAATCCAACAGTGCCTTTCTCTATCTAAAACCAAGATGTACAGAGCTACTGTGCCCACCCCAGAGGTGTGGCCAGGGTAATGAGCAACCCCATCTCTCTGGCCCTCTGGGATCGATGTGCCTACCTCGGAGAGCAAAGAAGGGCTCTACCCAGGTGTCAACTAACATTTGCCTGTGACTGGGAATGCCTTTTTTTTAACGTTAATTATGTTCTTGGGCACGGCCCATTTGCTTATTCTGCCAGAGGAAGAGACACATCTCCCTACACCCAAAAGCCTTCATCCTACTCTGGGAGCAGTTTCCACACCGCATCAAGGAGGCTATCCAGCTGCCAGATGACAGTTGGAGCTCATGCAAATAGACCTTCAGAAGTTTAGGCAGGGAAAAGGTAACTTTCCAAAACTAGCTTTCTCATGATATTTATTAGAAACTAGCTAACCCGTCGCGCGTTGCTGCGATCTCAGAAGAAAGGAAATTTAAGGAAACTTGTTATGATAACATTCAATTTACATTGTGACTTTTTTTATTGAAACTTGTTCATTTTAATATGGAAAACATTTTAAAGTGTTGTTTTAATTCTGTTTATTTATTCGAGTGCTTGAGGATACACGGTATTTTTTGTTTTTCCGTCTGGTGCGTGCATGAATGAATCAGAAGGTTTTCCGATGCGTGAGCTGACCACATACAGTTGTCCATGTGAGAAACACGGATTCTCCAAATCTAGTCCACACACTTGCAGCGATTGTCCTTGTGCTTTGTTGATGGTCATTGCAAAAGCGAGTCGCACCGTAAACTGTAAACGTTCAGTATTGGAAAGATTATGAGGGCCCTGGCGGGCCTGGGGGCCGATATTTAACAATTTTTTATTATTTTTTTTTTTTTGCCAGAAACATTCGCTGGAGTGTACTCAACAGCCTAAATTTTTTTTTTTTTTCCAGAAACCTTTGCGGGAGTGCACTCAACAACTTCCCAAAGTTTCATGGCGATCGGATGAATGGTGTAGTAATGCATAAAGGACAAACAGACATACTTTCGTTTTTATATTTATATATATATAGACTAGCTTACCCGTTGCGCGTTGCTGCGATCTCAGAAGAAAGGAAATTTAAGGAAACTTGTTATGATAACATTCAATTTACATTGTGTCATTTTTATTGAAATTTATTCATTTTAATATGGAAAACATTTTAAAGTGTTGTTTTAATTCTGTTTATTTATTCGAGTGCTTGTGGATCCACTGTATTTTTTGTTTTTCCGTCTGGTGCGTACACGAATAAATCAGAAGGTTTTCCAACGCGTGAGCTGGCCACATACAGTTGTCCATGTGAGAAGCACAGATTCTCCAAATGTAGTCCACACACTTGCAGCGAATGTCCTTGTGCTTTGTTGATGGTCATTGCAAAAGTGAATCACACCGTAAACTGTAAACATTCAGTATTGGAAAGATTATGAGGGCCCTGGGGGCCTGGGGGGCCGATATTTAACACATTTTTTTTTTGTTTGCTAGAAACCTTTGCGGGAGTGTACTCAACAACTTTTAACACATTTTTTTTCCAGAAACCTTCGCGGGAGTGTACTCAACAACTACCCAAAGATTCATGCCGATCGGATGAATGGTGTAGTAAATCATAACGGACAAACAGACAGACATACATTCGTTTTTATATATATATATATATATATATATATATATATATATATATATATATATATATATATTCACTGAAAAAAACATAGGTTATAGACCATATATAGTTAGGGATTAGCATTTAAAAAACCTTATTTTATTTGCACAAAACCATTGAAATTCCATATATAGTTAGTTGCACTAACTATATATCGCGGACCCGCAATCCACTGCTAATGATGTCACATATTACATCATTCATGACATGGTCAGTGACATCACTGATGACATCACTGATGACATCTCAAATGACATCACTGATGACATCACTGATGACAACACCCAGTGACTGTATGTTTCTGTAAAGTTAAAATATGTCTTACATATTGAAGAATGAGTGGATGTATAAGTGTCTGGATGAAGGATTTAGTAGGTGCATGACTGACTGTATGAGAGAATGATTAAATGTGTCTCACTGAGTGCATGGGTTAGTGATTAAAGTGTTTTAATTTGGCAATCATTATTTATGTTCTTCTGTAAACTGCTGCATGTTTAAATCAGTAGCTATATCAGTAACTATATGGGTTATTGAATGGTTACCCAAGTATTTGTAGGGGAGACTGAGTATGTGTGTGGGTGGCTGGGAGGTGTATAACTCTGTGCATAGATGTGTGAGCAGTTGATTCCCTAGGTGTATGGGTTCAAAAGTGCATGTAGAAACAGCTGTATGGACAGTTGACTGTGTGCATGAGTATATTGGTGAGTGAATGGATATCTCAGTTCTACATGTCAAAGTAAGTACATATGTAAAACACACTCTATGTGAGAGTTGACATATATAAGTAACTGAACATAAGAGCCAGTGAATGTGAGAGTGGCTGTATGAATCATTGTGAACTTGTATCAAGGATTGTGTAAGAGAGTAAATATGTGTTAGTATATGTTTGAATAAGTAAGGTGTGTATAACTGTATAGTTGAGGAAATGGAGGTGTGATTGATTCTTTGCATGACTGACTAGGTGTGTGAGTAACTCCATGGATGTGTGACAGTCTGTGAGTGCCTGTTTACACTGAGTGTATCTAAGGTTATATTAGAGTCTGAAGATGTATTATCACATAAATGATATCATCAGTGATGTAATCAGTAATGTCAAATGAGATGTCAGTGATGTCATCAGTGATGTCATTTGAGATGTCATCAGTGATGTCATCAGTGATGTCATTTGAGATGTCATCAGTGATGTCATCAGTGATGTCACTGACCATGTCATGAATGATGTAATATGTGACATCATTAGCAGTGGATTGCGGGTCCGCGATATATAGTTAGTGCAACTAACTATATATGGAATTTCAATGGTTTTGTGCAAATAAAATAAGGTTTTTTAAATGCTAATCCCTAACTATATATGGTCTATAACCTATGGTTTTTTCAGTGAATTTTCAAGGTTTTGTAAATGCAAATTCCTAACTATATATGGTCTATAACCTATGGTTTTTTCTGTGAATTTCATTGGTTTTTTAAAAGCTAACATCTGTAGCTGTAAAATGTATTCTTCTTTAAATCCCAAAATATAGTTTAGATGTTTATTGTTAATTTTTTTTTAAATATTTTTTTCTTCGCTTCCGGTAAGCGAACTGGGAAGCTTTCCGTTAGCTCATCTTGATGCCGCGATCTAGTACGCGAACAGGTAAACGTTTCGTTAGCGGAACTGTGACGCGTCGCGGAAGCGCGACGTATCACGTTGTCGCGTAATGCGTCTTATGACGCGCCGCGTTAGCGCTCCCAGAAGTGCCCCGGACCGCGAACCGGAAACGATCCGAGACGCGGCGCGCACCGCGTAGCGTAAGCGGAACAGGTCATGTGACTTGTTTATCAAACTTTTCATTGGTTCATTTCACTTTTGGTTTCCAAATGATGTATGACTAGGTCATGTGACCTAAAAATAACACTTTTCATTTGTTCAGAACTTTTGCTTTTCCCAAATCATGTAAACCCCTCCTTCTTTCCTCACTCTGACTTTCATCTTGGTGAGAGAAAGACCATTTTCCAATATTACAGCAATGGCTTCTATCCTTGCTTCAGCTGGTGGACCCCCACCACCACCTCAACCTCCTCATGACAAGAGAGGACCACCATCACAATTCATTTCCAACAGAGAGGAGGAACAGGAGGACCTAGAAGAAGAGGACACAGATGAACCTCAATTTATTCAGGAGTTGCCCCGTGTTTCCCGAAGGAAAACAAGTTTTATATGGCAGTTTTTCTCAATCCCTCGAGGGGAGAAGAAGGTTAATGCCAAGTATGTCACCTGCCTAATCTGCAAATGCAGATTATCTCGAGGCACTGACAAAAAGTATAGTATGGGCAACTATACTATGCATCGCCATATGGCCAGGTGGCATCCATTAAATTACAGCCGGGCAGAGTTAAGGGACCTTCAAGATAATCCCCCGACAACTCCTGTGGCCGGATCAACATCAAGTATATCTTTGACTGGAAGAGAGGCACAGGAAACTGTGCCAAACATACAGCCAAACTTCAAGCACATGAAGTTTACGTGCATATATTGTGGTGCTCTGCTCTCATGTGGGAACATGAGCGTGAACTTAATCAACTTGGTGTTTGAAAACCATAAGTGCCCTAACCCACCCAAGCAGTAATTTTTTTTTTGCTCCTGTTGAGCCCTTTTCAATGCCTGTTTTTTTGTTGTTTCCCCTCCATGAAAAACACAAAAAAACATAAAACTGTTCTAAAAATACAAAAAAAAAAAAAATGTTCAAAAAAAAAAACAACAAAAACATTAAAAAAAAAGTTCTTTTCAGAACTACCTACCCTTTCAAATAAAATTGCTAGAATGTTTAGCACTCTGGCAAGCTCTATTTCTTTTGGTTCGCTTTCCAGTTCGCTGCCCGGTTCGCGAACTTGAAGCGAATCAAAAAAAATATTTTTTTTAAAAAAAGAAGAGTTAGTATAAGGGAAGTAAACAGAGAGTAATGTTAAAACAAAGACAGCTATAGGGAGTAAACCAGAGATACTGTTTAATAGATCTATTTATTAATTCAGGATGACGATAAGGTGTGATCTCTCCTGAGGTTTGTTTAAGTTGAGACCTACTCAGGGTTACAGATCAATTTTACACTTGTTGAAGAATACAGAGCAGATAGAGCATGTGAAGGCCTACCAATGAAGTAAGTCATGTCCTCTTATTACATCATTCATGACATGGTCAGTGACATCATCAGCAGTGCATTGCGGGTAAAAAGAGTAAAAAACATTTACCTTATAATTCTTGTTACCTTTTTAAAATATTTTTTCATACTTTCAATCTGTAAAAGAGAGAACAAACATTTCCAAAAATGTTAAAACATGTATTTAAAAATTAGAAAAGAAAAGGGAAAACGTTCAAGAAGAAACAGTTTTTGAACAACTTTGACATTTACTGAAGCCTCTGCTTCTCTACATCCCCTACACAATCCTAAAAATATATATTTTAAACAAACAGTATCTTCATGCTGATGAACTGAGGCCTATTTTGGAACATGGTGCTTCTTTTGCACTGCTGATGTCTCACAATAGTGATGCAATAGCAGCGCAAAAAAGATGTAAAGCCATCATAAAATTGTGTCTAACATTTTAAATGATTGTTTCACGATGCAAATAAGATGTGTGCTTTCAAGAGCTTTCTTTGAGGTGAGGCCTATTTCTTTTTTTTTTAAAAAACAGTACCCAGAAGTACAGCACTGTAAGCATTAAAATTGACACTTACAGAAGACTCAGTTTCTCCATATCTACCTCACATTTCTAAATGTATATCATAAGTACAAAAAGCAGAACATTAATTATACATGTTAAATGGTTTATTTTTGCTGTTCTCAGAATGTATCAAATTTCACTTAAATCAGTGACTTGAAGGTATTCATCATGTAACAGCGGGGAAAAAAAACACAATCAAAATGATTGTGTTTAAAAAACCCATACAACCTAAGAAATCTGAATTCAAAACTCCTTAAAATTAACTTACTTTCAATGACGTCGAAGGATGTCCTATGAACAGTGTCCACTCTGTTGTGCTATAAATATTTTCAGCCCGCCACTTTCTGAAAGAAAACCTCCATCGTTTTGAAAAATATGTTACATACAAGAAAAGACTTCTCACATTCTACCACATGTTTCCACTTGGCCAAATCATGTTGCAGCGATTCACAAGTCTTGTAATTCTTCCAATCAAATCCCGTCATTTTCTATTTTCGCAACTTTCAAAAAGAAAACATTTAAGATTATTTTCACAATCCTGGACTACTAATATCTTACCCTTCTTTGTCACTCATGTTCTCCTTTTCCTATGACACTGATACTGCTTACTATGAAGCAGACTTACTTGCATCAGGTTTATATAGTTGGATTTTTAAATTGACATTATAATTAAAAGTTTTGGACCAATAATCTAGACAGCATTGCAGACTTACATTCCCTCTACTGGATGAACCTTTTGCAATTCCTCACAGGAAATCCCGAGATTCTTTCTTTAAAATTTTGGTTTTAAAAACACCAGGTAAGAATTTTTAAGATCAAACGGCAATTTTTTTTTGAAAGTTACAACGGAATCATTGCAGAATGACCAGCCGTTTTGAGACTTTAAATAAGCTGTATAATGTCCTGATGTTGTTGAAGGACCATCGTGATAGATAATTGCTACAGTTACAAAAGTCCTTCCTGATATTGACAGCTGAGAAGCCACAAAATGTTTTATTAAAGTTGACAATTTTGATCCATCAGGCCTACATCGTTGGATCATTAAAATGACATACTGGCCATATCTACGTATAAATAATGTTGACATCATTTCAGAATTACATTGGCTACACTCCATGTTGTGATCCGCTGCATTTACTAGCTTATTAAAGGAGACTGATTTACTGTCTGGCAAAGTTAAATATATAAATCTTTCTGAGTCTACACTAGTACTACTTGATACCATACAGTTCTCGCAGTCATGCTGCCATTGATAAGAAAGCCCAAACAGGTGATCTACATCTACACCCTCATCTTGCAATACATCAAGCATATACATTAAAAACTCCTGACAATCTTGCTGATTATTTTCAGAGAAGTCTGTTTGACCTGAACATTCATCTAACAGATAACGAACTTCAGACACACTTTCTACTTTTGTTCGATCAGTGCTACATTTCTCGAAAACAGAATTCAACAAACAGCATAAAATTTGTTCTGAATTCAACAGAATCTGTTCTTTTAAACTCTGTAGTGAAAAGAGAACATTAACCACTACATTTGCATAGCAGTTGACACCAGAACTGTTTTCAAATTGAAAACCGACAACATCTTCAACAGAATCCACTTTCTTTCTGCTAACAATTTTCGGTTCATTGACTTTTGGTCCTTTTGCTACAACCTCCCTACTATTACTGATATTTCTACGTTTCCGGCCTACCACACGTTTCTCAAACAAAGGATATTGAGGCAAATTTGGCGCATACTCTCTTCCTAACCTATTGTATTCCTTAACACAATCTAGATCCGCACAAATGTTTGTGACATCACAGTCAATCAAGTACAATCCCGATAAAGTTCTAACTCGTGACAATGCCACATATGCCATACCCTCCTTGAACACAGAACTGCCAATATTCACCAATGCACTGTCTACACTTAAACCTTGCGATTTATGGATTGTCACCGCATATGCCAAGCAAACAGGAAACTGTTTACGGCGAACATATAAGTCTTTAACAAGCAAAAACCTAGCAGAACAACGACCAATTAGCTGTACTTCCTCAATGCCATCAAATTTAATTTTTAAAAATTCTATTCCATCTCTATTTCTGTATTTCTCAAAATCAACAACATTACCCATTGATCCATTTACCAGACCTCTTTCAACATGTAAATTCCTTCTCAAAATGATTCGGCAATTTAAACACACATTCAAAGTCTTTTCAAAACCCGCTGTTTTAGATATAGTCTTCTCTAATGAATCCAATTTTGTTTTCAAATTCTCTGACAAAATAATTGTTGATCCCATATGCTCTATTTTGTCAATAGCTTCAAGTTTCACAATCTCTTGCTTTTCTAAATTCAACATTTTGTTGTTGAAGAAGGCACATTCTGCAAGAGTTGGCATCAAACATATTCCGGATTTCTTCTCAGTAATTTTCTGAAAAATATTCTCAGGCACAATCTCTTGTTCGGGATATAAATTTGAAAGTAATCGTGCATTTAAAGCTTCTTTTCCATGCTCGGTCACTTTTCCAATTCTAATATCTTGTAGAATTTTCTTGTAATCTTCATCCTTCGCCTGACGCATATTTTCATGCAGTTCAGCATAATTGAAGTTTAACCATATATTGACGTTGCCAATGCTCCCTAGGCACTTCCTGGTATCTTCATGCGTGAGTATTTTGAACACAGGTTGACCTTTTACTGGTGTCAGCTGCAGAAGATCTCCGAAAACAATGATGTGTTTGCCACCAAATAACACATCATATTCAGTTTTAAGTACTTCTTGCATTCTCAAATGCACAAAGGCAAGCATGACATTGGAAACCATGCTTACTTCGTCAATGATAAGTAGTTTCATTTTCCTCAAGACTCTTGAAACTTCACAGCAAGCATCCCCAGATAACTTGTGGTATTGTAATTTGTTGTCATGCTCCACTGGCAGCATCAGTAGACGATGCAAAGTAATACCTTTAATGTTATGTGCTGCCAGTCCAGTAGGAGCGGTGACAACACAAGAGAGCGATGACTCAGTCCTTTCCTGCAAATAACAAGAAATTGCTTTAATGAGGAAACTTTTTCCAGTTCCCGCTTCTCCACTCACGTACAGTCGGACAGGCTTCAACGATGTACATGAGCACTCTTTCTTCTCATGACTTAATCCATGCTCAATTTGCTTGGTAACTTCATCATATATTTTCCTCTGCTCAACGTTGAGTTGTTTTTCCAAGTCTTCTAAGTTAATTGAATCCTCCTGAGCATGTGCCATGGCTCTTTCCACTTCATTCATAGCAGTGGCAGCTTCATTTTCAATAATAGGTCCTCCAAGTGGATCTTGACTCAATGAAACAGAACTCTGACTGTCCTGAGAACTGTCTCTGGCAATCTCGGCTGCAATCGTTGCTTCCTGCTCAATTTCCAAAGTTAGCATTTCTTGATATTTGTGAAAAGCAGGACATTCTATGGTCTCCTTAGCAGCAGTGAAAGAGTCTTCGTAACAGAGGAAATCTCCAAGCAGTTCCTCTTCTGCACGCCAAGGCTTGAAAAGTTGCAAAAGTGCTAAATAGAAGAACTCCTTTTTTTCTGGAGATTCGCCACTCAATTTTCGATGGTTTACTAATTGGCATTTTTTTTGCTTGACCAGGCATCCCTCACTTCCAATTACAGCATACACTCCTTTCTCAATATCTTCTTTGATGTTCCTCTTGAATATATAATTTTGTAGAACCTCATATAGACAAACATTCTCAAGGTGACTGCTTCGATTTGGATAATATGTATCCAACATGTTGGTCTTCAAAATGTCGGTACTGTTTGGTTCCTTTTCTGCCAAATACTCAATTTCCTGGACAGGTTTTAGAACTCGATTTCGCGTTGCAGCAAGACCAAGACTCGCCCAAACGATACTCCTGGATTTGGCATAGAGACTTGCTGAAGACAATCGATCAGAACATTCGTAAGCTCCGATTTCTCGATGCGACAACATCTTCAGACTGAAACTGTACAACTTCTTGCTGAGGCTCTTTTCATGGGAAATGTCCTCCCACATATCCTTCAGTTCTGTCTTTTCTTTTTTGGTGATGTAAGATGTCACATACCGAGCCACAGCCATACAGTTGTCAGCCACAAACTGTATATCCATGTTAGCATTCCACATGGACAAAATCACTGGGTTGTAGTCGTTGATGTACTTGGACTCTTCGTTCCTTTTCAAATTGTATGTATTTTTGGGTGATTTCCTCGTCACATTATGTCGCAGTGAAGACATCAAACTGTTCACTCTTCCTTTAGAAATCACCGGTCGTGGAAAGTTGAAACGACATTTGGTGTAGAACTTGTCCTTGTTTCTGAATTTACGACGACAGTACTTTCCACAACGATGGCTTTGGAAATGTAGAACTTGTTCTCTTAGGCTTTTCTTCTCCGTTGCGTTTGGAACAGCACACGTAGAATACTGTTCTATGAAATTCATCACTAAGTCATCCGGATCTGTTCCAAATTTAGGTGCATCCTTGATCCACAACAACATATGTATATGAGGAGCACCTCTTGCTTGGTACTCCTTTCTCCAGAAGAAATCCAACACCTCTCCAAGAGGTGGATTCTTCTTATTTGTGATGAAAGACATCATAGCTTCAAATCTATGATTGAAGTACCTGCATACATTCACTGGATCCAAAGAACACAGTTCTCCAGGTGTCTTGAATTCAATGTTTTCAATATTTCCATTTGCCTCTCGTAGAAATTCAAGTAAGTCTTCCCAGCCATACTCGGCACAGCTCAGAGTGAGGAACCATGTCGGAGTTCCTAAGTTCCTCAGCATACATTTTAAATCACCATGACGACGGTACCAGTACTCACTAGTACCACGCTGACACGCCATGAGATTAATTAAGTGAGAATCCAAAATACTGTCTTGGATATTGACTTTATGCATAAAGTCCCTTGCCGAGATATTTCGCATCTGTATACCACTTTTTAAGATGTGGTTCACTGCATATGACAGTCCAGACAGATCGCTTTCAAACAGGAGATGAAACAAATAGGGAATGCATTGACGAAACCTAGGATCTTCTGCATACAATCGTAAAGTCCGGTATTCAGATGCAAGAATTTGATGAGGTCGCTCATCATATCTTCCTCCTCGACCTGTGGGAAATAGCTGTGGGAAACACCGAGCTTCCAAACTTTACTCCCAAACACTAATGGGAGTCCCTTTGGCTTGTTTCATTTGAAACAACTCAATAGCATTCCCCATGACTTCCTTGGAATGCAAAGGATGAACACTATAATGTTCATATATTTCTTCACTTTTAGAGGCTTCTACTTTCTCAATTTGGCCAGCACACAAATCGCTATCCTCTTCATCACTTACTTCCTCTTCTGCAACATATACATTATTATAGTACTTATTATTTTTCTTCAAATACAATGTTGCCTTTTTGACTTTCCTAACATCTACTAAATCTTGCCATATTTTCTTATTCTTTGTCGGAACCCCATTAACCAAGATAACCAAAGGTTCCTCTTCCACTTTTTCTACTCCAATTGTGTTAATGTTTTTGTTCAAATCTAGAGGCAAATAAACAACTCTTCCCTTTAATCCTCTCTGTAAATCTGCTGGAGGCAACTTCCCTGTCTTTGGCTCCATTCTAACAATAGCCTGAAAGGGATGGATACTTTGAATCAAAATAGATTCATAAGTATTTAAATCCTTCAATTCAGAAGGAATCTCAACCAATTCCAGATTATTATGAACTGCCCTAGCAGGCATCTGGTTTTGGTTTAATTTATTACAACAATAAGTACACACACGTTGATCCGATCCCAAATCAAAATAATTTTCTACCATCAAGTATGTGGCAAAATCCTTCCATTCACTATTATTTTCCCTTTCACTTTTTGCATATAAATCCACTAACTTAGTCTGATTCTTATAATAAGTGCGTCGACAACATACACAAGTGAAATTAGGCCTCTAACTTGATTTCATCTGAAACGTAGCAATTTCCTTCTGAAAATTATCTGTACTGGAAACCTGTACATTATCTTCATCATTACCCTCTACTTCTGGGTCAATTTGAACATTCTCATCTTTACTACCAAAGTAACAAAACTCAATTTCTTCACAAATATTCTTCACATCTATTTCAGAACCATGCAAAAGAGCAGCACATAATTGTTTAAGCATAATTGCTGGACTCTTAGCATAATACAACATTCTCACTAATTTTCTCACTTTATTATGATGCACTGCTAGCATCCTAAAATGATGAAAAACACTCTGGCATACTCTCCTGGAAAGACAAGCCAGTGAATGACCACGCAAACCTGTTATTTGTCTCACTCTGCAAGGATCTAAATCTTGCAACAACTTCATTTTCTGCTTCAAACTTTTCTTATTAAATGTCCGTATAAAATCACAAAGCAAATTGATGGAATCCTGTCGCACACTGCAAATAGAACTACACTTCCAAATGTACACAGGACCCTTAGGACGTCTTCCTAAAACGTCATTACCTAACACCTCTTCTGTCTCTGTTGTCACAAGTTTTTCTTTTTCAACTGGACAACCATCCTTCACTTCATAAGCTCGACCACTGGTGTCAACTGCAAACACCAAATCATTATCCTGAAAATAACTCTCCTCATTAAAAAATGCCTCACAACTTGAACTATGCATCCATTCTCCGGAAAAAACTTCACAAAAGTTGCTACGATTTACTACTCTCTTCCATCTACTTTTTGTTTTGAAATCAGAAATTACCTTGCTTAGTTTCCTAATTCTATTGATTACCAAAATAAACAACTTTCGCTTAATTTCAAAAGCATGATCAATAATTTTCTCTACATTTTTCTTCTTCTTATAAAATGCCACTTTCTGTTGGCCTTTCTTAATATTTTTTAATAAATTAACTATTATCCTGTTACGGAACATTCGTTTTCGAATGTCCCTAAACTGTTGTTTCCTTCTACTATCATGCACAGAGTTATCTCTTCCTCTACCAGTAACATTTTTGATGGGTCTTTCCTTTCCATTTAAATTGCTTTTCTTTTTCTGAACTGAAACATTTTTGGGATAAATACTTTTTTTACTAAAAATATTTCTTAAGAATAATTTTGTGCTCTTACCCGGAGCTTTCTTGGTGTTTTGAAAAGTATTTGGGGAAGAGGACTGCTGCAATAAAAGATCATCCTGCTGTCTTTGACGTTTTCTAGCCTTTCTAATTCGATTTTTCGTTGGCATTTTTCAAATTAAGAAAAGATCTGCAGTTGAATCTGTGGAAAAATATAATAAAAAATGTTATTAAACCACTATTACCAAACAGTAAATAAATAACAGTCATCAAAAACTTAATGCCCTACTTATTATTTAACATAGCAAATCTTTTGCATCAGCACTGCATCACAAAAATGACACACAGTGGTACAAAACAGGCATACAACAATCATAAATCTCTCCCTAATATTTTAAATGATTAATTCAGGATGACGATAAGGTGTGGCCTATCCAGAGGTTTGTTTAGGCCCAAATCTTTGGACTGGGGTGAATGTGTGTCATTGATCCACATTCGGTCCATCACCTGTTTTGTTTGTTTGAGGTGAGGCCAACACATGGTTGCAGATAAGATTTTCACTGAAGAAAACAAAGGAGATAATACATGTGAAGGCCTACCAATGAAGTAAGTCATTATTTGAAATCAATTACATTTCTTGATATGTACTTCTAGAGCTTCATAGGTTGTTTTGGGTCATATTTATAAGGCATTTGAGTGTCTTTGATGTTATTTTTTCCTTTTCAAATGGAAAGCGTACCTCATGGGGCAAGTGTCTTGTAAATACGCTCCCACCTGTGCTTGGCAAATTTAGATTTTGATTATGGGAGTTACATAGCCATGTTAATAATGTCCAAAAAATGGTGCTAGGGCATTCCAGAAAACGCTTTCATATGTCTCAAGGACATTTTCAGTCATTTCCTCTTGAATGCAGATATACAATTGATTTATATGCTGTGTTTAAAAACGATTTTTTGAAATCAATTACATTTCTGGATATGTACTGCTAGAGCTTCATAGGTTGTTTTGGGTCATATTTATAAGGCATATATGTGTCTATGATGTTATTTTTCCTTTTTAAATGGAAAGCGTACCTTATGGGGCAAGTTTCTTGTAAATACGCTCCCACCTGCGGTTGGCAAATTTAGATTTTGATTATGCCCTTACACCATTTTTGGGACATTATTAAAATGCCTATGTAACTCCCATAATCAAAATCTAAATTTGCCAACCGCAGGTGGGAGCGTATTTACAAGAAACTTGCCCCATGAGGTACGCTTTCCATTTAAAAAGGAAAAATAACATCATAGACACTCATATGCCTTATAAATATGACCCCAAACAACCTATGAAGCTCTAGCAGTACATATCCAGAAATGTAATTGATTTCAAAAAATCGTTTTAAAACACAGCATATAAATCAATTGTATACCTGCAATCAAGAGGAAATGACTGAAAATGTCCTTGAGACACATGAAAGCGTTTTCTGGAATGCCCTTCCACCATTTTTTGGACATTATTAACATGGCTATGTAACTCCCATAATCAAAATCTAAATTTGCCAAGCACAGATGGGAGGGTATTTACAAGACACTTGCCCCATGAGGTACGCTTTCCATTTGAAAAGGGTAAAATAACATAATAGACACTCAAATGCCTTATAAATATGACCCAAAACAACCTATGAAGCTCTAGCAGAACATATCCAGAAATGTAATTGATTTCAAAAAAATCGTTTTTAAACACAGCATATAAATCAATTGTATACCTGCATTCAAGAGGAAATGACTGAAAATGTCCTTGAGACACATGAAAGCGTTTTTTTAGAATGCCCTAACACCATTTTTTTGACATTATTAACATGGCTATGTAACTCCCATAATCAAATTCTAAATTTGCCAACCGCAAGAGGGAGCGTATTTACAAAAAACTTGCACCATGAAGAACGCTTTCCATTTAAAAAGGAAAAATAACATCATAGACACTCATATGCCTTATAAATATGACCCAAAACAACCTATGAAGCTCTAGCAGTACATATCCAGAAATGTAATTGATTTCAAAAAATCGTTTTTAACCACAGCATATAAATCAATTGTATACCTGCATTCAAGAGGAAATGACTGAAAATCTCCTTGAGAGACATGAAAGCGTTTTCTGGAATGCCCTTGCACCATTTTTTGGACATTATTAACATGGCTATGTAACTCCCATAATCAAAATCTAAATTTGCCAAGCACAGGTGGGAGCGTATTTACAAGACACTTGCCCCATGAGGTACGCTTTCCATTTGAAAAGGAAAAAATAACATCAAAGACACTCAAATGCCTTATAAATATGACCCAAAACAACCTATGAAACTCTAGCAGTACATATCCAGAAATGTAAGTGATTTCAAAAATCGTTTTTAAAAACAACATAACTGTTTCAGCTTACATAAGAGACCATGGAATGGGCTCCATGTACAACAATAACTTGTGTTACTGCATGCCAGAAAGCTACACCGAATATGCAATTACAATTTCTCAAAGAAACAAAATCTATTTGTATATCACTAGAGACAAAGCCACATTTTAAAAACACAGCTTTCTTCATCATTTTCTCCTTAAATCATACTATTCTCTATCTAAATTAAATAAATCTTTTCTCACCTTAGCAAATACTTTTTGAGTTTTGAAAACAGTCTCAGAAATACACCAAATTGTCTTCAGCAGAAGAAAAAGGATGCACTCCAGAGGCTGCAGCTATTGAAAGCACAGAAATACAGATATTCATTTCACATATCTCTCATATTAGCCAATCATAACTCTTCCCTCACTTTTTTCAAATCAAAACCCTTCCCCCCTCTGCCCTCTCTGCCCTTTTTCCATAGCAACCACCTCCTGGAAGACCTCTCATGTTTGCAAATTCACACAACAATGTTTCAATTGAACTCTGAACTCCCAGTGCACCTGCGTATCCAGTGCAATCTTTCATTAAATGTTTCTTCCTTGACCATTCAAATTACATCTTTCAAAGAACACATCCATGCACCCTAACTTTCTGTTTTAAGAAATGGAAATGCACCAATCAGTGCTAATGAATCATTAGCATTGAAAATCCTCAGTTTTTTTTCTTTACAAACTCCTACTGTTTCAACTGCCCTTTCATTACCACACTTCATCTGACTGCAGCACAACCTTCTACAACCATGTTTAAGGTCTGGATTGTTGGACATAGTTACATCCACTGGGCTCAAAGGTATGCTGAGAACAGAAATTTACCTAACCTCAATTTACAAGATGTGGAAATTAAGTGGTTGGGCCAAAGAGGATTAAAATGTCACCAATTGATACCATTGGTGAAAACCTTTATGCATTTACCAAAACCTGACCTGTTAATTGTGCACTGTGGAGGTAATGATTTGGGCACTTTGACAGGGGTAGGTCTGGAAATGCTTTTAAAGGACACCTTTGAGCAATTAATGGCACTTTTTCCTCAAACTGCCTTGGTATATTCCAATATATGCCAAAGACAGAAATGGAGGTGGTCCAACCAATTTTCTCCACAAATTGAGAAAGCGAGGAAGCATGTAAACAAATCTGTTTCAGCTTTCATGAGAGACCATGGAATGGGCTCCCTGTACAACAATAACTTGCGTTACTACATGCAAGATATCTACAGAGGAGATGGAGTTCACTTCTCAGATGAGGGCAACAGAATGTTCATTCTGAATTTAAGACTGTGCATTGGTACCTACTTATAAGTACCTAAATGTACCATAAACCCAAAAGCTCTTCTCAGAGCTACCCTACATCTGATCACTCACAATTATTATTTTTCTCTAACTTTTTTCACTAATTTTCCACAAAATACGCTCCCCGGAGCGCTACCCGGTTCGCTAACCGAAAGCTAACCTCGCGGATTTTTTTAAAAAAATGTTTTTTTTCCGCACATATAAACCTCCTCAGCCACCCTCAGAAAACCTAGGGGGTCAAGATAAGTCTACCATGACCCCTTCTACCCATTCTAAACATTATTTGCCCTCCATCTTGTATCTTAATGCGACCGAAACACAAAATGGTGGACTCCCGTGACGCTTAAGGTTCGCTAACCGGGCCGCTTTCCGGAAAGCGGTCCTAAAAAAAGGTGGGAAAGTAATTTACAGAAAAACGACTAGAGACACTCTCACCAAATATAGATTAGCTCATACAACATAACAATCCCTTTCATTCTCACAAATTTGATTGAAATTTAATTTAGCCATTAAGCCTGTAGACCTCTCTAAGTACCGTGAGGTAAATTACTTCACAAAACACATCTGAAGTGTTGGAATTGACAACCAATGAAAATGTTACTTTCATTTTCTACTTTTATTACCTGACATTTGATTGGTTATATACCTGTATATATATAAAGGAGGAGAAGAAAACACAGCCATTTTGACTGCTACTTCTTGTTGTACTTGTACATCACATTTGAATAGCTATCAAACACTTCAACTTGTTTGTGAAGGTAAGTTGTTATTTTTAAAACTGAAGTATATTGTGCACTATAACTTAATATGGTAGACTTTTCCTGATAGATATATACTATCCCTCTATAGTAGTTATAGATTTAGATAGACTTCTCTGTTATAGTTATGAATGGAGTTAGGCTTGTCTTGGTTAAATCACATACACTTTTTTATAGTCCTATTTCCACTCTGATACTATACACTGCCAAAAGATAAATTCACTGATAAAAACTGCCTATCTAAAATTAATCCCAACAGTGCCCTATCTCTACTAATATATATTTTTTTAATCAAAATTTCAGGCAAAATGGAAGGCGAGCAACAAGTTAAATTTACAATTGTACTGGAGGAGAGCAGCCAAGAAAAAAATGATGATTTTATGGATCAAAGTAGAGACCAGGAACTACTACAATGTGTTGAAGCAGTGGATAACCTGCTTCAAAATGAGGACATGTTACACCCTATATTCAATTTTGAAATTTCTGACACTGAAATGTTAGAAAGTTTAATGAATTATGAAACAGAATCAAAATAAAAAAAAATACTTTAAAAATAAAGAAAACAAAAAAAAACAACAAAAACAACAAATAATTAACATACAGTATTAGAAAAGTCTATCATTCTTTTATCCTTATAGTACGCTGCCCAGAACGCTTTCCGGTTCGCGAACTTGGCGCTTACCACGCAAAAAAAAAAAAAAAAAAATTTTATTGACCCTCCTGGGCCCTTTTAAACCCTCCACATAAAACCTAGGGGGTCAACGAGGATCTACTATGCCCCCTTATGGTAATTTCCCCCTTTGTTTTGGCCTCCTCTTGTCTCTCGATCCTACCGAGAGACAAGATGGCGGCCGCTCCGGACTGTTTAGAATGTTGACAGACACCGGAGAGCCAATCAGCTTCGCTTCGCAAAGTTACGATACGCGAAAAGTTCGCTAACCGGATCGCTGCCCGGAGCGCTGTTACAGATATATATCTTGTTTTAAACGTTAATTTCTCAAAATCCACTGAAGCACATATATTGAGACCTAGCAAAGGCACATCAGGCTAACAGTCCCTACAATTTTGCCAAGTTTGGTGGAAATCCATTCAGCCGTTCGGGCTAAAAGTGAGGCCAACCGCCCTATGGAAATTAACATGGGAAAAACGCGTTTTGGGACCCCCCTTTTATCTCAGCCCCCCCTTGCCGAACACCCCCCAAATTTCCAGGAGCTGCTCAGAAACAAAATGTGCCATTTTCCAGAAAATTTCAGCCAATTCCATCCACAAACGCCAAAGTTATTAGACATAGAATTTTCAAAAATCCCATAGAGAAAAAATCCTAACTATATATACCTACTGGCGACCGCCAGTAGGTAATATATATATATATATATATTTATATCTCAATATAATTTCACCAGTGAACTGGGCTTGTAATAGTTCAAAACATCCATTTTTTTTATATTGCACATAAGAAATATAGCATCCCAATACTTTCCTATGAAACAACCAACCCTGGTACATGGAAATAGATTTTGATGATTTTTCACTTTAAAGCTATGTGTAATGATTTATGTGCTGGACTGTTCCCATGAGACACAGGGTCAGACTGATTTGCATATGGCCATGTCTTAAGTGGGGTGGCGGAGTGAGCTAAAGAATGATGATGGATTAAACCCAGATTAGTTGACTGGGGGTGAATGCTTGCAATGTTCAACACTCTGTCCATCATCCCCTTTGGTTTTGCTTTGTTCACCCTAGGTTGACAGGGAATGCCCAGACATGGGTACTTGCTCAATTTGCCACTGGATTCAAGATAGCCTGGCTGATGAGGGTTATGAACCCAAAACCGGTCCCAGGATGCTTGTTTCTGGTCCAGGGAAGACATGGCTTGGCAGTTTGGGCTGGACTGTTCCCATGAGGCACAGGGTCAGACTGATTTGCATATGGCCTTGTCTGAATTGGAATAGCAGAGTGAACTAAAGAATGATGAATTAAACCCAGATCAGTTCATTGGGGGTGAGTCCTTGCAATGTTCAACAGTCCGTCCATCATCCACTTTGGTTTTGCTTTGTTCTCCCTAAGTTGGCAGGGAATGCCCAGACGTGGGTCCCTTGCTCACTTTGCCACTGGATTCAAGATAGCCTGGCTGATGAGGGTTATGAACCAGAAACCGGTTCCAGGATGCTTGTTTCCAGTCCAGGGAAGACATGGCTTGGCAGTTCGGGCTGGACTGTTCCCATGAGGCACAGGGTCAGACTGATTTGCATATGGCCATGAATGAACTGGGGTGGCTGAGTGAGCTAAAGAATAATGATGGATTAAACCCAGATCAGTTGACTGGGGTTGAGTGCTTGCAATGTTCAACACTCCGTCCATCATTCCCTTTGGTTTCGCTTTGTTTGCCCTAAGTTGGCAGGGTATGCCCAGACGTGGGTTCCTTGCTCACTTTGCCACTGGATTCAAGATAGCCTGGCTGATGAGGGTTATGAACCCGAAACCGGTCCCAGATGCTTGTTTCCGATCCAGGGAAGACATGGCATGGCAGTTCGGGCTGGACTGTTCCCATGAGGCACAGGGTCAGACTGATTTCCATATGGCCCTGTCTGAAGTGGGGTGGCGGAGTGAGCTAAAGAATGATGATGGATTAAACCTGATCGGTTGACTGGGGGTGAATGCTTGCAATGTTCAACACTCTGTCCATCATCCCCTTTGGTTTTCCTAATGTTAAACGTCTACATATCCTACATTTAAATATAATGCAAACTGACTTATGGGCAATAAGGCCTACTTAGTGTGAGTTATTAATATTTACAAGGAAGGTGTTGATCTGTCAGAAGCGATTATTTTGATAGATCAAATTTGAAGTTTAAATGTTCACAGCCAGGCTATGAATGATAGTCCTGCTGTTATGTCTTCACTGTCACTGCAGTGGGTGGCACAATGGGTGCTGCAGGCCACTGATTATATTTCACTTACAAGCCTAGGTACACTTTGTCCAACATACAACAGACTTTTAGGTAAGGTAAATATACCAATCATGGATATGTCAATTTCATCCTGTTGAAAGGGGAAGCACAGGCACTTACCACTGGTTAGCAGGGGTAACGTGCACAGTGTTTCACAGCCTATAAAAATATAGGATCCAGCAAAAAGGCAGAAAAGGCAAATTTCCAACAACCTTTTTATTTTATGTTTCATGCTTAGGTCCCCGTGCCTGTCTTCTCACCTTCCGACCCTGCACATTACTCAACCCCTGTCTTGACCATTCCATTCAAAATATGCAGGATCCACATAAGGAGACATGGAGAGTATGGGGAAGGAAAAAGGGCTGTCTAGTTCCTCCTGATGGCCTCATCACAAGACGACAGCAAGGCTTGATGGTAGTACTCCTCAAGTCCTGGAAATGCTGTCTTCAGAGGTCTAGACAGCATGAAGAAAGAGGCTTCATACTGCTCTAATTGCTTCCAGCTTGGCTGCATGTATTCAGATTCAGCCACTGTGGTTGGTGAGAAGCTGATATAGGCCTACCTTTTCCTTTGGGGTGTTCGGAATGGACATATTAAAAAATGGGAAATGCACATTTTTTCATCTGCCCTCTCCCATTTTTGTGTGGAAAAGGGGCTTCCCCTGTTTTCAGCACTGCATTCTCTGGGCATGAAGGATAGTTGGAAATGCCAAGGTTTCTAGAGACACCAGGTACATTTTATCTGATGTAATTGAATGTCCCATAAATCTCGTATACAGGGTAAGTAAGCAGACATGGTTTTCAATTAACAGTACCCAGGGATAACAAGTGCTGGCCCAGATTTGAACTTCAATACCCATGCCTTTGGCCTTACTCCCTCTCATCTCAGCGTCCATGAATACAGCTGCAGTAAGGGAAAGTAAATATCACTCTAGGAACCATGTTTGCTTTTTGGGGTCTATACTCCTTGTACCTCCCTTAACCCCTCAGCAGCAAAAACAAAAGCTGCTGATGGCTAATGGTGCGACAAGGGAGCATGGTTCGTCCAAAGGAGCCTGACTTTACTTACCGCCATTTTGGTGAAGTGATGTCTCTGGTGGCACGGTGTAAGTGATAGAAAGCGAAGAAGCAAGGCATGGAGCTTGAGAGGGAGGGCAGATCTACTTGTCTAATGTGAAGAAGTGCAATCTTAAAACTAGGGAAACAACGTCACACTATGGTGGCGCAGGCTGTCAATGGCGTTAATCCCCTCAGCTGTGATAAATAGCATGGGCCTCATTTATGAGCTTTTGACGCATGGCAGCGCCACAGGCCTTCCTGCTGCGCTGCCATATGGCAAAAGAAAAGGGCAGGATATCTCAGATACGGCTCATTCCTGTTCTTTTCCCCTGCGCTGGTCCACAACGGGCTGCCTACGTTGCAGGGATGATTATTTTTGTGCAGGAAGGTTTCCCTTCCTGCACAAAAACAATCACAAGAGGTTTTTTCCTCTTTCTTTGTGTGTTGAAGAATGCAGCACACATAGAAAAAGGATAAGTGATTAGAAATGAAGCTATTTCTCCTCGTTGTGCATCCCTTATGCCTCCCCTGGGGAGGCGTAGGTTTTTTGCTCTGCCTCAGAGTTATGATCTCACTTAAATCTGGGATAGTGTAAAAAAGCCATGGATGTTGCTGGGAACGCCCCCAGAGACACCCACTGCACGCCCCTTTAACGCAGAGAACTGTGTTAAAGGGAACGATATTTACAAGGCAGCATTAAGCCAAAAAAAGTGGCTAAGCACTGCCTGGAAAATATGGAGCAGGCTCCTGCACCACCGGAGCGTCACAAAAAGTGACGCACCGGCAGCGCAAGGGGCTTATAAATAAGCCCCGATGTTTTGAATTGCCCATCCGCCAAATATATACTCTTGCCATCGGTTCAGGCTTATAATCTATAGATGGCACTTAATAGCCAACATTGACGCAACTGATAGCAATAACACTTAAAACAATCTATTGCGCCTACAAAAATTACAATATCACAGCAACCATTCATGTGAAAGTTGTTCTGGAGCTAACAGGCCATTATCATAATTTAAATATTGGTCTTTCACAGTTTAACATTACACCTAAAATATGCATCAGGAGATTTTCCCTTTTCTGAATCACTACTCAAAAAAGTTTCATTAAATCATAGCGATTCATCATTTTCATTCTCGCCCACGCTTGCTCACAATGGAACTACAGAGCAGTTATCATATTTTTTACACTTAAACATTTCAGGAAAAACGCGCAGCCATGTCATTAGCTAGTTTCTCAGTCCAGGCTCAACTGCATCTTGATACGAACCATCAGCTTCACAAGGTTACAAACTCCATTAGACAAAAATACGAATAGTTGCGGGAGTTCTACTGGTTCTCACTGTGTGCTAACAAGCACCTATGCTTTTAAACTTTTCCCAGAAACCCCTGTGCGTGGTATTGCATTGATTTACACTGACCTATCTGTACTTGATGTTAGGAGCAAATAATGTATTTTACTGTGTAAATCAAAAAAAGTAAAAATTATACGAATTAATTTCAAGGGAAGACATATTTCGATAGTAATTTTATGAGAAATCGGTCTATACGACGGATGTCATTTTATCTAGCATTTTGTATTACATAACGTTTAACCAAAAACCCTAAAGCTGCTGCATAGCTTCCACCCATTGCTTAATTTGAGCTGGTGGCTACAGGCAGGGGCCATCACTAATCACTTTCCAGGGTCCGGCGCTTATTGTTGTACTCAACAGACTTTGACTGAGATCACAAGAGAGAAAAATACCACAGATGGAGCGGTGATCTCATTCCAATTGTAGGTGTGCATCATAATTAAGGCTCCCTGTTTTTTGTTTTTACTGATTTTTACAGATAAATACAGTCAGAAAACCATTTATTTTCCTGCATTTATTTTTAAATGTAGATGAAAACGGATATTGGGTTGCTTTTTTAGTGATTCGAAATGCTGCCAGGCCATTAGCTTTGTAGACTGATAGCTAAGGGGATTAATAAAAGAAAAGAATTTGGTAAAAAGGCTAAAACAGCATTGGATATGAATACGGATAATATAAAAATTTGAATGTTTTCATATAAGTGCATACATTTATGATCTGCGGATGCTCATACGATTGAATCCTGGATGGCATTCAAGCTTGATTGCACATTTATCTTTTAAATAAATGTCGAAATATACTATTTTCAGCACCATTTTTCCACAAATCTCAAAATAAATATGGATAAATATGGATAAAGTTAGCAAAAAATGAATATAGATAAATACAGACAGAAATGTCAAAATAATAAATCCTATAAACCCAGGAGCCCTAATCATAATCGTGTGCATAGCTCAACCGCATATCATCTTGCAACTCTATTCGCGTGAAGTGTTCGAATTGTGAAATGTATTAACTATGCGACCTGTTCTAGGTTAGTGACAAGTAGCATGGAGGATTAACATTGGAATGGAAAACAACTAGCAGAAACGTTAACGTGAAGAACTTGTGTTGTGAAACTGACAAATACTCATGTATTTAAAGTGTTTATTAATGGTGACATTCCATATGTAGGTAAATGCATTAGTTGAAAATGTACAAATGATTATGTGATTTCGTACAACATATATGATGCATTCATTGTTAGCTGAAATTGGAGTGGTGTGGCTCACTGGTTAGAGGCGGCAAACCCGAGAGCAGAGGACGGCCCAGGACCAGGGTTCAATTCCCAACACGGCAGGGTCGTGGACCAGGGTCAGCGGACTTGATAATTCTCATCTCGGTGCCTACTCTAACCAGGGATCACACTTGGCAACTCTGGGCATTAGCTTGCCTCATCTCCACAACGGCTCCCCACATACGCCGGGGATGCCTGGTTTCACCTAGGAAATACTCAGTAGGGACCATCTCACAGGGAAAGCCAGGACGGGTTCCCCAGCGGTCTTCTGCGTAGAGATACTCCTTCGGGAGTCGATTCTAGCGCATTACAAACCCACAATTAATTAATTAATTAATTAAAAATTGTACGCCTGAAATGCAAGTCCCTGACAACTCTCACTTTAGAATTAATAGTTTGAATTTCATGTGCGCTGTGGAATCTGTTCTTTCTCACGTTTTGTATTGCAGGTGAAGAATTGTTCTTTTAGTCAGAATAATGTCTTTGGTTTACTAGCTAGGCAAGGAGAGAAGAAGTTACAATCGTGGGACTTGAGTGAATAAAGGAAGGACATTGGGATTCACATGGGAGAAAGCCTGGGAGTCAAGGACAAATTGTTGCGAGGAAGGTACATGGACGACACTCCGAAAAAGTACGCTCAGGACTGTACCCAGAGTGAATGGCATGTGTGAGGAACTAGGAAAAGGCCACACTTCTTGCCTGCCTTCTGGGAGAGAGCATCCTAGAACAAGCTCTTTCTTTTTGTGAGTGGCTTTATGCTGCGTGACCCACCTTGACAGTGGAGAGGCATCTTAGGAAGACTCCACGTACTGACACCGTTCCTTCTTTTGAAAATTCATATGTATGGATGTCATCTTAGTGCTAGAATAGGGAAAGATGTAAAGCTTTTCACTCACCAATTCTCTATGCAGGGAAATTTGGACTCATGCTTCCTGATTTTCTGTATCCTACTTCCTGAGTTAATAGTTTTGTTCATGATGCACCGTCTAAATTGGATGTCTATGATTTGGCTTCATGCTAATTCTTTGTATTTCTATACCCTTGTGTTGAGGTGTCTTTATGTCCAGTTAGTTTTGGCTCTGTAATAAACCAACTAACCTTAAGTAGTTGTCCGCAGGTTATTATGTATCAAAGAGAATTAATGGCTAATTAACAGTTGAATAACGACTTTTCTTCCATTTACACTTTCATGCTGCGAAAAAAAGAACCATCAGAATGTGTCTGTAGAAAAGATCTAGATTTAATAGGCCCTGCCCTTTCACCACCTGTGAAAAAAGGAGGAAGCGAAAGATGGAAAACCAATGACAAAGAGTGAAAGCAGTATTGAAAAAACTCGAAAGAGTGATTTGGAAGGGCAGCTGGTGTCTGGTGGTGAATGAAAGAGGCATGAGATAGAATCAAGACTACACAGCCATGATGTCCGGCTGTATGCTTATAAGCTTATTGGGGAGAGGATGCAGCCGTACGGGTAGAGCTGTCGACCTCAAAGCTGGGGAACCGGGTTCGAGTCTTGGCAAAGACAGTCAACATCTTGTGATTCTGGGCAAATCACTGAACCTTCCCGTGCCTAACAAAATTAATGTGTCCATCTGTAACAAAACTGGTGCTCATGTAAAGCGCTCTGATACCCGGTGTCTCATTTAAAATTTATAAACAAAATAGGCAAAACTTTGGGCTCTAGCACACATTCTTTCTTTAATCAAGCACTGCTTCCATCATTTCAGAATACAGTAGATTTGTACCCTCAACTATGCAAATTGAAATTATGTATCTAAGAAGGTCAATGGATTTATTGATTGGTTTCGATACTTATGGAGTTCAAAAAGTGAGCTTTTCCATATCCCAAAAACATACAGTTGTTTCCATTATCCCCCATAGCAATAGAAACTGATGATCCATGCTTGTGGGAGCAAAGATCATACTAGGTCGCAATCAAGATTAGATGAAACAGACTGAAAATCCTGTAACCCTATTAAAGCAGTAGTGAATAGAGAGTGAACTCTAATAGTAAATAAAATATCTGTTCCATGCAATGTCGAAATGTTAGTTAAAGGGTATATCTATTTGCAATAATTCAGGCAAGATATTAAGGGGGCTCTCCCTTAACCAAGAACTTACTGTTTTTCTGTACCCTTGCAAAAGATCATATATTCCCTGTTTCTTCACAACAGCAACCGCGTACATGGACCAATGCTAGCCAAGAGCTAGTACATCTGTCATTTCCTCATGTTAAATGGCTAGTAACATATTGCATGGCTAAAAATTGACACATTAGTATACTGTAATGCAGCATAATGTATTATAATGTATGACAAGAATGTGTTAAAAATACGATAAAGCATCCCAGGCTGTTCATTATAAGGATATTGCATGTCGCAGAGGAGTTCCCTAAGCATGTAGAGAAATGAGGCTGAAGGTGAGTTCCTTTATAAGGTTATGGAACACCAAGATGAACGGCAGGGGGTACTTTACCCAATGTAACACAAGGTCACACCATCAGTTTTCCCACAAACAATGTAAACAGTTGGGGGATAGCTCTTTCATTCAAAAGAGAGAGCATGTTTAAATATGAAGAATAAAAATTGACTTTCTAGTGCAAAAAAGCTATTAGATATTTATTGCAAAAAGATATTAGAATCAGTTTAATGCAAGTCCGTTTAGAAAAAAAAGCTGCAGTAGCTCAGAACGTGCAGAACATGTAGAATGATTTTAATTTTTCTATAATTATCTAAGGAGTGCAAAACATATTTATTTCCTGCTTGTCACCTTCTGCTGCCGATGCGGGCCCACATGTGATGCCTACCGACCCTGGAACAGCTGACTGGTGACCGGCTTCCCCGCAGAGAGATATTGTAATTCCCTGGTTCTGTTTTGGCACACCAGCAACACGCTACAACAAAGGTAACAGCATCCAAGCCATCCCATTATTTATAAGCTGCCCTTAGAGGTGGCGAACCTTGCCCCCGCCTTCGTTTGTCCCAACGCTCTACCCCCAAAGCATTTTGGCTGCACTCTGGTCTACTCCTTCCCAAGGCAGGGTGGGTCGGTGAGAACACTACTATAACTCCCTTGAAGGAAGAGCCTGCAACTTTCTTGTTCAATGAAATATATTCGGACAGTACTTGTTTGACGCCCCAAGACACTTCCCTGCATGCTAGCACTGCTAGTTTAGATTTCCGGATGAATTTAAAGACAGATTTCTTTGGTCTTTCACTTTGGCCTTGAGCAATCCCAATGTACTGCACTGTGCCTTTCGCAGTGAACTCCCACAACACTCTAATTACCTCAGGATAAATGCACTGGCTTTTAGAATCATCAGAGTTTACTTCTAACTGAATACTGTGTATTTTAAAGCACTCTCTTTTTCATAAGAGATCATCGTATGATATAATAATTGGATTTTTTGTCTTTTTAGTCTTGTTTTATCCACATTAATTATTACTATTTTTCTAACACTGTGTTGAGTCTTTCCAGTGAATTACTGTGTGTGTGTGTTGCACAGATACTTTACACTCTCTGGTGATAAGCCTGACTGCTCTGTGCCAAGCTACCAGAGTATGAGCACAGGTTATCTTTGGTGTGTAACTTACTTGCCCTGACTAGAGTTGTGGGTTCTGCCTGGCTTAGGTGCATACTTAGCAAACAAGGAATTCAATTTCTAACAAGCTCCAAGAAGTGGCCTACTGCAACTCTATCAAGACAAGTCAAGCTGACCAGCTTGAACTGAATTTTAGACTATTTGACCTGGTGCATTTTGGGAATTGTAGTCCCAAACTTCCAAGAGGCAAATCAGAGCTTCTGGACCCTTGGCTGGTGTTGTGAGCCCTCAAAGACCCAAAAAGAACATCTGGAGAAGAAGGACTGCCCTGCTGGACCATTGGACTGCACACAAGAGGACTGCACTCATAAGGGCTACACATGCTGCACTCACGAGGCTTAAATAAAATGACTTGGCCTATCTTAAAGGAAAAGGAGTTGACTCCTGATCATCAATAGGTAGAAAAGTACTGGAAGGGCTACCTACAACATCAACAACAAGGACAACTCCAGCTGACAAGCTTCACCTGGATTTTACCCCAAGAGGCAAACCAGAGCATCTGAACTAATGGCTGTTGCTGTGGACTACTCTCCTGCAACAAGAAACACGTATTGGAAGTGTAAAAGTGTTACATCACGGGCGACCTGAACTCTTGGATTTGTCCCAGTCCAGAGTGACCTTTTTTAACCTTTTGAGGCCTATTTGCTTCTAAGCGCTAGCTTTACTTTTAATCTTTACAAATTCATATCTCCGGTTCCCTACAATGGATTTTTATCAATTTGGTGTCATTTTAAACATAAATATATCTCATATATATATATATTTATTGGTGTTCGAATTTTATTGTGTGTTGTGTCTTACTTATTTACTGAATTGGTGTTTGTAAATACTTTCCACACCTGTCTCCTAAATTAAGCCTGGACACTCATGAGAAAAGCTACCAAGGGTTGAGCAAGGATTAATTTATTGAAACTTGACAGGACCTTATTTGTGATTGTGGTATTACTAGCTGCAGGTACCTACCTGCACCCACTAATAAGCCACCTTCCAACAGTATGAATATATGTGTATTTTTGTTTGTAAGTGTTGTGAATGGATGTGTGTGCATGTGTGAATGTATGGGTGTGAGTGATTTGTATGTGTGCTTGTGTTCTCCTCCTCCCCACACCACTGCCTGGTAAAATTACAAACTGCCACTGTTAAACAGCTACTTTAATTACGCTCTGTGACCTGACCTGCGTTTCCTCTCGGATGCTCGCTCTAGCAGCAGGCATTGTGATGTCAGACCACAATTGCAATAAGTTATTACACTTGAGTTCTAAAGTCATTTCTTTATAATTGAAGACTGTGTGTGTCACAAGTCACCAATTATAAAGAAATTAGAGATTTATTTTTTATACAGGGATTACAGAATCCTTCACAAGTTAGCAATAGGTACCAATTGAGATCTGACCCGGAGAAGAAAGCTAGGGGAGTGAGAGCAAGGAAACAAGTGATTTGTGAAGCAGTTACTGTCTCACCCACTAGAGAAACTGGGAAGGCTGGGGGGAGGCCAAGACGGTGTGGGCCCAAAGATTTGCGCTCATTTCCAAAGCCCTCAGCCTCGCTCAACTCCTATTTTAAAATCATGGTACAGACAAGGGCAACATATCCGCTCAGGGAGGGGGCGGTGGAGGAAGACTGCTACAGGCTAGCCTATGGGTGGAAGGTTTACCGGCAGTCACCCTCAGTAATCGCTTTTCTCCACTGGATAGCTGGGTAGAGGACCGCCACGATGGCACTAGTCCAACACAATCTCAGGATACCACAGGGATACCCATTGAGGGGAGTCTGGGTCGGCCGCAGACTAGTACCTGTGATGAGGAAAATTTGGATAATCAGCTGGAAAGCATCATACTGAATCTGAGGCAAGACATTCTCAAGAAATTTGAGATCTTAGAGGTAAACCAGAGAGGTATTCAGGAAAACTTGTGTTGGAAGAGAAGCTAGACAGCATCGCACATCGTACTGCAACCCTCGAAAGTGAGGTGAAAGTTCTATCGGCCGGTATCACCCAGAATACTCGGGATATAGAGATCTTGAAGTCGCAAAATAAAGTTCTACTAGGCGTCCTGGAATGCCTCGAAACTCAAGCTAGGCGTAATAACTTGAGGGTTCTCAATATCTCGGAAGGTGCAGAAAAAGTAGACATAAAGGGTTTTTTCTCCAAACTACTAAGAAAAGGAATTCTACCAGACAGGTCTGATATAGATCTTGACAATGAAATCCAAAGAGTGCACACAGACCCTTTTAAATTGAATCCTAATAAGGAGACTTCCAGGAAAATCCTGATCAATTTTCTCACACATGCTGTTAAAGAGTTGGTTCTGTGGCACGCATTGAAGGAGAGATCCTTGAAGTTCGAGGACTTTAACTACCATGTGAGATCGGATATAGGGAAGAGGACTGCACAGAGGCAATGGGAGTTAGGCTCCATGATGAACAACTTGAGGGGTAACTCCTCCCTCTGACTTTGAGTCTGAAACTTTTCCATTGGCCTACAACACAAGTCGGCCCAGCCCCTCAATCCTACCACCAATGCATTTCAATAGAACCGCTACCAAACCACTGTCCCCCTGCCTTCAAACGCCTCCCTCCTATATGGATATCGAAACTCTGCACTACAGAGCAGCAAAATTAATGCTGAGCATTCATAACTCCATTTTGGATCTAAAGAACCTCCTTCACCTCACTGAGCTCGGCTTCTCTAAGCTCAAGCATCCGTGGAACCCAACCCCCCTCCCTATCACAGTGCCCCCCACTCACCCACTACCGCTATCCTTGAGACACCTTTTCCCTCGCAAGCAACCATGCCTCCTCTTGGAGGAGGAAATTCTAGCTCTATTCCTCTTCTACCACCCTACCATGGCCACCCCAAGTCTGCCAGACCTTACTTAAGAGGAAATTCTAGCAATCCTCTTTTCCTCCAACTCTGCCTCAGTAACCCCTAGTTTACTAGACGTGAATGTTGAACATGCCATCCCAAAAGTCGCAATCAACCCCAACAGATCAGCTACCCTCCGAAACAGAAGTGTGGTTGATAGCAACCTACTGCCAGTATTCCTGTCTGCCCCATCACACAACACTGTCTCCAACCCCCCCTTTGTCTGGCCTCCTAATTAACTGCCTCTCAGCAGTTAAGTATGCCGCTTATATTGCAGATCTCATACTGAGCCAAAACCTCAAAACCTGGACTTAGCAATCCTGACTGAATCATGGCTAAACAAATCCTCATCTCCATGCCTGGACCTCCTAGTCCCTCCCAACTATAACATTGCAATGATGGATAGGCAATCTAGCAAAAAAGGGGGAGGCATTGCCTGCATTTACCGCTCTAACCTCCTTGTCACAGAACTCCTGGCAGATACCACAGACTCCTGTGAATTCCTTGTACTTTCCATATGCAGCAACACCACCCAACTGTGCAATCTGCACATATTTTACCACACCCCAGGCCCAAATGATGCCTTTACAGACCACCTCATGGAACTCATCACAGCTAAAGTTTCCTCTAACTCCAAAGACATTTTCCTTGGTGATTTCAATCTGCACTGTAACGACTCCAAGGATCCTCATGTCAACGTCATCAAAGATTTCCTGGCCCACCAAGCCCTAACCCAAGTCTGCTCACTCCCTACACACTCAAAAGGTGCCACACTAGACTGGATCATCACCAAGGAATCAACAGTCAACTTATCGTTATAGACCCTTGTGATTGGTCTGACCACCACGCTATCACTTTCCTACTTCCTGGCACCCATAAGACAAGGGCACCGCAACAAATGATTCCTAAACGCTGGGTTAGAGACACCAAGAACTTTGATCCCAGGGAACTGGCAGCTGACTGCATGTCTGACCCCCCTCCATATCACATTGGTCAGTGGCCTTAATGATCATTACTCTGTGACTATAACTAACATTCTTGATGACCTTGCCTCGCTAAAACTAAAAAGAACCAGACCAACAGTAAGACCATGGAAGAATCAGATAAGACTGTTTCAGCCAGTGGAAAAATGCATGTGCACCATGTATAGAGGTATACAAAGAGTCAGAAGAAAAATCATCAAAGTTGATAAAATAACGAGAGGCAGTCTGAGTAACAACAGAGACCTTAGAGGGCAAAGGAGAGCAGGTAGGCACCTCCAAAGGTGGTTTATAATATGTAATTTGATTGCAAGGTGCAGCAGTAGAAAACGCCAAAATCACGTTAGAAACACATACTGTGTTATCATCATTAGCTGGCACGATTAAAAGTTCAGCATCTGAAGTCCCCAGCCCAGGGTGTAGAAAGATTAGTACTGCTTAGTGCATGTACAGGAATTTTGTGCAGAGTAGGGAGAGGTGACAACGAACCACCCAGAATCCCCGTGACCTACTTTGGAGCACTGGTATAACTTCATCAAATCAATGGAAAATTGTTGTTTCTGTTTACAACCAGCAAGCAGAGGCAAAATCACAGTTCAAGTACCTTGAACAGAAAGGACCGGCACCGGAGCATGATAGGATGGGCCAAACTCTTTTTTATCTGCAATCTTCTCTCAGACTAGAACCCCAACTTTAGGAATCCAGCCAGAAACTCTGGTTGCTCCTTCACTTCATCAGTGGAAGAACATTTAGAATTCAAATTAATGTGCTCATCTCGGGAGTCTTGTAATTCATCTAAGACAGCAACACGTTCACTGATGTAAAAGGGTGCATCTCTAGCCACTGTGCCTAAGTTTCAAGATCTGGAATAAACATTTGGACCCCGAAGTGTACCTCGTAGGGTGTCATATCGCCAAGGTACCTTGTAGACAGATTATTTAATGTTCTCTATCTACGACCTAAAGCTAATACTCTAGCTGAGAAGAGCTGCTTTAAGCCACAATTTTTTCATTCCACTATCAATTTCCCCTCAGGTTGATAGGGAGCAAAATAATGCACAGCAACACCCAGGGTGCCCAGTGTATCCTGGAATGCCTAAGAGACGAAAGCTGGTCGTTGGTCCAAGTGGAGTGCTGCTACTGCATGTGTTCTGATAAAGACATGCAAATCTTTAATAGTAATTTGAGTGTCAGCTGCTGTGGCCACACCAATAGAAATCAAGAACAGGAATCAATAGCCACTAAGATATATTTAAAGGCACCATCCGAATAGAATGGTCAGCAATTATCTAAATAGACTTATTGTAATGGTTTATTTGAAACTAAAAGAAGTGTCTGTGGTGGGCGTGCAATGATGTAACATTTAATTTGGTTTCAAATGTTGCAACTAAGGACAACATTTTTAGTCTGTTTATAAAGACGTTGTCACCAGTAACGTTTCTGAAGTGCAGAAACTGTAGCTTCAACACAAGCATGGGCAGACACTAATCTCTCATGAGCAGCTGTTATTAACTCTAACCTGTAGTCCTGTTTGGGTATCACTCGATCACCCACCCGAGGAATGTGGGCAAAGTATATTTTTAAGGACTCAATAGATAGGAGTATTTGCTGAATAGCCTTTAGTTAAGGGCTCACCAGTAGCTGAAGCAGTGATTGTAGCCATTATGTCAACATCAATCCTCCTATGTGAACGAGTAATTGCAGCTACAAAAACAGTCTGAGGAGCCACTTTGGCAGCTTTCTCAGACAATTAATTTCCTGCAACATGTACTCCAATACGTTGATGACTCAGTGTGTTAATTACATGAGCCCTTGGCAAAGCATCCTTTAATGTCGCCACCTAGCCCCAAATCAGTTTATGCTTGAAAGCCTTTCCTTTAGAATCACTGAATCGATTCAAGCTCCAAAAAGGTGCATTATCATTAAAGGCCTGGATGCAGTAATAGGAATCACACACTATAAGTGTGGGTGATTTTGAATCCGTAGTCTGCCAAGCCAGAACCAAAGCTTTCAATTCAGCCTGCTTAGCTTTCAATTCAGCCACCTAAGGTTCCTGTATATGTTTTTCCGCCTGAAATACACCATCTTTCATGACACCTTTCACTGTTGCACATGCAGCCGAGTACCTGTACTTAGTACCAACCGCAGACTGGGCTGAACCGTCAGTATGATTATGAAATCATATTCATTAAGAGGCGAAATATCACTAGACTTAGGGTATTCTTTTTCATACTGGAGGTGTTCCTGTGTTTGTAAAGTAGGATCAAAACATAATCTATATAAATAGCTGTCAAGGAAGTGGCCCAATGGGTCCATCTTGGATGTAAGGCTTTCAAGTTAGGATTTCTGGCCTTGGTGGGCGTCCCTAAGGCCGGAACAGGAGATACCACAATTATGTGTTTCTCCTAAGTCAATGGACCCTTTTAGAACAGCTGTTTGAACTGAAGTATTTCTGTCGATGCAAAACGTATTTCTGCATTGGAATATAAATGTGATGTATAAGCAATCGTCACTGTTTCTCCTTCATTGAATAAAACAGACGTCTAACCAGTGGAAGCCACAATTATGAGAATCACTAAGTTAGTAGTGTTCACATAAGTATATAAGTGTTTGGACTCAAGCTTGTCTATTTGCAAGTTTCTGTGAATAGCAGTGTTTCAGTAGTCTAATGTTTATTAGAAAAATTTAGATGAATTAAGTTATACAACGGTTTAACCCATTATGCATAGTTTGGTATGTATGTTCTACTAAAGTAGAGAAATCCTAAAATCAAATGACGCTTTTTTAGTGTATTTGGAATTTGCAAGAGAGCAAATTCCTCTAAGAAATGTTGTGCTAGGCTTTTGCCTTCATTTGATAGATCATATCCCAGAAATAGGACACTGAGAAAGGCAATTTTAGATTTTGGAAAATTGAATTTATAGTCATGGTCAGGGAATCCCAAAATGATACAATCCACTCTAGCCAAATGTGTGTTTAACTCATCATCTATGAGGTAAATATCATCATTATATGACAACACTTCTGAGTTAATTTCTTGTAAAATTGAAGTTACTCGGGCAGAAAATGGATCTGAACTGTTCCTATACACCTCTGGGAGCCTACAGAACCTTCTCCTGGCTCTTAGACTGTGAAAATGGTCAAATAGTGGCTTTCAGGCGCTATATTGTAACAGAAACAGCCTCTGGAAATTGACAATGTAGTTGTGTATGTTTTTAAGAACAATGCTGTTTATTAAGCCTGTGTTGTGTGAATTGTGAACAGCAAAAGCATGTGTGTGACTGTTTAATTGTCTATAGTCAAAGACTATTCAATAGGAATTACCTGGTTTAAGCACAGGAACCAATTGATTATTTATAGGGGAGACACAAGGCTCAATCACACTTTGACATTCTAATTGTGACAGAATAATCTCCCTAACAAGGTGTTATTCTTCATGTTTAATAAGGTATTGTGCTTGCACCTGCGGGGTGGACCTTATAGGTATAACATGATAAGGTGAGTCTTTATCCCAACCTGCCTGGTTGCAATAGAATGCTATGAACAGGAGCTTGAGCAAGAGCCCATTTTGCAGCATAAGCTGCTTTAACTCCCTCAGGAACAATAAAGGAATGATTACCTCCTCTCCTTGTGGGACTATCCTAATGAACTCTGGTGGCCAATCAGTCTCAGCAAAGAGAATGCCATATTTATTAACTAAATTCTTCCAGAATATTATTTTATTAGTACACAGTATGTTGCCCTCAATTTGTATATTAGGAGGACTGAACCACTGATCAGGAGTTTATACTTGAATGTAGTCTTTAGTAGGTCTCACCACCAGAAACTCTTGAAGAGTCTGGTGAACTATGAGGACCTCTGCTGTGCTGTTGAGCAAAGTTCTCACCCACTTCTTGGTGCAAAGGAGAGTGCAGAGTGTTTGTGACATATTTAGTGGAAATTCTGGACACTTTTTAAATTGAGCTTTTTGTTGTGGGAGTGACTCTTCCTTTTTTATGATGACATCAGAAGAGCGCCATGATTTTTTTTTCGGTTTCACATACTTCTAGTCCTCCTCCTGTCTGCAGTCACCTCCTCATCTTCGGATCCACCCCCACCGCGTGGGATGACACCTGGTGGCCACCTCCCCTCAGAAACACTCCCACCCCCATGGACCATGCCCACAACCTCGGTATCATGCTCGACTCCTCTCTCACCATGAACCAACAGATTAATGCCGTATTCTTGTCATGCTTCAACACCCTCTGCATACTCCACAAGGCCTTCCAATGGATCCCCCGAATCCAGAAAGACTGTCACCCACGCACTCATCACAACCAGGCTGGACCACGGGAATGCACTCTATGCCAGAATCAACAAATCTTTCCTCCACGACCTCCAGACAGTCCAGAACGCCACAACCAGACTCATCTTCAGCATCCCACGACACAACCACATCACCTTGCACCTCCGAGACCTCCACTGGCTCTCCGTCAGAAAAAGATTTACCTTCAAGCCCTCCCCAACACTAGACCCCAATGCCGCAACAAAAGAATCTCTTTCCTCACCCCCAAGAGATACCTCCGCACCGCCGACATAGCCCTGGCCAAAATCCCCTGCATCCATAGAGCCAGAACGGGAGGCAGATACTGCTCCTGCATCGCGACCAAGACCTGGAACGAACTCCCCCTCAACATCAACATCAGGCGAAGCCCTACACTGCAAGCCTTCAGAAAGGACCTCAAGACCTGGTTATTCGGATGACCTCAGAGCTGCCCGAACCCCCTCGTCCCAGCACCTTGAGACCCTCACAGGTGATTAGTGCACTCTATAAATCCCTGATTGATTGATTGATCTCTGACCGTCTGCCTGTAGAGTCCTGAAAGGAACGAGAAGAATGTGTATCAGTATACTGATACCTATCAGGCTGTTTAATTATATCACAGTTACACAGATTGTAATGTTTTTCAGAACACTCCAGTTGCAGAGATCCAGTTTTTTTTTGCTTTAGCTTTGTTTTTTCCCTTCGCTTCTTAGAAGACTCAGGTGTCTGCTTGGTAACTTCAGCAATAGATCTGCTTTTAAGTTGTGGGTTATTATGATTGGTTCCCAAACTATCATGACCTAAAGATTTATAGGTATCAGAAATTATCTGAGAGAGCTGTTGTTCCTGATGTGCTAATGGCACTGTAGCAAGCCGGAGGTGTATCGCCAAAGAAGGTGACACCCCTTTAATATTACTTAAAATAATTGAGGACAAAATGGCAACATTGCCAATGAGTTTAATCCTGTAATACAGGGCAGGGGCCACTCCATGTTCAACCTGAATCTATGTAAGGATCTGAGGCAAAACAGCAATTGAGGGAGTACAGTGGGTGATGGTGTAGATTGCTGCAAATACGGTACCACATGTATTACACTCCTCAATAGTGTGAACAATACCGAGTGGAAGACACATAGTGAGAATTCTGAATTTATTTTGAGGTCCTAAAAAGGGAAACACTGCCTCAAACTGATTTGTTTTTTGTGCAATCCAAAATGGAATTTTATCCCGTTTGGTAGGGACTTTACCCATAATGGCATTACTAGTCATAGGACTAATTGCAGATACAGCTAACTGAGCCTGACCATCTTAAGGAAACCTTGCTGGGCAGTAGTGAGTGTATGCAGGACGTACTGCATCAGACGTCGATACAGTCTAACCAATGGTTTAAAAGAGCAAGCGTGTCACACTGGGTTAATGCCTGCACAGAGGGATAAGGCGTACAGCCTTCTAAGACTGGCCAGTTTGCCCCATCATTACTAAGAGGACCCAGTCTGACACTGTGGACTGTATGTGGGAAGGCACACTGGAACCAATGATGATGTTTCTGGTAAGTTAATGGTATTTCTAAGAATTCATAAGGGCTATATGCAACTGGAACTGCAGCCTCAGTGTCTGTGTGAAATGTGCATGAATTAACATCGACTGCAGGAAAATCAACCCAGAAATAAAAAACTTCACATCTATACACTTCATGTTTCTCAACCATATAGGTAACTTCTCCACCACCATTGGCGAGCCCATGACCAGCTAAGTGTGCAGTTACTGCTTGTCTGCAATTAATAGCAATGACTGCTGGTTACGCCATATTTAATTGATGGAATTTAAAGTTAGGAAAACATTATAGGGGACAATCCTTTTAAACAATGAAGCTTGATTAACCCACAGAAATAAAATGGTGCTTCCTGTTAAGCTGAAGAAGGATAGATCCCTTATCCCCACGGACATCTCTGTATACAGATAATAAATGTGTGTTTGTATTTTATATAGCGCCTTCTACCCAGAGGTCTCGTAGCGCTGTATTCATACCACTGTGGAACCCTTCCTGGCTTTCCTGTGAGATGTCCACTCCTGGGCACCCCCAAGGTGAAGCAGGCATCTAAGCGCTGCTGGGGCCGTTGTGGAGATTAAGCAAGCTATTGCCCAGAGTCACAGAGTGAGAATTATCAGGTCCGGGGGGATTGAGTCCAAGAGCCGCCGAGGTGGGAATTGAACCCTGGTCCCGGGCCAGACCTCAGCATCAGGGTCTGCCGCTCTAACCATTGAGCCAAGCTTCTCCGTATAATAAAGGAGCTGTGAGCACATACAAGGGTTGTATTGCATTACAACGCGGGCTTTTACCATGCGTGCCATTACAACGCTGTTTTTACAATGCAAGTCGTTATAATGACTTGCGCTGTAAGCGCTGGATAGTGGAATAGTAAAATGTTCTATTCCAACTCCAGCCCACGTTACAGTAGGGAAGGTGTTGGAATAGAAAATTAAACTATTCCCTATCCAACAGCGCCCTCCAGCGCAAGTCGTTGTAACGACTTGCGTTGTAATAGCAGCGTTGTAATGGTAGCGCATGGTAATACCTGCATTGCAAAGGCTGTTCTCCCATACAAGCAAGTTACTCAGGAGACACATTAAATTGGTGCCAAACCTGAAGCGTTGGTTGTGCCATGTTATACGGTTCCTACAAATCTAGTAGGACCATGTATTTAGAACCACAAAACTTCATAATACAGATACTCGTTCTTCTTAAATAATCAGTAAATGTTGGTCTGTTTGGCTTGCTCACAGTACCACATCTAAACTCCTAACCTTACAGAGTTATATTAGTAGAAAGATGAGGCACATCATTGCTATAAGCATTATTAGAATGATGAAAAACACAAACAATTCAAACATGTTAATTTTTCATAATGTTACTAAGGTTACTCCTATCTATTACTAATTTCTCTATGCTAAAGAGAGCATTTCAGAAGTAACCATCTGCCAGGCCTATTGGAATGACCTAACGCCATACTTTGGTACAATATGCCAGGAAGCTGGTCTTAGTGCATTAACAAAGGCACTCCTGTCTATTTGTGCAGGTCTGCGCACTTCTTCTGCGCGGCAATCTTCCTTCTCAGCATAAAGCTTGGGGAAAGCGGAACTGCATCTCAGTTACAGCTCACAGCAGTGTTCCATTATGACTCCGGCGGGAAGTGAACCTCTCACCCACTTCAGCATGAATGCTGCTTAAATAATAAAAGGGCAAGCTTATCACACTGTGCCAGAGGTGCAGAACGGCATTGTTAATTAGTCTAGGAAGAATAAGTCATCTCCTATGAGCAAGCCATTGTGTTCAAAGTTGTGCAAACCCATAACTAAATGTTCAGACTACAAGGCAACTAGGATTATCAGAAATATATGCGTGCATGGCACATTCTTGCATTAGAGAAAACTTGTGCAAAACACCATCAGAAAACAATGCTGAGTTAAAACAAAAAGTTAAAATGGAAACTAAAGCTAAACTACATAACAGGATGACCATGTATTCTGAACACCTTTCTGACTCACCCACTTTGAGAAACTCAGACCGCCTTCAGCCTCAACTCCAGAGCACTGAATCATGGCTTGTTCGTTCATAAACTTTATTCAGGTGTATAAAAATACAGCCATAAATGAACTAACTAAAATCAACATATAAATATAAGCATATGTAGTATAAAATACATATTGTGTATAAAAAATTATATAAGAAGAGGTGGTTATAGCACATCTAAAAATAATTTGTACAGATAATCTTATATGTGGATACTACAAATCAGTAATATAAACATATCAAAGTCCAACATCCATAGGCCTTTTAGTACATCACTGTTAGCTATTGTAGTATGCTTTCCTAATTTTAATAGCATTCGTTATAAATAGTGCAACATTGTAAGACACATGTGGGCCACCTAGTGACACCAAAAAGTTCAGTGCATTTTTATGCGTTCTGATGTTCTGGGCAATAAAGATAGGTTTCAATAAACGGGTCCTCAAATTCTGGTACATTTTACAGAATAATAAAAAGTGCAGAGTGCTTTGCTTACTATGGCCATCACAAGGACAAAAAATTGCATCATAGGAGCAAAACCTCATATTTTGGAAGGCGACTAGGTGATGCACATTACGGCATCTCAACCTTGTCAGCACAAAGCTGTGATGTATATTTACGGATGTCAAATAATGGTTAGCCCCCTCTTCCTTGTCCAGGGTCTTGTAAAATATCACTAGTGATTTTTTCCTCTCGTCCAGATCACGTTTGGCCAGCCTAGATTGGGAAAAAAATTGTTTGATCCTATTCTTACTAAGTGATGTAAACCGGGTAATATCAGAGCAAACGGACAACTTACACAATTTGGCCAAAAGGGAGTTAATGTATAATAGCCAATGTATGTTTGGGGCTTTATCCATAGTTAGACAGTCAAGGATTATATTTCTAGTAAAGCTAATCTCATCCTTGGCCCACAGTGATATCCATAATAACAAGGGTTTAACCAGAAGGATGTCCTCTATAAATTGCAAGTTAATCTCATTGTGGACTATAGTGTTTTCTGCACAAGGTGGCAAATATAAAAGCCTTTTTAAGTTTTCTTTTCTACAATTTGCAGGGCATGGGCTTTTACATGGCCCTACAAACCGGCTCCATAAGTTGCCGTTGTCACACCCTTAGCTTTATATATAGCCACCGTTTCCTTGATAGGACGGCTACCCAGTTTCGACGCCAACTTGAAGATACCCTAGGAGACCTTGCCCATTTTGGCTCTGGTATTTAATACATGCTGGGTCCATGAGCCATTGCCCGCAAACAATATCCCCATATAGAAAAAGGTGTTCACTGAAACGATTGGGGTACTATCAATAAAAAAAGTTCTTTATGGTTTGCGTTTATGACCACAGACCATGGTGAAAGTTTTTGGTTTTATTAATAACCATTTCCTGAAGTCATAAATTTTCCAAATGCATTCATCAGTTTCTGCAGGCCTACTGTTGTTCTGGCTAGGAGTACAGCGTCATCTGCATAAAGCAGTACTGGTATTGAGAATCCTCTGACCTTAGGGGTATCGGTCTGTATCGACTTAAGATGACTTTCCACCCCAGTAATAAATAGTGAAAAAAGTAATGGAGCCAAAACACACCCCTGACGGATGCCACACCCTACTTTAAATTGTGGCATGCATTCTCATTGGGGGCCAAAACATACTGACTCCCTAGCTTTCGATAGAGGCGGGAGAGAAACCCCACAATCGGTCTTGGTGCACCTAGGGAAATCAACAATACCCACTGTAGGATGTGGTCGACCAAATAAAAAGCGCTGCTCAGATCAGCAAAACATAAATATAGGTTACCCGTTTTTTCCCTTGGGTATTTACCAATTAGGAGCTCCAGGTTGAAATAAATTAAATACCAGCATTTGTAAAGTGCACAGCTACCTCTGGAGAGGTGTCCTGGTGCTGGGGGCCGTCGGGAAGATTAAGCAAGCTATTGTCCAGAGTCACGGGGTGCTGGGCTAACCTGCTGCCGGTACCGCGGATCAAACCGTGAGCCCCCTTGTTCCGGAGTCAACCGCCCTGGCCGCTGCACCACACCTCTTCCCTAAGGTTAGTGCATTGTTCAACCGTACCCATCTCCTTCCTGAAGCCATTCTGAGCCAGGACAGGATCGAGTTTTCTTGTACCCATTCCTCTAGCCTTACCAAGAGTACTCTACTCATGACCATTAATGAGGAATCTAAAAGTGAAATTGAGAGATCATTTTTGGGGTCTGCTTTGTAAATAGGTATAATAGTAGATGTCTCCCATGAAGGGGGATGCTATCTGTCAATGCTGCATTAAAGACCCTGGTCAGGATAGGCCCCAAAAGGTCGTGCAGATTTAAATACATCAACTGGTACCCCATCTGGACCAGTTACTTGCTCTTGGGGATGATTACAGTTAATAAGTATATAATTTACATTGCGGGCTACGTGGCTTTGGTTTTCTATGGATAACAGAGTGGGAATTATATTAATGGATCCTAACCTTACGCTGGCCATCAGTTTTGACTGTGACTGGCTAGGCGCTGCACTTGTGGCTACACTTATGGCAGGTTGGTCATCAGTCCCCACTGTTGTAAGGACATTGATTGTATTAGGGATTTTGGGTTGTACCTCCTTGCCCCCCTGGGACTGTGTATATAAGATACCGGGCAAGTTACTGTAACCAGAGGTAACAATTTCCAACCCTCCCTCCAGTTTATCCATTTTAATTTTTGTCGGTGCTAATTATTCATTGACAATAACAGTTAATTTGTCCCAAAAGGGTTTCCAGATGGCATTATCCACGTCATCAAGGTAATTAAACAAATCCTTGGCTTTTGATGAGAACAAGTGGGGCTCATTTATTTCAGTAATGTTCTTTGACTTCCTTTTGCGTTTAGCTACAGGCATGATGGTAGGCGAGGGTGGTGTTGAGTTTACAGCCAGTGTCAATTCCACCCACCACTGTTCGAAATTTGAATGGATGGCAGCGGGAGCCCCCTGGCCCTCTATGGATTTATGTCTCTGACACTCCTTATTTTTTGGTGCCCCCTAGAGCTTAGTTCACTATAGATGCCATAGCTTCGCCTTCTCCCATTGGCCCAGGTACACTCTGTGATAAGTGCTGTTCGGCCTGGTCTATCTCCTTAGTCAGAGTTCCCACTGCACATGCCAGAAAGGTGTCTATTGTGGCCCGTTTGGTAATGACCCATGGCTCAACTGAGGCCTTTGTCCTGTCAGCCTTTCGTTTGAACATTTCTAACCCTCCAACACCCAGGCCTGAGGTTGGGTTGGCGGCAGTGTCACTTTCTTGTGTGTAGGGTATCTGGTCCTTAGACGATAACACTTTACTTCTCCGACGAGCCAATGAAGAGCAGTCACCTCCTACTGCTTCGTCCAGACACAAGTGTATTCCTCGATGGCCGTGTTGCAGAGTGGGGCTGGGAATCTCCCCCACTGTTCACGATGGCAACTTCCACAGCAGGTCGCAAGCTCAGAATGGAGCACGGACGACCAAAGACCAAAAGGGGTGGCCCAGCCCAGCCTCGGTCGGCCGCGGACAGGCCCAGACAGGCCCGCTCTTGGCCCAGTCTTGGCTCGGGCGCAAACCCAGGCACGCCCGCACGCGTCCCATGCTACAGGTGCCCAACCGGTGATTATATGTGCCTCCAGGCACAGGCTGCAGGCGTGTGGTTGCGGCAACGGCCTCGGAGAATACCGGGCTTGTGGTCCTGCCTCCTCCTGCATGAAAACGGGCTCCTGCGCTGTGGGGGCTCAACTGGTGATTATATGCGCCTCCGGGTGCAGGCTGCAGGCGTGTGGTGGCGTTGACAGCTGCAGAGAATGCTGAGGCTTCTGGTCCTTCCACCTCCTGCACGAAAACAGGCTTGTTATAAACAAATGGAGGCCACTCAATTAAAAATATACAATATATAAGAGTAATAGTCTACAAGAAAAGAAGTTCAGAAACACAACATCCTGGAAATAGCTAGACCGCATCTGGAATGCAAGATTAAGTAAAAAACATATGCGGTAACTAGATCGCCACAATAGATTACCTTAACATCTTTTACATGAATTGTTCGCAAATTGAAACAGTGTTTCTGCCTTTAAAGTTACAGTATTAATATAGGGCACTATAGGACCCCATTTCAATCTCTGTTTTTAATTACTACTGGGTTTCAGATCCGTAGGGATCCGGCCCACTTAAAGCCCTGCCTGCGCCTCAACACCTCTGGGATAGACACTGGTCACTGACTGAAGTCCTTCAGGCAGCTCAGGCACATGACTTATCCTCCTATATAGATTCACGGTCAGCTTCTGAGTTCACCCATAATGGAAACATATTGTAGTAAGCTGCATGTAGAGATTCATATGATCAAATATATGGTTGTTTGCATGGGAGACTCTGAAAGCTAACCAATTTTCAAAATGTACTCTCTTTTTTGAGATGTACATGAATTTAAAATGCCTACTATTTGAATGCAGCACGCAAAAAACGTAACTATGTATTTTACGTTTTCATTACTAGGTGCCACTGTTACCTAACACAGTGATACATTGACCTTGGAAGAATGAGTCAGCCATGCTTGGATTCATAACCAGTGACTCACCAATTTGCCTTTCGTGCTCAGCCCTTTTTTGCATTTCCTCAACATTTGCAGTTTTGTACAGTCAACTAGAGCATACACCCGTAGGCGCTGAAAGTAGGAGCGTTGGGGTGTTGCATAACCTCCAAGATAAACATCTTGGAAATCAGAAGGTAAATGAGAAATAGAGATGCCTTTAAATATTGTTTTTATCTTGTCACATTTGCTGTGCATTCAAACACAGAGGTCAATTATAAGGATACCTCGTCTGACAAATAGCTCCTTATTCTTTTAATGTGTAGATTGATGTTTAATTTTCTTTCTCTGGCAGCAAAGTGAGACAATCTTGCTGGGACACAGGGAGAGTGTGGAATGTAAGCAGTCAGGGTTTTTGTTTTTAACAGGAACTGTACCAGCATTTGAAAACATATCAGCAGTTAGAAAAGCACAAATGAAGCACATTTTCGTTCAGTTATTGGAAAGTGCGATGAAGCAAAGATTTGAATAGGATCAAAACAATTCAAAACACTTTTCTTAGTGATGTGCAAATGAAAAATGTTTGCTTCAACCTGATTTCCACGTTATTGTTTGTATGCTATATAGTTTATCAGAAACAACATGTTGGTGTGATTATGTTGCCATTTCGGTGAGAAATGTGTTTTCTGTAAATGAGTGTCCTACTATATATGCTTTTGTAAAGTATTTGTGACCGTGCACTCCAAAATGCACCATCGTACATACCCAATACCACTTTTCTGCTGAATGGGCGTGGCTCATTTGCTATACTTATTCTTTACCTGACCCTTGAGTTCGTCTCTCTAAAATGCCAATTTAAGACTTCTGTTCTGTTTTTTTTATTAATATTGTATTTTATATTTTGTGTTGTTTTGACTTCTGTTCCAAACCCATAGCTTTGAGTCCTCACGAAGGTACAGAGGCCCTTTGCCTGCTAGCGCCGTTGTTTTTTTTCTTCTGAACAGCAGCACTAGAATCTTTTACAATGTATGTATGGAAAAAGCAAATCTACAAGTCCTAGAATACGAAATGCTGTTAGCTAAAAAGTCAAGACTGACTGAAGATGTCACACATGACATGAGGCTATTTGGCAGCTATAAATATCTCTCAGAGAGGAGAGCTGAATTGGCATGACATGTCCACGGTCGGCTCCTTCCTGTTTCAACAGCGCCATTAATCAAGCCTGCTACAATTCGAGGATCTCTCACAATTGTACAAATGAAATGATTGCACTTGAAGGAAACATTAAAACGGATCTTAAAATACTGTCTCATTTGCACCTGTAATTAATGTGGAAAAAGAAATGTCACCGCTGTGATCGCGCTTGCAGGAGTCATCTGCTACACGCAGAGGCTGCCTTCAGTCACAGCCCGGGATATATTTACACTCTAATAAGCTATCTGCCTGATTTGTATAGAGTGGCAGGAAGCCAAAAATTGCTTAAAAAGGTTACTCAGAGCAACACAGGAAGAACGACCTGTTTTCCCGGCTCGGAGAACGAGCGCGTTTCATAACACGATAAATTGGCATTTTGGCAAGAAGGAATAAAGTGATTTAGATTTGGAGACCGGTTTTTGCTGTTTTCATGTTTTTGTCATCCGGTCTGAGGAGGAAATTGATGCCGGACAGCGTTAAAGGTACACCCTACTTTGGCGATCGTTATAATCCTGACTGCAGCTCCGACCTGGTGATGTAAGAGTTGCAGTCGACCCTCTTTGTTATTGAAAGCTGATAAAACGCGTCAAACTGAAGATTAAGGTTGTTTAAAGAGTCACATGGCGCATGATCAGCATAGCTGTCAACTGGCCGCATGTCATGAGCGTGACTTTTAGCTACTCCTTTTAGTAAACAGCTGCAAACATAATGGGACCTGTTGGCCTAGATTTAATATGGGAACAGTGAAACTACAAGTCCCAGCAAGCTTTCTGCTCTTGGCTGAGAATCTAGGATTGACTGAAAATTCACCTCATGTCATGGGGGCCGGCTGACCCCTCTGAATTAGTATCACACCCTATTGGTGGTATTATGGTAGAGACAGTAATGTACGAAACACATTTGGCACCAATGTGTAACCTTCACTTTTATGGTACAGCATTTATGACCATGGCAACAACTATTTTCCTCTTCATAGCTGCAACTTAAAGAACGAACTTGAACTGGAAGTAACATGGAACTTTCGAAAACAGGTCACCTCCAGGATGGATTCCAGCATACCTTCAAGATCTGATCCAATTAAGAATTATTTCCTATGAAAAAAGAGTAGATTAATGAACTATTCTAAGAATAGAATATTAACAATACTTTATGATTATTCCTAAGTACATGGCACGCAATCCATGTTTATTATTATTCTTTTTATTTATTTCTTTAAAAAATAATGGTGTCTTTTCCCTTTATTATTACATTTCCTCTCCTTGTCCATATAGGAATATAGGGTGAGGTGGGTGGGACAATGACAGCCTCTGTTGTCTTTAATGAAATCAAGATTCTCTTTGCTTGTTAATGAAGAATCCTCGTTTCATTACAAGACCAGAGGTTATGATTATGCATGTTTAAAGCTGTCTACAATCAAATTGCTTACATGCTTTAATGCTATCAAATAAACATTTGTAAAAGGTGCTGGCATTCAATCAATCTGCTGCCTTCAGGATCTCAGAGAGTGCACCACCAATCCAGAATACCTTACTGGCCATTGCACCTCTTGCTGAATGAGCACCAAAAATTGACACGTCAATGCCGGCCTCACTCATTACTCCCCTAACCCACCTGGCTACAGTAGCAGCAGACACTTCAGTGAGCGGCCTCACATAAGGTATTAAAAGTTAATTCTCACCATCATGTCTAAATTCAAGCATTCTATGCTCATGCATTCTCATGCAACTTACCACACAAAGTTTGGGAAATCCTGGTATGAGGGATAAAAAACATGACCAGACATATCCTTTGTCCTTTTCCAGATATCAAAGTGAACACTATTTGATGAATACACCCTGTTGTAAATTTCCAAAACTTTAACATCTGAAAACCTTCTGAATTATACCAAACAGAGAACAAAAGTCAGTTTCGGGGAAACCTTTTAAGGAAAGATAACAAATACCTGGCAATGCGTCAAATAGCTTGAATATTAAATTCCCATCCCAAAGTCAAGAGTAGTGCAGCTTAGGGGGGGTCTCTTAATTCTTATTCCCTTCATCATTCTACATACCATTAGATCGTTCCCAACTGTGATGTCACTTATCAGGGCATGGCCAGCTGAAACCCCCAACCTATGGCAATTGATAGACCTGCAAGATAAATCTGACTGATATATTTCGGCTAGATAAGTGGCCAAATCTATCACAGGAGTCTCCATGGTCTCAAGACCAATTTCCATGCACCAACAACACCATCTACACCAAACCCAGTTATATCTTTTCCTAGTCCCTGAAACCCATGACCCGTCCAGTAAATCCTTAGCCTTTCCTGAAAGGCCTGAGAATCTTGCAGAACACTTGATATTCTCCAAACAAGAAGGTCCAACTTTTCATCTATCACCAAAGTATGTTCTTCCTCATCTGGGCCTATCAGCCAACCCTGGGAACCAAACTTGAGAGGTCCAAAAGGGGGTGACCAGTAGTAGCTTGCACATCCCCTTCCGAACTTTCCAGCGTACTCTCTGGATCATGGCAAATGGCAGGAAGGAATGAGCTTCCCCCGAGACCCAACCCTGAACGAAGGCATCTACTACTAGGGTTTCTGGGTCCGGTCTTCAACTGAAAAACTTTGGCACCTGACATGTGAGCCTGCTGGCAAATAGATCTAAATTCATCGGGTCCCAAACCTCCTGATCTTTCTTGAAAATCTCGGGGTTCAGCAACCAAACACTGAAATCCCTAAGGTAGCGAGAAATCCCCTGTACGCTCAGATTCTGCTCTCCTGGTATGGGACCCACTTTCAGAATAATTTTGTTTTCTCCACAGAAATACCATATGTCCCTTGCCAACTTTGCTAACTGCTTTGACTTCGATCCTCCTAGGCAATTGATATAAGAAACTGCTGAGACATTGTTCATGCGAATCAGGACCATGCCATTTGCCAACAACTGTCTGAAACTCTTTAGACCATTCAGCCTAGTCATCAACTTAAAGCAATTTATGTGCAATGAACTCGCTAGCCCTGACAATTATCCCCCGACTCTAGGTTGTTCAGGAGAGCTGGCATCTGTTTCTAAGGTAAACTCGAGGTCTGAAAAAGCCTCTTCTCAAGTCCACATACCAAAGGCCCGTACGTAAACCAACTGTCTTCAATCTATGGCGGGCCCTGTAATGTTGGGGACCTGGCAAAATGGCCTGGATCAAAGAGGACAGTAGATGAATGGTCCTTGCTAAGTCTCAGAAAATCATACACCTCTTTCCTTAAAATGTATATAAATATATCTGACTTCCTTCCTTATTTTCTTTATCATTTTCTGGGGCAAAAGAAGCCAGAATTGTAGAGTATATACCTGAAAACCAAGAAACTCCAAACACTGACTGGGTATCAGTGCGGATTTCTCCACTTTGATAATGAAACCCAGGCTCTCCAAGAGTTCCTTTGTTACACCTAACTGAACCAGTAACTCTGTTTTTACCTGACTCATCAACAGAATGTCATTCAAATATATTATAAGCCGAATTCCTCTCTCCCTCAAGAAGGGCACCAAGGGTCTTAGAACCTTGGTAAAACACCATGGAGCAGAAGAAAGCCCAAATGGAAGACAATAGAATTGGAAAACCTCTCCCACCTGAATCAGAGGTATTTCTGTGAACTCCCTGCCACAGGGATAGCAAAATATGCATCCTTTAAATACAGCTTTACTAACCAATCTTTTTTCTACAAAGTATCTTGAAGATGATGGATTCCCTCCATCTTGAAGTGGCAATAAACCAAGTGTTTGTTAACATCCCGTAAGTTTCTACTGGGCACCCCATTGTTCTTTTTTCTCACTAGAAAAATCGTGCTTACAAACCCACCACTTTTACTATAACACCCTTTTGCAACATCTGGGAAACTTCAAAATCCACCAAATCCGTTCTCTCTTGGTCAAAGACAATTTCTCTTGGTTGAGAAGCCAGAAATATATATTGAAGCCTCATACTGCCCCTAATTTCCGGGGGTTGCTTGTTATCTCTCCCGCAAGTAAAATTAAAGTCTCAAACTTCCGGAAATTTTTACTAGGGAAGAACCAGCCAAATTGCTCATCTACCATCAGATGTTGACCCTTGGGATCTCACTCTTCCTCCTGTCTACCTCTCTGTGGGCAGTAACATGGCAAGGTTTGGAAACCTAGGTTGTAGCCTCTGGAGCCTTGAGCATACTGGTTTTAGGAATAGAATTGGGACCTTCTTGTTCCCCAGCCAGCAGCCAGTCCCCTCCTGTCGGCCCTTTCAAAAACATGTGATCCAAACACATGTGGTAAATTGTACTGGGCTTTGCTTAGTGTCGTGAAGGTGGACACATATTTGCCCAATAACTTATGAAATCCTGACCAAAGAGTAGGCCTCCCAGGTTTCCTTCTGCCTCTCTATTCACCAGTTCTGAGAGCTATGGGCTCATCCTTATAAGGATGGCCTTCTTCCTTTCAACTATGAGGCCCATGATGACATTACCCAGCATGCAGACTACTTGCTGGCTTCAGCCTCTAAGGAGATCTAGGTCTATTTCAGAGACAGTCAGTCAATCTCTTGTTTATTGTGTAAATAATTAAAATCATTACAATATATGTGCAAAAATTAAATTTTGATTAACACAAGAGATCAATAGGTAAAAATTGTTATCACAAACACGCTTAAGAAGTATAAAAATACTAGGAGATGCCATAAGTGTTGCTTTTAGAGCTCATGATGGGGCCTGAGGCTGAAAGCAATCCAAGTTAATACTCCACAGTAGCTGAGTTGACCAGAAAGTGCATGTGTTCTAAAAACAACCTTGAAAACCTAGCTACCTTTGTATGTTACAAAAAGTAGAGTGGGGGTGATGACTAAAATGCATACAAAAAACAATTTAGCTGGTCATGTGCTGAAAGATTCAGTAATAAATAGACATCAAAATACAATATTTAATAAAGGAGCATTGGTGGTGACCATTAATATGAGGCACATGTGTATTATGCAAATAAGGTCATTGCTTGCCATCGAAGGCTAAGCTGAAATGGGATTTGTCTTTCCAGGTTGTGCCTAGCCAGTCTTGTTAAGTTCTTTAACCCCTTGCATGCTCATGACGAGCTCAGCTCGTCATGAGCTACAGTGCTCCGGTGTTCATGACGAGCTGAGCTCGTCATGGTCATTAGAACGCTTGCACGCTGGGATGATTCCCCTGCTGTGCTGAACGTTCTATTGAAACGGGTGTGGCCATGACGAGCTCAGCTCGTCATGAGCACAGGAGCACTGTAGCTCATGACGAGCTCAGCTCGTCATGAGCACCAGGGCGTTGTGCGTGCCCCCCGCCCCCCAGCTCAGCTGGAAAATTACCCCAGCAGCCAAGGGGTTAAAGAGTTCTTGTAGTGAGCTAGCATATTTGCAACATTTTGCCAGGTCACATGGCCCTGTCATAGTGAAGACAATATTCATGGCATCTTTTACAGGTTCGTATTCTGTGGGTTAAAAAAAGTGGTTTTAAAATAGTGCGCTGGGCGTGCAGCAGGGCCATGCAGCAACACAATAGGTAATAAACGACTCAGTTGTATATTCACAAAGCTTACAGTTGACTATCACGGAAAGGGAGTGCCATTTTGGGTTCATTTCTTTGATCTAGAGGCACATCAACCTTGCAGCCATTATTTGTTTAAGGCAGGCCTTTCCAATCAAGCACCGAAGATATGGTTGTGGTCTCAGACAAGATGGATACTTATTAGCATATGATCTAGCCACCTCTTCAAGGACTGGTGTGGTCTTCAGCTTGGCGATATCAGTTAGCATTGACATCGATTATGTCTGTCTTTTCAAGATGGTTTTAAGTGCTAAGTGCAACAGCAGACCTTCATTCAGTTTGGACCGGTTGTCAAGTACCAGATTTTGGCCACCAAAAATCTTGTTGTGCTAACTCCAAGGTCTTCTTCACACCTTTATGTCCTGCCAACAGATCATCATGAGAATGTTGAAATATCATAGTTTGAATCTCTTAATTGGGAATAAAAAGTTTTCCTTGGAAATATGGTCGGCCATTCTTAACCTCTCAGTTTTTTCCAAGCTTGACTTATTCTTCACAGTTGAATGAGGCTAACTCCTGATCCAAACGCCTTTCAATTCAGGAAATAGAATCACACCAATGATCTTTTCCTTAGGAATTATCAGCTCTTCTTTCAAAACTGGAGAGTCCTCTCCTATCGCCAAACGTGATAAAGCATCGCCTTGCCATTAATGGATCCAGGTTTATAGGTCAAAACAAAATTGTAGTCTGCAAAAAATAAAGACCAACGCAACTGCCTAGGGGTCAAAGTTCGATCAGACTTTAAAAATTGATGGTCAGTAATTACGGTAACCTCGTGTCGAGCTCCCAGCAAGTAATGCCTCCACTCCTGAAAGCATCCTTGACTGCCAAAAGTTCTTTATCTGCAATAGAGTAATTCAACTCAGCAGGAGTCAATTTACGAGAACGATAAGAAGCAGGATGCAGCTGACCGGTAGTCCTGTCCCTCTGTGATAGAACTCCCCAATGGCCAAGTTGGAAGCATCAGCTTCGACAAAAAAGGGCTCCTCTGGATTGGGATGCATCAGCAGAGGAGCTGAGGTAAAAACTTTCTTCAATTCACAAAAAGCACCTTCGGTTGCATCCGTCCAGTCAAATTTTGCACCTTTCTTTAACAACCTAGTTAAAGGAGAAACCTTCTCAGAAAAGTTTTCGATGAAACGTCGATAAAAATTGGCAAATCCAATGAAGCTTTGCACTTGTTTCACATTTTGAGGAGATGGGCACTCTTTTATTGTCTTCACCTTAAAATCATCCATAGAGACTCCATCGGGTGAGAGTACAAAGCCCAGAAATTCCACTTGACTGGAATTAAACACACACATCTCCAGTTTCACAAATAATTGGTGCTCCAATAATTTCTTCAAGATGGTCCGAGCATGCTGAATATGTTCCTGCACATTTTCAGAAAATATGAGAATGTCATCAATATAGACAACTGCAAATCAATCCAAGCACTCTCTCAAGACATTGTTAACAAAATGCTGGCAGCAGGAGCATTGCAAAGACCGAATGGCATTACCTGATACTTAAATAGGCCCAACCTAGTCCGGAAAGCAGTCTTCCATTCGTCACTCTCAGCCATTCGTACCAAATGATAGGCTCCCCTCATATCCAATTTTGTATACACGCGTGCCCCTTTGACTTGATCCAAAAATTCGGAAATTAAGGGCAGCGGGTATCTGTTCATCTTTGTGACAGAATTTAAGGCTAGATAATCAATACAAAATCTTAGACCTCCATCCTTCTTTGGAATAATAAAAAGAGGGGAAGACACAAGCGACTGGGAAGGACGGATAAATTCATTTGCCAAATATTGCTCGAGATAATCCTTAAGATGTTGATTTTCTTTTTCTGAAAGTGCATAAATGTGACTGCAGGGCAAGGATGCACCGGGTTCTAATTCTATCTTACAGTCGTAGTCTCGATGAGGAGGCAATTTATTTGCCTCTTTTTCATCAAACATCAATGCCAAATCCAAGTATTCCGCTGGAATCTCTTGCGTTCCCATTACGCAAATAGAATTGGCTTGACTAGCCAAATGTTGTGATGATGACACAGGTACAGCTTCTGACTTCCAATGGTGACAATGACTCTTGCAATATTTGGAATCCATCACAATGGTTCTTTTTGACCAATCAATTTGGGGATTATGCTCAGTGAGCCAGGGTAGCCCTAAAATGAGCTGAAATTGAGGAGCATCTATGAGACTAAATCTCAGAACACTCACATGATCTCCGGGGCCAGTTAGTCTAGTGACCTCCGTATCATAAACAATGGGACCAGATGACAAATTGGTACCGTCAACAGCACGAACAGCTTCAGGACTCTTTTTCTTGACAAATTCTATTCTCAACATTTTAGCAAAAGCAATGTCGCAAAAATTGCCCGTTGCTCCTGAATCAATCATCATGGAGATACCTTTAAGCCTAGCATTTCCAAATTCAATTTAAATGAGGAGCCGCCGATTGTAAAGTATTTGCCACAAACTGAGGATCTGGAGTTGACTTTTCATTAGCTCCCACCAGAGCAACTCCTCTTACTAGTGGAGCCTGTCTTTTACAGGCAAATTATGCTTGGGTTTCTTGGAACAAACCTTCAAAAAATGCCCTGAATCACCACAATACATGCAGAGTTTGCCATTTCGTCTTCTCTCTCTCTCTTCTTTAGAGAGAGATCCTCGCACTGAACCGATCTGCATGGGTTCTTCTTCTGAATGTGTTTCCTTAATCTTGGAATTTTCAGATTTGAATCGATCAAACAAGGAGGAAAAGACTTAACTTCTCTCCACCGCTCACTTCTTCTCTCACTCTGACGCTGATCTATTTGTAAGGCCAAATCTATTAATTCTGACACCTCAGTAGGTCGTTTGGGTATTTGCGCCAGACCATCCTTTAATTCGTCTTTGAGGCCACGATAAAAAATTGAGGCACGTTTAGCTTCAGGCTAATTGGTCTCCACTATAAGCTTGTTAAATTGCGCCAAGTAAGCTACCAAGTCTCTATTTCCCTGTCTTAAATCCAGCAGTTCATTATCAGTAATTTGAGAGACTGACCTTCGATCAAAAATGCTCAAGAATTCTTTTTAAAACTCCTCAAAGTCATACAAAATGGGATCATTGTTATTCACCAATGGCATTGACCAGGCCACCGTATCTCTGCTCAGGTAGGACAACATAAAGGCCACTCTCAACTGAACCTCCTTAAAGATTACTGGCTTACAAAGATAATGAAAGGAACATTGTGTGAGAAATGCCTGGGCCTTATGAGGATCCCCACTAAACCTTTCGGGAGCCGCTAAAGGAATAGTTGGGGACATTGCATGAATTACCTGAGTGGGAAACTCAGCAGCAGAGGAAGCTGGGGCAAAGGATTGTGACTTATTTTCCTTAGTTCCCGCCAAAGTGGCGGCAGATAAATCGTCCAGCCTCTTTCGCAGAAACTGAGTTTCCTGACTAGACCTTTTAACTTCTCCTCTAAGTGTCTTGTTTTCTGACAAAGCATCACTTAATTGTGTCTTAATCCCATCCAACACTGACACTAAGGTCTTAAAATAAATTCCCTCAGCCATCCTGCTCGGGCGGAAGTATTCTGGAAGGCACTTCAATCTGTCAAGTACCAGATTTCCAGAATCTTCAGCTTCCACAGGAGCAGACGCTTATTCCTCCAACCCACACCAAAATACCAAGGTCATATAGATCCAGGCATCAAAGTGGGGGAAAGGGGATTGGGAGTAAAGAGAAACACGCCACGTCTTCCTTCTGCTGACTGGACTGCCTTCTTTTCTTTTAGTTTTCTTCGTCTATGTGTCTTCTTCCTGTAAAACATCAATTCTAGCAGTTTCTTCCTATAACTCTACTCAACTTTAGTTTAATTACCTGTCCTAGCTGCGTGGCTAACTGTTCTCTTGAAGTCTTCTCTTTTTACATGGGACTGCTGTCTAATTCTTCTTAGCTTAAGCAGTTCAATTAAGACACAGATACAGTTATTCCTCATGCATTTTGTCTAAAACTCCATCTCTCTCTATCACTAGGAAAACTATATTACCTTAATGCACCTTGTAATAACTTATATGTCTCTCAATCCTATCAGATAAGTATGAAGAATTCAATTAAGATTTCCACGAAGTAACTAAAGGAATGAGTATTACTCTTCTTTATAGGTGGTAAGTACCATATATATATATATATATATATATATATATATATATATATATATATATATATATATATATATATATATATATATATATATATATATATATATATATATATAACAACAATTACTTCCTTTATAACCGGGAGGTTTACCAACAGCTCAGAGGAGTGGCTATGGGGGCATGCTTCTCTCCCACCTACGCATGTTTACATGTGGGGTGGTGGGAGGAGCATGTCCTCAAAAGAACACTCACTGATTGTTTCCCCAATTGCTTGATACATTTTTGGCGATTCATTGACGACATTTGTATGATTTGGAGAGGGTCGTTGGAGTCAGCTAATGAATTCGTCAATAGGATAAATGTCAATGATCTTAATCTACGTTTCACCTCACAGATCAGCACACAACGTATCCAATTTCTTGATGTAGAAATTTACATTGAGAATGGTGGGCTACATACCCGTTTGCACAGGAAAGCCACAGCGGGCAACGCTATATTGCACGCAAGTAGCTCCCATCCTAACCATCTGATTAGAAGCATCCCTTATGGGGAGTTTCTGAGGATGAGGAGGATTTGCAGCACCTCAACAGATCTGGACAAATGTCAGAATGAGGCTCTGGAAAGATTTCGTGCTCGAGGGTATGATGTCGCCCTGTTATTAGAGGCAAAAGACAGGGCTAACCAACTGGACAGGGATAATTATCTGGCCTCTATTAATGTGGACGTTACATCTAGTCCAGTTGAGAGGGAGGTTGAGACAGAGAGCAATAACATCAGTTTAATAACAACATTTAATGAAGAACACAAAAAAGTGAGAGGAATCTTGAAAAAACATTGGCCCCTGTTGAAGACAGACATTAGTTTAGCCCCACTCATACCAGCTGAACCAGGGGTGGTGTTTAGAAGAGCTCCGTCCATGAGGGACATGTTGGTCAAATCTAGTCCAGAGGTAGTAATGAAACCTCATCGGATCTCCAACAAATGCGGCTTTTTTAAATGTATATCTTGCAGAGCATGCAAGTTCGGTGTAAATACCAGCGAGTACTGCTCTGCTTTTGACCCGAACCCCATTAAGATCAGGGATCATTTCACCTGCCGCACGGACTTTGCAGTGTATGTGCTCCAATGTACCTGTGGACTCAGGTACGTTGGTAGTACGAAACTACAGGCTTTTAACCGCATTTTGCAGCATCTACGAGCTGTGGTCAATTCGGATGGTAATTATCCGGTAGCCCGGCATTTTGAATTGGTTCACAATAAAAATCTAAACGAACTGAGGTATTTCATCATTGATGCGGTGCCCAAGAACATTAGAGGGGGGAACAGGGAGAAAGCGTTGAGACAGCTTGAAAGTAAATATATCTTGTTGTTAGATACCAGAATCCTGAATGGATTAAACACGGGGGAGGACCTTTATTGCTTCCTACAGTAGGGTGCAGTAATGGGAATACTGAAATCCTAGCTGCCATAGCACCAACTTTTATGAATCTGTTTGGGCAGGGGCAGAACAACTTATAGCATTGGGTACCCCTGTTTGACCCCGTATCCCTTCAAGCTGTCAACAAATCATGTAATGGGCACTATGCCATAATATTTACCAGATGTCATACCCCTGTTTGACCCCGTATCTCTCCTAGCTGTTATTAAATCATGTATGGGCACTTTGCCAAAATGTTTACTATTTGCCATATTACAAGCTGTGTCTAATTTGGTTTTCAGCGTTGATAATATTGCCCAATGCATTTACTTCTGTTAGTGGGTGGCATGTAACTCTTCATAAATAGAGAATTAATTAACGTGCCATCACCATTGCACTCCCCATATATATATAAGTCGGAGACTTGGTTTTATCAAGCACAATTTTGCACATTAGCACTATTTTGCACCTTTTTGAAATAGCATATTTTGCACGTTCCCTGTAAAATGAGACTTTAGTATCAATTTGAGACTGTATATTCAAAATATGGAGTAAGTCAAGGATTTGATTGGCAATGCACTTTAATCCATGGGTAACAGTATGGAATGATATATTTTGTAAATAATGTGTAAATATATCAATTTGCCTCTTCAAGTGTACATATGTATATACTAATATGAATTTACTTTGCCTTTTGTATATGGACCAATGTAAGTTGTTAATTGGGTTTTAGACAATATCTCCGATCATACAGTATTTTTTCTATGTCTATGTTTTGCTTAAGTCTCATTGGGGACACTCACAGTATATAAAATGCACTTATTGGTTCTTTTGGTCATGTGATCAAGGCTGCCGTGTTGCAGCCGAAACGCGTCATGCTGGGGACAGAAGATCAATAAACCACCTTTAAATTGAAAAAAAGCGCAGTTTTTGTGGTCTGTACCTACGTCGAGGAGTCGGTATCTATGCCGATGAGTAGGAGTTGGAACGGATATATATATATATATATATATATATATATATATATATATATATATATATATATATATATTATTCTTTTTCAATCCCAATATGACATACTGGAGGGCAGACTCATTGAGAACTAAAGTGAGTCATAATGAAATCAGCACGATAAGATCCAAGACCAGTAACATCCAAGGTTTCTTTACATGTATGAAATGTAAAGCGTGCAAATATAGCTCTAACGTGAAAAAGGTATTTTTCCCAGTAGAGGAGAAAGAAAAGAACATCGGGAAACATCTAACATGTCTCTCCGAATACTTTGTATATATTCTGGTATGCCCTTGTCCCAAAAAATATGTTGGGAGCACAATGTTCCCGGCCAAAATACGAGTCCTTCAACATATGAGGGCTATCCAGAATAAAGATCAAACCTCCCCTGTGGCTCGTCATTTTGAGGAGTATCACAAAAGCAATCGGGATCTCCTAAAATTTGTTGTCATTGACAAACTTTCACCAATGCCAAGAGGAGGGGACAAAATCCTCAAATTGAGACAGTTGGAAAATAGATATATTATCAATCTAGATACCTTGATCCCTGGAGGCCTCAATTCTGAAGAGGAAATGTTCTGGCATCTGGGAGACAGGTAGACTTTGCCTGACCATGAAGGGTTTTTTCAGTATTTGTCTGTTTATATCTCTTTCTGCATCATGTCATCTGTATATAATGTAAATACACTTACATGAGTCTCCTGCGAGAACTTGTTTTTAAACAGTTATCAATTGATTTATTGTTTTTCACATGTTTAATTCATTTGGGGAAAGAACAGGGCACTGTTAGAAAGTCATTTGAAGTCATCATTACAGGTGTTATGCATGGATATTAGCATTGACAGGCATATTTGCTTTGTCTTTTCCCCTTTTCTGCAGAGAGCTGTGGAGGAGTTTGATTGCTGAGAGACATTCTTAAAGCTTTATTAATTTGGACTCTGGCCATGATACCTTCCCACTGGGGTAGCAGGATGTTCTCAGATTCATTTCTTCTGGTCTGCTCATGCGTTTCTCTTCTTTCTCTAAATCTACAATTTGGAGTTTATGATTTGCTTTGTTACCTAATCCACTGGGAATTTAAGTGATTTACACATACATATCAGGCACTTGCGCTATATAAATTGGTTGTAAATGCTGGGCATTTCAAGAGAATAGCTAATCTTGCATTGTATTTTTATTTGAACATTATCAGCAACTAGATAATTTGATGTGTATATAACATTAATTTTTGAATTCATATAGATATTGTCTTCTATGAATTTCAGGTCCTGCAGCAAACAGGGTGCAAATACTACAGCAATCGAAATATTTATTTTCTTGAGCAGCAAACACAGTATGGTTGACATTTTTCTTTACATGTGTTTCAATAACGTTTTACTATGCCCAAACACCACTATAAGATGGCCACCACAATTTGACTTTTGTCCTTTGTTAATGTTTTCACTGAGGTAATCACGTGTGCATTAGTGTTTTTTTTAAAACTTTATTTATATGTGTTTTGAACATTACTCAACTACCCGTGATCAAGACGACTGGTTCGCTGAAACGCGTTGGGCTGTTTCATGTATCTGTGTGTGGAACCGATGTAAAATAAATATCATCTTTGCAAGCACACCCGACTGTTCGAGTGATTGACGTGCCACCTGAATGGAGTGCATCGGCACAGTCTTTACTGTGCTTTGTGAACCACAATATATATATATATACTTGATGAAACTTCTGCCTAAGAGTTGTCTCTTGTGCTAAACGTCTGTGGTACACAGAACACTTAAGTCTCTTCCCTATGAGTTGCTTAACCAAAAATTACTAGAAACAAGTCTCTTGTGCTAAACTTCTGTGGAATTCTTGAGTCTCTTCCCTATGAGTTGCTTGACCAAAAATTACTGGAACCGATATTTCTCTCATATCATGTTTTCCAATCTTTATTTGTCTCAAAACAAGTCTCTGTAGTTTAATATTGTCCTTAAACTACTCTCATAACTCATTCCTTCACCTTGGTACGAGAGTCTGCTAAACTTTTGTACTGAAGAGAATTCAATATGACTAGCTGGAGTCCGTTACTCAAAGGGACAAAAAGGTTCAAAGAAATATCCGAAATCTCACTTACGGCAGCCGCAGTAATGCTACCGTTTCTCAATGGGTTCCTGTGTAAATACTCACAGACCCCAAAACGATGTCAAAACGTCTCTGGAATCAGAAAAGAAACATCGGCAAAAGACGCGACCGTTTCTTGTCAGGAATTCAGCTGAAGTGCGCGGTTACACAATCATCGAACCGCGAACACAGCTGCGAACGTTGCACGGTCATAACACTAGACCGGCATCAACTGCAAACAGTGGCGGCCATCTTAGAATTCCGCCCCAGTTGCGTCAGTAATCTCTTAAACAGCAGGGAAGACCTTCGTTTAAATAAAGATCTATTAGATATAAAATGACGACTCTGATGAATCTTTTTAACAGCAGAGAGTTGCTGGTGATTAACCAGGGAATGTGTCTGCCCAATACTGACACCGGTCTATTTAGAGTATATCAAGTGATTTATTTAAACAGTTGGCCCAAAGGTTCTTCTGTAAACTGAAGATGTGTCAGAGGGCTGATTTCAGTGTATTGGGTGGGGCCTTGATGATCCTATAGTAGTATTTTAGGAAGGCGCTCATGTTAGACTACATTTGGCTCTTCAAGCCGTGTTCCAGTCTGAGAATGCAATCTCTTGCATACTTGGGCCGCCTACAAATTCCCTTGTATGGTTTAAGCTGCAGTTTATCTGTTATTTTATTAAGTTGTCTTGGGAAAGCTTCTTGACCGAAGTTACTTGAGGGTAGGAGGGATGCACTGAGTACTCGTCATATTGGTACTGAGGAGGGCCTCTCTAATATTCTATGGAGCTGACTGAGTCTGGCGATAATCAGGTCGGCCTTTGCTTTGAAGTGGCTCATTTGAGTTTTAGTTCCTACATTTGCGGCCAACCACACACACAAATTATTGCATTATTTTTTCCATTTGATTTTCAGAGGGTCCAGGCTTCAGTCTTGGTTGACTGTCTTAGTCATCCTCTCAAAGACTATGACTTTTGTCTTTGTCGCATTTGCTGTCATTTTGTTTACTTGTTGTGCTTATGGAGGGTTTTTAGTGCTGTCTGGATCCCAATTCTGGGGTGGTCCAGCAGATTAATGTCATCTGCGTATTGGAGTAGCGGGACCGTAACATCTCCAATTTTTGGTGAAATCAGGTTGGCATGTTATACGGTCAGGGTCATATCTGCGGTATAAATTAAATAACAGGGTAGCAAGGATACAGCCTTGCTTTAGTCCATTGTTGGTTGGAATCTTCCTTGTTGTGACCATCTGGGATAGCTTGACTTTCGCCCAGGTCGAAGTTTATAGTGACATTATTGCTTGGAGCAAGTTGTTTGAGGTGCCCCAGCTTAGTAGTTTTCTCCATAGATTATTCATATCCACCGAGCCGTACACAGTGGAATAGTCAACAAAGCATGATTAGAGGGAGAGTGACTTCTGGCTGAAGGCTTGGTGAATTAAGTAGGACAGTGCAACTATGTTGTTCGTAGTTGAGGAGTTCATCCTGAAGCAAGTTTGGGCGAAAGGAACCATCTTATTTGCTTCTGCCCAGTACTCCAATTCTTTTAAGAGGACAGAAGTATTTGCCTGTTCTTCGATGTCAAGAAGGGCGATAAGGCAATAGTTAGCTGGGTCCAGCCTGTCTCCCTTCTTGAATACTGGATGTAAGCAATTGAGTCATTGATATCTGCCTCTTCGGCCATGTCCAGTATTCGAGCCAAAGGGCCCAAGACATCCAATAGATGGTCCTGACATTGCTTCAGGCACTATTCCAGACCCTTTATTGAGTCCTTACCAGACTTGAATAGAAATGTAATTAGTTCTGGGTCCAAGTTAGGCATCTGGCAGGCCTTGTCATCTAAGAGAGGCCTGGGCCATTCTGCCTGCATTAGGTTTTGTTGTTGCACCTCAAGAGGTCTCCTAACCTACTGCTTAATGAATTACGCCACGTGAGTAAGTGGCCACCACTCAGAGCTGCATGGGTGTTTGATCGCATCTGGGCTAAACATGTCTTTTCCCAAAGGGTCCTTAACTGGCCTAGAGGAAGAGGTGCCTTGAAAATCCTCATCCAGACTGTCAATGGCTTCTGGTCCCTCATCAGGGTCAAAGAGGAATTCATAATACACCTTCTGGTAAACAATTATATTGAATATATCCAGGGTAAGCAAGTCCTAGTGTCAGGTTTCACGGCGGGGCCCAGTCTCGAACCCTGCCTTGAGACGCCTCTGTTAATGTCAAACTACCGTTCCCATGATTCCAGGTCCGGAGTGCAACGCCCGTGTTGATGACGTTACACGCGGAAGGAACATTACCGAACGGGAAACAACAGCACCTGCCGTTGATTCTGATTGCCTTCGTGGACGGTAAGGTTGTTCCTAGAGGTTCCAGCGTATCCTTTGTTTATTGGGTGGTCTCGGCTGGTGAGTACTTCAGGAGCGCCCTGCTTCTTCCTGTGCTGGCTGCGTTTCGCAGTATTTTCCGCCCTGAGGAGCCCTCGGCTGAGGCTCCGTTCTTGAGTCTCCACGGAGGTTCGCCCTTTGCTTAGCAGTATCCTTTGTTCTCTTCCGCGGTATTGGATTGTCGGGTGAGCAACAGTCTACAGTGGAGTTTAGTTCACGGCTCCTTTCACAAGACTTACTTCCCTGCATAAGGAGTTTTCCTTTGAGAATGTCTGTCTCTTTGCCCAAATTCCCACAGGAGTAATGAAATTTCGGATGTTACTTTGTATATGACTCTATTGCCAAGAAGTGCTCAGCTAAGACTTTGGGAGTACTGTTATGCTGAAGAAGTATTCAGCATTCGTGGTTTGTAGTGTATATGCCTACTTAAGGATCAGGATCTGTTATAGCTGCGCACTTAAGCTGAAACAGGTACATGTCTGGTGAGGTAACCAGGCGTTGCAATTCCAGGGCATTGGACAATAACTATTGTCTTCATTACTTTGTTTTGTGCAACAGGGGCTTATGAGCTTCGCCTGGCTGGCTACTTACCATATTGTCCCCTGTTGAAGCCATATGAGAAATTTACTTTGGTATGTGTATCTCTACAGTGATTATTGGTTCTAGTAAATGAAAGAAGAAAACTGACAATATGGTTCTTGTGTTTTAGATTGAGCTACAAGTTCAACTATTCTGATTGCCAGGCAAAGCCAACCTTTTCTTCTTCTCCAGGTATACAGCCTTCACTTCACATTAGGGTGGGGGTATGTGAGGTGTTACTTAGTTGTGTGTTATACATCTACGTCTGTGCTTGTCTCATGGTGCCTTGTTCTCGTTTCAGCTTCCCCTCCCTGCAGCTCCTTTCCTACCCTTCCTGAAATCCCTCGCTCGATCATTCCTGTGTGTCTGTTCTCATTCAGACCCAGGGGCTGTCGAGAGGTGGACCCCATAGAGCATCATACGATCCTGAGGACTCCTGGACCTGACAGAATCAACGGCCCAAGAAAATTAGTCCTCCCGATCGTACGATACAATGTCCACTATGGATGATATCCTGGCAGCCTTGGCGCTGGTCCAAACTGAGCTACAAGCATCCAGAACGGAGACTGTTGCTCAGGGAGAACAGGTCCTGCTTCTGGTTTAGCTAGCATACATCACATAGCCACAGCAATCGAACATGATGTAGAACTTCCGTTCGAGTATCGTGAATTGGCGGAGGTGTTTAGTGAAAGAAAGGCAGAAACCCTACCACCGCACCGATCCTATGACTGTCAAATTGACTTAATTCCAGGGGCTAAGATTCCAGCGGGGCGTGTTTATGCGCTTACTGAACCTGAAACCGTACATCTCCGGGAATACTTAGACAAGCTTTTGAAGATTGGGTTTATTAGAGAATCCAAATCCCCAGCGGCCTCCCCGTTGTTCTTCATTCCGAAGGCTAATGGGGAACTTCGCGCTTGTGCGGACTACAGAGCTTTGAACGCCATTACGGTAAAGAATAAATATCCACTTCCCCTCATCAACGTATTATTGGAACATCGTCTGTACTGCAAACTCAGCAAGTGCGAGTTTAACGCTACCTCGGTGGAGTTTTTAGGAGTAATGCTCACACCCAAAGGTCAGGAAATGTCTGAGAAAAAGATTTTGGCAGTAAAGAATTGGCCCATACCAAAAACCGTAAGGGAGATCCAATGTTTCATTGGGTTTGCGAACTTTTATCGTCGGTTCATTGAGAACTTTTCTGCTATGGCATCCCCAATGACGAGATTATTGAAAAAGAAGGTGCCCTTTGACTGGACGGAGGAGGCTCAGAGGGGTTTCGATGACTTGAAGAAGGCTTTTGTTTCGGCTCCTGTGCTGGTGCACGCTGATCCCAGTCAACCTTTTATCGTGGAAGCGGACGCTTCTGATTCTGCTGTAGGAGCAGTATTGTCCCAACGTCACTCAGATACCGGCCAGTTACATCCCGTAGCTTACCTCTCTCGCACTCTGAATTCGGCGGAGCAGAACTATGTAATAGCCGAAAAAGAGTTGTTGGCAATAAGAACCGCTTTTCTGGAATGGAGACATCACCTAATGGGAGCGCGACATGTAGTAACTGTGTATACGGACCACCGTAACTTGCAATACATGGCCGCGGCCCGCCATTTAACACCTCGGCAAATGCGTTGGATGATGCATTTCGCAGACTTTGACTTCATTGTCACATACCGACCAGGAAAAGATAATCGAAAGGCGGACGCATTATCAAGGCAGTTCACCAAGACGGAACCAACTGAAGTACGGGAGGAGTCCATCATCAACCCGAAGAAGGTGATCGGCGTCACATGTACCCAAATGTTTCTCAGAAGTGTTATCAGAAATATCCAGAAAGAAGAATGGAGGAAATGGTTAAATGAACATAAAGAGTGGAATATGGTTCAGGGTCTTCCGATGAGACAGAAACAGCTTTTGTTACCCATCCAAGCATTAAGAAAACAAGTGTTCCAGTGGTGCCACAGTGCACCGTGTGCGGGCCATAATGGAATCAGCAAGACTCTGGAACGAGTACAAAGACAATTCTGGTGGCCTAACATAAGGAAGGACGTGGCTGCTTGGGTGGCTGAGTGTCCTGCTTGTAGTCAAATGAAAGTACAACACTCCAAACAATCAGGACTGCTACAACCACTTCCCACTCCTGAGTTGCCTTGGGAAAACATTTCAATGGATTTTGTGGTGGGCATGCCGAGTGATCAAGGGTGCACTGCCATCCTGGTAGTAGTCGATTACTTAACCAAAATGGCTCATTTCATCGCCTGTAAACAGGTTCCTTCTGCTAGTTTGTTAGCCAGATTAATTCTCACCAACATAGTGAGGTTACATGGATTACCCAGAGTGATAATTTCAGATAGAGACAGTCAGTTTACGGCTAGGTTCTGGAAGACATGGTGCAAGGCCTTGGGGATAACATCTAGCACATCCACGAGTTTCCATCCCCAAACCGATGGGCAAACTGAAAGGGTCAATCAAACTCTAAAACAGTACTTGCGATGTTATGTGGAGGTCACTAAGGAAGATTGGGTAGACAGATTATGGCTAGCTGAAATAGCTTATAACAGTGCAGTACATGGTTCCACCAAGCATGCCCCGTATTTCAGCACATATGGGTTTCATCCTAATTTTTTACCTTTTCACCATCCTGCCCCAGCCACCCCTGTCCCCGAAGTACAGGAAAGACTACTGCACCCAAATATGTTAAACTGTTCCATAAACGTTTCCCGAACAAACCATGTCTCTGTCAGTGTTCTTCGGGAGAGGGATGTACTGTCAGGTTTCACGGCGGGGCCCAGTCTCGAACCCTGCCTTGAGACGCCTCTGTTAATGTCAAACTACCGTTCCCATGATTCCAGGTCCGGAGTGCGACGCCCGTGTTGATGACGTCACACGCGGAAGGAACATTACCGAACGGGAAACAACAGCGCCTGCCGTTGATTCTGATTGCCTTCGTGGACGGTAAGGTTGTTCCTAGAGGTTCCAGCGTATCCTTTGTTTATTGGATGGTCTCGGCTGGTGAGTACTTCAGGAGCGCCCTGCTTCTTCCTGTGCTGGCTGCGTTTCGCAGTATTTTCCGCCCTGAGGAGCCCTCGGCTGAGGCTCCGTTCTTGAGTCTCCACGGAGGTTCGCCCTTTGCTTAGCAGTATCCTTTGTTCTCTTCCGTGGTATTGGATTGTCGGGTGAGCAACAGTCTACAGTGGAGTTTAGTTCACGGCTCCTTTCACAAGACTTACTTCCCTGCATAAGGAGTTTTCCTTTGAGAATGTCTGTCTCTTTGCCCAAATTCCCACAGGAGTAATGAAATTTCGGATGTTACTTTGTATATGACTCTATTGCCAAGAAGTGCTCAGCTAAGACTTTGGGAGTACTGTTATGCTGAAGAAGTATTCAGCATTCGTGGTTTGTAGTGTATATGCCTACTTAAGGATCAGGATCTGTTATAGCTGCGCACTTAAGCTGAAACAGGTACATGTCTGGTGAGGTAACCAGGCGTTGCAATTCCAGGGCATTGGACAATAACTATTGTCTTCATTACTTTGTTTTGTGCAACAGGGGCTTATGAGCTTCGCCTGGCTGGCTACTTACCATATTGTCCCCTGTTGAAGCCATATGAGAAATTTACTTTGGTATGTGTATCTCTACAGTGATTATTGGTTCTAGTAAATGAAAGAAGAAAACTGACAATATGGTTCTTGTGTTTTAGATTGAGCTACAAGTTCAACTATTCTGATTGCCAGGCAAAGCCAACCTTTTCTTCTTCTCCAGGTATACAGCCTTCACTTCACATTAGGGTGGGGGTATGTGAGGTGTTACTTAGTTGTGTGTTATACATCTACGTCTGTGCTTGTCTCATGGTGCCTTGTTCTCGTTTCAGCTTCCCCTCCCTGCAGCTCCTTTCCTACCCTTCCTGAAATCCCTCGCTCGATCATTCCTGTGTGTCTGTTCTCATTCAGACCCAGGGGCTGTCGAGAGGTGGACCCCATAGAGCATCGTACGATCCTGAGGACTCCTGGACCTGACACCTAGTTGTTTATTGTGCAATCAAGGACAACACTTTCTCTTGTGCTGTGGGGGGCAGCAATGTCTCTTGTAGCACTGTGGCTACCCTGGTCTCTTGTATCGCTCAGGTTAACACATAATGAGAACAGGGTCTCTATCTCTTTTTTCCTAGGCCCGGTGTTCTTGGGTCTGTCCAGATGCCTTGTTTTACCTAGGGTCATTTTTGGGTTTGCAGGTCTATCCTCATCCGATATAGAGAAATACTTCTCCTCTGAAGGAGCACTCCTCTTTCTCTTGGATATAGCGTCCTCAACTGCCTCCTTAATAGAGGTCTTGAGGCTTCACCTACCTCCAGCTGAGGCAAATCCTTATCCTCGTCCATAGCACTAACAGTTGACTATATACTAAACTATCTTTATTATTACTCCTAAGATAACAGTAATTCTTGATCTTAAATGTAGAATAATGCAGAATAATGCAAATTTTAATTAATATATTTTTTAAACTATCATAAACAGAGTGAATAGAAAAACTAGAACATCTAAAATAATCCAATCCTAAAATACCAAGCCGAAACAAAAAAAAACAATATCAGAAAGAGCCCCAATCTAAAATAATATGCCCTGCCCCGGTGGAGAAGAGACAGCTGATGAGCAAGCAAAGAAAAAAGCAATGCCGTTTACCCAACCGGCGTTTGCCATTGAAAGTGGCGTAACCATCGAAACACACCATCAGGAACTGATCCCACGTTTGTAAGTGAAAGCACTACTCATGTGCGCCACTCATATGGGCGGATCGTGCTGAGATCGGCGAAAAAACTATCAAGATGAGGAACGCTGTAGATATAAATTAGTACGAACACAATATCATGCACTGATTAAGGAGGCCAAAACTAATTTTTATACAGCAGCGATAGAAGCGGCTAATAATAAACAAAGATCGATCTTTAAAATCGCGAATGGATTTAACAACCCAAAAATATTGCTGCAGGAAACTTCCCCGTCTGAAAAACTCTGCATATAGCGGACTTTTTCGAACAAAAAAGTACAGTTACTTACCAAAGACTTTGACACCCCCGACATATTGACAACAAAAGAAGGATGTGTTTTAAGTTTACACTCGAACAGAATGGAGACCTATCGACCTATTAGTCTGGAGGAAACTCGCCAGGCTACTCTGACGATTAAGTCAGGATCGCCGTTTGACCCATGTCCCCCTACTCTCCTTCAAGCTCTGGTAGATACTGTTAACCCTGTTATTAATAACATTGTAAATGTATCATTGGCCACTGCAACTATCCCTTCGGAATGGAAACTTACGGCGGCTAAGCCTTTGCAGAAAAAACAACCAGCAGATCCCACCATTTTGTCTAATCTCCGACCCATCTCGCTACTTCCCGTGTTGTGTAAACTTACAGAAACCTTTGTAAATAAACAACTCACAAAGTTTCTTCAGGAAAACAACGTCTGTCACCCGAATCAATCAGGTTTTAGAGCCCAACACTCCACAGAGTCAGCCCTCCTGTTTACCACTGATACTATTCGAACAGCTATGGATCAGAGTAAGGTGGTTGTCCTGATCTTATCAGATCTGTCGGCAGCCTTCGACACAGTCTCACATACCATCTTGATTGACCGGCTAGTGACATCTGGCATAGCAGGAGACGTATTGGAGTGGATTAAGAACTTTTTGAGTGACAGGCGGCAAGTGGTTACCCTCGGCGATTTCTGCTCGAGGGAAAAAACACTTACGTCAGGAGTTCCTCAGGGATCTAGCCTGACCCGACGCTCTTTAATGTTTACACTACCCCCCTGATCAGGCTGATATCGTCCTTTAGGATGGATGTATTGCGTATGCAGACGATACGCAGCTTATCCTAGTCCTGGATAAAGACACCAAGGACTGCGAAGAAAATCTGAAATGCTGCTTGACGGCCACTTTTGATTGGATGGGAAAGAACCATTTGAAGTGCAATACGGGAAAAACAGAAATCCTACCTCTGGGCCCACAAAAATGACTTTATTCCTAAATTATGGTGGCCTGACGATGCAGAGGTACCACCAAACACAACTAACGCAGCACGTAACTTAGGCATCAAGTTTGATGCCAATTTGTTGTTTAAACAACAGGCGCTGTCAGTAGCTGGTACCTGTTTCAATGTCATCAAAAGTTTAAGAAAATTCTTTGACCTACTCCCATTATAAGCCAGGAAAATCGTACCAGTCGCCATTGTAACATCGAGACTTGACTATTGTAATAGTCTATATGCGGGAACCATCAAGATGGTTACTCATAAGTTGCAAATGGTGCAGCATGCAGCCGCCAGGCTGGTTTTGAAATAGCCAAAGAAATCTTCAGCGTCTACCGCATTGAACACTCTTCACTGGCTCCCAGTGGTTAAACTAGTGTTGTTTAAAGTGCTAGTAATCACCTTCAGGGCCTTCCATTCTCAAGGACCAAAGTACATAGAAAAAAGGTTCACCCGATATTGTCCATCGCGCACCCTAAGATCCTCCAATGCCAACTTGCTAGCTATCCCGACTTTTAGACTCACGTCAAGAGGTGATAAATCTCTGTCAGTCCTAGGATCCAAGGCCTGGAACAAACTTTCCCCACATCTCCGTGCTATGGAACGGGAATATGAGTTCAGAAAGGCATTGAAGACCTGGATCTTTAGTCTTCCTGACTCGTGCGCACGAGCACTAGTATGAGTATTCTGACCGTATTACTGAAAGCAGCCGGACCAGACTTTAGATCCTTCTGGTCTGTGTAGGTGCCAAGATGCTCCTTGAAGTGATAGTCGCGCAGTATAAATACCAATTTACATTACATTACATTACGTTACATCTGGGCCGCAAGGCTGAGGGTGCCCGAAAGGCGGTAGAGAAACATGCCTCCTTTTGCTCCTGTCTGAGTTCCCGTACAACAGACAGGAGGCTCACCAGGAGTGGGGAGGCCGCGAGGGGAAGCGACGAATCAGAAGACTCGTGAAGGTCAGGAGCTGAACATGCACCATGCGTGTGCCAGACAGCACCTTTTGTAACTGGAAGAAGTTGTCAGGCATCGGCTATTATATTGAAATCTGTCTCTCAAGAATCGGCATAGAAGTGGTTAAAGAACATAAGAAGAGGGGAAAAAACATCTTATGTATCGCTAAAGGACGATACTACATGCTAATATAATTAGATGGCCAACATAAGTGGACAAATAAAATGAAATGCTCGTATTAGAAATAAGAGCCTACTCCAAAAATTGAAATAGCTCCATTAACATCTATGTATTAACACAACATACATAGCAATTATAATGCAGATATAATTCTGTTTTAAGTAAATGTTCAGGAGACAAAAAGTATGACTTATATGTCTGAGGGAGCAGCTAATAAAAGGGGAATATGGTTGTTGCAATGATCATATATGCTGTACCATAATTCCAGAATGGAATATTTTACTTTATAATGTATGTTTGTTCTTTAAATGGCTGCGTGTTGGCAGCCTCCGGTCTTGTAATGAAATCTAGGATTGACTGAAAATCCACTTCATGTCATGGGACCCAGCTGAGCCATCTGAATTAGTGTTAAACCCTATTGATGGTTTTACGGTAGAGATAGTAACGTCAAAAGCACATTTTGTGCCAATGCGCAACATCCACTTTTATTGACTAAAAACTCTCAGAATGAAGGCTTCTAACAGTTCACTATAATAAAAAGTACAGTCAGTTATAACTTTAGACAAATATGTAAACTATACTGAACAGTAAATCATTTGGAACCAAAACCATTTTATTAACCAGATGCGCTCATTATTTCTCCATTACGTGTGGAGCAGAGATTTGTAGCAGATGTTTCACCTAAAGCTGCGAGCGAGTTATCTGTGGGGAAAAATAAATTAAACTGACTGCTGCTCTCAGCATTTGTACAGCTACCCGAAGGTCTCGGCGTTTGTACACATAAGAGCACACAGTGATTGTAAAGCTGTGTAATGCCTCAAAGAAGCAAAGATATCCAAAAACATTTAATTAAGTCCCGGAAAGTATTGCTATTAGTATCAGCATTATTATTATTTCATTAAAACAAGACACAAAATAATGTGGAAAATTACATTTATATTTGGTTCATCTTTATTAATGTGAATGAGGATAAAAAATATCAAATTTTAAAGAAAGAAATCAGATATGATGGGCTAGAGATATGCTTCCTTTAGCATGTGTAGGAAGGCTGGGCAAACAAAAGGCATGGGAGAGGGTATTTGGACATGCTTAGGCTCTTGAACATGACTTCAGCCCATGTTTTACAGACGTAAATGCTACACATGGGGACAATCAACCTCTTACTCAGTAACAGAGAGGAGGCATTGAAGTCAAATATTGCCATGAAGACATCATTACAGTACCCGTCCTTCATGAAACTGCTGGCTGTACTTCATTTTACTGGGGCGTGGGGTGGCCATGGCAAAGTATGTCATCCACATGGCATATCATAGGCACCTTTTTAGAAGGTTCTGCAGGCAAGTGGTTGGCTCACTTTGATCTAAATGCCCCAGTCAGTACATCATGCCCTCGCCAATGCTAAGGCAAAGTTATATTCCACTTGGGCTTGTGAAATGTACACCAGAGGATATACTTCTTCACCTATGCCTTGTACCATCAAGGGCAACAGAACAAGTCTAACTGAATCAGGAACAGCAAAATATCATCAACAAACAGATGGTGTGTGACACTGATGTTGTGTTCACCCAACACTGCACACGCTTCCCAGGAGCAAACCACACCTCCATGATCCTTCAGAATAGCAATTCAATTCAAGTGTTTTTGTAGAGCGCAAAGCTACCCGACCGGCCTCCCAGTGCTAATAGCACATCCACCATCTAGCACCTGCATAAACATTTGACTAAAACTGGACTTCAGAAGAGATGGGTTTTTAGTAGTTTTCTGAAGAAGACTTTGAAATCTAAGGGCAGCGGGAAGGATGTTCCAAAGTTTGGGGACAAGATATGCAAAGGAGCAGCTGCCGCTTCTCACTCTATTAACCTTAGGTACCTTCAGATGCCCATGCCTACTGGACTGAAGAAGCCTACATGGAGCATAGGGGGTGAGTAAATTCTGGTTGATGAGCAGGCCTTTACCATGGAAAACCTGACGAGCAATGCAGAGCACCTTGAACGGAATTCTTTTTTTAACTGGTAGGACCTGCTGGGCTGCTACGGCTGAACTGGCTGATTGATCCTTGGGTATTTTGTGAAGGATTCTTGCTGCACCATTCTGGACCGCTTGAAGTCTTTTTTGTCACTTTTTTGGGACTGCCTACATTTTCCATAGGCTAGATGTGAACTGGTTTAGCCATGCACGACCACCCTCCCAGTGAATGGTGGTAACATATGTAAGAATTTCCTGAGGGATATCAGAATGCCAAAACAAGACACAGCTAGTTTTTCCATAGTGGATTTGTTGTTTATCCAAAAAAACAGGCTTTTTACTGCCTAGGCAGGCTCAGGTATTTCTCCTAATTGTTCTGATTATGATTATTCCATAAAGAAAACAAAAGGGGGAGATGGAGGGAAAAGGAGAGGACTCGTACTCCAAACTATTTTCAAATGACCAAAAAGAGTTACTCCAAGGATGATAACAACAAATGTCAGCTTCGCTGTGGGAAGGAAAAGGCTTTTCCTTTTAAGTAACCCTCACCCACCAGGGTTACCCCTTGGTGGCAGACTTCATCGTATGGTTCATCCCTAACCTGCTATGGAAAGGGGCGAGCTGCGACCAACGGGTATGTGGGAGCACTAACAGAATGTTACTCCTATACACCTTCGCTGGTTGTAATGATATTGGAGTGGGGCTCCAGAGCCACGGGTGAATGGATAATCCCACAATGAGGGAGTAACCTTGTTGAAAGTATGACTGCAGACGACCCTTCTTCCCCGATTTGGACTCATGAGTCCTGACTAGGGCTTTTTACATAAAAATTAGAAGAGATAAGAACAGACCAATTAGGTGCTTTATACCTTTATCTTAATCTATATTTTTTCATTATATCTATAATTTTGTACTTATTAAGAGATTTGATGACTGTAGGAGTGGTAAGAAGGAGTAACTCCGTTAGGTCCTGAAGAAAAGCCTTGGGGTTGGGCTTGAAACTAGTTGACCAGAGAAACGATGGGTCATATACCCTCAGTTTCTCACCATTCCAACATTTTTATCATATTGACTAGGGGATTGGATAAATGAATCCTTTTCCCACTAATCAGATATTTTTAAACCCACCTTTTACACAAAAAATCCACTCCAATATTATTACAACCAGCGTAGGTATATAGGAATAGCATGATTGTTCCAACCTTCTTGACCTATTGTTACCGACCACAAGCACTTCCATTTTGTCACCATTACGTTTCAGGCTACTTGTGGACATCCAGTGTGTAACCTCTTCAGGCATGAGTTAAGTTGGGTGGAAGTTCAACTGACATTAAGTGTAAGAGCCATGATGAAATGTGTATCATCTGCATATGACACTACAACTAATTTATTTATTTATTTTTGAAACTTGTAAAGCGCCCAAATGCCCAAGGGCGTCTCGGCACTGCGTACAGTGGAGTGATGAGTGGGTTATTGGTTAAACAACCAGAGGCCAGATGTAGGAAGGCTATTACCGGTCGGTAACGGCCGAAATCGGCTGTAACCGACCGGTAATAGGCTTTTCCTATGTAGGTGGTATATTTACCGATTCGGTAAATAATGAATCAGTATTTACCGAATAGGTAAATTAGATGTAGGAAGCACTTTAAAGAGTGCTTCTGTGCTTACAGGATTCGTTATTTACCACCAACTATTAGTTGGTGGTAAATAACAAATACCTCTGTAAATGCAAATCTGTGCATTTAGACCTGTGCCATGTGACAGACATACATGCCCTTAGGGCATGTATGTGTGCCACATGTGCACACAAGTACTATTCAGGGGTGCAACAGGGTGTCAAAGTGACACCCTGCCACCCATGACTCTTTCCCTATTTTACTGAGTCGGTAATTACCGATTCGGTAATTGACATTCATTCCTATGAGCCTCCGGGCCCATAGGAATGTATGGCAATTACCGAATCGGTAATTACTGAATCCTAACGATTCGGTAAACTTTGCCAAAATATTACCTACATACCTACATAGGATTTACCGATTCTAAAATACCGAATAGGTAAAATTCAGTATTTTAGAATCGGTAAATCCTATTTACCTACATCTAGCCCCAAGTCTTTATTTTTCTTCTAAAGGCTAACAGAGATTGACAGGATCTGATCTCCAACGGGAGAGAGTTCCAGAGTTTTGCGACTGCGACAACAACGCGCTGATCGCCCCAAGAGGCAGTTTTAGTACGAGGTACTGTATGATGAAATGCATTGGAGGATCGTATTGGCCTGTTGGGAATGTGGAAGGCTAGGCATTTTATTAGGAACTGGGGACCTAAATTACGGGAGGCTTTATAGGCAATGCATAATGCCTTGAATTTAATTTGGTTCCTCACCGGCAGCCAGTGATATCTCTTGATGAAATGTGAGATGGACTTGAATTTAGGGGTTCCTGACAGTATTCTAGCTGCCGCATTCTGGACAGATTGCAGTTTTTGAATAACCCTGTTCTGTGCATTGGCAAAGAGTCCATTACAGTAATCTAAAGATGACATCACCAGTGCACTGACCAAGGTCCCACCTGCATTTAATGGGAGATACGGCAAGATCTTTTTATTTATTCGGAGTTTATGGAACAAGGCTGAGACGACTGCATTAGCATCGGGTGCAAAAGTCAGTTTGTCGTCAAATGTAATGCCTAGATTCTTGACCTTGGTAACAGGGTTCGGTGGGTAGCCCGAGAGCCGATGGCCACCAAGAGCTGGACCAGATGGGAGGCAGCTCACCAAAGATCATGACCTCCGTTTTTTCGGAGTTTAATTTAAGACAATTGCTGGCCATCCAACTACTGATGGCCAGAATGCCTTTTTGGAAGCTAGCTGCAACCCTTTCTCCGTTGTTGTTTATGGCGAGCACCAGCTGTGTGTCATCAGCGTACGATGTTAGGCCCATCCCATATGCCTTGATGACACATGGATGTTAAAAAGATTCGGACTTAGGGATGAGCCTTGCGGAACACCGCACGGTAATGTCATCTGGGCAGAGTGGAAAGTGCCCAGCGTACCATCTGGATCCGATTTGTGAGAAAGGATGACAGCAGGTCTCTTGCTTTGTCCTGAATGCCCATCGCAGTGACACGGTCGATCAAAGTATTATGATCGACTGTGTCAAATGCAGCGGAGAGGTCCAGCAGAATGAGAACTGCTGTGCCTCCCTGGCTCAGAATGAGTCTTATATCTTCTGTTGCCTTGATTAGCACGGTCTGGGTGCTATGAACCTTACGAAATCCAAATTGGGTGTCATCTAACCGATGGTGGTCTTCTATAAATTTGGAAATTTGATTGTTCATCACTTTTTCAACCACTTTGGCCAGGAATGGCAGACTAGCTATAGGCCTATAGTTTTTGGTGTCATCCGGATCCAGATGAGATTTTTTTAATAGAGGTTTTAGTATGGTGTTTTTCCATGCGGTTGGATATATCCCAGAGGAGAACATTACGTTGCAGATCTCTATTAATACAGGAGCTATTATTTCAGTGACAGGTACAAGAACAGCTGGTGGGCAAGGATCATTAGCTGAACCAGATTTGATAGTAGCCATAGTGTTAGTGATTTGGGCTGCATTGACTTTTTCAAATTGCACTAAGAAGTGAGCTGGAGCATTTGTAGATATTGGCTGATTAGATGGATTTCTTAGGGCAGAGAAATTAGCATAAATATTATTTACTTTGTCATAAAAATAGTCCGCTAAGGAATTACGCAATGATTGTGAGGGTGCAGGGATTGCTTCTGACACTTGATGTGATATCTTAGTGACTACTTGGTAAAGTTGTTTAATTGAGTTCTTTGCCAATTCAATCTGCGCTGTATAGTATGTGCTTTTTGCTTGCATAATCATTGATTTATATTTAGCTAATTCATTTCTTATACCAAAGTTTTTGTTTGTTGGCATAAAATATATGCCAGTGTCTTTCCTGATTTCTAAATTTTTGCTTTTGTTCTCTAAGTGAGTTCGTGAACCAGGGAGCTGATGGGGAGCTTCGATTTTTAGATATAGTTTTAGTTAGCACCAACACATTCATCGCATTAAGCAGCCAGCTGGTATATGCTGTTGAGGCTATGTTTGGATCAGCCGAAACATCAGGTTGAGTAGAGGACAAGTGTGTCGTCAGCTGTTGATTGACTACATTTTTCCATGCCTTGAATGCAGCCGGCTCATTCACAGGCGCGTTAGTGGGCGAGTTGTTATCAAGTAGTATGTTAAATATAACAGCATGGTGGTCGGACCAAGCTAAAGGCAGGATTTCTTTTATAAAGATGTTTTTAGAGTTGTAAAAAAGGCCATCTAACTTGTGACCAGCGACATGAGTACTTTCTGAGACTAGTTGTAATAGGGCCACCGATTCAAGATCTGCTAATAGGGTACTGGTGTCCTTGTCATATACATTTTCAAGGTGAAAATTAAAATCACCTAGAATTGTAAAGGTGCGTTCAACTGCTATGGATACCACCACATCACTAAAGGTGGTCAGGAATTCCATCCTAGTTCCAGGAGGTTGATAGAGTAGAATACCTTTAAAGATTTGGGAGGTGATCAGATATTGCTTCGCAGGTTGTCAAAGGAGCGTGGAGTATCTTAGTTGCAAACTTACTGCGCGAAATTATTGCTAGCCCACCCCTTTTTTTATCTACTCTGTCCTGTCTCAAAGAGTTATAGCCTTCATGGGTGGTCACTACCAGATCTGGTTCTGATGCCAAATCGGTCCATGTTTCTGTAAAAAACAGAAGATCAATATGGTGATCATTGATAAGGTCTGCTATCTCTTCTTCATGTTTGCCCAATGAGCGGGTGATAAGGGCAGCTACTATATTAATTCCCTTTTTGTTGTTAGTACCTTGAATGGTATTGGTGTCTGAATTTAGATCGATGGCAGGTTTAAAATGACAGTGAGTGCAGGCTTTTGTCTGCAATTTAAACGGGCCGTCTAGTACAAGCTGAGTGCATGCTCTATTGAATGTTGGACGTAGTTGTAAGAGTTCCGTGCCTGAATATGATTTCATAGGGGCTAGGTGCTGCCGGCCAGGAGCGGACGGGGGCAGACAGGCTTGCCCGATGCGTGCGTCCGTTGCGCGTGCGTGCTCTGTGTGCACTAAATACTGGTAGTGGCACCAGAGACTGGAGCGCTGACCCCAGCATCCGGCGGAAGTAACAGAGATCTCCCAGAAGCCCTCCAATCAATCGGCACAAGCCGTGTCGGACCGAGGCCAAGGAGAAGGAAATGTGAACAGCCGATAAATGCAGGTAAATAGACTGTCTATAGGATTGTCACAAGCAACGTGCAGAATGTTAAAATAAATCATAAAAAATAACGATTAAGATCTTCGTGAAAGTACGAGCAGCTAGCAGCTTCTATGATGCTTACAGACTACCGCGTCCACTGCGCATGCGCGCTCTGTGTGCACTAAATACTGGTGGTGGCGCCAGAGATTGGAGCGCTGACCCCAGCATCCGGCGGAAGTAACAGAGATCTCCCAGAAGCCCTCCGATCAATCGGCACAAGTCGTGTCGGACCGGGGCCAAGGAGAAGGAAATGTGAACAGCCGGTAAATGCAGATAAATAGACTGATCCATGTGAACATATGATTTCTGCATTGGGGATAACATAGAGATTAAAAATTGTGGGACTCAGTGAGGAGCCCTGTGGAACTACACATCATAGAGGATGGGTGGCTGAGTGAAGTGCATCTTGACACTCCTGAAAGCTCCATTTTTCAAGAAGGCTTCCAGCCATTTTATGATATCCTCAATAATTCCGACTCCTTCATCCTCTGGATAAGGGAAGGATGTGACACAGTGACACAGGCTGCACTTAGATCTAACATGATCATGGCTGTTGAGCCACCTTGGTCCTGAATTGAACAGAGTTCCTCAGTGGTTAAAATCAGTGTGGTCTCTGTGCTACAGCCTGATATAAAGCCTGTCTAGGTGGGATGGAGATTGTCATAAGTTTAAAGAAAACTAGAAAGATGTTTATTGACATGTTGTCCAGTGCTTTACTTACTACAGGAAGCAGTGCAATGGGCCTTTAGCTTTCTGCTAGAAGGAGATGAGCTGTAGCCTTTTTTGTAGTTTTACTATGACATGTTTCCATGCTGGGGGAATAGAGCCACTTGCCAGGGAGTGGTTCAGAATAGCCATAGGAATCGGCAAGAGGGCATTGCCGCCCTGACCTAAAATATCCAGAGAGATGGGATCCAATAGTGATCCTGATTTGATAGATTTAAGGGTGGATTCAATAGTTTCCTGACTTAGTGCAGGAAAAGCAGACACAGTGGGGCCTGATCATTGCTATTCTGGAGCGGTAACATTAGATATGAGAGATATAAGCAGAAGATTCAGAATTCTATTAACTTTATAGTGCAAAAAGTTATCAAGCATGTTGCAACGTTCTTTTGAGGGGGTGGGGGCTGTGTAACAGGAGGGTAGATTCATGAGATTGTTTGGCACACTAAATTAGGGGCCTTCTCTATTTTGTTCCTCAAAGTGAGCTATTCTGGCCTGTCTTATGGCTTGTTTGTAATTTCTATGGCTGATCTGTAGCTATTTTTACTGCTTTTGTTGTATGATTTTCACCATTATCTTTCCCTTTTTAGCTTCTCTTTTAACAGAATCAACATTTGGGGTGTGCCAAAAGGCCCTCCCTTTTGTCTGATTAGATTTTAGGGGTCTGCAGGGACACAGGGCTCCAGTGTATTTTACAGCCATCTCTCAAACATATTAGTGGGAAATGTTTCAATGAGAGTGTCTGTCCCTTCCCTGACATTGAGATTTGCCTAGGTTTTTGGGAGGGGGACTGCTCGGCTATTGTTTCAGGGATTCAAGCCATAGAGGGACGATGTAGTGGTCAGACCTTAACATAAGAATTATGTCATCTGTCGCCAAATTATTGAGTTTCGTAAGTACAGGGTCTAGAAGATGAGCTCGACTAGATCACTGAAATAATATCGAGAGACAGAATATGGACCATCAAGAATATCGTTGACAAAATATCGACTGATAAAATATCGAGTTTCTATCTACAAACAGGTAAGTACAAAAATATTGAGTTAAAAATATTGTTTACAAAAATATAGTTTTAAAAAATATCGACTTTACTAAAAACAATGTTAAATTAAATTAATATTAAAAATGAATTACTAAAATATACTTACAAATACTTAAATTAACTTATAATAATTAAATATTTAATGAAAGTAAAAAAAAAATGTAATTCTTATTTCTTAAAACATATATATATAGTAACAAAATAGAATTAAATAATAGACAATATTATTAACGTACAATAACAAAAGTGTAAAAATTACTATTCCCACTCCAGTGGGTGCAACAGTAGGGAAAGCGTTGGAAAGCGTAGGGGTAAAAATTACTATTCCCACTCCAGTGAGTGCAACAGTAGGGAAAGCGTTGGATAGCGTAGGGGTTAAAATTACTGTTCCCACTCCAGTGGGTGCAACAGTAGGGAAAGCGTTGGATAGCATAGGGGTTAAAATTACTATTACCATTCCAGTGGGTGCAACAGTAGGGGAAGCGTTGGATAGCGTAGGGGTAAAAATTACTATTCCCACTCCAAAGAGTGCAACAGTAGGGAAAGCGTTGGATAGCGTAAGGGTAAAAATTACTATTCCCACTCCAAAGAGTGCAACAGTAGAGAAAGCATTGGATAGCATATAGGTAAAAATTACTATTCCCACTCCAGTGGGTGCTACAGTAGGGAAAGCGTTGGATAGCGTAGGGGTTAAAATTACTATTCCCACTCCAGTGAGTGCAACAGTAGGGAAAGCGTTGGATAGCGTAGGGGTTAAAATTACTATTCCCACTCCAGAGGGTGCAACAGTAGGGAAAGCGTTGGATAGCGTAGGGGTTAAAATTACTATTTCCATTCCAGTGGGTGCAACAGTAGGGAAAGCTTTGGATAGCGTAGGGGTTAAAATTATTATTCCCACTCCAAAGAGTGCAACAGTAGGGAAAGCGTTGGATAGCGTAGGGGTAAAAATTACTATTCCCACTCCAGTGGATGCAACAGTAGGGAGAGCGTTGGATAGCGTAGGGGTTAAAATTACTATTCCCACTCCAGAGAATACAACATTAGGGAAAGTAAATATTTCATATATTATTCAAAAATCTAAAAATGAATATCTAATAATAATTAATTAAAAATAAATACAAAATGTATCTAATATAATAATTAATATTTTAAAATTACTAATTAACAATAATTATTTCAATTAATCACCTATTAATACAAATTAATTAAACATTAACAATTAATTATTTAATAATTAAAAATTATTTTACAATTATTTCCAATTAAATAAATTTTAATTAATTTAATTATTTAATTAATTATTAATAAATTACTTCCCACCTTATTCCCCTATAAACCCACAACCCGCTACAGAAATTAAATAAGTAAAATTTACATAATTACCAATTAATCAATTAATAAAAATTAATTAACAATTATAATTAAATTAATTAACACATATAAATTAATTAACAATTAATTACTAATTACTATCAATAAATAAATTTACATAATTAATTAATTATAATTAAATTACTTCCCACCCTTTTCCCCTATAAACCCACAACCCGCTACAGAAATTAAATAAGTAAAATTTACATAATTACCAATTAATCAATTAATAAAAATTAATTAACAATTATAATTAAATTAATTAACACATATAAATTAATTAACAATTAATTACTAATTACTATCAATAAATAAATTTACATAATTAATTAATTATAATTAAATTACTTCCCACCCTTTTCCCCTATAAACCCACAACCCGCTACAGAATTAAATTAGTAAAATTTACATAATTACCAATTAATCAATTAATAATAATTATTTTCCAATTACAGGTAAATTAATTAACACATATAAATTAATTAACAATTAATTACAAATTACTATAAATAAATAAATTTACATATTTATTTAATTATAATTATTAACTATTCCCCTATAAACCCACAACCCGCTACAGAATTAAATTACGCAATAATTATAAAAACAAAATTCATTTAAAAAAAATTATTTATAATATAAATACACACTTTTCACACATATTATAACATAAAAATACACTATAAAAAATTATAAATTATTAAAAAATCGATATTTTTAACTATCTATATTATATACTTCGATATTTTAACTATCTATATTTTTAACAGTCGATATTACTTCACTTACCTTAAAAACGATATTTTTGTTATCTATATTCTGTCCTGTCGATATTTTGTCCAGTCTATATTTAAAACTCGATATTATGTCCAATCGATATTTTGGACTCGATATGATGTCTGTGCACCGAGCTCGACTATGTGTTGGTGTCTTTACAATTTGTCTTAGTTTTAGTGCATCTAAATATTGGGCTATTGAATTCAATACACCACGGTGACCTACGACCCAAGAAGGACATGGCTACTGGGCGAGAAAATTCACCTCCCCAACCCTGACAGATCCAACAATACACGTAACAGCAAATAAATACATGATGCGTGACACTAATGGGCCTAAAGAATGTCATCATCTGGTACACAGATCTATGAAAAGCACAGTGACAATTAATTACGAGACTTGTAATACTCTCTCATCATTCACATTAACAGTTTATAAGAATGTAGAATTAATCTCTCAAAAGCATATTTTTAAATGAGACATATAGGCTACATTAGAACATGCTGCATTGTGTGCCCTATCTATATACTCTCACCCCTTCAAGCGACTGGATATCCGCTCTGCTCCTGGCTCATTACTCCACTCCCTAACCCCGTACAAGCAGCAGAAAGCACATATAATCAAGGGCACCACTGCACACAAAATACTATAGTTTGTGCGTTTGAACTACTTAGGCAAGGCTTTAAGTGGGATGAAAAAACTGGGGGGCTCTCAGAGGTGCATGGCGGATGTAATTAAGGGCGTGGGTTTAAAACACTTACTCTAAAAATCTGTGTTTAGCTTAGTGTGCCGCCCGACTTGTATTCTGCTGTTTCTGTCATTGCATCCAGATATATGATACAACAAGTAACATCAGGGCCGGACTGGCCACCGGGCGTTTTGGCATGCTGCAGAGCTGGGGGCTGATTTTGTTGATGGGGACCTGCGTGTGCTGAAAGAAATTCGTTTTGCTTTGTTTATTTCAAAGCACACGCAGGTCTCCATCAACGAAATTAGCCCCCATCGCAGTGACATCAGCCCCCAGGTCGGCAGCATGCCAAAACGCCCAGTAGCGAGTCCGGCCCTGAGTAACATCATACCTACAACAAGTTAGGACTATTGGCTTTGTCAATGGTTGTTAGTTGCATAAGATTAATAAGCTGCAACTTTGGCTTGTTCCATATAATATTGATAAAGCTTCCACTTAAAGCCCTGGTGACACCACAATGTTGCTGCTCTTGTGTTTCAAGAAGAGAAGGGAAATCCAGAAAGAAAATGACTCTTTAACCCTTTCCGTGCTCATGACGAGTCCAGCTCGTTATGCTGCAGGGTGGTCGTGTGCTCATGACAAGCTGGACTCGTCATGCTGCCGCGGTGCCTCCCACGCACGGTGAATTCCCCGCCTGAGCGGGCGTTCTAAAGGAGTGGGCGGAGTCATGACGTGTGCCCCCCCCGCACCGCGGGTGAATCAGCCCCTCGTGGAAGGGGTTAAAGAATTTCCCTTCCCCCACAACGCTCACCTGGTATGACGTCATGACGTAACTTCTCCACTATTGAGAAGTGAGCAGTGTACATCGATGTGCTTGCTGTCTCGAAACTGGTCTCTACTGGCTGTTTTGTGCCTTGGCACTTTTTTTCCAGACAGCAGTGACAGCAAACTGCTATCACTGCAGTCCGGAAAGAAAATGGGCCGCCTGTGTCAGGGCTCAAAACAGAGCCCGATACAGACCCGTTTCGAGGCACCCTATGAAAAACTGACGGTGCTCAGACCCCTTGAGACCCAGCCCACTTAAAACCCTCTACTTAGGGCAAGGTTCAGCTGCCGGAACTGCCGGAACTAATTGAGAGGTGAGTTGGGGTTTACACTCAAACAGGTGTACAATATTACTCACCTATGCTGCATGCTCAACATCGTCTGTGTGAGGTGATGTGTGTCCATGCTTGGAGAAGATGAGCAAGTAGAGGAAGGTTCGGTTGGGGATGAGGCATAGCTGCATGTAGGAGGAAGACAACATTGCAGGACGCCAATGCCATTGAAATCAGAGACTACCTCATTCACGACTATTTTTAGATCACCGGTTTAATCTATATATATATAAAAACGAAAGTAAGTGTGTCTGTCTGTTTGTTTGTCCTTTATGCATTACTACACCATTCATCCGATCGCCATGAAACTTTGAGAAGTTGTTGAGTACACTCCCGCGAAGGTTTCTGTCAATTTTTTTTTTAATCGGCCCCCCAGTGCCCTCATAATCTTTCGAATACTGAAATAGACAGCGAATTTGCGAGCATCGTCGACAGTTATGACCCCCAAATGGAAATCGATTGGTCAATCTACATCAGAAGCACGAAAGAAAAAGGCATTACGAGCTTCAGAAACAGACGAGCAATGGTAAGCAAGATTAGAAGCTGTTCGAATACAAATTGCTCCAGCCCGTAATTCTCAAACCAATGAGCAACAAGAATCAAGATTATGGCCGATCGAGTACGCACTGCTCAAGCTCGTTCTTCTCAAACGAACAAGCAACCAGAAATATGATTGGAAGCCAATCGGGGACGCACTGCTCAAGCCACACTTGGAAATGTTTTCAAAAATAAAATGAATACGTTTCAAGAACAATGACACCATGTAAATGTAATGATATCTTAACAAGTTTCCTTGAATTTCCTTTCTTCTGAGATCGCAGCAACGCACGATGGGTAAGCTAGTATTTTATAAAGCAGAAAATCGACAGAGCGCTAATGAACAGTCAGTTTTATTGCAGCTAAAGGTGTACCACCAAGAAACAAAGTCCTTGCCCCTCTCTACCATCAAATACCCAAATTCAGCAAACTCAGACTAATACACTATCGTAACACCAAATGACCATACCAGCCCCCACCCACCTTTAAACCTGCCCTGTGCTCATGCCCTATAACCATGACCCATCCTCACTCACCTACACTATCCACCCCCAACGGAACTCCTTACACTACCTAATCTTGGCAGATACATAACACCCTCTACACCTAGCCAACTAACAGCTTGATTCATCAAAGTAAAATCGGCTCGCAAAGGGCCAGATTCTGAGAATCTGGCCCTTTGCGAGCGCAATTTTTGCATTTGGGATTCATCATCCCAAATGCAAAAATCGCAATTATAGAATTCGCAAATTTGTGAGGAATTGCATTTAAGGAATCTCTATTTGAAATTCCTTAAATGCAATTCATGAAACTTTTCAAAATTGCGAATCCGCAATTTTGGGCCGCTATTTACTGTGAAGTCAAACCTCGTGGTAAATAGCGGAAACTTAGAAAAATGCACTTAAGTGCATTTTTCTAAGTTGTATGTTACACACTCACATGTCCTTGGGACATGTGTGTGCGTAACACCAGCATCCAATATCAGGCCCATAGGAATGAATGGGTAGTTATTCCTTATTTGCGATTAGCAATTAGCTAATCGCAAATAAGGAAGCTGTAGAAATTGCAATAATTATTGCGATTTCTACATGAATCCCGTTTTGCGAGTCTGTAATAGCGATTCCTTAATAATCGCTATTACAGACTCGCAAAACATGCCGATGATGAATCTATATGTAAGCCCCTAACCCACACCTATTACCCATCAAAATTTCCTCAACAGACTTTACGAACATGAACAATGTGCATTCGTTTTCTTAGTCTTATTGTGCTGTCTTTTTGTGCTGGGTAAAGGATGAGTTTTCGATGTTGGTGCTGTGGACATACCTCTTCTGAGGCCTTACAAGGAGACTTGTTAGGAAAATAAGCAAGGGGATGAAGGTTTGCTGAATCTGCTCCCCTGAGCATGCGTTTGTGTGCTGTGCATCTGCTGGAACTGTCCGTGATGTAGTGCATGGATGTATCTTCGAGGGACAGCAACATACCCACACATCCATCTATATCGAGGCGTGTAAAATCACATTCATCATACATCTTGCGGTGAATAACCTGTCTATTTACCCATTGCCTGTGCAGTCAATTATGTGTGATCTTTTGGAAGGCCACTTTTTTTGCACCAAAATCGGATGCAATGACGTGTTTCAGATCTGTGATCCTGCTGTTGCACCCACACCAGCTGACTGATACCTTCACTCACAGACTGCAGGCACCGTTGCAATGGCATCTATGAAGTCATGTGAATTTGCCTGTAGTGATACCTGACCACCCTTCATGGCGTGAAACCTTTCGTATACCTGGTCCAATGTCTGAGCCACAGTGCTAATGATGGTGGCCAAGGGGTGCTGTACTTCAGCTGCCACTGCTTGAACCACTTCCTCGGCAACTGGGCTTGGGTCTACGTCTGACTCTTGATATGTTAGTGGCACATCCCTTTCCAACCCCTCCTCCTCTTCTTCATCTTTTGTGATCACATCTGAGACACGTTTTGAAAGAGGTGTAGGGATGGGAGTATGAAGCTTCGGAAGTTTGGAACTGTGTGGGCAAGGTTCGAGTCGCAGCATCGGCTCAACATTCTGTGAATCTGGGCAAATCCCTTAATTTCCCTGTGTCTAAAAAAAATAATATGACCTTGTGTAATGTAATTGGTGTTCCTGTAAAGGGCTCTAATACTGACTTTGTGTTATATAAAACTGGAAAACAAATGGTGACAGTCTGCTCAGTATAGAAGCTTGGGGGCAAAGGATGTAGTATTCTGTATCCTCCGCTACTATGGAGATAGAGCATGTGGCTGTAGTTTTGACAGTCCACCAGGGAGCGTGTCTGGGAATGTATTGGGCATTCTGTGTGGGCATAGTAGATTAAGTGCTGGTTGATTCAGGGCTTGAGATGAAAGTGGCAGTGCTGCCAGCTGTGGTTGTCATTGCTACAGTTTGTGTTGTGGACCCAGGGGTTTCACAGGCTTGGTCGGATACCTTGCCCCTTACTTGTCTTGTAGGTGATGGTGATAGCACATTTTTCATATAGGGGGTCTTCTGAGTTCTGCTTTTCTGTCTGCCCTGCAAGGCGAATGGTGATGAATTGTTTAGTAATCTGACAATCTCATATTAGGACATGCAACAGCAGTCTCATAATGCCATAGGTTACGTCTGCCGATTTGGGTAAATGAGAGTGATGTTACATCCGTTACAACTTTGATATGCAAGCTTTATATTTTTCCTGTATTGTCACCCACAGGCCCGCCTGCTATATTTGTAATGAATGATGTCTCGCCAGATGATTCTTTGTTGCCACATGGCCTCCTTCCTCTTGTCATTCACAATAATGGCTTTTGAAATATTCCTTTCATACTGAGATGACCCATGGACGGATGGATAAGTACTGTGTGGTGGTCTGTGGTACTCACTTGGATCCTCAGCTCCTCCAGCTTCACCTCCTCCTTCTAGTCTTTCTTTGCTAGTTAGTCTGATAGTAATTCAGACCTGCTCTCCAAGGGATACACTTCAGCTCTGGCGCTCATTCTCCCCAAGAGGCAAGGCTCTCATGCCTATGTTTGACAAGTAGTTTGCTTACATGGTACTTATTTCTTGAAACCTTTTCTTGCAGTCTTCAACTGCCTGGGTATGCACGGAGGCTACTTTCACCTACTCAATTGTGTGCTGCCAGATTTTCACTCTGATGTTGGCACTGATCCTTGGTGCCCGCCTCAGGCAGTATATGCAATTTAGGATCACTTAATTGTTATTTTCAGGCTTCAAAGTTGGCATGTCTGAAGGTGTGGATGAAGCTAACTTTTGGGGGATTACAGTGGATTATAAATCCGCAAACTGGGTACTAAAATGTGTTAGGAATTAAGATGGCTGTCAGGAACAATGTCTGGGCTGATTGTGCTGCTGGAAAGTCACAAGGATGTTATTTGTGGGCTATCCTATGCACTGGCATTTTAGGTTGAACTAGGATATTGCATATTTCCTGTTTCATGTAATTTCCTGTCAACATGTTTCTACGCATGAGTGGGTTTTCCAGTTGGTAACACTGACTAGTAAAACCATTTGTGTGTGGGGGAACTGGGTGCAGTAATGTCTCACTCATTATTTCTGACTCCTCAGGATCTGTAAATATAAATAATCAGACAGACTTGTTGATTCTGCAATCAAATTTACCCACCACACCGACTTCAGCCAGCCTGTCCATTGTCCACAGTCTGACAACATTACTTTACATTACATATTTGCCAAATATGATGTTAATGGAAAATTCAAATGTCATTAAAGTCATAAAGCTTACCATACACTCAAAGTAGTTTTTTTCTTAGCAGTTGCTCCCTCCCTTCTATACTGAAAGAGGAAAAAGGCCCTTGTTTACTGCATAACCAGAATGGAGCCTTCCTCCGCAAGATTATGAGGGAGACGGACTGTGGTTGGGGCCTCAACTGATGAAAGGCTGTTTCTTTAATATGGAGCATGGCTCATTGGAAATAACTGGATCCAGTAAAGACTTGGTTAAGCAGTGGCTGGAGATTTATTTGTTCATTTAATTGATCATTGTATCTTTAAAATCACTATCTTGCTCGGGCTTCCAAGCAGTTGTCCCCAGTACACAATCATTGCCAACTGCCTTGAGAAGGACCACATAGGGTTAACGAACCCAGGAAGACAGAAATGTTTGTCTTACATTAGGGACCTTGTGCAAATCCCTCACACAGATGTTAATGCTTAGAAACGTCCATAGATTGAACCTCACACAACACCATATTAACTTTGATATACATTTACTTAAAAGCTATTAAGTCTTCACACAGTGTCCACAGAAACACAACATATAAAAATGCATCAAGAATCCGACATTGAGACTTGTTGGGTTATAGGGTTATGGTACGCTTAATCATGTGTTTAGGACTAGCATTAGGGTTGAGTTAAGGTTTGTGATTTGGGTTGTGGGTAGATTTTAGTTAAGATTCTCACTGAGTGTGTGGTTTGGAGCTAGGCTCAGGATAAGGTTTACGATGAAGCTCTGAGAATTTTGAAACATACATCGTGTGAGAAGTTGGACTGGTATATGTTGTCCACTAATTAAAGTGGGCACCTTGAACTTGTCCAAACAACCCTTATGGTGATTTAAGAGGTCAAAGATAACCTTAGAAAGCTATCCAAGTGGTAGCTGTGGAAAGCAGCCTTCAGGCTTAGTCCTGAAGGAATGTTAAGCAGCTTGTTTTACCAGAATGCCACCTTATAGTATTGGTTAAATGAAAGGAGAACCACTCAGTAGTTATAAAAATATGTATGTATTAGTATAACACTATCGAGTATGACACAGTATGTCCTACACAGAGATAATCACAAGGCGCACAATACTTAAGCACAGAAATGACAGTAAATAACAATAATAAACAGTGGGCCCAAGAAGAGGACCAAACCATATACTAAGAAAGTGGTATAAGAACCACAACTCGAGTCAAGACAGTGTCGAGAGGACGTAGAATGTCTGGGACCCAAGGAACCACCCAAGGTGAGTAGACAGGGACCCCACAGAGAACGGGTGCAGTGTGGGAACACAACTGCATGCTCCGAACAATTTTATTGGAAAGTTACGGTTGAAGTTTTTGAGCTTAACGACCCTTTCCAGTGGACTTCGAAGAAACCCTGTGGAAGATAGTTGGTTGGAGAGCCACCCCACCCGTGGCTACGAGGTACCCAAGTTCCCTATCCCAGGGTAGCCGGGTGCATAGGTCTGAAATAGCGTCAGAAAACGCAGTCGAACCCAATGGAGGACTTCGTAGAAGAGAAGTTGCAGGAAGGAAAAAAATTGCCCATTGGAGTCTGAAGTTGGATTCTTGTTGAAGAGTACCTGAAAGCTGACAGGACAGAGTCTGGGCCACTTAGGAGTGACCAGGGCTCGGTAGACGAATGCCCACCAATGTCAGGTTCTTCAGATTGGTTGAGAGAGTCCTTGACTCTGCAGCTACGGGGACCAGGAGATGTTGAGGATGACCAGGAGCTGGATACAAGCTGTCTCACATAGGATGTCGAGTGCTGAGGGGTCGGTGTCTGGCGGGAGCATCAACCAGCCTTGGCAACGGCAACCCATGCAGAAGGTCAAGGATGGGTACGGTTCGGACCAGCAAGGTCCAGGAGACTCACCAAGCACAGGGGAGTCAGGGTAAGTCTGGAGCAACCATGGGAGCCCAAGAAAAGCAAAGTTGACCCTCCAATGGACCCACAGGCCGAAGGCACAGGAGAAGCAAGAGGACCTCAAGCAATTTCACCATGCAACAGCCTCATGGAGCACCCGGTGCAAAAAGGTCAAAGTTCTTGGTTGGAAATTGTGCCAGAGGTTGGGGCTACTCAGAGCCCAATGCACTTGTTCGGAAAATTCCAACAAGCATATGCACTTGCAAATGTACGCAGTGCACAAGGGTTCAGGTATTGCAGCCCCCACAAGGGATTCTGACCTCAAACTTGGTGAGAGGGCTGCTCAGGCCTTGAGGGACATAGAAACTCACCTCTTGTTTTGATGATGCCTTTGGAGTCTGTAGGAGCTCAGGATCAACAGACCAGACAGCAGTGTTGTGGTGCCTGCGAATGCAGGGGAGTCACTCCTTCACTCCAAGGGAGATATCTTCAGTTACCCTTGATTCTCCACAGGTCCTCCACAGATCCTGTATGGTGCACGGGCACAGATGACACTTCAGACTTAGAGGGAGATGGTGTTGGGCCCAAAAGTAGTCCAGGAAAGTCCAGAGTGTCCAGACGGTCGTAGTTCAGTGGTTTCTGGTTCAGAATCTTGTCCATGTTGAATCTAAGGTCCTACAGTCAGGTAATCCCTTAAGTACCCAGGGAAGAGGGTAGGCAAGATTCAGGGGACCCTCCCAGGGGAGGGCCTGGGCAGTGGGGAGGTTACTCCCATGTCCTTTGTCCAGTTTTTGCGCCAGAGTGGGAGCCAACAGCTCCCAGGACTGGTTTGAACTGGGACCAAATGTGCCCCTCATGCAGACTTTCAGACACTTGAGTAGCACACACACCCACCCCTAATACACTAAATCCTGTCTGAAAGGTGCTCACAAATATAACAAGAAATCCTTGGGACTAGAAAAACAACGCAAACAGAAAAGGAGAAGACACTGACAATATCACACAGATCTAACTGTGGGATAATACCTTTTTAGGACAAAACCCCTCACCCACCAAAGGTGGCATGCTTCCTCATTTGGGATTCTCCTCTCAGAGGAAACCTAGTTCCTCTGAGTGCTACAACCCCCAATCTGAGTGGGAGGAGCACAGGGATGTTTTAAGATCTACTCTACACGGATTTGCTAAATCCACTAAATGAGAGACAAAGTGTGGGAGAGGGCGCAGCGCAAAGAAAAAAGTAACGTGAATGAAGTGATGTTAAAACCAGCTAGGGAGGATACTGCACAACCTTTATTTATATATTCTCACTGTCAGGATTAAAAATAGAGCACCTGCTGTATAAATTTAAACTGCATGTGTCAGATGAACTAGTGTGGTCAACATGTTTCAGCCATAGCAACATAAGTTGTGCCAAGGCTTTCGTCAGGACCTTTGTAGATGCTGCTGCAAAATGATGTGTTTCAACAAATGAAAAAATAAAGAACAAATACGGACCCAAAGGCACTTCCGGTTACTCATCCCAGAAAGGTGACTGTACCTAATGAGAAAAGATACAGACGCATATGTAATATAGTCTGTGCCAGGAGGCCTATTGTTCGGCCTTGCCCGGCTTGAGCTTGGGTCAGCAGCAGGAGGGCAGAAATGTGTCTCTGGTCGGCAGCAACCATGTTGTGCTGTCCAGGACTAGAATGCTGGTACTGGGAACATCAGGCACCCCACGAAGCTTCCTTCTGAGGGGTAGAACCATACCTCCCACACTGGTTACCGGTGTAGGGGTATGATTCCAACATGTTTGACACCAAACACTATAGGGTTTGTTTCAGCCGTTTTAGAGTTGGTCATCACGTGGTGGCATAATGCCACTCTAAATGTCGTAAATGGCTGCCTCACTGACAACCCTGGAGAATGGACTCCATAGGCTTCAGGGGTGTTCTGCTCATGCAGTGGCACCCTCTCACTTAGAACCAAGCACCCTGCCCTCAGCATTGCAAAGGCCTGCTAGAGGGGTGACTTATAGGTTTTAAGTGCAGTGACCTTTAGATATAGAAAACCTATATCTTAAGTAAGTGGTGCATGCACCTTCTTACACAGGCTGCAATGGCAGGGCTGTAGTTCCATTTTGCATGGCCTCTCATGGGTGGCATAATACATTCTTCAGCCCATGGGAGGCCTCTGGGGTACCTATGCCCTGGTACATGGGTACCATGTACTAGGGACTGACAAGGGTACCCCAGTATCATAGCATAACAGTTTAGGGAGAAAGAAGATAGACTTGGGTCCTGATTAGCAGGATCCCAGTCAGACTAGTCAAAAACAGTATCACCTTTAGCAAAAAGTGGTGGTAACCATAAGAAGCAGATCCTACTTTCCTACACATATGCAGACGAATTAGTGGTAACTCGATGCAATGATATTCTGTGGAATGACATAAAAGCAATCTAAAATATATACTATAAATCATCAGCTTGCTTGGAAACCTTGGTACTACTACTAGTTTAGTAATTGACAGGTAATCTGGTAAGGAAACATCCTACAAATTCTGCAGGAAGTGCTAAATTCAGAAGAATAATTATCAGTGTGTTGTTTCCAACATAAGGATAATATGGTGGGGGAAATTACCCTCCTTTGAAGTTATCTCTAGCTCCAGAAATTAGAAGATTCTTTCATTAGAATACAAACTAAAATGAGCCTGTGGGCAACTAATTAGAAACAATTGTTTTTCACTCATGTCATCAACTATACAAACATTCTTCTACTTCCGTTGGTGCCAGGCCCAACCTCCAGTCCACAATAATATAACAAGGAAACTGCAGTGCTGGTGCTGAACTGCAGCTCTTCATTGTAAGATTTGTGAGCAAAAATCACATAAACAACTCTGACCTACTCTTGGAAACAGAGCAAAATGAGGCTTCATCACAGAAACATAACCCAGCAACAACGCCTGCACATGCCAATCCCCCTGAAACCAGCATCATCAGCAGAAATGGCACCGACAAGACAAGAGGAGGCATGGCTGTCATCTTTAAGAAATCCTTGAAAATCACACCATGACTAATTGAAAATCCAGGCTAAAGACTAAATTTCCTCCTGATCAACTGACTGAAACAAATTAAAATATATTAATGCCTTACTGGAGGCAGTGGCAAAAACTCTGCTATCCATCCCAACCAGTACCTATTAGAGGACTTTAACACCTGACAACATTAAACATTGTGGCTTCAACCTCCAACAAATTGTATTTTGATCTACTCATTCTAAAAGGCACACACTACATCTAATTTTCTCCCCATTTGACCATCTATGGTGACAAGTAATCCCTGAGTAATCTGTAGTGACCACCATGCATTGTCTTTCAGCTCAACCATTCAGCCTGCAGAATTAATGCACAGATAACACATAACAGCCACTGTTCGCATAGACAGTGAAAGAAACTGGACCTCCCAACAATGAACACCCTCCTTTTCAAACCACTAACCAATAACTGACTGCTGGCTGTATCTGCCTTCCACTGCTCATTTTTAGAAGGGCTGCTCAAGCTAATGCAAATGAAGACCTTGAACAAGACTAACTTAAAAATAAAGTGAGCTGGATCAATGACAAAATCAAGAAAATGAGAAAATAACCCTCCATCCTTCGGTGAAAATGGAGACTATCATAGGATGAGCAAGCCCAAATCATTATAACAGAGCCTTCAAAGCAGCATTCAAAATAACAAAAAGACAACATTACTCCACATACATAACAGATGCAGGCTACCCATCTAAGTAACTACGTAAGATCCTGGTAGAATTTTACAAGCCAGGTAGTTACAACTTGGAGTTTCGACGTTTACAAGTATTCTTCCTCTTCCAAACAGCAAGATATACACAATTGATCAACCGTTAACACCTTCAAGGTGCTCCCTGAAGAAGTATGCAGCGCCTTGAGATCATCATCGGACCATGCCCCCACAAAAAATCTTTAAAGATATCCTTCTGATAACTTGAACCAATGCTTGCTAAGTAAATCCATATAGCAAAAATCCTTCCCGCTTGAGTTAACCACCTTTTACATTAGACCAGCACACTGAAAATCTATTTCCAATGCTCCATGCCAGGGTACATTTATTGAAAGAGTGGTATTTTACAAATGTTCCAACTTTACTTAGAAAAACAATCTGTTTTCAGATCAACAGTTGGATTAAATCTTAATCATACTGTTGACAAGAATTGCATGTTGGTAATACTGCTATAGAACTTATGGACAGCATTTCATACAGACCACCACTACACACTACTAGTCAGGCTGCAACATCTTGGCACAAATGGCAATGCTGTAAGATGGATTTCCTCCTCCTTTATAGTAAAACAACGCCTAGTATTCCTGCCACCTTTTAGATTAGACTGCCTCACCCTGCATTGCTGCATACCTCAGGGATACAATATTCCTCTTTTTCTATTCAATTACTAGCTAATCCTGCTAATCCCGCTTTCCAGGTCTGATTAAATCCTTCAACCTAAAGGCCTAGAATTATGTGAATGACACAAATCAACATAAAAATCCACAAGACCGCCACACACCAACACTTCATAACTGCCTATGCACCATAGGTGTGTGGATAACAAATAACGACCCAACCCGCAACATCTTTAAAAATAGAGAACATGACCTGCAGACAGTGACACACACACCAATTTACCACCATAGAGTCCAAAGAACTTGATACTCTGCCAGCCACTTCAATGCATGCGAGGAATCTCATTGCAACCATGAATTCAAACATGGCCCAGATGCCACATGTCAGTGATGTCACATACCTCCCATACAAGGAAAATGAAGAAACACATCTTCCCATTCCTTGGATACAAACAAAAGCAACAAGCAATGCTCTCCTATGTGAAGTTAGACTATGCCAACAGCCTATACCGAGGGGCTCCATGCTTCCTTATGCACAAACTACAATAAATACAGAACACTGCACCACGGATTCTCCTTTCCCTACACCTCAAGTAATACAACACGCCAATCACTGGCTAACTATAGGTAGGAGATTAATGTTTAAAGCACTCAAAATCATTCCAAGTACATCCCTTAAAAATGGACCATTCCATTTACAGTCAATATTTAAACAATAGTTACAAAACAGGATGGTTTGAGATTAGCACTAGAGATTGTTGTTTCCTCTTACAATAAGAAATTAAGAAATCCATAGGAGGTTCTGCATCTTCAATCCAAGAAGCAATACTCTGAAAATCCTTGCCAAGCAAAATCAGAAATATACAAATTCATATGAAATTCAGATGAGAGGTGAAACTCCCTGTTTCCTGACTAAATCCTCAATTACTGGTCCTAGCAAAGAGCTTAGAACTACAACATACTGCCAGCATATGCAAGGCCCTTGACTGTCAACACCCTCAGCAAGCTGACGTAATGACAGAATGACTAACACTCCACTTCAAACAACTATGCACTCATATCGCTCATATGAATGGCATGTAATCAACCAGTCAACTATAACTAAATACGCAATACCAATTGAACAGGAAACAGGCATATATTGTCCTAAAGGGATCTGCTAAACATTGCTGGCCACTGGAGGACTATAACATAGTTCACACATGCAGGTTCTGACTAGCTATATAGTCTGACCATAACTTGAAACCTAATAGTTGGAAATATAGAACAATCATGTAAAAGATTAACGTAACCCAATCCATCTTGGCAAATCTCTGTCTCTCACCTCCTACTTTAGGCCGCCACACCAAGATCAGTAAGATCTCAGAGTGGTCTGCCTCTACCATGGTCAGCATGGAAATTTGGACCCAGAAAATAAAGAATAAATAACCATAACAATTGACTCTCTAGAGCTAATCACAGACAGATATCAGCTCACTCCTAATTATAAACTGTCTCTTTTTCTCTCACCCCGTCATCCAGCGCCAACCTCTAAGTGCAGCATCTCAAGGCAAGATACTTTTTGTTTGTTTGATCTGTTTATTAGATTTTTGATATAGGTTGTACATGTTACAAGCATACACATTACCTGTAGAACCATAAGGCATATTAAAGAATTAAATTATACGAGGCAGTACACCTGTATGTAAGCAGATAGCATATACAGAATCCAGATCCACTCATCATAAAGCCTTGCATCCGATACATCTCATACATAATGTTGATCGCAACATGATGCCAAATCAATTTATAAACATACTTAAGGTGCCTACCCGCTCATATACTTGTTCAATGCACACATTTCTAATGACTCCATACGACCATGATATAATGTCAAGATTGATGATAAAATTACAATATATATATAACATCAGATCTTATAACTCAAGGCAAGATACCATATACATACATACAAGATAAAAGCACTGCTCTGGTCAGTCACACGCAACATGAAAATGCATCCTTCATAGGCTCTAAAACAGTGGTCTTCAAACTTTTTAAACATGCGCCTCCCCACTGAAAAAATTGAATTAATCGTGATCCCTCAGAATTTTTTACAATTATTCAATGATATTGGCAATGTTTGAATATGTTTTGACTTAGTTAAAGAGGAGACATATTCAAACATTACAGTTAAATTCTCTAACTGTTTAAAAAATGCAACCCCATAAAAATGATTGCAAAAACATACTATTCTGGTCAGGCAGGCCTTACTAACATGTAAAAATACCCACAGTGTGATTATTAGAAATGGGAGTGTGGGTGTAGAAGAATATTTGTAGTCCTTTCCCTTTTGACACCTTCTCCCAGCCAGATATAAATGACAAACAATGTTAGTGATGGACCATTACAGAGAGGCTTACTGCCACAAATGTGTTTCCTGCTTAAAAAACAGCACTGCTGTGAGCTTAATGCCTCTTTTGGCCACAGCCTGGCACCCCCGCCTGGGATCACTTGAGGCCCCCTAGGGGGGCCAGTCCCCCAGATTGAAGACCTCTGCTCTGAAACAAAGGCAACACACATATACCCTGCACAATTCAGAGTGCTACACATGTGGGGAAGCGCTTCAGTGTCCAACATAGGGCTAGTAAGCACTACATAAATACTACAAAAAACACAATTGATGAGATTCCAGTTTGAACCCAGCCCTATGCAAATCAGTCTTGACCCTGTGCCCCATGGGAACAGTCCAGCCTAAACTGCCAAGAGAGGTCCTGCATGGACTGGACACAACCATCCTATGACTAGTTCCGGGGTCTCACCCCTCATCAGCCAGGATAGCTTGACTCCAGTGTCATGTAGAGCACTGGACCCAAGTCTGGGCATACCTGTCACACTCGCGGTCAGTGGCGGATTTACCATATGGGCGGTGGGGCGTTGCCCCACTAATAATTATTGGGGGCAATTCAGCACGCACAGTTGAAGTGACAAGTTTCTATAATAATATTAAAATAATCTAAACTGCTCTCCATCGCACTGCGGTGCCAACGTCATCAAATCACATGACACTGACAGCCTGCATTCACTCTGTGTCTGACTCACTGTCGCACCACTGCGCATGTGGTGTTTGACAGGCTGCCTTTCTAGAGCTACTGAAGCCTGTGGCCTTTGAAAAGCAAGCACCGCTGAGTACGGTGTTTGCTTACTGCCACAGACCCCAGTAGTTGAAAAAGGAGCAACATTTTTTTCATGCTCAAACCAATCCTGACGCTGCTCTCTTTAGAGAGCAGCTCTCCTCTGAAGAGAGCAGCGTCAGGATTGGCTAGTCATTGCAGCATCATGTAGTGCTTCTAGTCACTTGTGGTTGCCAGCAGCAGTCTTATGTTGCACCGCGGGGGTGGGAGTGTCCAGCGTGGCACCGCACAATCACTGTAATGGCTTAGTGTTAAGCCATTCAGTGATTGGACATTCTCAGCTGCTGTGCAAATCGGGCCAGCCCACGTCCAGTCAGTCACCCTTAGAGTACGTGCAGTTGACTCGAGGATGAGGATGGAGTGTAATCATTTGAGTCTACTCTGGAGATCAATCAGACATCTATAGTCTGACTGTGTGACCACAGACCACTACACTGTGAGTGACGACGCATCAGGTAGGTGTGTCACACGTCTTGCGACATCCACATCAGCCTGTCTTCCCGCAAGCCACCTTGATGTATATCGGCAGCTTTTAGGGCCTTGCTGTGTTTGTTAATATATGCACTTAAGCGACGTTTCTCATATCACCTAGGTCTCTTCAAAGCCTTAGCATCTAACCCATTGGAAGCACAGAATACAACTCGATGTCCATTAAACTGCGCTAGAGCGCCCTTGCATGGGTTCAAGGTGCACCTGTTCTGACGGGCCTGTGGACTTTCCTACTGCCAGGGTCTGGGAACAGGGCCATGCCATTTATATATAATGTTATCGCTCTGCTGGTTTACCATCTGTAGAGCTGGAGAAGTGACGGGGCACTAGGTATGGGCGGAAAATCCGTTTCGCTCGCGGATTTTGCGGATTTTCGGGAAATCCGCAATCCGCGAGATTCGCGAATCTCCCGCAAAATCCGCAAATCCGCGAGCAGCGGATTTTGCTCGCACTGCTCGCACTGTTCGCGTGAGTTCGCGGCTTCCCAGTACAACTTCGCGCCCCGCGAATAAGTGCTAAATTGCAGAAATACGATCTTAGCAAAACTGAAACTACTTGCCAGGTTCAAAAGTTCAGGCTCATCATTAGTAGCCATTTCCTGTAGTGCTTCCTGAGGGGCCCCTCCAGAGTTCAGTTGCCAGTTGCAACTATTATGTGACCCTGCTCTGAACCTCAGAATAGTTACACATATGCCACAAAGGTCCTGAATTACAGCTAAGGGAGACAAGCAGGAGCCAGGCTGGAAGTTAAAATCCATTAATCAGCCCCTAATTCATTATTGTCAGTTGGGGCAGGGCAGGTGTTGTAACTAATTTTGCAACAATGAAAGCACTTAGCAAGTGCAAAAGATCACTAATCAGGGCGCACTAAGGAAGCAGGTGCCAGCTAAAAAAATATTCTGTGACACATTAATCAGCCCCAAATTAATTCAGGTCACTTGAGGCAGGGAAGGTGTGCTTTGCTTTGCCGAAAATAATGTACACTGGACAACCAGAGGTGTGGTGATGAAACAGAGGGTGGCATGGGTGGGCCAGAGGGTGGCATGAGTAGTCAGAGAGTGGCAGTGGTGACAGAGAGTGGCAGTGATGAAGAAGAGTGTCCCAAACAGGCTGGACACGTAGAAACAACAAGTTCGCAAAACTTGCGACCCGACAGGTAAGTTCGCAAATTGCGAAATTGTAAAAACCCTCGCGAACTGGCAGAAACACGGGCGAACACAAAAAAAAAAATCCGCAAATTCGCGGGAATTCGCGGATTTTGCGGATTGCGAGTTCGCAAATCCGCAAAATTCGCGAACGCGAGATCCGCAAAATTCGCCCATGCTTACGGGGCACGTAGAGCGGCCCTGGGTTTTCAAAACTGCCTTTCAAGGTCTCCAGCCCGCCGGTAAAATGCCAGGTGAAATAAAAGTCCTGTCGGGCCCTGCCACGGCGTGCCTTCTGCCTTGTAACTCTGGCTTTACATAGCTGCGTTGTGTGGGTTCGTGCATAATTCGCCTGTGGTAATAACGCTTCCTTGGCAGTGCGCCGGCTGCGTGACCCCGGCCGCGCAATGTTGGTATCTAGTAGTGCGCGTGTTATTGAGGCCACATCGGGGGTACCATCTCGTCCTGCTTTTATTAGAAAAGCACACAGCTCTTTTACAATGGGATCAAAGATGCCTACTCCACTCAGGTGACCCGTGTTTGCTCGGCAAGACATGTAAAAAAACTAATACAGACCAAATAGATGCATTTTGGCAGAATCGCGTCGTGGGATTAAGGGGCCTGCCTGCTATGTTCTATAAATATCCGGAGCTAAGCTTTGATGTCCGCTGACTTAAGAGGGAGTTTTGGTTGGGCAGTGTTTCTGCACCGGGTGGAAAACACACATCTGTCCTGCCGCTGTTTTTGGATAACGGGATGTGGGCAGAATTGGGCGAGCATGGTTGCATGTAATGACTCGAGGCAGACATGTCCTGTGACTATTGCTTGCATCGGATTCTAAAACAGCAAAACAAAGAGGGTCGATTGTATTGCGATTACAGAGTCTGTGTGTGTAACATTCCATATTGCGCTATCAGATACATTTAGCATCAGTGCTCATATAGGGGATGAAGCCTGCAAAATACCTATATCAAAAAATGTGTAATGTAGAACGTGGAAACCTGCAATCCATTTATAAAATGTCCCTGATTTCCTTATTACAGGCGACTTGGGTTTGTAGCGGGGTGGTATGTCAAGAGACCATGTTGCTCACCTTCTCCTTCTCGGCCGGGTTGCTCTCCTCTGGGATGCTTTGCTTCTTGCAACCTGCAGTAGGGCTCCACGTGCTGCAGTTGGTGGACACTACTCCAATGGCGGGCTCTGTACCTAATCAAGCACAGCTCTCAATAAAACCCCTTACAAATCCTGTTGTTCTTTCAAGTCATAGTCAACATCACCTCAGATCTTCACAACTGTTCTCTCGCATCTTCCCTGGCTTGTGCCCCTGCCACCACTGTTCTGTCCTAAGATTTTGTTGGCCTGCAATCTGCTTTCTCTTAAGGCTAGATTTTTCCGTCGCATGTCCTTATCTGCCCCAAGCTTCCTGAATTGTGCCTCGACAGACCAGAAGTAATTGCTGAACTTAGGTAAACTGTCACCTCATACTTGCCAGATCAGCTGCCCTACAAACTGTGAGCAAAACATCTATCCGAAGGGTGGGGGATTGCCTAATTTGCTATAAAATATTTTAATTCATTATGTGTTTTGTGACTCAATATCAACTATAAAGAAACAATGTCATTGAGAAGTTTGCTTCCATTAAAAACAGACGTGATGATTTTAATTACAAAATGTGAACACTGTTTGAATGCTGCTAGTTTGCGTCCTGTTTATTTGTTTGTTATTACAATACATCTGTGAGATACTCAGCAATGCATTGTGTTTCAAAAACTGTTATGAAGCTCTGTGGTTATGCTGAATAAGCAGCTACCTATGTTATATGACACTACTTTATTAATGTAATAACTGCACTTTCACAATTGCTTTATTAACCTTCCTGCTTTCTCAAATTTGCATGAAAATGCACCATGTGTCCACTCTTTTTTCAAAACCCTCCTTAGGGGGTTCGGGATCACTCGCAACGCTCGCTTGCTAAGGTGCAGTATGATTATCATTTTACGCCATACCACTTTCAAATGTCACCAGTCGCCACTGCTCGGGGTGATTAATGCAAAAAGAACAATTGATGGACAGATGCTTGTTTCCGGTCCAGGGAGGACCTGGCTTGGCAGTTCGGGCTGGACAGTCCCCATAGGGAAGAGGGTCAAGACTGATTTGCATATGGCTGGGTCCAAACTGTGGTGGTGTGGTGAGCAAAAGAATGATGGATTAAACCCAGATCCTTGTGACTGGGGGTGCATGTTTGCATTGTCCAGCATTCTGTCCATCAATTGTTTCTTTTGCATATGCCATCCTAAAGTTAGTATCACAACACAACAATAGGCAACCCTCCAGATACAGTAAAAACCATATCAGAGGGATTGATTACATTACACGAATTGAAACAACTAGCAATCAGTTAATGTGACAGCCACTTCATGGGGATTCTAGTATTTTATTTTTATTTTTATGAGGTAGAAATGCTCCCTCTAATGCAGGATCTGCCCTTTCTCTTCATGTTCAGGTCAGGCAGCCAGGTGCTGTGCATGTATTGAATGGCTCTGCATGAGCTGAACTTTGTCCGGTTGAGGATTTCACAGCCTTGGGGGCCTGACCTCCGCAGCCCTTCAAAGCACCCATGATGAGGAGGTATGCCATTGATAGACTTGGAGCTGGTCACTTCACTTTTAAACCCTGAAGTGCCCAGGGCCGAGTCTGTATCAGTGAAGGTCTACACAGAATAGTATTGGGTCAGCAATCCTCACTGAGCCCACCCCATCCCACTCTGTGACGAGTGAGGGACTGCCACCTCCTCTAATTGGCTAACTTTACAGGGTCAGCCAATGAGAGGAAGTGGCCGTCCCAACACTCCAGGGCCCTCAGAGGCTTCCCTTTCACTACCTGAGATCACCGGTGTGGCCCAGTACGTTTTTCTTTTTTTTAATTTGTGTGTATGTATGAATGTATGTGTATTAGTGCGTACATTCTGCGAATCAGTGTGTGTATGGGCTTGTGAATGGCGGGTCTGTGTATGCATGCTTGTGAATGTATGGATGTGAGTTACTGTGCATGTGGATTAGTGAGTGTGATTATGTATGTGTGCGCATGTGTCGCCCACCCACCCCATTGCTTCTCAAATTACCATCTGGCAGTGCTCTGAAGTTTACAGCACATTCATAATACAGAACCTATATTTGCTATTATTTGCAGAACACAAAACATATTTATTTACTTGCTAATTTATTTAATAATTCTCATAAATTGTTACATTGTCACTTTACAATTACTTGGATACCTTACAATCATCACCTAAGAAACTGAAATGTGGTCAATCAACAACAACCAGGTTAATTATGTTTACAGGAGTTCTTAGACTTGCAGAACATTTTGATCTTGTCTGTGCTCAAGTGGATTAAAACGTTGTTGTTTAATGAGGTTTGAATTATCATCTGTTTTCTGCTGATGGAGGCATAAATAAATATAAAACATTATAGATGTCATTGATTTCAGTTCATACGGACATCAAGCAGGAGTGGCTGTTTAGGATCTGAAGCGGGAGCAGCGGGGGGTTACAAAAATAAGCACTAACAAAATTAAAAAAATATGGAGCTTACCTGTGGCTGGGGTTACCGCATTGCTCCTCTCCGGATCCGGATCCTGGTACGGTCCCAGGCTGGTCACACTGTGCAGGCTCCCAGATGCCAAATCCTGATGCTGCTCTCATGCTGGGAATAATATCCCCACCATGAGAGCAGCGCTGGGATTGAACTGAGCACCTTGGTTTGGCACTAAGACAGGGACTGGGAGCCTGTGTCTTTTCTCCACCGGGCTGTACAACACAGCTGGGTGAAAAAATGCTAAGTGCGCATGACGGTTTGGCCAGCCTAAGACCGCCGGCCAAACCGTCATGGGCACTTAGTAGTGCCCACCACCCCATCTCCCAACTGCTGTTGCACATAGAGTGCATGGCCCCGTCCCGCCCTTTGACACGGTTGCTAGCAGCTGCAGGTAAGAATAATAATAAAATGATAATAAAATAGATTTATTATCATTTTTTTTTTCAAGTGTTTATCTCTGCTGCCACGTAGTGGGGCGATACTCCTCTGCCAAAACAGAGGAGCAGCCCCTGACATCAAGGCACTTCTATGGTACTAGGAATATGAGGATGTGAGGAATATGAGGGAAATGATATGCATGAGCCACAAGACCCTGTAGTTTTTTGAGAACTGTAAAAAAGAATATCTGTTCATGAAATGAAACATAGTGTTGTAATGGCATTTATGGTTCTCAAATAAATCCTGTTATCAATTAATACATGTTTTCATCTAAGGTGACAAATTAGAATAGGGAGATGAAATTTAAAAACACAAAGATATTTTCATATTGAATTAATGGGCAAAAAATATATTATTAGGTAAACATAGGTTGATAAAAATACAAATATAACTTTGTGGAAAACTGATTAATATGAGGAATTGATTGATATGAAAATATACACATATTTTGATTAGAGACTGAAAAAGAAGGTGATTTAATGTAATTTTGGAATTGGCTTGTGGTATCATTAGTAGTGATGGCACAAAAAGGAGAACCAATGCCAACGTCAACTTTGAGTTTCGACATTGAATTTGGAGTCCCACATTCAATCACACTGTTCTATGAGTGTTGGTGATATGATGTATCTCCTCCCACTTTGGTGACTCAGCAAGAACCTAACCCAGTGGTTAAGTAGTTATCAAGTTTAAGAACTGAATTATCTTCATGATTTCATGACAAGGAAATGGTTACATGTTATGTGCATGTATAAAGTGCACTAGCAGCTGCAGTGGTATACTGGGGCTGAGCAGGGGTGTGTGTGCCTATCCCTGCCTTTTGGTATGTTGGTTAATTGAAAAGACAGGTCTTCAGCTTCTTGTGGAATTCAAGGAGAGAGGAAGAGTCCCTGATGTGGTGTGGGAGGCCGTTCTACGCTTTGGGAGCGATGTAAGAGAACACCCATCCTCCTGATCTGGTTCTGTGCATGCGCAGGATGTGTGAAAGTAGGAGGCCTGCACAGCGGAGGTGTCTGGGTGGCTGATGGAAGGTGGAGCCTAAGTTCTGTAGTGCCTTGAATGTGTGTGTAAAGAGTTTGAAATGGGATATTTTGCATATCGTGAGCCAGTGTAGCTCTCTGAGGTGTGGTGTGATGTAAGTTCTGTGTGGGATGTTGAAGATGAGTCTGGCTGCTGAATTCTGGATGGTTTGTAGTCTACATGGAAAAAAACAAGTCTATGCACTAAGTTCCTCATTACCAGTTACCGGTATGTAAGTAAGGGGATACCAGAGAGATGGATCTCTGATTCTGGCTATCTACCGACACCAGTACCTGGGAATTATGAGTTATTTCTCCTGGAATGGGGAATACATGACAGACCTGAGCATACCAGGTCCAATTCTGCATGTTTATAGCCCTTCTGGGGTTATAACACACACAAATTGGCATACATTTACCACCTGTGTGGAGCAGGTGGTACATGTGTAGTGGGAATTTTTTATCGACAGTGATGTGGAGAATGCGGGGAGGTGGAAGGCAGAGAGGGTTTTACTTCAGCCAAGGGGAGTCGTTTCCTTTTCTGCTCCCCCATTTCTGGAGTATCTGAACAGGCGATGGTGAGTCTCAGCAGCCGCCCACAGCCCCTGCAGCTGAGAATGCAAGTCTTGATCTGGTGTGTGCGGCTCACAGATAGCAGACATGATAATAATAGGCAGAAGACACTCAGAACTGTGGGTGGTGAAATTCCACAGAGTATGGCCACTCCATTCTACCACTGGTAATCAGAGCCCAAGTCAGTAGGGTTGCATGGATAAAAACTGAGAAAATGTGGGCTATCGATCTCTAAAGGAATAATCAATTAATCAATCAATTAATAACCACAGTGGGTATCAAGACAGGCAGGTATATGCACTGACCTTACAATGTTCCTCTTGTTTGCTCTAGCCATACTGTTTTCCCGCTAGTGGCATATGCCAGCTCTTGGCGCTGAGTGGGTGCACTATAAAAAGTAAATTACCAGTTTAGAGAGTGCTCCCCCTACAATTCATCATACAGGTAACTACCAGCCTATCTCTGGATGGCATGTAGATGTGACTTCACCTATGGTTACTACTCAGTATCACAAAGAACTCATCATACAGACAAGTGAGCCAGTATTTTTCCAACGTATTTTTATTAATATTTTGTGGTGTAAGAAAAACAAGCTGTAGCATCTGCCAAGACGTGTGAGTCAGTTGATATGGTTCAGAGTAAATTAGAATTGAGGCGATGAAAAGCAATGAAACCAGACCTGTGGGAATTCAGCAGAAGAGACTATAAAGAAGAGGATACAGAGGAGGCCCTGTAAAGTTTAAGTAAAACAGATATTTATAGGTAATAAGATGACAACCCACAATAAAAGCTAAAATAATATTTTGATGTATACCATACAATAGCTGTTGAACATATTATTTATAAAAGAGGGATTCAGAGTTTATAGTACGATATGGCTGTCTCTGTGTCTTGTAGGAGCTCATGAAGCATGTTGTTACCATGGTTTTACAGACTGGGTGTCTTTAAATAGGGTAATCGTCCCTTTCCCAAACAGTGGTATTTATAACACTGCATTACTGAGGTCACTATTGTTCCCCAGGAGCAGTTCGCTGTTGAAAGTGATATTTAGGTCGGCTCACATATATATTTTTTTGTAACACTCTAAACTTGGCTGTATAGACAATGAGTCTGCATTATTTTTAAACGTCAGCCACCTACTCAATTTCCCTGAAACTTTGATAATTTGTAAGTTCCAAAATTAGAGAATCTTTGAGATTCGTCATAGTTACAGTGCACCCCCTGTAAAACTGTTCCAAGAACATTATAAGCATGTTAGATTCATGGTAATGTATCTGGCCCAGTGAGCATATGATACCTCCTAAAGTAGCACAAGAATGGTGCCTTTAGCCACGGTTAGCCACCCTAGCACAGGGGTGAAATTGTATAAACTAACCAGTGAAATGATAGGTTGTAGGTGTATGCCATGTAGAGGCCACTAGGACCATGGGGATGTCAGCAGGACACGGAACACCCCTTCTTGTGTGGTGATGGGGAAAGGCAGGAAGAGGAACAAGGGATATTCCAGTACAGTGATGTGGAAAGGCAGGAAGTGGAAAGGCAGGAAGAGGAACAAATGACAGTCCAGTGCAGGGACGTGGAAAGGCAGGAAGTGGAAAGGCAGGAAGAGGAGCGAGGGACATTCCAGTGCAGGATATTTTAGGGGCAGCATGTTTGGAGGCAAGCTCTCCCAGAAGTAAGGCCGCGAGTAACTACCAAGCGTTTTCTTAACCGCATGCACGCTAGCGGTTTTCCCGCTGAGCGCTGCGATTTCGAAAATCCCGCGTTACGTGACAAGGTCAACTCATCACACGCACAGCGCAGGTAACGCCCATGACGAGTTGACCTTGTCACACGCATCGAAGGGGTTAAAGAAACATAGCACCTTAACTTGTCTAGTGTGGTTCAATTGGCCGTAATTGTGGACACCCCAGTGTGCTGGCCTGGTACATGTCAAATCATCCTTTGTTTTTCAAACATCTCTTGCACTACATCAAGATAGTGATCATTTGTAATTTCATGTGTGCCACAGAGCGCCTTTCCCATTGCAGACAATGAGTCTCCATTCCATCTGCATTTTGTTTACTGTACGGTTAGACATCATGCGCTTTTTGTGCAAACATTTATGCAAGTCAGTGATTTTAAGCAGGAAATTCAAACAAATAATCTCTTTCGCAATATGGCTGCACCAACGCTGCTTTAAGATAGATGAAAAACATAGGGGTGACCCTAAACAGGGTGTGATCGAAGAAGCGCAAAGAGAAATACTTTGTAAGAGGCAGTACTTTAAATAGGCCGGTACTGTCCGGTATGGAGTACCAGCACTTTTTTATTTTAAGACGGAGAGTACCGGCCCTTCTCAAGAGAAAACCTATACTTTTAATTGGAGAGTACCGGCACTTCTCAAAAACAAGCAGGTACTCTGGTACAGAGTACCTGCGCTTCTAATTTTCCTTTTCAAGCACTGGCAAGAGGTGTGGCCTAACACAAGTGAATTAGAATCCTGTACGTGGTATCTGACCAGTGGGTTGTGATGTAAGGAATGAATATGGGCCTCCGTGTTGATATTAAAGAGACAATATAAATGGGATGCAGCAAGCCCATCTCACCGCTGAGCCCTCCTGTCACTGCACCTACTGCACTGTTGATAGCTACACTCCTGCTTTTAGGTCTCCAATGACATTATACTGGTCTTTCCTTCTCGCCTCTGATGGAGCAGAAATTACATTTACATTTTAACAGCTAGCAAAAACTGTACATGACACCTTTTGAGAGAAAATAAATAAAGATGTGTCAATTACACATTATAGAAAAGATGTTGAAAACAAAGTATGTTAGGTACTGCTTCGTAAAAGCAGAAAAAGAGTAATTTAGATGATATCATATGTATAAGTAACATGGGTTGTGGTTTACTAAAGAAAAATAATCTTGCTTTATTAACGTATGTTACAAAAACGTGTACATGATGAAGCTCTCACGTTATTGAATTTACTTTTAATCGCATATATTTCATTTATAATAGAAGAATAACTAATGAGATGTATGAAATAGTATGATTATTCTTCACCTACACCTTTTTACTAAAAGAAGCAAGTGCGAAATTTTCAGAAAATGTTCTTCACTTATGTGCTCATAATAATTGCTTGAAATGAAAAATGTAATATACACTTTAAAGAACATTTACAAGTTGCTACTTATAAATGTAGTAGTACCTTATTCCTACTTGGATTAATTTTGATCATACTAATGTTCCTAAGTGCATCAGAAATGACACTAGAAACCCATCTTCTTCATGTTTTCATATAAATATATGCTTATAGTTCTATATATCCTGCGTTATATTAGCCTATGGTTAACAGGCCAAACTGTATTCACAGAGTTTTCTATTTCGGCAAACCTACTGAATGTGAGGGAATGACTCAATGTAACAATGTGTATGTATGTAACAAATTCTTTTTTCAATCTTGAGTTCTCATACATTGTATAAAGATTTTGCTTCAATTATGTTACAATTTGCAGGATACTTACATGGGAAATTGCCCTTTGAACTTTTTTTACATGCTCCAGCTAAAGGGGCATTGTTTAATATTTTGTATGCTGGATCACTAAAGGACTGCATAATAGTTCCATCCATTTCCTCTGCATTTTGTGTCTCTTTACGTCGCCTAAGCCACATTCCAACATGAACTGACCAATAAACTGAGTGGTATGATCAAATGAGGTGACACCAGAAGGTGTCGTCCCTGGAAATGCTAAGACGATATTATTGCTTGATTTGATGAATTGGGAGTATTTGTTAGTATTTCGTGCTTTTTGGGGAGTTTGTTGCTTTTGGAGACCCTTGAGAACTTATACAGATGATGGTGGTGAAAATGGCTGCAGTTCTGCTTGCCGGCTAATCACAAACTGAGGGGAGAAATTTGCAGAACTTTGATGCAGACTCACCTGGCTTCTTTTCCTAATTTGCACATTGGATGCATGTGCTTAGTGGTCTCTCCCTTCTGAGACTGCTAGAACTGGCAATTTCACATTCTTTCCTGAACTTGTGAGATTTGAGTCTTGATTTGTTCTTTGTTAAATGTCTTATTTCTGATGAATCACTTATTTCCCTAAAAGATTTGATAAACTAAATATATGACCTAAATTTACTCAGTTATCATGATTTCGCCACTCAAGGTGAATGAGCAATCTCAAATTAAATCTTACTAAATGGGATCGGATTAAAGAAGTTACATGACATCAAATACTAATTCTCCTATTTTGTATTGCTTTATCTGAACTCTTGGGGCCTGATTACCATGCGGTTAGGAAAGCATTCCCACCTAAGGTCCTATTACGATGCGGTTAGGTAGGCCTCAGAACAGCCTTGGCTCCTTCCGAATTGGATTGTGAACTTGTCTTCCCGACCGTGGGCCCGATTACGATGGGGTTATGAACATAGGCTCCCACTGCAGTCAATGGAAGTCCAACCAAATCGTATCTGGAAGCATCCGGATGCATCGTACTCGGTCAGTCGGACTCTCCCCATCTGAGTGGTTCAGAAACCATTTCCAAACCGATTGGGTCAGGAAGATTTCCTAACCACATCGTAACCGGGCCCTTAGTGTGCATGATTTTGTCTCACCTACATTTCTTCAGGAGATTTGGGCGTGCAATATTATTCCTTTATTTTTATAGCATTGTGCTTAGAGTAATTTACATGAGTTTGATTTCAAATTTGTAGCTAAGTTTTCCAATACTGGTCCTCGTTGGACGACTGTTGGAGCCCCTTATATCTAACCCCTCTCAGCCCATCGGAGAACCAAGAAAGTGGAAATTATTAAGTCTTTCGGATCATCGTTTGTTTGTAAAAGTAAGTAAGAAATTGGGGCCCAGTAAACACTACAGCACCTCCTTATCTCCATCCCTCTCTCCTCTCCTTTCATTCATCCTGTTCACACACTCCTACCTAACCCTTTCCTCTCTCTCTCTCTTTCCCTCTCTTGATTGTCACGCATCCTTGTTTCCTTCCGCCAAGCTCACCAGACATGCTTATTAATATTAGGTTATACATTTTAAGCAATAAACTGTATTCATCCAAAAGAATAAATGTCAAGGATGCTTCAGCTGGCAAGGTTAAACCAAAGGGGGGATGATGGACAGAGTGTTGAACATTGCAAGCACTCACCCCCAGTCAACTGATCTGGGTTTAATCCATCATCATTCTTTAGCTCACTCTGCCACCTCAGTTCAGATATGGCCATATGCAAATCAGTTTGACCCTGTGCCTCATGGGAACAGTCGAGCCTGAACTGCCAAGCCATGTCTTCCCTGGACCTGAAACAAGCATCCTGGGACCGGTTTCGGGTTCTTAACCCTCATCAGCCAGGCTATCTTGAATCCAGTGGCAAAGTGAGCAAGGGACCCACGTCTGGGCATACTCTGCCAACTTAGGGCAAACAAAGCAAAACCAAAGGGAGGATGATGGACGGAGTGTTGAACATTACAAGCACTCACCCCCAGTCAACTGATCTGGGTTTAATCCATCATCATTCTTTAGCTCACTCTGCCACCCCAGTTCAGACATGGCCATATGCAATTCAGTCTGACCATGTGCCTCATGGGAACAGTCCAGCCCGAACTGCTAGCAAGGTTGGCATACATTGGTGCTTGGGGAGACAAAGGACCTGCAAATTCTTCAAAAAGATGAGTTCCCTCTTGAACTGCATGTCCCTCTTCATAGCCCCTGCCAGGATAGGGGTTGCCTTTCCTCCTACATATATGGACGTATGTAGTTAGTTATGTCTAGGTGCGCTCAGACAGACAAATGATGCCTAGTGCTGATCTGGTCCAGGCTGGACAGCAGATCATTATTGGATCACAACAAACCTTAAAGAGCATAATGGTGCTTCATTTGTAGGTCAAGACTACCAGACAGCACAGCTGCCAGGTTGCAAAAAACTGATTGTGTGCTTACCAAGGCCTTAGAGGGATTTACAGCCCACCCATTGCTTACCATTGGTTAACGTTTTGTCACTTTAATTGCTTGCTTCTTATTTGATGGCTTTCCTTGTCCCAGCATGCCAATTTTGTGTTTGGCTCTCCACTGGAGCTTAGGCTATTTGCCATCTCTGATTGACTTGCCTCTATCTTTCCACTGTCCACTTTTAGTGAACCACCTTTTTTTTGGCTTAGCATTGCAAGAGAGTGCATGTATTTTCCAGCTCCCTTCCACCTGTGCTTCTACCCCCTCAATACCCACTCCTTGCAGCAGTCTCTGTCATGTGCTGTAAGCACTGACTTGTGTGCTTCTACCCCTCAGCAGACTCCAGCATGCACAGTGTTGCTTTCATCATCCTGTGCATGTTCCCCTGCCCTCCTTGTTGTTTGTTCTTCATATTTGTTTTCTCTCCTCCCCTACCCACTCCACTATTTTGCATCTTATCCCTCTTCCAAAATGACTTTCTCCACTCCTCCCTATTCTCCCGCTCACCCCATAATTGTTCAAGCACTTCACCACTTTACCCACAGAGCCTCATATTCTAACCTACTTATCCATTATGTTCATCATCTTGCCCATTATGTCCACAAACTGTTGACCACACCTCCAACGTTCATCTCTGCTTAACTTCATTTAACCACAATCTCAATTCTGGTACCTAACTTTACTAGAAAAAAGCCCATAGCAGACAGTTTTTTTCCTTCGGGTTACTTTCCAGTGTTTCAGCTACTCCTCTTCTCCAAAATACAAACTAGTTTTTAACTGCATTTGCCCTATTTGTCTCCTCTTACATCCTGCTCACGTTTGTCCAACTGGATATGTATGCTCTCAACCTGTCTCTCCCATGTAGCCATATTAATCTCTGTAGCTCATCACAGTCACTTATCTTCGAACCTTATACTCCATAATATGCGTGTCTCATTTAGAATGACAAATCAACCTATTTAGGACCCAGCCTGAACACCCGTAGCATTACCGTGTTAGCCCTATAATGTTTTTCCTTCTACTTCTCTGGCTGCTCTTTTTCAGTCACCTGGTACTCCAAGCTATCCCAACTCCTTTTACTATCCACTGGGGATGTAAAGTAAGCTAACACGCTTACAAACATAAACTTAACACTCCTACGGGGCCCATACGGGTAGGATTTTTACTCAGATCCAAATCTTTTTTTTAAAATTTATTTATTTATTTTATTTATTTTTAAAGTTTTCTATAGCGCAAACCAGACCCAAGGTAGGGTAACAGAGCGCTTTACAAGGTGAGCAAGGAATGAATAGCACATTTGGTACCAACAGAGCAGACAAAAACAATGCATAACATAAACTAAAACATAATAAAGTTCGGGGGATACAGGCAGAGTAGAGAACAGTTCTGAGAGAGAAGAGTCAATTCGAGCTTGTGCAAGTCTTATCTTCGAGATATCAAAGGATAAAGAGTATATACAAGTTTGAAGTTGAAGCTGACGTGGTGTTTGTGCGGATTTTAAAGGAGGAATTTGCTCATTAGGAATGATTTTGCTTCCTTTTTGAAGAGGGGCATCAAGGCAATTTTTCTGATGAATGGTGGAAGCGAGTTCCAAATTCTAGGCGCCGCTCCAGAAAAAGCTGTGTTGGAGGTTTAAGTCTTGTTGAACTGTGCGGGTTTCAGGAGTAGATTATCTGAGCTCCTAGAATGTCTGTTTCCTCCAGATAGTGTAGGTTTTTGGGCTAGGAACTGCGGGATGTTGTGGTGTAGCACCTTGTGAGTAATGCAAACAATCTTTAGGTGAATACGAGCTTCATAAGGTAACCAGTTGAGTGCCTTCAGGTGTGGCGACATGTGGTCAAATTTCCTCGATCCTGTAATGAGTCTTGCTGCGGCGTTAAGACAGGCTTTTAGAGGTGCAGTAGAGATTTTGGGAAGCCCTGAGAGGGTGGAGCAACCGTACTCCAGCCTTGAAATGACTAAGGCCTGAACTGCAGCTTTGAGGTCAGGTATCCCGATAAATGACTTCATTTTTCTGAGATAGCTGAGGTGAAAGCGGGCATTTTTAGCCATCAAGTTAATGTGAGCTTGCATGTTAAGGTTCTTATCCAGTGTGATTCCAAGTGATATTGTGGAGTCCACCAACGTTGGCATGCAATTCAGAGCAGTGATCATTTTGGTCCATTCCTTAATTTCTTGTGAGTTATTGGGGGGGGGGATTAACAGAAATTCAGTTTTTTGTGAGTTTAGCTTGAGGAAGTTGGTCGTTAGCCATTGTACGTTTTTTTCGAGAGCTAGATTAATTAACTTTATCTCTTCAATGGAGGTGCTTTTAATGTAAAGTTGGGTGTCGTCCGCGTACATGTGGTAGGAGAGGTTCACCTGCTGTAGTAGATCAGTGAGTGGTTCGACAAATAAGTTGAATAGTGTGGGTGATAGGGAAGAGCCTTGTGGTACTCCTAGTAAGTTAGATGATGATAGAGAAAGAATCTTGTTGGTCAGGAATGATTGTGTTCTATTTTCCAGAAAGAATTTGAACCATAGAAGGCTGTGCCAGAAAAGCCTATCCTATCTTCTAGCCTTCTTAGAAGTTTGTCGTGGTTGCCTCTATCAAAGGCTGATGAGAGGTCGAGCAGGTCTTGCAGGCTTGTTTCATTGCAGCCAAGAGCTAAGAGGGCGTCGTCTACTATATGTAGGGTGGCTGTTTCTGTGCTATGGCCAGGTCTGAAGCCCGATTGGTGGATGTTCAATAAATTGAAGTTTGTGATGTGTAGATTCAGTTTTTGCTGAACACATTTTTCCAAGACCTTTGCTAGCATGGGAATGTTGGTTATTTGTCATGGGGATGAGCCTTGCATTTACACTGTGTTAAGTTGGCATGAGCTTATTAGAAGTTTAAATGCCATTTTTCCTTTCTGCTGCCTTTGTACACGGCACACATTATTATAAATGTTTAGAGTTTAGCAGAGTGTTTTGCTTCACACGAGAATAATATGTTTTTCTATATTAGCAGCCTTGCTTGATAAGCTTTGTCTGAACCGTGAGTGCCGAGGCCATCAAGGTTATTTCAACACAGTGGTTGTTGTTCGGACTGATCAGCGCATGTTCTAGACATAACATATATGCAGCTGTGGCCACCACTGAGTTTGGCGCGTTTTAATAATGCACTGCGTAGGCATGATCACACACACTTGGAGAACATTCGCATGCAGAGAGCTGGTGCAGAAACTGATGTGATCCATTTCTGCTAGGACCAGAGGTATGGGGCCGCCCTTGTAATCCCAAGAGACCTTCTGTAGATATAAAATAACCTACTAGCAAGGGTGGGTGAGATATAGGTGTATTCTAACCTGTTTCCATTTAGCATTGTAACATGCTTTCTCCCTTTGTATTTTATGGAATAGTAACTATGCTGATAATCTTGTTTCTTATAATATGTCTGCTTGTATTAGCTAAAATACTGCGCATGAGAACACGTCATTAGAAATAAATATTTCAAACTTGCACGTGCCTCCATTTACTCCCTGTTTTGGACTGGTATGAGAGTATAACGAAAGAGTGTTCATGTGTTCCACATTGCCTGAGGTATTCTAAGTTCCATGTTCTGGGTTTTCTAATCATTGTTGTGATGGAAGAACCAATGAGACACTGATTGCTAGTCTGGTAGGGGATATTGGCTACTAAGGTGAGTTTTGGCACACCTTAATTCACTGAGGTTCCAAGTCTCTATGCACAGTTCTGTGTCGGAGCAGAATCCCTGCTACATATTGGTTGGAAGTTGTTGGGGTCGGAGTTGCTAGCTGTCGTTTTTTTTAGGATAGCGGTGACTTGACCAGTTTTTAGGCAGTCCGGGATGTGAAATTAATGATCTTGGTCCAGAGAGGGGAGATAATATGATAGATGTGGGGTAGACACTTTGCTGGGACAGGGTTATTGAAATGGTTGTTGAGTTTGGTAGTTGCTAGAATTTTGGTGATGTCATTGATATCGTAACATTTGTAGGTAGACCAGTGAGAGTTATTTTTGGGTAGAGATCGCTTATGTAGTACCAGGTTAGGTGCTTGACTGATCTTTGGGGGGGCTAAGTTGATTGCTGCCATATTGAGTTCAAGTTGGAGGGAATTTGTTTTTGCTGTGAAGAATGTGGAAAATTCGTCACTACTTAGCTGTGAGGTATGTGTTAAGAGTGAAGATTTGGCCAATTTGTTCGATTGTTGATTCAGAATTTCGAAGAGTTTTTTTTGGTCTATTTTTAGCATTCTCTAGTTCTGATTTGAAGAAGTCTTTTTTGATTTTATAATACTTTTATTGTATGACTTTCTTGCTTTTCGAAGTAGTTTCAGCTGGGGGAAGGGGTGTTGCCTCCATTTCCGTTTAGTTCATCTGAGTTTGCGTCTCTCATCATTCAGGGCTTTGCTGAACCATGGGTTTTTATCCGTGTCAGGAATTCTTTTGAGTTTTGGCGGTGCGGCGCAGCGCGGCTTGGTCAAATATTTTGGTCATTGTGGATTTATAGTGAACAGTGAGGGCAGTCTCCTATGTTGTTGGGGGATAAGAACCTTCTCACATTGGGAGGCAAGCTTGTTCCAGTTTCTGTTCTTTGTGTCTCTTATCCATTGTTTAGGTTTAATTTGATGTGGGGGATTTTCTTGTTACAGGATGGGATTTGGAAGGTGATAATGTGATGGTCTGACCAGTCACGGGGGTAATCGAGATCGATTCAATAGTATTTTGTTTAGATATGAGCCAGTCGAGAGTGGCACCTTTTGAGTGAGTGGGCTCTGAGATAGCTTGGATTAGGGAGTGGTCAGCAAGGAAGGTTTTAAGGACATTGACCTGCTTGTCCAGTGTGTTCTCCCAGTGGAGATTGACATCACCAAGGAATATGTCATTCGAGTGAGGGGAAGAGTTTGCAGTGATGATTTCCATAAGTTGTTCTGTGAAAATTGTGTTTTGACCTGGAGGATGGTAGAATATATGTAATTTAAGGGAGTGGTTGCTTGATGAATTCACAGAGATCCCAAGGTATTCACAGGAGTCCAGGGGTTCCAAGTGAAATTTTGAGATGGTGAAGTCAGATCGATGTATGCAGGCTAAGCCTCAGCCTATTTTGTAAGGTCTGTCTAATCTAATGATGTTGAAGTCTGGGGGGACCAGAAGTTCTAGGCATGGTGAAGATGATTCCGTGAGCCATGTTTCAGTGAGGATAATTATATCCATTTTCATGCTAAGGACGAGGTCGGCAATGTCAAAGGCGTGTTTAGGGGCTGAGCGGCAGTTTAGTAGAAGGCAAGAGATCTGGTTTGAGGGATTCTTTAGACTAGGCTCCTGGTTACCTTGGTTTGGGGTTATAGAGTGAAGACTATTCCGGTTTATTCCTCTACGGATTGGATGTGATGTTCTGCATGGGTTGATGGCGTTTAGGCAGATAGCGTATTCCTCTTTGTCTAAGACATGGTCGGATGGAGTTTCGTACAGCCGTAACAGAGTTTGTATTTCCTGGTCTGTAATGTAATTGGAGAATTTACGCGTACGCAAGTATTGATTGTTTAGAGGCAGGGTGATAGTTTTTGTCATGTTGTCGACTGTCTTTAGCAAATTTTGAAGATGCTTAAGTTTAGTAAGAGATTTTTCAGCAAGTTATAAAATAGTTCTGATTTCTAGGATAACGTTTTGAAGGTTCCTAGAAGTGAGGTATGAGGTCTTGAGAGAGTCTTGTTCCGTCTGCTGATGGTGCGGGGTAAACAGGATATGGGGTGTTGAGGGAGTTGTATTGATGTTGGTTCTCATGGAAGTTCTAGTTGAGGGTGATAGTGCAATGCGTGCTAAAGTGGTCGAGTTGTTAATCATTCTTTCACTGGTTCTGGGTGCACGACGGGGTCGATTTTCTTCAGGAGATGGAAGGGTTGTGGGGGAAGTAATAGTATGGTCCTGAGAAGTGCTGCGAGAGACGGATGAGGATATCGGTGTAGTGCGTGCTAAGAAGAGAGAGTTATTGCTTTTTTGATCGGTTCTAGGTGAGGGATGTGGTCGATTTTCTTCCAGAGAGGAATGGGCAGTGGGTGTAGTAGTAGGGTCCCTAGAAGTGCTATGTGATGTTGATGAGGGTGTCAGTGCAGTACATGATAAGGAGATGGAGTTGTTGCTTCTATCATCAGTTCTGGGTGATGGAAGGGGTCGATGTTCTTCCGGAGCGGAAGGGGTGGAGATGGTAGTGTTAAGGTCCTGAGAAGCGCTGCGTGCGGTAGATGGAGGTGTCAGTGCAGTGCGTGGAAAGGAGGGAGAGTTGGCGTTGCTTATTTCCACAGATCTATGTGAAGGGAGGGGTTGAAGAGAGGTGCTGCATGAAGTAGAAGAGGGTGTCAATGCAATGTGTGCTGAGGACGGAGAGTTAGTAACGTTTCTATTCTCAGGTCTGGGTGAAGAGGGTGGTTGCTGGTTGCAGTAGAGGAAGGGGAGGTGGGGGTAGTAAGGACCTGAGAGGCTGTGAGTGTGGTGAGGGTGTGGGTTTTTAGGGTGGAGAAGTATTTGTCGAAAAGTTGTAGGTCCTTGTTAGCTGCTTGAATAAGAACAGTGCCGTTTTTGTAGGATGTTATATTCAATGTGGTTCTGAGGTTCTGCGTGGGACTCGTTGTAATCCTAGCTTCGTAGGGAATGTTTTTATGGCCTTGAATGGATAGTAGCTTGTGAAAGGCCGATCGCCATTTAGCTATTTTTCTTGTGAAAAATAAAAGGTTATTGATTATAATGCCTTTTTTGACATTGTAGGAGTGATCCAGGAATAGGGTATCCAGGTTTTTTCTGAGGAGGTTGTGTTTGAAGGTTTTCCAGCAATTTTTGAGAGCTTATGTGGGTATTGAATAGAGTAGTTGCTGTTCCTTCAGGTATCATGATTGGTCCAGTCGTGATGTGAGATTCCTTTGGGCAGTGAGGAGCGACAGCAAAATAAAGGAATGAGGGATGTTATCAATTGGTTATAGTTACATCTAAGTGGATGTTAGCAATTGACATTCAACGTAGGTGGATCTTATGTCAGGTTGAAAATATACATAGATTAGGCGTTACAAGATGGCTGGCAAGTTAGTTAGGGGCCGTTACAAGATGGCCGCTGCTTGGAGCATCTTAGTGGGTGTTGGCAATTGAAAATCAACTTGGGAAGATCGAATGTCAGATTAAAAGTATATATAGGTTAGCCGTTACAAGATGGCTGCCAAATTTGTTAGGGACCGTTACAAGATGGCCACTGTTGTAGTTGGGGGCTGATTACAAGAGGCTCCTGCATGTGTGGTGGTAGCCATTACAAGATGGCTGCCAGAGTTGGGGGAGGCCTCACCTAAGTAATCAGTATGTAGATGTGCAGTTTTTTTAAATTTATTGTCTTGCGCTGGAGTCCAGGATCATCAGAGCGAGGCCGGCGACTAGGGACGCTGTGTCCAGGATTCTTCGCGCTGTAAAGGTACAGGATCGATCAATGACTCCTTAATCTTTAGATGTTTTGCATGGTTTCTTTGTGAGGTTTCTTGTCACGCAGCTTGTGTTAATCGTTAAGGACGATGGGCTTGGTTAAACAGGGATTTAAAGCCGATGGCTATCCCTTACCTCACGAGCTCGAAAGGTAAACTCCTTCCCCTTGACCATTTTGCTTCCCATCTAAAGCGATAATCCTCTGATGAACCTTTCTCTATCATAGCGAGGGGTGAGAAATCAGGTTGTCCAACTGTCAGCTACCCAATGAGGACTATTAATTGGTAGCCAACTCAACAATTGGTGATCAAGTTCAAGTATATTATTCTCTAAACCATACTATAAAAAAAAGTATTGCAATGGGTGGACTGAACCTCCTAAATAAGTTTAGTCTAACAAGAATAATGCAAACCAAGAGCTCTGCTAAGGCTACTCAGAACAAGGGCAAAAGAACCTGACATTCTGAAAATAATCTTTGACTATCTCTGTTATGCATTTCAATCAGCACAGTTTCTGAGAAAAGATCATCAGACACAATAAGGCTCAAACTACTTTAGATAATTTGATTATTGTATTAAAGATCCAAAATCAATGCATATAAGCAACATTTTAAGAAGCTCAGTCATGAATCTAACAGTTCAAAATATAAAACCACACATCTTGATGAAATGTTCTATGCCGATATAAAAGATTCTATAAAGAGGATGTGTTTTTTAAACAAAACAATTTCATCAACCAATAAAGCAAGAGGTTGGTTCTCAAAGGTTATCTTAGCATGGGCAAGGGCATCAAGTTAAAGTCTACTAGGGGAAACGTCCATTGGAATCAGCAAGGAGTATGGAGCATAAATCAGGAAAGACAAGTCTGGTTTCACACCAAACTATTCCAAATCTTTCAACAGGCAAGTTCATTAAAAAGGGCAAAAGGCAAGAGTTATACAAGTAAGTCAGGCAGTCAGGTTGGAGGCAAGGAAAGGGAAGTGAAATGGTGGTCTTCTGAGCATAGGCATAAGCTCTCCTCCTTCTGAATAATGCAGTTTTATAGTTCATATTTGTCATTATGACTTCAAAGGTCGATCTACAATGGTCTAACCATCATGTGATCAATCTTCCGTCTTTCAGGTACAAATTGATACTTCAGCATATTTCCCCATGCACCTAACAGCATAAATATTGATTATTCTATACACAATATATAGACCGATTCAGACACAGAAACTTAAATGTGCACCTTGGAAAATGACACAGAAATGAGAAACAATACTGTAAAAGCGTGCTTGAAAAACGTAGGAAAAATAGAAAAGAGGCAAAAGCAAAAATATGTTATGTTTACTAATAAGATGTTATAACAGGTTACTTATAAAAGAAATGATTTACAATGCCTTTACTGACAAAATAATTAAATTCTAAAGATGCGACTTAGCATTTCTATTGTTTCACTGCAATGCATCATAAAAGAGAATGTGGTGCAAACCAGTAGGAAAACTAGCTACACAGTTGATATTTTCAGTAGTGATTGTAGAAGCCATATAGATTATATAAAGCTAAAACGATTTTAGTAAAATATTTGTGAGAATAATTTATATATCTGAATGTTGTAATTGTTTGGTAATAGGCTATAGTTAACCGTAGTCATTTTAATATTATGATACACTGACAATTCTACTATTATTTCTTACATGAATTGCTTAAACTATTTTATTATGTTTGATTCTAATTGAGAGTTTAGTTTACTGCAAATGAAATACCGGGTTAAATTCTTTTTGCATGTTTCTTGCTAAACTGCATTATTTGATAGCCTAATCCAATGGACATTCTTTTCCACGTTATTTTTGAATGTTGCTTTATCTGTTCTACATAGGCAACATTTAAACCAAGGACATTCTTCTAGTGTTCACTAAATAGTGAATTGGTGGGAATCTGAACTCTATATAGACCTCATGGTGTGCAACTCTGTATCATTTTCTTTGTTAACTACCTGTGAGAATGGAAGGAGGAATTGATTTCTATGACATGTATGGGAAACCATGCTGGAGTATGAAAATCTTGTACTTTAGGACTAAAGGACCAGTCACATGATGATCTGACCATTATGGTGTGTTGACTGACCATATGGAACAAAATTAATGCTTATAAAGGGAGAGACCTCATAGATGGTGCTGCAATATTTGGTGGCGACATTATGGCAGCGCATTTTTAATGGCGACACATGCTTGATTTTTCCCTTTGCAAGAAAACCTATGCTTTAAAGAATCATTCCTTTGCTTTTGGATTAATTTGCTGATGCTGCTACGTTTGGCGGATTGATTTAAATTCTTCTTTGCCAAACAAGCCTGACTGTTCTCTGCCCTATGTTTTGACTTTGCCAGTGACTTTGTCTGCTGAACTTTCTCAGACTCTTTGTTGAGCAGCAAGATTTTCCATTCCCCTTTAGCCTATGTTTATGGACTGGCCCCTAGAGAACGTTACATTTGATCCATTTTCCCTTTGTTTTAGAACCTTCTGAAAGCTGTTAAAAGAACAAACCATCATTTTGTCTTTGATGGTGGCTGGAACTTGTACCTTCTATTTGATGTGAATTTTAAAACCATCCTCTGTCTTTTATTGTTGGGAGGAGTCTGAGATTTTTGTTCGCTGTGAGTTTATTCTGTGAAGAATCCATCCTCTGCCTTTTAATGGGTGGAGAATTCTGTAAACTTTTAAACCATCCTCTTCTGGATTAGAACTTTTGACTAAATATGTGGTTTCATAATATATGTTGTAAGATTCGTGACTGAAATGCTTAAAATTATACCTATGTGCATTGATTTTGGATCATTAATACAATAACCAATTTCCTTGAGTATGTTATAGTGTTCTGGTGTCTTTTCTTTAAAAATGTGCTATTTAAGTATTAATTCTAGATGTGTAATAGAGAGAGCCACTGATTCGTTTTAGGGTGTTATTTGCCAATTAATGGTCCTCATTGGGTGGCCAACGTGGATCTAGATACCCTAATTCCCACCTCTCCTATCAGCAGAGAAAGATCCATCAGAGGACCATTGCCTCTGTAAGGTGTGGTAATCGAGAGATGACTAATCGTAGAGGCCCCAGTACGGTTAGAGTAGTGAGTAAAATAAGAAAACGCTTTCGCTGGATCAAAGCTTGGTACAGAGCTATGGTTCAGCCTAGTGAAGTGACGTTTTAGGGTATCAGACATAGCTTTCCCCTGCCCAAGTCCCTAGAGTCCGAAGATTTTTGTTCAGCAAAGAGAAAAGTGATGGAGCACTGACTGAATCTCAATGGCCAGTTGTAGCAAAAATGAGTGCGTATTAATATCTACGCATTGCAATTACTTTGCCTTAAAGATTGTGGTTTTTTAAATAGCTGTATATTGTTGAGTGGAGTGAGAAATGTTTAAAGTCCATACGGTTAAAATCCATGTACGATTGTGGTGCTTGTACAAAGAAGTTGAAGTTGTAAAAGGGTCTGTCGTGGCCTAATATCTTGAGATATTTACCTATGCAGTAGTCTCAGTGTGGAAGACACTGAGTAAGTTATCTGCTGTTTGCGGGGTTTGTTGTGAGACGTCGTTGGCAAAATCTTATGGTAAACGGGTGTCCAATGTTTGTTATTGGTAAACGGTTCGTATAGTTGATCTCAGGTGCATAGGTAATATCTGTATCAATTTGGGTGAAATCTTGCTGGTCAAGATTTCATTTGAAGTGAATGATTATAGAAAAGTTTAGTTACCGTGTGAGAATGGATTTGCTTTAGTGGAGCAGACAGGTTTAATTGTTGCTTACATTGTATTGTTTATTTGCATAGAAAAAAGGTGCTGAAGAAATTTGTAAAAGAGGGTGAGCTACTGAGAGGAGTAACGTCATAGTGTGTTGCGCTGTGATTGCTTTGTTGGTGTACAGCCGCGCTGAGATTGTTTGACAATGTCATAAAAGATTGAATTATCATTGGCTGAGATTGTTGAACTAGAGGATTGTGGGAGAAATGTGGAGTTTATGGAAGTTCATTTGTGAAACATGAAATTGAATAAAAATGAACATTTTCAAAGCCTTCCGAAAATTAATTAAGGAAGATGTGACAATACCTGCCAGAATAGGAGTAGAGGCACCACCTAAGTGTACACCAGGATAAAATGTAATGATGGACAGAGGATTATATCCATGTCTTTGGCTTGAATATTGGCATAAGTTTACAGAAGAAGATGAGGTACTGCAGTTCTCTGGTTATGGGACCTTTAATTTTAGAATTATTGAAAACTTAAGGAGGAAATGATATGAATTGAGACCACCTCCTAGAGCTGTCCAATTGGAGTCAATGACCTCTCTGAAACACCTACCACATCAGAAAGAGAAAGAAAAATACCAAGGGAGATATAGAAGAACACTAGATTATAAAGCATGGAGAGCCGATGTTATACAGGGAACTAGATTGTATCCAATGTTACCACTTGAGGGAGCTATTAAAGGAAAAATAAAGTAAAAGAGGAAACACACACAGACAGAAAAGTGTGATCCTGGTGAGAGAGGAGAAGAGAGTGACATGCAGCCTGATTCATCAAGCTGAATTGCGCTCGCAAAGGGCCAGATTCTGAGAATCTGGCCCTTTGCGAGTGCGATTTTTGCATTTGGGATTCATCATCCCAAATGCAAAAATCGGTAATAGAAATTTCGCTATTTAGCGAGGATTACATTTAAGGAATCTCTATTAGAAATTCCTTAAATGCAATTCATCATCCATTTTCAAATTGCGAATTCGCTATTTCGGGCCGCTATTTACCGCGAGGTCAAACCTCGTGGTAAATAGCGAAAACTTAGAAAAATGCTTTTAAAAGCAGTTTTCTAAGTTGCATGTTGCACACACACATGTCCTTTGGACATGTGTGTGCGCAACACCTGTTTAAATTTGCATTTAAGGGGTGCTACAGGGTGTCCTTTGGACACCCCTGGCACCCTTTAAATCGCGATCTTATTTGCGATTAGCTAATTGCTAATCGCAAATAAGGAATACTCCCCATTCATTCCTATGGGCCTTTTGGCTCATAGGAATGAATGGGGAGTTATTCCTTATTTGCGATTAGCAATTTGCTAATCGCAAATAAGGAATAAGTAGGAATCGCATTTTTTTGGGCTATTCCTACATGAATCCCGTTTTGCGAGCCTGTAATAGCGATTCCTTATGAATCGCTATTAGAGACTCGCAAAACGGGTCTTTCATGAATCAGGCTGATGGATGATGAACTTTTTAATGATTTGTTGATGATTTGTCTGCCACCATATAATGAATCCCAGAATGTGGATGTGTTGAGTAGTACTATAGTTGAAATTTTAAATGCTTCTGTGATGCCTGATATACCAAGGCAATGACACTTATTACTCCTTTAAGGGGGAGAACAGAAATAACAGCTCCAGTAAATCTGATTGAATCTAATAATAGATGCGTTGACTGTTCCTGTTACTATTGGACCTGCCGTACCTCTTAATAAATCTGGGTTGCAGGTAAATACTGTACACCATTTGACAGTACCTGCTGGAATAAATACTGCACATAGTAATCCACTAGAATTGACAATGAGGGCTGTGCTTCAGACACCTATGGTCCCGACTCAAAGTACTACTACATGTACTAGGAGTACAGGTTCTATTCCAAATCAGGCATAATTTGACCTGACAAATGGGATGATTCAGAGGTTCTCACCTTTCTGTGATTTCATGGAATGAGTGGACCTCCTGAAATAAGTTACCATCTTCCTGAAATGATTGTACCAATGGGAAGTACAGCTCCTGATACATACCCATTACATGTGCAACCTGGAACTATTAGAAATTTGACCAATGGTGATATCATTTTAAATATTATGAGAGAGCACAATTACTCCTGAAGAATTCAATGAATGGCTTAAAGGATATAGTACCCCAAAGAATATTCAGAATGTGGAAACCGTTTCAGTTTCAGCTCCAGCTCCAAATATCACTCCAGTTCCTGCTATAATTTCAGTGCCAGGTTCAGCTCCAGTTACAATTCCATGAAGGGAACATTTATTAGACGTAATTAGCCAAAATTAGGCCAAAAGATAGAATTAGAAGAAATGATTTAGGGAAATCTTAGTCCATCATGATGAGATACCTACCAGTTAGAGGAATTATTGTTTCTGTGCAAAGATATTTCCCAGTCTGTGAACATTACCACGCATGCCTTTACCCCGCAAGTCGTTACAATGACTTGCTTCAGGGGCGCGTTGTTTGACTGGTATTAGATTTTAGGTCCAACACCTTCCCTTCTATTGCAAAGACTGGAGTTGGAATAGTAATTTATACTATTCCAAAGTCCAGCAACCCCCTAAGGCAAGTTGTTGTAATGACTTCTGTGGTAAGTTAACACATCGTAAAGTCGCAGTTGGGGTAGTGCCTGCATTGTAAAGGAATGCGAGGTAAATACATGCAGGGCTCTTTCATACAACCACTAGTTTAACACATAAGATTGATTTAATGGGCTCAGAAATATGAAATTGACATTCAGAAACCGCAGGTTTTTCAAAACAAATTGAGTTTAAGAACCAAGATTTTGCAAGCATGATGCCAGCTGGAAAAAACTCAAGATGAAAGAATTTATGACACTGATTGAGAAATGGAATGAGAGAAAGAAATGGGAAGGTAGATGTTAAAAAACATAAGGAAACAAAGAAAGTCAGGTGCAGACACTTTCAAGCGTAATAGATAGAGGGAGAGGAGAAATACAAATGCTTCCAGGTGTAGGTTATGTACATGTGCCTAGGACAAGACCTGATATTTTGTCATTTACAAACGAATTTCCGAAATTACGAGAGAATCCAGTTGAATGGTACAGACAGATGGAAAGATTTGTGAACATTTCAAAGGTTTGGAGGATTGACTTGAATACTCTGTTTGACATTGTGGTTCCTGGAGATTTATAGGCCTAAGGAAAGGTTTCTGTGGATTGTCACCAAGCAGAAACAGAAAGAGATCCTATCCATCTCCAGTGGTACTGAAGAAATATCAACAAGTGATAAATCACTTGAAAACTAAAGTTTCTCCTTAAGAGATTGATTGGCAGCAAATTGTAATTGTATTTATATAGCTCTTACAACCCCTGACGAGGCATCAAAGCATTTTCCGGCGAGTAGCAAGCTACTACGGAACCCAAAGAGTATTAGTGGAGGATTAGGTTAGGGAAATAATATTTAATTTTGAGGTGTGAACATGAGAGTCTGTTAGTTGGATTAAATAGGATAAAAACATGGCGAGAAGAGAGTAGGCGAGGGGGGCAAAAAACAACATAGCCAATAAGCATGGGCGGAAAATCCGTTTCGCTCGCGGATTTTGCGGATTTTCGGTAAATTCGCAATCCGCGAGATTCGCGAATCTCCCGCAAAATCCGCAAATCCGCGAGCAGCGGATTTTGCTCGCACTGCTCGCACTGTTCGCGTGAGTTCGCGGCTTCCCAGTACAACTTCGCGCCCCGTGAATAAGTGCAAAATTGCAGAAATACGATTTTAGCAAAACTGAAACTACTTACCAGGTTCAAAAGTTCAGGCTCATCATTAGTAGCCATTTCCTGTAGTGCTTCCTGAGGGGCCCCTCCAGAGTTCAGTTGCCAGTTGCAACTATTATGTGACCCTGCTCTGAACCTCAGAATAGTTACACATATGCCACAAAGGTCCTGAATTACAGCTAAGGGAGACAAGCAGGAGCCAGGCTGGAAGTTCAAATCCATTAATCAGCCCCTAATTCATTATTGTCAGTTGGGGCAGGGCAGGTGTTGTAACTAATTTTGCAACAATGAAAGCACTTAGCAAGTACAAAAGATCACTAATCAGGAAGCACTAAGGAAGCAGGTGCCAGCTAAAAAAATATTCTGTGACACATTAATCAGCCCCAAATTAATTCAGGTCACTTGAGGCAGGGAAGGTGTGCTTGCGTTGCCACAATAATGTACACTGACTGGACAACCAGAGGGTTCTGTGATGAAACAGAGGGTGGCATGGGTGGGCCAAAGGGTGGCATGAGTAGTCAGAGAGTGGCAGTGGTGACAGAGAGTGGCAGTGATGAAGAAGAGTGTCCCAAACAGGCTGGACACGTAGAAACAACAAGTTCGCGAAACTTGCGACCCGACAGGTAAGTTCGCAATTTGCGAAAGTGTACAAAACCCTCGCGAACTGGCAGAAACCGGCGCAAACACAAAAAAAAAAAAATCCGCAAATTCGCGAGAATTCGTGGATTTTGCGGATTGCGAGTTCGCAAATCCGCAAAATTCGCGAACGCGAGATTCGCAAAATTCGCCCATGCTTAATAGCCAACAAATAACAGCAGATACAACAAATAACAAAGGAATCAGGTAAAAACAACACAAAATCAGAACACTACGGTGGTAAAAGACCAGGCCGGGGAGGAAAATCAGTGGCAAAGACAACAAATAGCTGATACAATAAATAACAAAGGAATCAGGTAAAATCCGCAGAGCACGAAAATGCCTATTACAAGAGATTGGTGCAGGCTTTCAAACAATATAGTGGAATTTAAAATGTGGCAAATAAAGACGTGCAAGAACTCGAAAAACAGGAGTAAACCCGTTAACCCAGTAGAATGTAGATTATTATTCGTAAGTAGTTGTATCAGCACTACAGTACCATTTTACAAAAAATCACCATAACACACAAGTGTGCACCGAACGTGCTAGTGACGGTGAATTACAAAATACCAAAATAATCAAGTGATCAATGGTACAAAAAATATATACAAGGTAGGTTTTTTGATTTTGACTGATCAACGCCATGGTTTGGGCCAGGTAGTCGACGGCGTTTCAACCTGTCCAATTCCAGGTCATCATCAGGACAAAGGTTACTTATTTCAGTATAGTGCTGTACAGGAAGGAGAAAGAGAAAATCAGGCCCTGGATACAAGTAAAAAGGAGGTGATGGAAGAGGTGGAAGAAGAATAACTACCTGGGATGGTAGTGGTAAATCACTTCAAACGACGAATGTGGGCAGCCAAGTTGCGAAGGAGAAGGGGGCTCCTGATGGAGCAAGGAAAGTTATATCAATGCGTGGCCCAGTAGGGGGCAGCCAAGTTGCGAAGGAGAAGGGGGCTCCTGATGGAGCAAGGAAAGTTATATCAATGCGTGGCCCAGTAGGGGGCTGAGAGAAGCCAGACGAGGTTAACTGTATCATGCACTTAAGGGGACAAGGGGCAGTGGATAGAATTACCTTAGTTGCACAGTTCTGACAAGGAAGATCCGTGTTCGGAGACTGAGGAAATAAAGTGCTTGGTCCGTGAGAGGGACCTGAAAGAGACGGGGCAGAAAGGTCAGAGAAGTACTGGGGTGAGTAATAATGGATAATTAATAACGGGGAAAGGGGAGAGGGCGAAACCATACCTGGATGTGCTTAATAAATCTATCCTGTGGACCGGTGATTCAATCGGCAAGCAGCAAGGTAACCGCTGTCATTTAGTCAATGTCGGGTGAGTGAAGTGCCCCGTCTCTCAGCCTCAAGTGCTGTGAGCCGGCAGAGGGACTCAGGAAGAAGTAATCCAGAGCAGGGGTCACCTGTATGCGAAGGCTTAAAGCTGGCTTAAAGTAACCATGTTCAGTGCTCCAGGGGGATGGAAAGGAGAAAAGTCCAGCAGAAAACTGTCTGCAAGGGAGAAAAGAGCACCGAAACAAAGAGTGACATTAAATATCAAGAATCGGAAACAGGATGCAAACCGATTACAATAAGTGATTGAAATAACGAGTTTATGTATATACATATATATATATATATATATATATATATATATATATATATATATATATATATATATATATATATATATATATATATATATATATATATATATATATATATATATATATATATATATATATATATATATACACACACACATCTCTAGTTTAGGTAAACACAATGGAAGGTATCAAACCATTGTATACCTAGATGGGTACATTTCAGAGAAATTATATACATGTATATCGGTATCAAGTGTGGAAATAAATCACATAGATAAATATAACATGGTTTGATAAATGATTGCGCAGACAAGTGAATACATTAAACACGCGCCATACAATTAACCTGTTGGCAGAACAAGACACTTGATGAGATTTTACGATATGCCATGTACTGTAGAGATGAGATTGACATGAAACAGAAAAAGTTAAAAGGAAAGATAATGGTTCCTCAAATGAGAGTGATGCAGAAAGTCAGTGAAGTTCTGAAAATGCAGTTCCAGGGGGCGTGGTCTGGCCGCGACTAAAGATGGCCGTCTAACTTGAGAGCTCCGCTGCAGGTGGGGCTTCAAAAGGAGATGGCACACAACATATGCACGACTTGCGACCTAGTTTTGGTGTTGTGGGAATCGTGGGGATCCTGTGCACAGGATGTGCCAATTATTTCATGGACAGACGACACGGTTCCTGAGTAATGTATAGTGCGTTTCCTGAGAGACTTTGGGCCTGCGAGACTTACTGCATCCTCGAGCCTGGAGTTTCACGGTCTCCCACTCGCAACATTCCATATCTCATAATCGAGCTCCCCGGCTGTTTCATGACGCACTTGGGCATGCGCATACACAACTTTACTTGCTGGAAATTATGTTGCGCTTTGACGACCCAAGGCAGCCTGGATATTATAAAAGTAACAGCTTTAAAGCGGGTGAGTGCTTTGTTGAGTGTTAACTTGGGCACCCTGCTTATTTCCTGGTGAATACGATGTGCTGTTTTTGAGGAAATATTTTCGTATGAGTTTTGAGAGACTTTTTATATTAAACTTTTCTCCGACTGTGACTGTTGCTTGAATACTGCCGCCATTTCTTACTCAGACAGACTTGTGAAGTGCCTAAATTAAAAATTTCCTTTTATTCACAACGCTTGTTTTTTCTGAAGGCAGGGAGGAATAAAGGTTCTTCTGTCATGATTGAACTATAGGGATGCCACATATTGCTAATTTAAATTGTAGTTAGCACATCTTTTACTACAACATACAGGAGGCTTTTTAATTCATGAGAGCAGCCAATATTTGATAGTCTGCTTCCATTTATGAGAATCTAGGAGATATAGACGTTTTCTTCAAGGTTCCTTTAAAACGATTTTAAACAATTTGACACAGTTTACTTCTTCTGGTGTTTACCAAAATATCGGAACCCTAATGAGCCCTTTTCAAGTGCGCTAAAGGAAAGATATTCACAATATATTCTGGATATTGAGTGGCTGGTAATTCAAGGAGGTAAACCACATTTAATCTTATCGCTGCTTTGTGTTGGTACATTATTTTACTGTCTTAACACGTCACTCTGGCACCTTTCTCTAAAGCAGAAGTTAAGATGTGTAATGCCAGGCAAGGAGGGAACCCCCCTGCAGCCTCTTTTTGCGGATGTACTTAAGCAGTCAAAAGATGTAGTTGCCAAAAGCTCTTCTTCTACAACAGAAGATTCAATAAAAACTAACATAACCATGCAAGGTCAAACTATGGACCGCATATTGCAAGAAATGTCGGCGGTCAGTCGCAGACTAGAAGGCATGGATTCAAATATATCCCTTTTACCTGCAGAAACTAAAACAATTTGAGCAGATTTTGCAGGATTCCACGCCAAAACAAAAGAGCTCGACCACAGATTAACAACTGTAGAAACTCGTCTAGACTCAGAACAAAATAGAGATGAAGAGCTCTTATTCCTATGAAGTAAGCTGATTGATTTGGAGGATCGAAGTAGGAGAGATAATATTTGCTTTTTTAGTGTTGCGGAAAAAATAGAAGGCCCAAACGCTAGAACATTTCTCCAAAATATTCTTCCAAAATTAATGGACATTGCTTTTGATTCTCCTTTGGAAATACAGCATTCACATCGAATTGGTCCATTATGCAAAGACTCTGCAGGATATTCACGTCCTCTCATTACTTGTTTTTTAAGACATGAGCAGACAAGGCAACTATTAATTTCAGCATACACTCATGGCCCATTCTCATACAATGGGCATGAAATTCGTATTGCAGCTGATTTTTCTAGAGAGACTAATGAGCGACGCATGGCTTTCCTCTCATTTAGACATCAACTAGACATAAAATATGGTCTTTTTGATCCTGCTTGTTTTCGTATTACCAAGGATGGCATATATAAGGACATTTACGATCCTGAAGACCTCTGTCTATTTATAGACAGCTGGAAACTGCAACAGAAGGAAACTCAGCAATCCACTCCAGATCTACCACAACACAGCTCTTCTCCTAGAGCATTGAACAATGAGCGACGCAATGTCAACAGTCCTCTGCAAAGGGGCAGATATTTTGGAAGATCTATTCAAAGTCATGAAAATAAAACTGCAGCTCTTCAAACTGTATCCACCTTCACTAACGAACAGCATAGGGATAAGACCTGTTCTCCCTCAAAATCTACTTCAGACGCAAAATGTGGATGATTTAATGCTTCCCTATTATCTTGCTAAAAAATTAGTCCTGTCTTCACACTTATTTCCTTCCAGGTGATCGACCAAACTTAAGAAACTCCTAATACAGAGGGGGAAAAGAAGGCATTTCGTCATCGGGTTGTTAAGTATTACATTTATTGCACTGCTCTTTATTGTTCTCTTTTTCTATTTTTTCTATTACTACTTTTTGTTTCATTATATCTATTATATTATTTATATTGACTTTGAACATTAAGTTTATCTCCCTCACTGTTTCCACGTATCTGATAGATATCTTTTGTACTTTAGGATTGTTATTATTACAGCTTTACATGAAATCACTATTGTATTGTTGATAATCTCATTCTTTTAATCTTGAATACATTTTTTGTTTCTTTATATTGTTGCATCGCCCTCTTAATTTAATTTAATCCAATACTCCAATGGTTCAATAATATGTTTTGCAATTCTACTATACTGTTGCATTTGTTACATGATTCACTTTCTTATATGCATTATAATAATTCTCTTACCTCTCCATTTATCATTCACTGGGTAAGTATTACAATTAATGATCTGTTTACAATGTTTCCTTTTCTTTTTTCATTCTATTGATTGTGTAATGTTAATAATGTTGGTTTTCAATAACAAGTTTATTGTTATACCTCTTCCCATATACATGGTAGGTAGTCTTTGTATTTATTAATGCATTTTAAGATGGTCATTATTTCACTCCTCAATGAAGTAGTTATTTTTATTGTTAAAATGTCACCCTCTTTAATCTTCTTGTACTATTTATTTATTTAGAAACATATTAATCCTTTTTTAACTCAAGGGTTCACCAATATGTTTTATTGTTACAATATCATAATATATTGTTATGTTCTTTATTAATAATAAGAGTACATTTTATTCTATGCATTCTAATGACACTTTTCGCTCTATATTTATCAACCACTGTTTCATTCTCCTGATGTGGTCTCTCCTCATTGCGGTGCTCCAGTAGTGTTTAGACCTGTGGTTAGAAGTTTTGAAGCCCCTTGTGCCATTTTATATTTGGCGCCCTTTCCTCTCTAATTCCCTTTTTTGTCATTTGTACTACGTACTATTCCTTTTGTTGAACGAAGCTCTAGATTTATTCATGCACATACTCTTTCATTATCAATTAGTATAACTCATTTGGTCCACTTACTATTCACTTGATTTCTTTTACGAACCAGGGTTCTTTCTATCTTCCTACCCCACTTTGATTTCCTTTTCTTTTCTTTCCTTTTCCTTTATTTCGTCACGTTCTGACATCTCTAGTTAATTCTTATTGCTAGCCCTTTTTCCTATTTTTGTCCGGCATGGTCATCTCACACAACCTTCGTGTAGTAACATAGAATGTTCATGGATTGACGCACTACATTAAAAGGAAAAAAACACTCTCTTATTTACAATCAAAACATGTGGCCATAGCTCTCCTTCAAGAAACCCACCTTGATGCTATAGAATCTGAAAAATTGCGTAGAGATTGGGTGTGAAGGGTTATCCACAGCAGTATACGTAAGGGAGCAGATCCAGACACGCCTCATACCCACAAATGTGGAGTTGTGATTCTTATTCCTAAATCTTTACCGGTGACAGTCTTATAAACTTGGATAGATCCGGATGGACGATATGTCTTTGCCAAACTACAAATCGACAAAACACACATCTGCGTTGGCTCAATTTACACCCCCACTTGAACAAAAAGATTGTTCCTTCTTCAACTGAAACGCCTTTTATCTAAGATAGGTGCTTCCCAACTTCTTATCGGTGGAGTTTGGAACTTAGTACTTGACACAGTTCTGGACAAAACAGGACCTCTAGATAAGTTTAATGCAGCAGATAGAGCTTTAATGAACAATGTAGTGATTGATAATGGTTTGGTAGATCATTGGCGTCTCTCTCTCACCCGATGGATATGGCATGTACCATTACTTCACGTACACGTGGTACGTTCTCTCGCCTGGACTACTTATTAATTTCTCATAATGTAGTTCAACTGACACAGGACTCTCAGATATTGGAGGCAGCGATCTCTGATCATTCTTGAGTTCTACTTTCCTTACAAACTGGTTTAGCCAAGCCAGGTCGCAAGCCCTGGCATCTAAACATTCAGTGTTAGAGAACACCTAAAACTAAATTCTATTACAGTCTCATTTTCAAGATTTCATCTCCATCAATCAAAGATCCATTGACTCAAGCAGAACTCCTCGGGCAGCAGCAAAAGCCACTATACGCGGGCAGCTCATGAGAGATGCAGCACAAATTAATCAACAAAATTCTACTAGACAAAAAGAATTAGAGCAAGATATTGTGTATTATATTCGTTTGTATAGACTCAATCCAACACTTCCACATCGTAAAACCTTAGAACACGCCTGCATGGCTTTGATTAATCTTTTTACTTCCAAGGCAGAGTACGCTCTGTATAGAATGAAAGGGAGGCATTATGAGCAGGGGGAAAAAGCGGGTAGGTTATTGGTAGCCCAGCTATGACAAAAACAAGCAGCCATTGCTATACCGGCTATTAAGTCAGCAGGAGGTGTTACGTTAAATAAACCTCAAGACATTGTTAATGAATTTGCCCGGTATTATCAATCGCTCTACACTGCAGAAACTCAACTTGACAATGATAAACTGGATACTTTTCTTACAAACGTGAACCTACTCTGTTTATCAGCTGAGAATAGAATTTTACTAGAGAGTGAAATTACCAAGGAAGAAATATTGCATGCAATTGCTAACTTGCCATATCATATGGGCCCGGGAGAAGATGGTTTCCCTGCAGAGTTTTATCGATGGGCGTGGGCGGAAGTAATCGATTATCCTCTATTTGCGTTTCACGAAGCAGAGCATGAGGCCTCCTTAGGCCTTATATCTAATAAAGCTATCATTGCTGTGTTACCCAAACCTGGTAAATATCCTTTATTATGTGGCAGTTATCGTCCCATATCCTTTTTAAATAGCGATATTAAAATTTTAGCTAGCATCTTAGCCTCTCATTTACGCAAGGTTTTACCATCTCTCATACATCATACTCAAGTAGGATTTGTTCCGGGGCATTCTTCTAAGAGCCATCTTCGCACTCTAGCTCACACACTATGGTATGCCAAAAATCTTCCCGATGACGCTGTAGCCCTGTCACTTGACGCGAAAAAGGCGTTGGATCGAATTGAATGGGATTATCTTTTTAAGGTGTTACAAAAATTTGGCTTGGGTGAGCAATTCACAGACAAAATACGTCTGCTGTACAAAAATCTTTCTGCACAGGTGAACTGTGGGGGCTTTGTCTCAGACACATTTCCAATCAATAGAGGAACTCTTCAGGGTTGTCCCCTTTCCCGGCTACTCTTTCTTTTAGCTATGGAGCCTTTGGCAGTCTCACTATGTCAATCTACCAATATTAAGGGTATTACTCTTCCGACAGGAGATTCCAAAATCTATTCATACGCAGATGATATTCTCCTTAAACTCACACATCTCCCCTATCGTCTGTACTACAAATCATAGATGACTTCTCCTCCCTTTCTGGATCCAAAATTAACTGGAGCAATAGTGAAGCATTATCCATTTCGGATGGGACTACAATAGCGCTTATTCAAGGCTTTCCCTTTCAATGGCAACCTTCTCACCTCACATATTTGGGCATACTAGTGAACAAAGGTCTAGAGGGTATGGTTATGGATAATTTGAATCCCTTCATTGTTCAAATGCAACGTGATTTTGAAAAATGGAAGGCGTCGGACTCTCAATGTGAGGCAGAGTAGAAGCCCTTAAAATGGTTACTCTCTCATGTTTATTATATGTTCTTGGTATGCTCCTTGTTCCGATCACTTTAACCATATTGCGCTCAATTGACTCTAAGATGAAATCCTTTGTATGGGACTCAGCTAAACACCGTCTCTCAGCTTCAAAATTAAAGGCTCATCGTTCCTATGGAGGAATGGGCTTTCCCTCATTGGAACCTTATTCCCTTTCACTGCAGCTTTCTCAAATGTCATACATCCTTTCAAAAGCATCTGATATACCACAATCGGTACATCTTGAACGCTATCTTTCATTAACAGAAACAGGTCTTTCTGTCTTGTACGGCACTGAGTCTCGTCCGTGACTCCATAAATCCCATTCTTTCGGCCATGCATGGGGCTTGGCAAAGGGCGCACAGCTTACTGGGTTCACATCCTCGTCTTCATAGAACAGCTCCCTTATGGAACAATGCTAGAATCCGTATTAGTAGACAATCAATATCTTGGCCTATTTGGGAATATAATTTTGCCAACAGTACTGAGAGTTGTGAATAGACAGCATGTCACAAAATGGGCATGAAGAACTGACAGACAGACTGTGGGCTTTAGGGTATTATAACGGTTACTTTTCACGGACACCCAAAAGCAATAACGTCGGGCCTAATCTTAAGAGCAAATGTTCACACAAATGGTTCCCTGAATTGGATGCACATCTCCAGAGTGGCTTTAGAATAGCAGGTATTTCTACCCTAGATCAACTTCTCTCCAACGGGGAACCTAAAACATTTGTCCAATTGCAAGAGGAATTTCATTTGCCTGATAAACAACTTTCAAAGTACACACAGTTACAAAAGTCCTTACAGAGGAGTCTAGGACCTCTACCATGGCTATTACATGATTCACCAATTGTAGCATATCTCCATACCTGGGGAAAGATAAAAGGAGCTACATCTGGTTTGTATCAAACACTCACATTACATCTTTTTTTACAACCTTTATCTCAAACCTTACCTACTAAATGGAAAAACATATTATCAGTCTCCTATAACGATGATGAATGGTCTGAGATCCTTGATAACCTGAATATGGGTGCACGTGAAGTACGATCGTAATTTTATCTATTCAAAATTCTACATGATTGGCATTGATCACCAACAAAACTACATAGAGCTGGCTTGCTTCCCCATTCTAATTGCTGGAGATGTGATAGCACATCCTGTAACATTTCTCATATCATTTGTGGGTGGTGTTCAGTGATCCAATCCTTCTGGAATTATATAGGTATAACCTTACATTCTACGATGCCTTTACAACCTCCACTTTTACATGCCACCATTCTTTTGTATGATACACATCAGTCCAAACACTTTCTAAACCTCAAACCCGACATTTACACACAGCTTTAGCTACAGCTAAAATTTGTATACTACGGCAATGGAAACCACCTCAACCACCATCACAAGAAACATGGTGGTTGGTGGTTATGATCCAAACAGCTTCTTATGAGCGTATCATCTACAACATACAAGACCAGTCTGATCTTTTTCTTCAAATATGGTCACCTTTTCTAAGTCTAGATACTAATATTAATGATAATAGCCAATCTGCACAGTAATTATTCCAAATATGTTCCTATTCCCGCTCACTTTTGATGATTAGTTATTTTTAGCACATATCATATCTATATACTATCTTCCATTGCTTCAGGAGACTCCTTCTATGAGTATTTATATATCATTTTGCACCTATTAATATACATATTTGTGCATATAGGTTCTTCTTCTCCCCTCTTCATTTCACATAATATACCTGCTGATCTTTCATATATATCCTCTTTGCACCTTTTCTATACATTTGTTTTTCTGTCCCTATCTTCTTCATATTCTCTTTTTCTTACTTTGTCTCCCCTGGATCTGTAGCCATTAGACAATGCAGCTGTAAATAATTTACCTTCATTTTATTTATTTCATTGATCATCACTCTTTCCTTTTCTTCTCCTTTAAATCAGCACAGATATTTTATATCATGGTAAGTATTTATTCAAATTATCACTTAGAATGTCACTTCTTATATTTATACACATCAGGTGCAATTATCTAGTATAATCATACTAGGTCTACCCGCACTTCTTTTTCTGGATTGTTTTCTTTTTCTCAAGAGTATGTTTAGATACCATTATTCTTCATGCTTGTACACTTATCATTTATTATTTTCTTTTGTGATCCCTTATGTTGCTTTCCTCTACCGTTCTATCCCCTCCCTTTACCTTTCTTTTTTTTTATGGGCTCAGTATCAAATCAAATATTTCTATACTTATATAATCTGGTTAATTATTAAGAAGTTTTACTACATGTCCATGTGCGCCAATTTCTTTATCTATTTATTGTAGGACAAGACACAAATTATTGTATGAAGTTTTATGCAAAAATTAAATAAAAAATTAAAACACAAAAAGAAATGCAGTTCCAGTACATGGAGGACATAATCATGCTTCTATGATGCAGGGTGTTTATGGTTTTCAACTGCACAATTTCCAAATTTCCATTCTCGAGGGAGAAGTTGTAGTGCTCCAATACATTATAGAATGGTTGTCAGCTTTGAAGAAAACAAACCCATGTCATGTGTGCAGTAAATTTGGGCATTGGAAACGCAAGTGTAGATTTTATTCTGTAAATAAGATACAGAATGGAGCAAATGCACAGTTTCAGGGAGATAGCATGGTTCAAACACAACAGATGCAAAGACAGGGAACTCAAAATTCTTATGCTTCCCAATCAATGCAGATATACCACAATCACTGATGCCTCAGCAGAATGTCCAGGTACAGAAACACTATATGAATCAGAATCAGCAAATGAATATAAATTCTTTACAAAATCAAAATGCATCACAACAGTACTTAACTCAGACCGATGATTTTGATCCAGACCTGTTGGCATGATAGTCCCTGAGGTGAGAAGGACTGTGTGCTTGGCACAGCCTTATGGGTAGACCTGAGTGGCCCCTATGTGGATGGAGAAGTGAATGGGAAATCATGTCTCATTCCTTGTTGACTCTGGTGCTACCCGCTCTGCTGTAAGAACAGCAGAGGTTCTCAACCTACCCCTCTCGGAATAAAGTATCAAGTTCTAAAAGTTACTAATAAAAAGTTGACCAGCCCTATTTCTGAAGCAGTGCCTGTTAAGATAGAGTCCTTTAAGGATCAACATCGATTTGTGGTGGGTGATTTAAGTCCAGTAAATCTGTTTGGATGTGATCTGCTATGGAAACTAAATTGTCCCATATATTACACACCAAGAGGAATTGAATTTCATACCAATGATGAGGATGTGGTTTTAAAATTGTCACAACAAAAGTATAAAATGGGAATGTTTCCTCTCCTGGCAAGAGAAGTTCTAACCATTGAGCTGAGAGACACAGTGTTACCTAAGATCTGGGACTTTAAAGGTAAAGATATCAGACTAGTCAAAGGGGTTGGACCAGTCCAAATCACAATAAAACTAAATGCTGAATATCCAAGAATCCTACAATACAATTTGACTCCAGAGACTATTGCCAGAATTACTTGTCTGATTGACTCAATGATTGAGCAAGGGATCTTGAAGGAGATAATGGAAAGTCCATGTAACTCTCCCATTATGGAGTTGCAGAAGCTAAATGGCAAGTAATGTATTGGAGATCAATGTGGGGGGAGGAAAGGATACGTGATCCCTTCAGTTTGCTTGGGTCATATATCATCTAATCAAATGGAAAGGATCACTTGTCTTGCATAACTAGGGTGTGCGGGGTTCGTTCTTTCTAGTCCCAGTTAAAAAACCCTCATGCACGTGTAGTTGATGGTAATTCAAGCAGTATATCTTGATTCTCCGCTAGCCCTCACACGTGTCTGCATAATCATTAGGTTTAGTTGTTATGCAACCTCCACCAGGAGGTAATACCCTTTGTTAAAAGCAGTAGTGATCAGTTATAGTGACAGTGATAGAGTGTAGTGAAGGTAGTTAAAAGTCTCTCAATCCCAGATTTGTATTTTAATAGTTCTGGTTTTGGAGGCAGTAAAAACAATGTAGGTGTCTGAGAGTAATTATGACTCTATCACACTAAGGGGTGTGATCTAGGTCGACATGTTTCAGCCCTTTGTCGCCAGTCGGTCAAATGGGCTTTCTTCACGGCCAGCGTGTAGAGTGTATAGAGACCTCTGCCGTCTCTATTTGTGAAAAGTACATGTAGGCATTTCCTAATGTGCCAATGTGAAAGGAAACGTAACTTTCTACTGTTCCTTAGAGGTCGCTTGGTACCTTAAGTTGCGGTATTATTTTACCTCATCAGGATCCATGTGGGTCAGGGAGGCCTGCTGCGGTCACTCCGTTCTGCGACTTGTACTGACTCTGCCACTTTAGTCCCGGGACTGATCAAGTACCGTGGGATGATAGTTCTGTGACTGCCTTCACTGAGCTGTGAAAATGCCTTTGCAGGGCACCAACTCTGGGAATGCCTGATTACATCAAGTGCTTAGTGTTATTTTGCAGTGAAAGAGAAAGCTTCCAGTGTTGACACAAATGCATGGACGTAGTTGCAGGCCCATAGCCTATTTTTCAGTGACTCTTGATCCTGTAGCCACAGCATTACCAGGATGTTTGAAATCGGTTGCATCAGCATGTGTGAGTCTTGAGCAGTGTGAAAGTATAGTAATGGAGCATCCATTAACTGTATTTGTACCCCATTCAATGGAGATACTGTTAACTTATACTAAAATGAACAGGTGTCCTACAAAATATGAGCACATTCTTACTCTTAAAAGATGCACAATTTTGAACCCATTCACTCTGTTGCCATTGCCTGGTAATGAAAGTGTGATTGCTGAAGCTGAACATGATTGTTTGAATGTAACTGAATTATGTACTAAGCCCTGTCCTGATATCCAGAATGAACCATTGCCTGATCATGTGTTGTTTGTTGACGATAAAGGAAATTTGAGAGCTGCGTATGCTGTTTGTACAGTTGCTGGTGTTGTGGAAGCGTCATGGTCGCAAGGAGTGTATTCTGCACAGGTGGCAGAGTTGAATGCATTAACAGGAACCTGCAGCATAGCTGAACAGCTTATGGTTACAATAGTCACTGATAGTCATTACAGCTTTGGAGTCATGCATGATTTCGGGCAAATCTGGTCACAACGTGGGTTAATGACTTCCTCGAGATCACCAATATGAAACGGGGAAAGTGTAAGGACCTATTGCGATCCCTACAATGCCATCTCAAATTGCAGTGGTCAAGTGCGTAGCACATGGACAGGGCACTGACTACGGAACTATTGGCAGTAAATATGCAGATGAGATTGCAAAGTATTGTACATTAAATGTGCATGTCCACAGACACGCCATCGACCTCTGGAATCTACTCGACACCATCTCACCGGACGTCGCCTTCCTAACAGAAACATGGATGAATGCCTCTTCAGCCCCAGACATCACCATTGCCATCCCGGAAGGATACAAGATCATCCGCAAGGACCGCATCAAGCATACAGGAGGAGGCATCGCTATCGTCCATAAGAACTCCATCCGCATCTCAACCAGCTCTGACGTCGACCTTGCCAGCGCCGAACACCTCCACTTCCAGATCCACACCGACCTCAAGACCACACTCAGAGGCACCCTCCTCTACCGTCCCCCAGGACCCCGTGCACAATTCAGTGACGACATCACAGACTTTATCACCCCACACGCCCTCCACTCCGAGGACTACATTCTATTGGGAGACCTCAATTTTCACCTGGAAAAGAGCAATGACAGCAGCGCCACCACCCTTCTGGACAATCTTGCCGACCTCGGACTCAAACAACTTGTCTCTACACCCACCCACATCGCAGGTCACACACTCGACCCTATCTTCTCCTCCAGCAGACATGTCTCATTCAGCCACACCACAGCTCTACACTGGACGGACCACAGCTGCGTTCACTTTACCTACAATAAGACCACAATCCACAACCATCCTCAACCCACCCTGCGAAGAAACTGGAACAAAATCACCACCGACCAGATCTCCTCATCGCTTCTACTAAACCCCCCCCGCCAACTCCTCAAACCCCGACCAAGCAGCCTTGAACCTCACCCAATGGCTATCCAACAGCGCCGACATCCTAGCACCGTTGAAAAAACGCCAAAGCAAACTAGGCAGCAAAAACGTATCCTGGTTCAACAATGATCTTAAGAAATCGAAGAAACACTGCCGCTCCCTCGAGAAGGCTTGGAAAAAAGACCCAAACACCAACACCAGGGACGCCTTCAAAAACGCCACCCGCATACACCACCAACTAATCCGGTCTGCCAAGAAAGCCGCATTCAAAGACCGTCTAGATAACAACGCCCACAACAGCAAGGAATTATTCAACATCGTCAAAGAATTTACCAACCCATCAGCCAATTCCAACGACATCACCCCCACCCAAGCCCTCTGCGACTCCCTAGCTTCCTTCTTTCACAACAAAATCGCAGACATCCACAACAGTTTCGACAACCGACCCGAAGACCAACCCACCCAACCTTCTGCAGGTCCTTCACCCCCCTTGAACATCCTTCACGACTGGAACCCTATCTCCACTGAGGACACCATCCGACTGATGAACTCCATCCACTCAGGATCCCCAACTGACCCTTGCCCTCACCACATCTTCAACAAAGCAGACTCCATCATAGCACCACACCTCCGAGATGTCATCAACTGCTCCCTCAACTCCGCCACCTTCCCGGAAAGCTGGAAACACGCAGAACTCAGCGCCCTCCTGAAAAAACCCACAGCTGACCCCACCGAACTCAAAAACTATCGCCCCATTTCGCTTCTTCCATTCCCGGCCAAAGTCATTGAGAAAGCTGTCAACAACCAGCTCGCCGCCTTCCTCGAAGCCAACAAATCCCTCGACTCCTCACAGTCTGGCTTCCGAGCCAAACACAGCACTGAAACCGCCCTCATCGCAGCAACAGACGACATTCGAACTCTACTGGGCAACGGAGAAACAGTCGCCCTCATCCTCCTCGACCTCTCCGCTGCCTTCGACACAGTCTGTCATAGCACCCTTCTACAGCGCCTCAGAGACGTAGGAATCCAGGGAAAAGCACTGGAATGGATCACCTCGTTCCTCACCGGAAGAACACAGAGAGTCCGTCTTCCACCATTCGAGTCAGAAGCCTCTGAAGTCATCTGCGGCGTGCCACAAGGATCGTCACTCAGCCCCACCCTCTTCAACGTATAGATGAGCCCCCTCGCGACCATCGCACGCCAACACAATCTCAACATCATCTCCTACGCGGACGACACTCAACTGATCCTATCACTCACCAAAGACCCTACCACCGCCAAAACCAACTTACACGAAGGAATGAAAGAAGTAGCCGTGTGGATGAAGCATAGCCGTCTGAAACTGAACTCAGACAAAACAGAAGTCCTCATCTTAGGCACCTCCCCCTCCGCCTGGGATGACTCTTGGTGGCCAGAAGCCCTTGGAAAAGCACCCATCCCGACAGACCACGCACGGAACCTGGGCGTCATCCTGGACTCCTCACTCTCGATGACCAGACAAGTCAACGCCGTCTCATCATCATGTTTCAACATTCTTCGCATGCTCAAAAAAACATTTAGCTGGATCCCCACCGAAACTAGAAAAACGATCACCCATGCACTAGTCACGAGCCGCCTGGACTACGGAAACACTCTATACGCTGGTACCACCGCAAAATTCCAGAAAAAACTCCAACGCATCCAGAACGCTTCAGCCAGGCTCATACTAGACATCCCGCGTAAAGAACACATCTCTGAGCACCTGAAAAACCTCCACTGGCTCCCAGTAAATAAGAGGATTACTTTCCGCCTCCTAACCCACGCACACAAAGCACTTTACGAACTTGGGCCCGAATGCCTCAACACACGACTGTCCTTCTACACCCCCTCCCGTCAGCTGCGATCCTCCAACCAAGCCCTCGCCACTGTACCTCGCATCAACAAAACCACCATGGGAGGTAGATCCTTCTCCTACCTGGCAGCCAAAACATGGAACTCACTTCCCACTCACCTTCGACTTACTCAGAACCACCCGGCATTCAGAAAGCAACTTAAAACTTGGATATTCGACAAGTAACTCCCCACCCTTCCCCTAGCGCCTTGAGACCCTATGGGTATGTAGCGCGCTATATAAATTTCTTGACTTGACTTGACTTGACATGCTCTTAATGAGGATCTATTGAATGAAATATCAGACATCACAAACCATAATATGTTTTTAACAGCATTTCATACTTAGGATAGACCAGGAAGTTAAAAGAGGAAGTGATGGAAGCAGAACAATAAAGTTGGGTGTGAGCAGGATGTACAAAAAGAGAAAATGAAATCTGAGTTTACACTTATAGCAGACCTGTATCAGATGATAGTTTGTTGTCACCTATGGCTAGACATTATCGTGGTCTTGCACATGTAGGAAGAGATGCAATGATGCTCCTCTTATGACATGTCTGGTTTAATCTCAGATTCAGAATGACTGCTGAAACATTGTGCCACCGTTTCTTGGTATACCAACAACAGAAGGCAGGAAGAAAAACGCAGGTATTTATGAGCCGTTTTGAAAAATTGACAGGTCCATTCAACTGGATTTAAATGGATTACATTGAAATACCCCTTTGCAATGGTCTGAGATATGTACTGGTCATTGTATGCATTTTTTCAAAATGGGTTGAAGCCTATCCAACAAGGTAAAACAGTTGTTAAGAGAGTTAATTCCACGTTTTGGATTTGAGACTTCTCTTGAGTCAGACCGAGGAACTCACTTTAATAACAAGGTCCTGAAATTGTAATGTGCAGCACTACAGGTTGAGCAGATGCTCCATTGCAATTACCGTCCAGAGGCTTCTGGGCTTGTTGAACAAGTCAATGGTACATTGAGTAACAGATTGACGAAGGTGTGCACATCAACGTTTTTGAAAGTGGCCTGATGCATTGTCCCTTGTGTTGGCGAGTTTGAGAAGTGCGCCAGACTGGAGGACTGAATTGTCGCCCCACAAAGTGATAATGGACGAGTGATGAGTCAGCCAGCAGTTCCTGCCACTGCTCTTATAAACATCACAGATGGCCTAATTTTAGACTACTGTGAAGGTGTGGCTGATGTGTTAATTTCTGTGTCTCACTGGGGTAGAGAAGCTGCCCTTAATACACAACAGGAGCAGTGCCATGATCTCAGTCCTGGTTACAGGGTTATGTGAAGAAGCAAGTGCAACATTTGTGCTTGGACCCCCGTTGGAGAGGCCCATACCAGGTGATTCTGGTTACCAACACCGCTGTGAAATGCAGCGGTTCCCTTGATGATACAACAGCACCTGTTCCTGATGTGCCCATGGTTACAGTCCGGCAAAGGAATTAGGTTAGTCAAGCTGTTGGGGACCAGCAAGCTTCTGAGACGGCACTCATTTTGCCTGAGGAGGTGGGTCGGAGAAAGTCAACTGTTGTCTGTACCGAAGGGTCTCATCAAATAGAGTTGACTACGAGAGAAACTGATCCTAAAGAAGAGCCTAGTGCACAACAAAGCGAGTTGGCCTCATAGAGGTGAGATTCTGAGAAGGTGACTACCCGACAACAAACCGAGTACCACCAACAATTCCTGAAAGTTCTGAGCAGTCCGACCAAAGTGATACGGATGATGCACAAAGAGCTGTGAGGAGCTCAAAAAGAGTGAGAGTATCCAGTCAAAAGTACTCCATCTCCTGAAAGGATGCATTTGGCCACAACTGAATGAGAGCAGAAGTTCATCAATTATTGTTGTAACAATATGAATTCACCTGAACCTCCTTGAAACGAACTTTGTTGTAAATCAGAATTTCAATCTTGGTGTACCTCATAAAGGACTGACACATTTTTCCTGAATAACCTCATCAGTGAAGCTGATCTGCATATTTCCCGTACTGAAGGGAATAACTCAAGTGTACCATGACATCTTGTGCATTTAAACATTGCAGAATTACTCAAATCACCAGCTGCTGTAGTTACTACTTGGTTAACGGTCTGAAATTTAAGAAGTCCGCTTCCTAACATTGAAATCGCTACTAGAAGCAAACATGTATATACTGGAATCTTTTCTGTTATTGTTCTGATATTATTTGCATTACTTATTGGTTTGAATTTACCAAATTATGTACCGAAAGAAGATTTTAAAGTTACAATGTCTTCTAAAAATGCAAAAGTCAACAGCACTGATTTGACTGCCTTGAATGATAATTCTTTACATCATGACTTTCCTAATTGATTACTTGTTGAACACTTACACTGATTTCTTGAATGAATATTGAATACTATGCCTGTATGCAAATACCTACATCTATTCCTGAGTGCATAACCTATCATAGCTCGCCATAGACACATGAAATTTATTGCAGCGTGCTAGTTAGTTTGCTTTATGGAACTGATCAATAGCTTTAACTTATTCCATTATGACATCAATTGTCAGTCCACAATGGTCTGATCATCATGTGATCATCCTTCCATTTTTCAGGTACATATTGATACTTCAGAATATTTTCCCATTCACATTGTAGCAGCATAAATATCAATTATTCTATATACGACATATTTGCCGGTTTAGACACAGACACTTGAAAGTGCACCTTGCACACAGAGAGAAAAATGACAAAGAAATGAGAAACAGCACTGTAAAAGTGTGCTTGAAAAACATAGAAATAAGAGACAAATACAAAAAGAATTTAATGTTTACTAATGAGATGTAATTATAGGTTACTTATTAAAGAAATGATTAAAATGTCTTTACTGACAAAATAATGCAATTCTAAAGATGTGACTTAGCATTTCTAGTACCTTTCATTGGAATGCATCATAAAGAAAAATGTGGTGCAAAATGTTAGAAGACCTAGCTGCATAGTCAAGATGTTAAGTAGTGATTGTAGACATCATAAATATTTTTGAGAATCATTTACATATTTGAATGTTGTAATTTTTTGGTAATAGGCCATAGTTAACCGTAGTCATTTTCATATTATAATACACTGACAATGCTACTATTATTTCTTACATGAATTGCTTCAAATATTTCAATATGTTTGATTCAAAATAAAAGTTTATATTATAGCAAATCAAATACTGGTTTAAATGCCTTTTTTCATGTTTCTTGCTAAACTACATTATTTCATACCCTAATACAATGGACATTCGTTTTCAAGTGTTTTCGAATGTTGCTTTATCTGTTCTACATATGCAACATTTAGTACAGCTGAGGACATTCTTCTAGTGTTCTCTAAATAGTGAATTGGTGGGAATGTGAACTATACAGACCTCATGGTCTGCAACAATGTAACATTTTCTTTATCAACTAAAATGTGAGGTCGAAAGGAGGAATTGAATTCATGGGAAACTATGCTGGTGTATGAAAATCTTGTATCGTATGACTAAAGGACCAACCACATGATGATCTGACCATTATTGTGTGATGACTGATCATATGGAGCGTCATAATGATTATAACAGGAGAGACCGCAAAGGAGGGGCAGCAACATTTGGTAGTGACATTTTGACAGCACATTTTTAATGGCAATAGCTGCTCAATTTATCTCTATGCAAGGAGAGCTCCACTCTAAAGAATGATTCGCTTGCTTTTGGATTAATTTGCTGATGCTGCTACCTTTGGCAGATTGATTTAAATTCTTCTTTACCGAACAAGCCTGATTTTTCTATGCCCTTGTTTTTGCCTAAGCCAATGACATTGTGTGCTGAACTTCCTTGGACTCTTTGGTGAGCACCAGATTTGCCTTTCCTGTTTAGTTTATATTTATGGACTAACCCCTAAAGGACTTTAAACTTGATCCTTGTGCCCTTTGTTTTAGAACCTATTGAATACTTTTAAGAGAACAAACCATCCTTCTGCCTTTGACGGTGGTTGGATCCTGTAACTATTTGATGTGAATCTTAAAACCATCCTCTGCCTTTGATGGTGGGAGGAGTCTATAATTTTTTTTCGCTGTGAGTTTATTCTGTAAAGAAACCATCCTATGCCTTTTAATGGTGTAGGAATTTGTGACCAATTGAACCATCCTCTTCTGGATTAGAACCTTTGTCTAAATGTGTGGTTTCATAATACATGTTGTAAGATTCTTGGCTGAAATTCTTAAAATGATAACTATATGCACTGATTTTGAATCATTAATACAATAACCAATGTATCTAAAATTTGCTTGAGTCTGTTATTGTGTTCTGATGTTCTTTCTTTGAAACCATGCTATTTAAGTATTAGTTCTAGATGCATAATAGAGAGAGTCATAGATTCGTTTCACGTCATTGGCTGCCAATTAATGGTTCTCATTGAGTGGCCAATGTGGGTCTGGAAACCCTAATTCTCACCCCTCTTCTCAGCAGAGAAAGATCTATCAGAGGACCATCCCCTCTGTGGTAAGGTGTGGTAATGAAGAGTTGACTTATCGGAGTGTGCCCAATAAGGTTAGAGTAGTGATTAAAATAAGAAAACGCTTTTGATGGATCAACATCATGAGAAACGACTGACCATTCCATCCTCACAAGTTATTCGACAATGACCTTACTTACTTTGCTGCTCTCCATGAACATAGTTGAAAGTTTACTTTCCCACCATTCATACTCAAAGGGGTATATGAAATATCTTTGTTGTCCAAAGGAATGTTGTATATACAAGAACAAATAAAGCATGATTTAAGAAACGTATCAAAGTCCATTGTACAAGGCTATGAAATAATGCAGCCTAAGGAGAAAAGGCATCTCAATCATGTTTAAAATTCAACATTTCATATTTAGTCAAATAAACTCCTATTTAAGTTTAAGCATAACAAATAAACCCCACATATCTTATATAAGAATTTTGAAATGTTGTCAGTGATGGTTTACACAGAAATGTTCAACTTTAATTGTGGCCTACTACCTCAATTTCGAAAAAGTAGCAGCATGTAAATTAATTCTAAAAATCATTACAATAAAATCATTTTTGTACGCAAATGTTCTTTATACTGTTAAGCACGTATACTAAAAGTTTCAGACATGTAACACATTCCATGAGTTTGTTAGGGCACTTTCCAATTAAGTCAATAGTAATGCAAAATTATCATTCGTTTTTTATAATTCCTCTGTTAATGATATAAGATAAACAGTTACTGAAACATCTTAAATTGACTATTTGAATTAATCAAACCCGCTTTTACGGTGGTGGTACATCAATATCTCTCAGTTTATGTGTTGTTTTGCTACACATGTGCAAAGTGCACATTCATGTTTTATTTGTCAGGATAGGTTTCAGGTGTTGTGTAAGGCGATGTCTGTTTTACGCTGCATCACTGGTATTACCCAAGACTCAGTCACTGGGTTTTCACCTTTTTTTACACCGCCTCCTTTGTTGAGATTATCCTCTCACTTGGGTTCTCCTACCATCTATACACAGATAACACCCAAATCATTTTCTCACTGCTCCTCGAGTCTGGGACGTCAGGAACCCCCAATACAGTACTTTAAGCAGTGGGTGTGTGCCGCTAAGGTGTGTGTGTGTGTGTGTAACAATTAAACCTTCAAACTGTTGTTTATCGCTGCTTTAATTTGATCACACTAGCATGATGGAGATGTGGCGTGGGGGATACATTCAGAAAAAAGCACAAAACAAAAGACAAATGGGAATCAAAGAGGTAGAGTTTGATGGATGCAAAGAAGAATAGATGTAGAGATGGATGAAGGATGGATGGACAGAAGGAAGGATGGAGAGGAGTATGGATTGATGAGAGAAGAATGGAAAGATAGAAAGTTGGATGGAGAAAGGAATGGCTGGATGGAGAAGGGAAGAGTAGATGTAGAGAAGGATGAGCGGATGGCTGGATCACATGGAAGGAAGGATAGCCAAACTCGTTGAGAAATAAGGTCTAAAGGCACAATTTGGCCAATTTGTTTTCTGAAGTCCTGGGGAAAGCAGCTTAATAAGTGCTCGACTTGTTCGCCTCACATGTTAACAATGCTATTTGCGATATATTTCAAAGTGGGGGCATTTTTTCTGGCTACTCCCTTGCCTCTAGTCATGTATATATATTTGAATATCTTGCTGCTATTTGTCACTTGATGAATCTATGACCCCACATGTGAAAGTCATCAAAGAGGGAGGTCCTTTATTTTACTTCTTTAACTTCTTCCACATCCTAACCTAATTCCATCTGCATTGCTCCTGCCACCCTGGATTTGGCCTCCTCTGCCTGAAACCCTGGCGTTCTATTTAATCCCTTCATGGGAAGGACATTTTCATTACTATTGTACCTCCAGCAGTGTGGGATCAAGGATTAAATATGTAGTAGATCTGCTCATTAATTTCTTTCAATACTGCCAAAGCACTGATAATCTTACTAGTACAACTAAGCTAGACTATTGCAGCAGTTTACATTTGGCTCTCTCCAATGTTTTTCCTTTCCACTAGACAAGGTCTTAACACTCGCCACTATAACTACACACAATCCTTCAGTGCACTCTCCTATCTCATCCTTCATTTACCAAGCTTAAACTCCTGTCTCAGCATAAAATGTGCCAATCTGAACTTTTAGTGCCCCTCAAAATGTCCACTGTTGCATCTTGCTTCAGCTTTTCATACCTTCATGGACCCCTCGACTTGAATTCACTTCTACAAGATATATAGCATGTCCTGCATTCCAGCATTTGAAAGCAATCATATGATGTATCTGTGGCAAAGAGTGTTTATTTTTTGTTCTGGGGGGAGTTTTATATAGCGGAACTGGACCCGAAGGTATCAGAGCGCTTTACTTGAGCACCAGTTGCCTATCAGACGGACACATTCATTTTCGTTAGGCACAGGGAGATTAAGTGATCTGCCCAGAACCACATAATGTTGAGCTTCCCTGCCGAGACTCGAACCTGGTTCCCCAGCTTTGAGGTCGACCTCTCTAGCCATTTGGCCACATTTTTTCCCTAATTTCTTCAGATCGACCTCAAACCTTGTTGTAAAATAAGAGTTATTGTCTTTCCGTAACTGTAATTGCTGTAATTGCTGAATGCATGTTTTCCTGCTCATGTGAACCATGTCTAAATGGGGTGCCTGTCTATGACATTCCAAGCTTCCCTTTCAACTTTTAGCTCCCAAAAGGAGTTAAAATGTTGATACAAAAATGTTTAACCCTTTGTTACATCTGAAGGTAATCTTTTTCATTTTGTATGCTTTAGACCCAGGTACCTGTGTAGTTATTTTGCTTTATAAGATTGTGTGATCTCCATTGTAAGTCTGTTTGTGAAATCCTCTAATAACAATAACAATAATAATAAAAACATTCATTAAGCACCTGGTTACACAGAAGACACAGTGCGTCCCCGCGCTATGAATGCATTCCATGAGAACTCCCAAAACAGGCCCAGCAGAAAAGGGAAAAGACAGATGGATCCTACAATCACTAAACTTTGGGAAACAGATAAGTCTTCAATTTCAGCCTGAATCGTGATTTAGATGGTTCTATCCGGAGTTCAATAGGAAGCATTCACACAATGGCGCACATCATCCATATTACAGCCATTCAGCTTTTGTTTAAATTATCCACACCTGCCTCCTGTTGTGCTATTTGCTATTTATTAGTGTCTGAGTGATTTTTAATGCAAATCAATAAAATAACAAAAGTAAAATGTCCTCCAAAAATCACTATTTAGCCTTTAAAATTTATATAAAATATCAATATTTCTACTTTTCTAGTCCCCCTATTCCATGCATCAGTCAATGTAGTTCTATCCTGTTACAAACTTAATATTACATTTGCGGAATGGGTCACTTTGCAAATGTGGTCCCAGCGCCATGTACTCATCCTAGCAGGACTGCATCTCCTAGGGTAACATACAGTTACAGTATATTAGTCATTGTTCTTTGGATCTTAATTAATTTTGATATGGGACTTTGCTGCATTACAATGCCTTGGTGTAAACCACAGACTACCATATTTTATAGATCAATTTTCTTTAATGGATTTTAAGTGATACATACACTCACCTACATCAAAGACATGAGATGGTTCACAGATCTTACCAAGTTTGTGTCCGCCTTAAACTCACCATGCCACTCCCTCTCCCTTACCACTAAAGACACCAACACGTGTCTGTTTCAAATCAGTACATTCCACATCACAATGCAGAATCTTGGGAACCATTCCCATCCCATATTACTGACTTCCAAATTGCTTCTGTCTTCCACTGCATTAGAGATTATGTACAGCAGTGTAAGGTAAGAACAGGACAGATCCCTAAACTTTGACCCGATAATAGGTATGTTTACAAGGGCACACAAATCTTTCCAAAAACATCTTCCCTCTGCTTGAAGAACAGAGAGATGTTTCCCTTCACCTATAGGTCCCATATCCATTTATTCCATCAGATGGGGTAGTCACTTTTCCCTATAAAGGTGGTGATGACTTGCCTAGCAGTACATACTGCTAAGGACATCTGTTTGCCCCACCTGGAGCATATGGGAAATTGTTTGTTAGGCAGTCCAATCAACTTGTATGCAGGGAACCTGGGAGTCATTGTCTTGAAAATATCATCTTTCAATAAAGAACACTTCACTTGTCAAGTAAGACTGCAGCTTTGGGCATTGTCAAAGCAAATGGGTAAGCATGCCTGTGCTACCATATCACTGCCAACACTTGTCAAACCGACTGGGGTCCCACGTGTATACTATAGCATGAACCTTTCCATTCTTTACTTGTGAATGGCCTCCCACTTCCGTTCCCATCTCTTCTGCCCTAGTGTCTTCCGATCCTCAGCTATATCTATCAGGAATTTGTAAGTGTCAAGAAATCTGTTTCTTGTCCCCTTACTTTGTGATGAGCCATTGTTTGAGGGGAGTACAGGAACCAGCAGCGAATCTGACAGTAGATGAAAAGCTCTACCTCAGGTCTATCATATGTACCCTCGATGGTGTAAAATTATCTGATGCCCAGTTCATCAAACATATCATATATCCTTTGACATCCTTTGGCCCTCCAGACATCAAAGACGTATTTCTCTTTTTTCAGTTGCTGGTGAGAAGTCAGTTTTATCTATTATTGGTGTGATTGGAGAAGGGAGCGTAGCTAGTTAATTATAACCTCATCACAACTCTGTCCCACACTGCTAATGGTGAAAAGATTAGGCCCAATGCTCTATACTCTTTCATAAGTCAAGGCACTTTTCATATTTAGAATCTAGCTACTGTTTGTCCAGGAAACACAATACAGGAGTTTTGCAGCCTGATTATATATCGAAATGTTAGAATATCTCAACACCCCCTTCTTTGATGGCTTATACAAAGTACATCTTGGTAGCCTTGGTGATTTCACCGTTCACACAAAATCTTCTGTGGCTATCAGGAGTTTATTCAAGATTATGGGTCTGATGTAGGTAAGTTCCATTTACCGAATCTAAAATACAGAATTTTACCTATTCGGTATTTTAGAATCGGTAAATGGTATGTAGTTAAGTATTCGGTAAAGTTTACCGAATTGGTAATATTCGGTAATTACCTATTCGGTAAATACCAAATGGAGGCCCATAGGAATGAATGGGAATTACCAAATTGGTATTTACCGATTCAATAATGGGGAAACACATTCAAGGGTGGCAGGGTGTCACATTGACACCCTGTTGCACCCCTGAATAGTGCATAGGTGCACATGTGGCACACATACATGCCCTAAGGGCATGTATGTCTGCCACATGGCACTTTTGAAAAAGGCACAAATTTGCTTTTCCAAAGTTTTTGATATTTACCACCAACTTTTATTTTGTGGTAAATACCGAATCCTTAACTATGCAATGCACTCATTTGAGTGCTCACTACATTTCAGAATCGGTAATTTACCAATTCGGTATTTTAAGGAATAAGTAATTTACCGATTCCTTAAATTACTGATTCGGTAAATTACTGAATCTGAAATGTAGCCACCTACAGCTCAATAGCCTAATACCGGTCGGTAACGGACGAAATTCGATAATTTCGCCGTTAGCGACTGGTATTGAGCTATCTACATCTGGCCCTAAGTTTGGTACCAACAGTGGCAAGGTCTGAAAGAGGTAGTACTCACTTGATAGTGGCAATTGCATTGTCCTTTACTTGGCCCCGCCTAAGTCGATGGGCGTATAGAGGGATTTCCCTTGTAGTGATTAGGCCCTCATGTACCAGACATCCAAATCAGCTGAATGCACACCTTTGCGCCAGATTTAGTCGTAGAGACAGTGGCGGCCCTTCCAGCAGCTGATCTGTGATGGGTGCTTTAATTTCGCACACTTATCGGGTTAGCCTATTTTCAAGAGGCTCACTAACAGTAAGGATTTCTACATACTTTCTACATATTTCCCACAATGCAACCATGCATGGCATATCCACTCATGAATCACTCATTACCAGACCTCATGAGTACCTCATATTCATTATACCCCTCATCCATGGTGTCACATCAGTTATATAATCCTGTTGTTTCCTTCCAGGACCAAGGACTTCAGCATGTAGCAACTCTATTATCTGAAGGTGTCCCACCATGGCCTGTGTTGATAAGACCTCGATATTGCAAATGAGGTCAAAACATAGTCAACAAATTGCGGCACACAAACGTAATTATTGGATGCCTTTAGTCTCAGGCATATAAAAGTCCTGACCAATGAATGATGCTAAAGGTGCGTGCTTTGTATTTTATGTTCTCTTCTTTATTGGTATGATATCACTTGGGGCACAACGCACTCTTCGCTTGTCCTTGTTGAAAGAGCTGGCTTCCTCATTTTTAGGCCCCAACCCTTACTTATCATTTCAGCCATCCTCTGAATTATTTCATCTTCTTGCACCACAACTTTCCAGTCTTCCTCTGATATGCACCCAACACCAGACTCACCCAAAGAGGCCACTACGCCAAAAACCTTCATCCTCCTGCTCCCCTGCCGGCACATTGGAGAGCGGCAATCTGGACAAACAGTCCGCAAAAATATTCTTGGCACAAGGAATATATTCCAATTGAAACGGGAACTCCCTCAACCTATAGTGCCACTTAGCAATACAGGGAGGGGCATTACTAGCACCCTTTGTGGTGCGCGCATTTATCAAAGGCTTGTGATCCATCCGGATGATTAACACAGAACCCCATAGATATTGCCTAAATGATCCACACCCCACCAGCAAGCCAGGGCTTCATTTTCTATTACAGAGAAAGTACATTCCACACCTCTTAAGGTTAGAGATGCAAACGCTACCACTTCATCCTTGCCCTCTCTTTTTTGAAGTAACACAGCACCCAACCCATGCTGACTGGCATCTGTTGCTCCAATAAAAGGATCATGCATATCAAAAGGTTGTAGGGGAATGGCACAACTCAGTTCTAGTTTTATTTCCTGGAACTCCCACTCTTGCTCTGAAGACCACACAAACTGCTGGTCTTTTTTCATCAGCATCCTCATATTATGTGTTTTCTCACTGCACTTGGGAATGAACCTGGCATAAAATTCAAGCATACCAAAAAATTATCAGAACTGATCCTTGTTTTGATGATGTGGGGAAACCCTTTATTGTCATTTCCATATCCTCCTTAGGTTCCACCCCTGAGCAGACAACTTGTAGTCCAGGTAATCCATCTCATCCACCACAAACTTACACTTCTCTGCCTTCAACGTGACCCCCCCCTTTCAATTAAAATGGATAACACCATAGCCATAGTCGTATCATGACATTGTACATTCTTGCCATACACCAAAATTTCGTCTTGAAAACATTTATCATTGGGACTACCAAAAACATTGCCTCCACTACCCTCTGAAATACTGCTGAGGCCAATGCAAGGCCAAAGAGCATTCTCATGAATCTATAAGCACTTGAAGGGGTTACAAAAGATGTTAGATGATTTTTTTTCATAGTGATCTGATGGTCATCAGAAGCCATAGCTAACGTGGTGAAAAGGTTTGTCCCCTATAATGAACTCAGCATCTCCGTAATGTTAGGTAGGGGCTATCTGTCAATCCATATTCTCTCATTTAGATTCCTCAAGTCAATGCACATCCTGGGAGCACCATTACCTTTCCTGACCAAAACAACAGGAGATAACCATTCAGAGCTCTCAATGGGCTCAATGATACCCTGCTGACAAAGAAATTCAAACTCTAGGGAAAACTCTTTTCTCATGGCAAATGGTACACTTCTGGCTTTGTGAACTGGAGAATGGGCTCCCTCCTTCAAAATTATGTGATGTGAAAATCCCTTAATTTTTCCAAGATTTTTGTTAAAAACCTCTGGGAAAGACACTCTCCGATCCTGTGCCCCAACTGCACAGACAGATTTGATATCATCTTTGAGCAGAACCTGCTCTGGACTATTTGGGTCTAAAATAATTCCCAGATGTTTCTGCTTCAACCACCCCAGAAGTGAAAACCCATCTTTTGCCACATACACAGTGGCAGGAGTGGAATGTCCCTTAAAGGGAAATTCCCACAACACCTGAACAGGTTTACCCCATAAGCTACAGGCTTCACCAGGGATTAATTAAAAGGAATATTGACAGACCTACTCCACTCCTTAGGACCAATGTGAGTGAAAGAGGAACCGGAATTGACCATCATGGAAATAGCTTAGCCAGCTACTCCATTTGACAAAATGGTTGTCTGACACTTTATAATCAAGCTTTTGTACTTCTAGATCATTCATTTTTTTAATGGAATCACTGACTTTGCCAGAGTCATTCAAATAATTCAACTTCATTTTCCATAGTTTTATATAGCGCAAACTTGACCCAAAGCTATCAGGTATCAGAACGCTTTACATGAGCACCAGTTACCTTACACAAGGACATATTACATTTTTTGTTAGGCACGGGGAGATTAAGTGATTTTCCCACAATCACAGGTTGTTGAGCGTCATTTCCGAGACTCAAACCTGGTTCCCCAGATTTGACATCCACCGGTCTAGCCTGTTAGGCCACATCCTCTCCCCAACTTTCCCAAAACACTTGATTCACAAGCATCAGACACCATCATAACCAGATTTCCTTCCTCACTGTCAGGATCAGAGTCTGCTTCTGATGTGCTTTCAACTGAAAGAACTTTTTTAGTTTTAGGTTTGACATATGCTGTCTTGGATTTGCACACTTTTGCGAAATGACCTTTCTTTTTGCATCAGATGCGTGACAGAAAGAAGCATTTCCCAAATGACTACTGCTGCCACATCTGTAGCACTCTAATGGTCTCTGTTTATGACCCTTTCTTTCCCTCTTGTTCACGTCATTCTCCACCGCAACCGCTTGCACTTTGGTTTCTAACACCATCTGATCCATATACATGGCAGTAGTTACTACATTCTTAGCTATCTAATGCTTTGTCAAAAGTTAAGTTCTCATTCGTCAAAAGATTCTCTTGAGTCTCCTTGCTATTAGTTTTCTCAACCAATTGGTCCCTAAACATTTCAACCTCAAAAGTTCGAAAGTCATATGTTGCTGCTGAAACTCTTAGATCACACATAAAAATGTGTACTGGTTCGCCCGGTAATTGCTTCCTCATATAGAACATGTGCTTTTCCATAATGATAATGCGCATCTTTTTTTTTTTTTTTAATAAAATTTTTGAAAACCTTTATTGTAATGATGCACACAGCTATTCAGCCTAACATCCCGGAGGCAAGGCAGCAAGGTCTCAGTATGGTTATAGTGCAAAGCGATTCATATCAGGACAGTGCAGGTTATTTTTTTTTATTTTATATATAAACAAAAACATAAACAGAGGCGCCCGAGGGCGCAGAAAAGGCAATGGAAGGGAGAAACGGCTATGAGTCAGTAGGAGGCGTAAGAGGCTAGAGAAGATTTAAAAAGGAACTTAAGTAGGATGTAGGAAAAAAGGGGGGGGGGAGGAAGAACAGGAGAATCAGAACATGAGTAGCATAGCTGATGTCAACTTCTACGGTGACACACGTTCATCGCAAGGCAGCGGCTCAGGCGGCAGACACAGATCACCTCTGTAAGCGTTCCAAGCCCCCCATACCTTATTCCATGTCTGAGGCCGCCCCCTGGCAGTATATACAGTCTTTTCATGCAACATACACCAATCCATGTTGGCCTTCCACTGTACCACCAGGGGGGCCACGTTGGATCCCCATTTCTGCGCGATGTCCCGCTTAGCGACCATGTTGCCCAGTGTAGCCCATCGGGTCTGCACCGCGCTATAATCATTCGGCTCCCAGACATTGAGGAGGCACCTACGCGCCTCTGCAGCCAACTCCACTCCAGTCACCTCCCTCATCACTCGATGTACCCTCTCCCAATAAGGGGCAATAACGGGGCACTCCCACAATATATGCATATAAGTAGCAAGGGCTCCGCAGCCACGACGACAAAGGCCATCTGGCGAGAAGCCCATGCGCACAAGCCGGGGGCCGGTGACGTACACCCGGTGGAGGATTTTGAACTGGACCAGCCGCAGCCGCGAGGAGATGGCGACCTCCTTAGGGGAGGACACAGCACTCTGCCAGTCCTCGTCATCCAGTTCCAGACCATCGGCCACCCACTGCTCCCGCAAGCGCTGGAGGAGGTCGACCTGAACATTAATCAGCTTCTTGTAGGACAGAGAGATGGCGCTATCCGGCATATGCCCGTCCAGTACTCTGTCCTCCAAGGGAGAACTCTCAGGGATGTCACCCTCCTCCGGTCTGGCGGCGGCTATTGCGTGCTTGAGTTGGGCATAACGGAAGAACTCTGTTCCACTCAGTTGGTATTCCGCCTGCAACTGCGGGAAAGTCTTAACTTCCCCCCTGGCCAGCATGTCCTCAACCCTCGAAATACCTATGAGGTCCCACTTGTCGAAACCCTTGGTGTGCCAGAGCTTGCCTAAAATGTCGGAATCAAATAGAGGGGTGAATTTCGTCAGTCTGCCCTGCCAACCCTGTATCTTACTGACCGTTCGCCACGTGTGGACCGCCGCCTTTGTCGGACCCGTGAGGCTCCGATCGAAGGATCTAGAATAGAGGGCGCGGTAGTAATTGCCCACTTGCAAAAGCCATCTATCCATTGCATAGCCCGGGCTGTCCACAGGACCGTAAAAACCATGGTTAATAGCGGTAAGCTGAGAAGCCCAGTAGTACCTCCGAACATCTGGTAACGCAATGCCCCCGTCGTACCATGGCATGGTAAGCTTCCGGACAGCGACACGAGGCCGACCATCCCAAAGCAGGGCACGCTGCAGGCTCTCAACCTCCCTAAAGTAACGAGCCGGAACAAGGTCCTGAGTATTCTGCAAGGCATACAGGAACCTGGGCAGGGACATCATTTTAAATAATGCCGCCCGGCCCAGGAGAGAGAGAGGGAGCTTACGCCAGCTCTCCACATCCCTTCGCAACCGGTGGAGCGGGGGGAGTAGGTTGTGGTCATACCTCGCCTTAGGGTTATTCGAGATGTAAATCCCCAAGTACTTGAAGCCTTGCCCGGCCAGTTGTATGTTGCAACCTCTGGGGAGGCGCGGTGTGTCACCCTTGAGGATGTAAAGGGAGGATTTGGCCCAGTTAATAATCAGGCCGGAGTAGCGCCCAAACAACCTGAGCACGTCACATGCCACAATAAGTGACTTGCAAGGGGAGGTGAGATAAAGCAGGATGTCGTCTGCGTATAGGGAGACCCTGTCCTCGAAACCCGGGGACCAGGAGATCCCATGCAAGTCAGGGTGCGAGCGTAGCATAGCCGCGAGCGGCTCCAGAGCCAGCGCAAACAGGAGCGGAGACAAGGGGCAGCCCTGTCTGGTGCCGCGATGGAGCGCAAAGGGAGCAGACATGCGGCCGTTAACCGTGACAGCAGCCAGAGGGCTAGCATAAAGAAGTTGCACCCATCCCAGGAAACCCGGTCCAAACCCAAGCTTTGTCAGTACCGCCCATAAATAGCTCCATTCCAGGGAATCAAAGGCCATCGTGGCATCAAGGGAGGCAAGTACCGCTGGTTCCGTAAGGGCGTGTGCTCTGGCCATAACCCCGTGCAGGCGTCGCAGGTTGAGGGCAGTATTGCGGCGGGGAATAAAACCGGACTGGTCCGGGTGCACCAAGTTGCCTATAGCCCCGACCAACCGATTGGCCAGCAGTTTGGCCAGGATCTTGGGCTCAGCGTTAAGGAGAGAAATGGGGCGATAGGACCTACAAACATCCCGCGGCTTGCCTTCTTTATGGATAACCACTATGGTGGCCAGTCGCTGGTCCAAGGGAAGGACACCCTCTTCACGGGCACGGAGGAACATACCTCTCAAGTAAGGGGAGATCACATCCGGCCGGATCTTGTACAGTTCAACCGGTAGGCCATTGGGTCCGGTTGCCTTGCCCGCACGCAGGGCGCAGATCGCCAGAGCAATCTCGTCCGCAGTGATGTCCCGGTCCATATCGGCACTGTCGTCTTCCGAAAGACAACGAAGGTCAATCGCCGAGAGGAATTCCGTTGAGTCGGCCTCGGAGCGGTCCGAGCCGGAAGTATAAACACCCCGAAAATAGTCCGCGAAAGACTCGGCAATGGCACTCGGATCAGTGACCACCACTCCGTCCTCGCCCAGGATTTCCGGGACCACCCGGCTTGCCATCTCCCGCCTGTCCAACCAGGCCAGCAGTTTACCAGCCTTATCCCCGACATCGTAGATGCGGCCCTGCTGTTCCTTCGCCAAGACCAGGGCAGCGTTCGTGGCGAGATCATGATACTCCGACTGTTTCAGGGAGAGTTCGTGCAGGAGAGAAGGGTCGGGCTCAGGCCCCAAACGGGACTCGAGATCCAAGACCTCCTCTTCCACATGCAGAATATCAGCATCACAAACTCGTTTAGCCTCTGCGATGAGAGCTAGGGCTTCACCCCGCAACACAGTCTTGAACGCTTCCCACAGGGTGACCGCAGAGCCAACGGAGCCCGCATTTTCAGTAAAATATAGGTCGATGGCCTTGGCAAGGAGTGCACGCGTGTTATGGTTGCGGAAATACCAGGGATTAACCGCAGCCGGGCGGCTGGACAGGTTGACACCGAAGTCAAAGGAGACCCACAACGGTGAGTGGTCGGAGACGCCCCTCGCCAGAAAACGTGCCTCGGAGATGGCATGTGACTGCGCCGCCAGGGTGAGGACATAATCCAAGCGGGACAGGCTCCCATGGGCACCGGAGAGAAACGAAAATTGGCGGAGCGCAGGATGCAATAACCGCCAACAATCCACCAAACCCATGGAGTCAAGGAAGGTCGGCAGCCACGTTTGGGAACCCGGGAGGTCTCTCGGTGGCTGGCGATCGAGAGTGCCAGAGCAGACTGAGTTGAAATCTCCCCCTAGGATCAATAAGCCCGAAGGCAGGGACAAGATGGCGCTACCAAGGTCCCGGAAGGTGCTAGATTGGAGGCCAGGGGGAACATAAATCGAAAGCAGAGCCAAGGGACGCCCCTCCCATCTTCCCGCCACAGCTGCGTAGCGTCCTCTATCATCAAGTATCGTGACGTCTATTTCAAGAGGAAGGGACGCACGCACAAGGACGCCCGCCCCCCGGGAGCCCGAGGAGAACCCAGAGTGGGCAACCATTTTGTAACCCTTACGGTTCAGGGCCCTACAGGAGTTCCCCACCAAGTGCGTCTCTGGCAAAAGTACAACATCAGGCATGTGTCTCTTTATCAATTGGATCACCACCCCTCTCTTAACTCGGTCTCCTAGTCCATTGACATTCCAGCTAAGCACTTTCAATTTCCTACCCCCCATCACCCAACAATCCGCCCCACCCGACTCCAACCAACTCAATCGTCAAGTGCACAGTAAAACACACAGTCCATTGCCCCAAAGAAGAAAAAGAGATAGAACGAACAAACAATAAAACTTGCATAGTTGCACCCCCCACCCTGCACCCCTGCATGTGACTAAAAAGCCCCCCCAACCAGCAGTGTGCCTGTCGCCCCATAACTACTCTACAAGAAGACACCCAGAGGAGTGAGGAATCTCCGCGAACACCTCCCGCCACCCTCCATGTACTGATAGGAAAGATAGTACGGCATCTCAAAGCTACATTCGATAGTCCACTGAGGCAAGCAAGATAGACGAGGAATCACCCATTGTAGAGCCAAGTCTCACAGGTCCGGTCCGCCAGCTGCGCCACCTTCATGGTCCTCCTGTGTTTCGCGGCGCGTCGGTAGAGTGTCCAGCCAGTCACTAACGTTCTCAGCGAAGTCAAAGAAAAGGGCACGACCTTCGTGCTCGATCCGGAGCTTAGCGGGGAACATCATGGAATACTTGAAGCCCAGGTCCTGCAGTCTTCGCTTCACCCCTGCATAGCTCTGGCGCTGTCGCTGAACCGTCCTGGTGAAATCCGGATAGAAATGGACATCGGCATTCTGGAATTTAAGCGGTCCATGTCGTCTGGAAGCCTGTAGGACAGCGCACCCTGTCACGGAAATTGAGCAGCCGGGCTACGATAGGTCTGGGTGCCACGCCGATTTCGGCGGGCCACCCAGCACTCGGTGGGCACGCTCCACCGAGAAAAAGTTGCTGAGGCCAGGCGGGGCCAGATGAGTCCTGATCAGGTCTTCAACGAGGAGGTCCGTCGCCGCCTCCTCCGAACCCTCCGGTACACCGACAATGCGGACGTTCTGCCGCCTGGCCCGGCTTTCAAAGTCATCCAGCCGCCTCGCGAATTGCTCCGCTGTCCTCTGCAGGTTCCGGACTTCAGTTTGCAAGTCTGAGACATCTCCCGTCAGGCTGGACGTCTTGATGTCCAAGTTCTTGACCCGATCATTAGTTTTGCCCAAGTCGGCTCTAATGAGGGACAGATCAACGGCCATGCCATCCACCTTGTGCGTGAGGACTTCATGCTGTTGCTGCATGTCCGCCCGAAAGTTTGTAATGGCTCCCAAAATGTCGCTCAGAGTGGGCTCAGAGTCGCCCGGCGAGCCCGAACGCGGGATGTCCTTGGCAGAGGGGCCAGTAACAGGCGGCGTCTTCAGTTGAGTATAGCGTTCAATCCTATTCTGCTGCTGTTGTGATTTACCGCGGACGCCTCTGTTCGACGGCCTGTCGGGGTCCCCCTTGCCCGCCATGTTGGGTCCAAGAGGACAAAGGGCTATGCCAGGCAAGTCCAAGCCCAAAGAGTCGGAGATTTGTCCGGGAAGACAGTAGAATGCTGTCCCAGGTTTGCTTCGCTGTCCAGTACACCTCGCCGCTGGTGAAGGCAGGCAGGCACTCCGCAGATCGGCAGTGCGTAGCGGCGGAGTCCGCAGAGACAATGGCACTGAGCTGGCACGGAGTCCCACTCGACGTAGCTCAGCGTAGGAGACACCGATTCGGGATCTGAAAACGGTTCTCGCCTCAGTGGGCCCTCAGCAACGAGTATCCACCCACGTGGATCAGGATTACGGGCAGGATAGTTGCGGAGGATCGGAAGGTCCGCGGAGCTCCGAGCTTACGCGGCCATCTTGGTTGCCCGCGAAGCTCCTCCCCCAATGCGCATCTTTTTAAACCTAGCATCCATCATTTTTATGGCTGAGGCGTATTCATCCACTGTATCTCCTTCACCCATAACCACAGCTGCAGGTAAATGCTTTAAAACCTTCCTCCCTTCTGTATCCAAAGAATGGGGTAATAAAGCAAATTGTTTAGGTCGAGCTAGTTTAAGCAGCGTGAAGCGCTGCTGTCCAGCGAAGCCTCTATTGTTACTGACTTGCTCTGGAAGTGGGACAGGGGATGGGCACACGCAGGGCCGTCTGCGATTTCAGCAGGTGTACGCGCATGTTCACGCAAGCGCCGTGCACATCTCCTGTCCCAGTTTCATAGCAAGTCAGCCTCTTGCAATCACAAACACACACACGCGCATACACACACACACAGACACACGCGTGCGTGCACACACACAGACACTCGCGCACACACACACAACCCCCCAGCAACTTTCACTCACGTTTCTTAATTTCCCCCAAAGCTCCCCGCTTCTGTTCCCTCTCTCTGCTTTAACTCCCCTCTCGGGCATTGTCCCCCCGTACCCTATCAGGGGTAACCCCCAGCCCCCCCGGATCCCCTGCCTTCTCACCGGCCCCCGCTCTTTCTCCATCCGTCGTCTCTTCTACGACATCAGCAAGCGGAGAAACAGCCAAGAGCGCTCTGCGCCTTCGCGGAAGTGCGTGTGCCCGCCTTACATCACTCAGCGGCTGTACAGTACGGCAGACAGTCACGGGCCGCAGCCATTGACCCGTACGGACAAGTGCCTTTTTTTATTCTCTACCCCCGCCTTCCTTTCAAGGGTCACCTTCCTGACCATGCTTGTTACATAAACAGCCTGGTTTGTAAAATGTGGACTGTGGCGTAAAGGTCATGTACAATGCTGCTGCGGTTTCAGCGTCAAGGCGCAGTGTGTAAGAAGGGTTGTGAATGAGGGGCGCATACGAGGTATTGCTATCAATCATGCAGCAGGTGCAGACGCACTGTGCGCTGGAGGTGTGAAGAGCCCATTGCACCCCACAAAGCCTCATTTTCCCTCAATGTAGTTGGGCCGACGGCCCCTTGGCTGCTACTCTGGGTGTGCATCACGAAGCACACACACTCGCAGCCAGGGGTTGCTGTGAGAGGGAACAGGATATGACGTCACGGCCAGAGCAGCCGGCTTTGGAATTAGGGTGCCAAGGTAAAGTCTCAGCGTCGGCTCAACATCCTGTGATTCTGAGCAAATCACTTAATCTTTCCCTATCTAAAACAAAAAGTGAGCGTGTGCTTGTGTCATGTAGCTGTTGGTGTTCATGTAAAGAAGCCCTCCTTGGTTCAAGTAATCTTTAACTACACACAGAGAAGTCTGTTGTCCCCTCATTCGACCCCCACCCCCCACTCTGCCCACGCTGCTGCAAATGGTTCCCACAAGCCCACTCAGTAAGGGTGTGCTGTGTGTGTTTTCGGAAAACATTTTCCTTCTTTGTCTCGCTTTATTTTTCTGATTTTAATTTGTATACTGTAAGGAGCCCACCGGGACGTGAGAGGCGGGGGTGAGGGTGGAGCTTGGCTGCCAAGCGAAACCGCTCCGCCTCCACGGCCTCGCTTACCCCGAACTACTAGTGATGCACGCTCTCCAGAAATGCAGCTAGTGCAGAAATCAGTGTGCAGATAGAAACTCACGGATTCAGATGCTCACGGGGCATGTGCTCTCTAGAAACCAGGTAATTGTAGGCAGTTTTTGTTTTCCCCATAGTTTATTAGTAGGAAAAGCTTTGGCCATTAGGTCTGACTTGGATTTGAAGTCACGATTAAAATATTAAAAGCGCCTGCTGCAACGAAAGGTATTATGTTTTTTTAGAAAGAATCCATGTACGAGATAAGGAATTGATAGTTAGAAAACTCGGTGAACTTTTGATATGTAAAACAGTCCCTCATGCCCTGGAAACGAAGCACTAAAGGAGCTGGATAAGTAACAACAGCCCCTGTACGCCTTTCGTCTGTCTAGCCAGGCCCAAAATGCCTCGGTAAAGGCAATAGCTTTGTGTGTATGAATGAATTGTATGAATTGTGAAAGTTTAAGCAGTTTGTATTATGCTTAGTGTAGAATGAGGGTGGGGCAATGCCGGTCCACGAGGTTTAATCCATGCCAGTCTTTAGGGATATCAAGTCAAGTCAAGTCAATTAATTTATATAGCGCGCTACAAACCCAGAGGGTCTCAAGGCGCTTGAGGATGGGAGGGGAATTACATGTCGAATATCCAGGTTTTAAGTTGGTTTCTGAATGCTAGGTGGTTCTGAGTGAGGCGAAGGTGAATGGGAAGTGAGTTCCAGGTTTTAGCCGCCAGGTAGGAGAAGGATCTTCCTCCCATGGTGGTTTTGTTGATGCGAGGGACAGCGGCAAGGGCTAGTTTGGAAGAGCGTAGCTGGCGGGGGGGGGGGTGTAGAAGGAAAGTCGTGTGTTGAGGCATTCGGGTCCAAGTTCGTAAAGTGCTTGCTTTGTGTGCGTGGGTTAGGAGGCGGAATGTTATCCTCTTATTGACGGGAAGCCAGTGGAGGTTTTACAGGTGGCCAGAAATGTGGTCTTTACGCGGGATGTCTAGTATGAGTCTGGCTGATGCGTTCTGGATGCGTTGGAGTTTTTTCTGAAGTTTGGCGGTGGTACCGGCGTATAGGGTGTTTCCGTAGTCCAGGCGGCTTGTAACCAGAGCATGGGTGACCGTTTTTCTAGTTTCGGTGGGGATCCAGCGAAATGTTTTTTTGAGCATGCGAAGAATGTTAAAGCAGGATGATGAAACGGCGTTGACTTGTCTGGTCATCGAGAGTGAGGAGTCCAGGATGGCGCCCAGGTTCCGTGCGTGGTCTGTCGGGATGGGTGCTTTTCCTAGGGCCTCTGGACACCAAGAGTCGTCCCAGGCGGAGGGAGAGGTACCTAAGATAAGGACTTCTGTTTTGTCTGAGTTCAGTTTTAGACGGCTGTGCTTCATCCACTCGGCAACTTCTTTCATTCCTTCATGTAGGTTGGTTTTGGCGGTGAGAGGGTCTTTGGTGAATGAGAGGATCAGTTGAGTGTCATCGGCGTAGGAGATGATGTTGAGGTTGTGTTGGCGTGCGATGGTCGCGAGGGGGCTCATATATACGTTGAAGAGGGTGGGGCTGAGTGAAGATCCTTGTGGCACGCCGCAAATGACTTCAGTGGCCTCTGACTTGAACGGTGGGAGGCGGACTCTCTGAGTTCTTCTGGCAAGGAACGAGGTGATCCAGTCGAGTGCTTTTCCTTGTATTCCGATGTTTCTGAGGCGTTGTAACAGGGTGCTATGACAGACTGTGTCAAAGGCAGCGGAGAGGTCGAGGAGGATGAGGGCGACTGTGTCTCCATTGTCCAGTAGAGTTCGAATGTCGTCTGTTGTTGCGATGAGTGTGGTCTCAGTGCTGTGTTTGGCTCGGAAGCCGGACTGTGAGGAGTCGAGGGATTTGTTCATTTCTAGGAAGGCGGCGAGCTGGTTGTTGACAGCTTTCTCGATGACTTTGGCCGGCAATGGTATGAGCGAGATGGAGCGGTAGTTTTTGAGTTCGGTGGGGTCGGCTGTGGGTTTTTTCAGAAGGGCGCTGAGTTCGGCGTGTTTCCAGCTTTCCGGGAAGATGGCGGAGTTGAGGGAGCAGTTGATGACGTCTCGGAGGTGTGGTGCTATGATGGAGTCTGCTTTGTTGAAGATGTGGTGAGGGCATGGGTCTGTGGGGGATCCTGAGTGGATGGAGTTCATTAGGCGGATGGTGTCCTCAGTGGAGATTGGGTTCCAGTCATTAAGGATGTTCAAGGGGGGTTTGGGTTCGGAGGTAGGTTGGGTGAGTTGGTCTCCGGGTTGGTTGTCGAAGCTGTTGTGTATGTCTGCGATTTTGTTGTGGAAGAACGAAGCAAGGGAGTCGCAAAGGGTTTGGGAGGGCGTGATGTCGTTGGAGTTGGCAGTGGGGTTGGTAAACTCTTTGATGATGTTGAATAATTCCTTGCTGTTGTGGGGGTTGTTGTCTAGTCGGTCTTTGAATGCGGCTTTCTTTGCAGTCTGGATTAGTTGGTGGTGTATGCGGGTGGCGTTTTTGAAGGCGTCCCTGGTGCTGGTGACGGATTTAAATACGGATTTAAATGCAAATAAGTTCAGTTGGACAACATTGCCTTATCATTGGTTAGCCTAAAATCTGGCAGGTATCTCGTTTTTACACTACACTCAATGCGACATACACTCCAAATACCACTCAGTGCCACATAATTATATGCTACATATTTACACTGCGCTCAACGCAACATACACTCCAAATACCACTCAGTGCCACATAATTACACGCCACATAATTACACTGCTCTCAACGCAACATACACTCCAAATACCACTCAGTGCCACATAATTACACGCCACATAATTACACTGCACTCAATGCAACATACACTCCAAATACCATTCAGTGCCACATAATTACAAGCCACATAATTACACTGCACTCCATGCAACATTCACTCCAAATACCACTCAGTGCCACATAGTTACACCCCACATAATTACAGTGCACTCAATGCAACATACACTCAAAATACCACTCAGTGCCACATAGTTACATGCCACATTATAACACTGCACTCAATGCAACATACACTAAAAATACCACTCAGTGCCACATAGTTAAACACCACATAATTACACTGCACTCAATGCAACATACACCCCAAAAACCACTCAGTGCCACATAATTACACACCACTTAATTACACTCTACTAAATGCAACACACACTCCACACAATTTCACTCAGTGCCACATAATTATATACTACATAATTACAATGCACTCAATGCAACATACACTCCAAACAATACCACTCAGTGCCACATAGTTACACGCCACATAATTACACTCTATCTCTATCGCATCACAACAGCATCACTCAGCACCACCACAGCATCACTCAGGGGCACCACAACATCACTATGCGCTACCACAGCATCACTGAACGCCACAGCATCACTCGTCGCAACCACATCACTCAGCGCCACCCCAGCATCAATCCGTGCAACCATTCAACAACTGGTTCAAATATGTTCTCTCAATGTTTCAAGCTTTATTACAAAAGTCACAAAAAGATGTTAATATTTCATTTCTGTTCTTGGATTTTCGTTACAATAAAATACACTGAACATAATCTTCACAAAAGTTATTTACAAAAGTTTAAGATATTGCCATTATAAATTACAATAACTTTTTTAGGGTTTTAATGTTGGACTCAACTCCCCATCACTATTCTTTAGTAGAACCTTGTGTGACTGAACTTTGGCACTCTCATGCCATAATTCAGTTGAGGGTTGGTTAGGTGCCGAAGTATGTGGAGGGGTGGAAGAGAGTTGGTAGTGGTTAGTACTGCAAACACATTTGAGTAGTTAGATCCTTGAACATTTGAGTTGTCATTCATATAGGTCAGGGGTGCTAGTGCACATTTTAAAAATACTAGCCTCACTGTGTAATGAAGCAAGCTCCAGCGAGATTTCAGCATCTTATGAGAACAGACAGCCATCTTCGGAGTGACCAGGGTATTTAAGCCAACTGCCTCGCTTATCCAGAATCTAGAAGAGGCAGAATATCCTTCTGTTTAGCTCAAACATAGTGTGCCAGTACTGACCTGTTCTCTTTGAATGCTGCAGATATTGGACCTCACTAGTGATTATCTGACCTCCGCTATCTGTAGAAGCGAAAGCAAAATGCGTTTAGCAAGAAACCCACACAGTGTTAAATTAGAGCTAGTGGTTGCAGGTGGAGACGGGCACTTATTTTTCCTCATCCATTTGACCCAGAGAAAGAGAGAGAAAACACATAAGGTGGGAAGAAAGAGGAAGAGAAAGAATATAAAAAAGGGAGAAAGTATGGAGGAGACCGAATCTTCAAGAGTGTAATATGGGGGCAGGGAGCGTATGGTGATAGAAGAAAGTGGACTTAGGTGGAATCAAGACAATGTAGCCTTGGTATTCTGGCAATTCTGACATTTGTAGGCACCAGCTGAAGGCATTTGGGAAAAAATGTCTCCACCAGCACGTATTATTATACAAATCAAGCACTGAACCATACAATCTTAAGTAAAGAAGGTAAGGCGCCGGTACCCAGGCAAAAGGTAACTCACCTGATTAGAGCCATGCATGGAACATTTGGCTTCAGCTCTTCAAAAGCCAATGTTCTGAAAGAATAAGAGAAATATTGTCATGACTAAATCCTTGTTAGACGTTGACACACATTAAAGGAAAAGAGAAACATTGCTTAGGAAACTTTATTAACCTTTCTTTTGGAAAATTAAATTTTATCTCTTTTGAGAGGAAGATAATTGCCAAGGAACATCTCTCCAGACATTATACATTTTTTTCATTACGTAACTAATGAACATTTTAATCTATAACTTTGATAAAGTGAAATTATACATAGAGTTAAAATGTGAAAACATAGTTGTGTGGCAACTGTAAAAAGTTATTTTTGGATGTGTAAAGTGATATTTTATTTATTTTTAAAAACTGAGCTCAAACAAATAAAACTTAAAGCGAATAGGGAAGGAAACCATTATTGTAATCACAGACCCATATAAATTATACATTTTCTCTTGTAGTATAAAGAACATAGAACATCTCACGAGTCTTCAAGAAAGTGGGGATAAGGGAAGTGCCAGGTAGAACATGAGAACTAGTAACAACCAAACTAGGAGAAAACTAGCATGATAGAGAGTTCGACACAGATGAAACAGATCAAGTAATCTGTGTTTGTGTCACATGGGACAGAATACCCATGTGGGTAGCAGGAGTATTTTTAGGGCTCCCGGTGTTATGGTATTTATATTATTTGACATTTCCATCTGTATTCATCCATATGTATTTTTTGCTAATATAATTTGTACTTATCCTTATTATTTTGGGTTTTGTGAAAAAATGAAGTTGAAACTAGTATATGTCCACATTTATGTAACTGATAAATATGGATTTACGCATGAGCGTCTGGTAGGTTTCAATGATATGAAAAACCACAAATGATAAATTAATGCGCGTATATGAAAACATGAAAAATATTAGTATCCAGGTTGTGCGTTTTGACTGATTTTTAAGCCTCTTTACAAAAATTCCTTTCTTCTTTTAACCCCTTACTTGTCAATCTGCACAGCTTTTGGCCAAGCAGTCTTGACAGACAGCATTTAGAATCAGATAAATAGAATCCAATTTCTGTTTTTATCCACATTTAGAAAAAAATACAGACAGGAAAATAAATGTTTTTCTGACTGTATTGATCTGTAATATTCAGTAAAAACAGAAAAACAGCACTGGGGCCTAGGCAGCACGGTCCAGTGCACTCAGAGAGTCATAAACATCAGCACTGGAGCAAAAAGTGCTGGGGTAACCATACAAAAAAGGGCACTTTCCTACAACAAAGAAGACCAATCAGTTGGAGAAAACACTGACACTAGCAAATAAGTATTAGAAGACAAAAACCTGTGATGAATCAACACTTTATTCTCTATTTCGCTCGTCCCTTACCTTCTTTACCCTGCCTTTATGCTTTGTACCTTGTGGGGTAATGAGCAACCACTGTGGATACATGTCACTTCTATCAAGATCCAGAGCACTTGGTTTGTGCTCTGGATCTTGACAGTTAGGTAGCCCCAGTCGTGGCAATCAAACTATATATCCATACGGAGTTATAGCAGTTAGGCGCTTTTCCAGATCTTTCTAACTGTGCCAACAATGTATATTTGACACTTTGTGTTGTCCCCACAATTTGCCATTGGGATAAAACCAGCTGGTGTGGTGCCACCAGTCCCGGTTGACCCACACCTAGTCCGGCTGCCAGGACTTCCATGAATAATTTAGTGTCAACATTCATCAAACTGATCAGCTTGTAAGAGCCTCACAGAATGTGGTCCCTGTGTGGCCTCGGGATAACTGATTTCTGTCTCTAACATCAAAGTTGTCATAGACCTAGATTGGGAAAAGGAGTTGAATAGTCTTGTCAGGAAGCATGCAAGGCTATGACAGATAGTTTTGTAAATGAATAGTGTGAACTTATGAGGGCCAGTATATTTGTCACTGGGAGGCCAGAGATGCCATATGTAAAATACTCTGATTTTATTAGGATGGTCAAGCCTTTTGGATTGTTCTTCTCTGAGGCATTGTAGGTTAAAATCGTATATTTATACTTCGCCCTGAGATGGGGAGTTCCTCTCTGCCCTATAGATCCGCATAGAAATCTGCAAATGCCCATGCTATAACTTGATCCTTCTCCTGCAGACTCTTGCAGAGTCCCTCACCACTGCAATTCTTTCTTAAAACATATCTGTTCTCAGTTTTCAGGCCAACACTTGGCCCATTTTGTTTCTCCCAAAGTAGTGCATCCGTATAATTCTATGCAAGACATATTCCACCTGATCCAGTTCCAGCATTTTGATTTGGGCTTGCACCGCCATAAGCTTTCGCCATACTTTAACAGTCCGTTATTTTAGCTCCTAACATGTTACGTTTTTCTCCTGTCTTTACTGATCTTAGCAGAGGCTGCGATAATAACACCTATAATTGCTGTCTTAAGAGGATTTCACAAGCAGTCTTCTGTTACATCTTGCTCATTCTCCATTATGAATTTATCAAAGGGCTTCTGAATCCTATACTCGACCTATATATTTTATAGTAATCCATCTCTTAATCTCCAGCATCTAGCTGTGGTGTGTCTACTGCGGTGTAGGTTGAGTGTGATGTTTTGTAATTTATGTAATCTTCAGTGACTGATTGTTGTGTCTTCGAACATCCTCCAACCTGATGCTGTGACACCACGCCCTGCCCTTCCTCAGTTATTGAACATATCTGCCCGATCTTCATATTGGATCTCTCGTGGCACCATCTATCACCCCATTGAGGTCACCTTCTATGATTACCTTCTCCTTTACTAGCTGTATGATGTCTGAGATGGCACTTTTAAGAAATGTTTTCTGACTGCTGATTGGGGAATAAATATTGGCCTCTCTGATATGGCTTTGGCATAGATGCAAGATTAGTGTCAGAGATCTGACCTCAGTGTCTGCGTCCACACTCAACACTTTCCCATTGAATGAATTGGAGATAAGGATAGCCACTCTCCCTTTTGTGATCACGCCCAAACAAAGGAACTGCATGGAAAACCATTCAGATTTTAGTCTAATCTAATCTTTCCTAATGAGATGTATTGCTTGGATGAGGTATATGTCTCATTTTATGCAAAATTGATCTAAAGATTAATTTGAATAGGTGATCCCAACTCTAGTTGACACCTGTAACTCCTTTATCTGGCAAAATACTTTTATCTCTTGCAGTTTAGCCACTGACAGATCTTCACATATCTGAATTGAATGTTCTTTCCCTCAAAGGTGTGGTCAGTTTTCTCTTGGTCAGTCTTCATGATTCATTCTTTGGTCTGAAATTTGGGAAGCATTGTTGTAAAGTCCGACAAGTTATTTTTTGAGAAAGCAGTCTCACTGTCCTATGCATCCTATCCAGTTCTATCTGCTCTGACTTTTTTGCTCTACCCAAATCAAAAGCTCAGCTGATTCTAAAAGGAACATGCTGAATGACTCCCACAAGTAGCCACACGGCCCATAGATATTGATGTCTTAAAGCTTTAACGATTTTTACAACTTTAGCCACTGCAGTTCTTTTCTTTGGTTGTTTGGGTTTGATATAGATGCACCCTATGATGATTTGTGACTTATCGCTAAGATGTTGTCTTATGTGAATATTTAGGCTCCAAGACTGCTGGCCAATACCACTATGTTTGTTGCCAAGGCTTTCTGAATAAGAATTGGGATCCCACCTGATAGGTGACCATCTTTGGGGGATAGTTTAGCTGGCGTAAAGAATTCAATATGGTCTGGCCATGCTGTCTCAGCTAATTGCCATGTTTCTTGGAGGCAAATTATGTAATTCTTGCTAATTCAGGACGTATGTCCGGTGGTGATGGTGATGTAGAACTGCCAGATGTACCAGGCACTGCAGGTGGAGGGTTCTGTTATGCTCTCCTGCACTCCTCCCAAGCCAGAATTCACTGGATGCAGAGTCCTCAAGTGCTTATACATCGAGGCAGTACAGCAAGAGTATTTTTTCTCAGCACTACCTCGGGACAAGACACGCTCACAGATCTTGCAGGTTACTTTGGTGGCATTCACTTTCTTCTGCCCCTCCGGAAAGGTGAAAAACTTCCACACCACAGATGCTGGCCTTTGTGGGCGTGAAGCTTCCTTTAAAAATTCTTCCTGAAAACAACATAATTTTCAGGGCTGGCATACTTAGCTGGACATTTCACTTGTACAAAACCATTGAAATTCCTCCGTTATAGTTAGTACTCCTAACTATAACTTGCGTGCCCGCAATCCACTGCTGATGATGTCACATATTACATCATTCATGACATGGTCAGTGAAATCAATGATGACATCACTGATGACATCTCAAATGACATCACTGATGACATCACTGATGACATTATCCACGTGACAATCAGATACACCTCATCATACGCTAGTATAACCTTTGATCACTCACTGTAAAATACAGAGTACCATATTTGAATCCATTGACACACCAATAAAAGTTTCTGAAAACCCACTCAGTGATTCCTAGATCTACACACACATCTAATCACTTACCAATAGATTCAGCCATACATGCTGTCAATGATCAATAGAACACTATCAAATACACTTATACACCAGTATCGACTTTACACACCAGTACACATCCTATTCACTTATTTATTTATTTATTTATTTATTTATTTATTTTAAGTTTTCTATAGCGCGAACAAGACCCTTAGGTATCTGAGCGCTTTACATTACGTGAGGTAGTTATAGACAAGAGTTTGTAAATTCGTTCAATGTAAAGAGGTAGGTACATACAAAAGCAATAGATAGACATTATACATTATACGTTATACAGTAAGTATATACATGGTATGTCATATTCCGATGTTTACATTAATACTTATATATATAATATATAATAGATATTATATATGTTTGAATATGGCTAAAATGAATGGTCTAGAATCAATGATTCCCAAATGCTTATTGTTTGTGTAGCTTTTGTTTTCACTCCTTTATCAAGTGTTCTTTTGACCTCGGTCCGAGCTATGGAAGGAACTTATTTATTAGGAAGCTTTTCGTTTCCCTCTTGAAGGATGTAGTGTCTGTAATTTTTCTTATGCTTGGCGGAAGTGAATTCCAGATCCTTGGTGCTGCTCCTGAGAATGCTCTGTCGTACGATTTCTTCTTCTTGAAGATGGCTGGTCTCAGTAGCAGCTCCTTTGCACTCCTGGCCAGTCTGCTTCCTCCGGAGATTTTAATTTTCTGAGCCAGGTACTTAGGTGTGTTGTGGTGTAGCGCTTTGTGGGTTATGCATGCCATTTTTAGCTGGATTCTGGCTTCGTAAGGTAGCCAGTTTAATGCTTTCAGGTGTGGTGATATGTGGTCAAATTTTCTCGATCCGGTTATCAGTCTTGCAGCTGCATTGAGACATGCCTTTAGTGGTGCTGTTGAAATTTTTGGGAGCCCTGCTAGCGTTGTACATCCATATTCAATCCTTGAAATGACTAGTGATTGTACTGCCATTTTGAGATCCGTCGTGGATATGAATGGTTTCATTTTTCTGATGTAGTACAGGGGATAGCGTGCGCTTTTTGCCATAGCTTTGATGTGGCCTTTCATGTTTAGGTTCTCATCAAGGGTGATTCCTAATGATTTTGCAGATCCAATTAGTGTAGGGGTGCAGTTTAACTCTGTGATCATATTGCACCATTCTTTCCCTTCTGTGTGTTTATTTGGTGGTGTGATTAATAGAAATTCAGTTTTTTGTGCATTTAGCTTCAAATGATTATCTGCTAGCCATTGTAACGATATTTTTAAGGCTTCATTCATTCTCTTGACGTCCTCCATGGATGTTATCTTGATGTAAATCTGCGTATCATCCGCATACATGTGATAGGATATCTTTGAATTTCGAAGGATTTCTGTGAGAGGTTCAATGTATAGGTTAAATAGTGATGGAGATAGCGTAGAGCCTTGCGGGACTCCAATTGAATTAGGGCTTGATGTTGAGAGTGACTGATTGACAAGGAATCTTTGTGTTCTATTCTGAAGGAAAGATTCAAACCATTTTAGCACATTTCCTGCCAAACCCATCCTGTTATGAAGCCTGTTCAATAATTTTTCATGACTTACCGTATCAAATGCTGATGATAGGTCTAGGAGGATAAGAAGACATGTCTGATTAAGGTCTAACGCCTGTAGTGCATCATCGACAATATGTAGGATCGCTGTCTCTGTGCTATGTCCTGTTCTGAATCCTGACTGACAATCATCTAGTAGTGAGAAGTTCGTGATGTGTTGGCTTAATTGGTTTTGAACACATTTTTCAATTAGTTTGGCAAGAATAGGGATGTTGGTCACAGGGCGAAAGTTATTTGGATCTGCTGGGTCCGCTGTGGGTTTTTTGATGATGGGAACGACTTGACCCGTTTTTAGGCAATCTGGCAGGGTTCCTTGGGATAGGGAGGCGTTTATTATTTTTGTCCATATGGGAATCAAAATATGATTTATTTCTTTGATGCACTTTGATGGGAGTGGATCGTTATAGTGGTTGTTGGGTTTGATGTCCGATAGTGTTTTGGCGATGGTGTTTTGGTCCAGTATCTTGAAGTTATCCCAATGCGCCATGTTTTTTGTGATATGGGTGATTTCCAAGGTGATAATAACTGTTTGCGGTGTACGGTTGTCTGTATTATCAATATTGTCAGCTTCATTTTTCCTAAGCTCTCTTTCCAGAGTATTAGCCTTGTTAGTAAAGAAAGATGCGAACTCTTTACAACTTAGTTGAGTTTTTGTCATTTCTTGGGCAGTTTTGGCCACTTTATTAGATTGCTGTTTTAAAATCTCAAATAGTTTCCGCTGCCTATTTTTGGCATTATCTAGTTCCGATCTAATAAATTCCTTTTTTGAGTTTAGGACCTTTTTATTGTACCCGCTCCGGATTCTCCTAAGGGTATTCAGTTTGTGCGTTGATGGGTGTTGTCTCCATTTTCTTTCCGCCTGTCTCAGTTTCCGCCTTTCTTCATTCAGTGTTCCACTAAACCATGGATTTTTGATCTTCTCTGTTGTTCTTTTCAGCTTTAGTGGCATTGTGGTATTGACTATGTTCAATACTGTTGTAGTATAATGATTCGTAAGATCCTCTACTTTCAGCATCTTGTTTGGTGGGTTTAGGTTCTTCTCACAGCTTTCTCTTAGTAATTTCATATTCAGCTCTTTGGTATCTCGCATCCATTTCTTGTGTCTGGTAGGTTGACTGGTTCTGGTATTCTTCATAGTGTTTATCAGGAAGGTTATGACATGGTGATCTGACCAGTCGCATGGCTCAATTGCTGTAATTGAGGTATTGTTCGTCTTTGAAATTATCCAGTCTAACGTGGCTCCCTTCTCGTGTGTCGGTTGTGTGCATGCTTGGTTAAGGTTTAGCTCCGCTAGAAGATCTTTAAGAGCATTGACCTGTTTGTCATCACTATCGTTCCAGTGTAAATTAAAGTCTCCTAGAACAATGTTGTTAGGTTCGGGATTGAAGTTGGTAGTGATGATTTCCATTAGCTGATCTATGAAGGATGTATTATTGCCTGGAGGGTGGTAGATCGCATGCAGGTTGCATCTTTGATTCTCTGCTGATCTAATTTTGAGATTTAGGTGTTCGCAATATCCGAGTGGTTCTGTTAGTTCTTGGATGACCTCTAACTCCGATCTATAGATGCATGCAATCCCACCACCTTTCTTTTTTGGTCTATCCAGTCTCTCTATATTGTACTGCGGGGGTACAAGTAGGTCCATACAAGGTTATGATGATTCCGTTAGCCACGTTTCTGTCAGGATTGTTGCATCAATTTCCTTGTTCATGATGAGGTCAGCTATATCTGATGCATGTTATTTTGCGGACCGGCAATTGAGAAGTAGGCATTTCAAAGGTTTCCCTGATTTTCTTACTTCAGTGTTCTGTGTGTCATCGATTAGTTGGATTTGCTGTAAGTTGTTAAGATTAGTTCTCCTTTCACTTATCTTTGCTGTTCTATTCACATCAATCTGAACTGTTTTAATATCTTCCCCTCTTTTAAGGTCAGAGGTTTCATAGCCCCTTAGTAAGGATATTGTTTCTTCCTCCGATAGGTCTTTAAGGTATCTCTTAGGTCGGTTTTGCCTGTATGGAAATGGCATTGCCCTCATGTTTCCCTTTCTTTGAGAGATGATAATAGCATCTCGGAGTTGATCGATTTTGGTGTGAGAGCTTACCGTGAGTTCCAGCATCTTTTTCATTGCTTGAACTGTGTTTAGAATATTGACTACTTGGATTTGAAGTTCTTTGATTTCTCTCATCGTTCGGGATGAGTTATTAGTCTCGTGTGTTCTCTTCCTTCTTTGACCTAGTTTTGCTTTTCCGAGTTTACCTTTTTTTCTCCTCACATGACCCTTCTTCATGTCATTATCTCTGTTGTCGGCTCTGCATCTGTTCGAATCATCCTCTTTGCTTGGTGTTCCCCCAACCATGTTCTTGGGGTATCTTCTTTGTGCTTTTCTAGAAGATCTTTGTGTAGTGTTGGAGTGTGGTGAGTGAGTCGTGCTGTCTTCCATACCAGTAGTTGCAGTGGTTTCCTTGTCGCCATTTTCCGTGTTGAGGGGTGTCCACTCTTCCTTCTCTGTTTGTTCCTGGCTGTTATTCTTATATTGTTCTCTCAGATCAGCTCTAGCCGACTTTTGTGTAGTATTGGTATGGGGTGAGGGAGTCGTGTTTTCTTCTCCACCCGTAGTTACGTTCATTTCCTTGTTGCCACCTTCCTTATCTAGAATTGTCATTTCTTCCTTCTGCGGTTGTTTCTGGCTGTTGTTTTCCTTTTGTGCTCTCAGTTCATCTCTATCTATATCCTTTCTGATGTTATGTTGCGGCGTTGGATCTTCTATCTGTGCCATTTCCCGGGTTAAGTTTGTATATTGTGTTAGCAATTCTGTTCTTGAAGAGACATTCCCTGACTGTGTTCCTCCTGTTCCCAGTAAGACTCCTGAATGTGTTGGATGTAGTGGGTCCTGATGGTTTATGTGTGTTATGTCGTCAGTGTGGTTAGTATGGTTCTGGACCGTCGCGTCTTCTCGTAGTGTCAAGTTTAGTTTCTGGTGTTGTTTCCAGTTGCCGTTTCCATCTCGAGCTTTCATTCCACTACTGTCAGAGTCCTTCCTAATATTAGGAGGCAGCATAGGGTCTTCTATCAGACCTTCCTGTGTGATGATTGTATATTGTGTGATCACCCCGGTTCTTCCTGAGATATTCCCGGATTGAATTCTTCCTGTTCTTGGTATGATTCCTTGGCGTGTTGGTTGTAGTGGATCTTGAAGGTTTATGTTTGGTAAGCCATCAGTATTGGAAGAACTGTTCGGGACTATAGTGACTTCTCGTTGGGTTCGAGGTGGCTGGGATCTTCTGTTTTCTACTTCTATTTTTAAGGTTGAGAATACTTTGTCAAATTTTACTAACTCTCCGTCAGCTGCTTGGATGAGTACAATTCCGTTTTTTTATATAGTTATGTTTAGGACAGCTCTGCACCATGTTGATGGTTTGCTCCTAATTTTTGTGCCGTGTGGGATGTTGGTTATATTTTCAATATTTAGCCTTTTTGTCACGACATTACGCCAGGTCGCCGTTCTTCTAGTGAAGAATATCAGTCATCCAACACATTTATGCAATCGATCATGCTTACATTTAGTCAGCTACACACTTATACAAACACCACTTCATTTATTTATACAGATAGTAACTCATACTTAGTGTCTTATAAAATCACTATTACAAGTATACAGTTATCCATACAGTCACTCATACAATCACTGAGTCTTATGTATACTTATTTATATACAACAACTGTCACATACACTGCCTTTTATTTTTCTACTTTGTTGGACATGTACCATTGAGAGATATATTTGCTCATCACCACACCCATAAAGACATTCACTCACCCAAAAAACTGTAACATGCAGTCTTAACCTCATATACCTACTGAATCAACTATTCACACATCTTTGGACAGTCACACACCCCCCACCAGAACCACACACACATTCACTCTCCCATACAAATACTTAGTTAACTAATCAATAACTAATATAGACTTTCACATAGCTAGTAACCAACTGATGCAGCAGTTTACACAACAACTGACAAAGTGATACAGATATTCACACAGTTTAGTCACTATCCAATATATTTAGTGAGACACTATAAATTAGTCAAGTAAACAGTCAATCACACTGCTACTAAATACTCCTTCCAGATATTTATATATCCACTCATACTTCAATGCAGATTGCTATATATATAATACATATTTAAATATCTAACCAACCCACATTCACTGGATGATGCCATGAGTGATGTCATCAGTGGTCATTTGAGATGTCACTGACCATGTCATGAGTGATGTAATATGTGACATCATCAGCAGTGCATTCCAGGCACGCAAGTTATAGTGAGTCCAACTAACTATAACGTGGTAATTTCAATGGTTTTATGTCAGTAACATTTCCAGGTAACTATAACTGGTGTGAAACCTATGGTTTTTTCAATGAATTTAATAGGTTTTTTAAATGCTAATACCTAACTATAACTGGTGTGAAACCTATGGTTTTTTCAGTGAATTTCATAGGTTTTTTAAATGCTAATTCCTTTCTATATCGAGTTTGTAGCCTAACCTACGATTTTTTTTTAATTTGCTGATTTGTGTGAGTATTAATTAGTATTATTTTTTTTATAATAATATTTAAAAAAAAAAAATGTTATCATTTTTTTTGGGAGCGCTCTGGGTCCGCGCACCGGTAAGCTCTCCGGAAAGCGCACCCAGAGCGCTACTTGCGTTTGTGTAAAAAAAAAATGAATGAAAAGTAAATAATAACGCAAGACATTTAGTACCATACATATAAAAGCAGTTTTTTTGAATAAGGAAATGAAAATAATTTTGCATTTCCGTGAAACTATGAAAATGAAATGAAAATAAATTTATTGAGCGCGATTGCTGCCCAGGGGCGTCCAAGCGCTGAGTTGTGCTGAGGCGGAGTTACCAGGAACGGAAGAATTAGGACACGAAAGATTTAGCAAACAGTAGTGTCTTCAAGTTTTTTCGGAATGAAAGCAGATTTGGGTTAGATCGGAGTGAGAGGGGAAGGGCGTTCCAGAGTTTGGCAGTGTTTAGAGAGAACAGCCTGCCACCCGACCTGGCTCTCTTCACTCTGGGAACAACAGCAAGGAAGGCTTCCATCGACCTAAGATTCCTGTTTGGGTGATAGGGGATAACAAGGTCGTTGTTAATGGGTGGGCCTGTTTTCCAAAAGGCGTGATGTGCCATGCATAACGCCTTGAATGCTACTCTCTGCCTCACTGGCAGCCAGTGGAGACTCTTCAGAACGGGTCTGGCTGACTGGGATCGTGGAATCTGTAGCAGAGTGCGTGCTGCACAGTTTTGCACGATCTGTAATTTCCGGAGGGTCATTTCGGGAGCCCCAACATACAGGGCGTTATTCGAGTCCAGACGAGACTGAATGAGGCCTTGTACCGCCACCTTTCTAGCTTCTAACGGTAGAAGTGGAAGGATCTTTCTAAGAATTCTTAGTAGGCCAAAGCATGTGGCGGACAACTTCATGGCCTGGGTGGTAAACGAGAGTTTGTTATCCAGCCACACTCCTAGGCTCTTCACACTTTCCTTGGGGATGGGGAGGGGACCCAGAGTACAGGGCCATAGAGAGGTGAAAGGTACTGGGGGGGTAGGGCCTAGGAGCATTAGCTCCGTCTTGTCCCCATTCAGTTTTAGGGAGGAGGAGGTCATCCATCCCTTGACATCCTCTAAGCATTTTAGCAGATCTGCCGGGCATTGCCTGTTGTTGCTAGCGGTCAATGAGACCACTAGTTGAGTGTCGTCGGCGTATGACACAATTTTGATGCCATACGGTTCGACGACACCCGCCAGCGGCCTCATGTATACGTTGAACAGCACAGGGCTCAGAGAGGAGCCCTGTGGTACTCCGCAGCTGAGGGTTTTGCTAGAGGACGTTGTCTCGCCATCAAAGATCCGAAAGGATCTCTCAGACAGGAAAGACTCAAACCACCTTAGTGCGTCGCCAGATACTCCGATGTCATGGAGACGGTTCAGCAAGGTGTTATGGCTGACCGTATCGAATGCGGCACTTAGATCAAGGAGGATCACTGCCACTGATCCTCCCTGATCCAGTACCCTTCGAGATTCTTCTGTGACTGCTAGCAAGGCGGTTTCAGTACCGTGCTTCGGTCTGAAGCCTGTCTGTGATGTGTGTAGCAGAGAATGGTTCTCTAGGAACTGAACGAGTTGGACGTTTATAAACTTCTCCAAAACCTTGCTGACCCAAGGGAGAAGTGAGATGGGGCGGTAGCTAGCATTATCATCGGGATCTAGGCTAGGTTTTTTTAGCAGCGCCCGCACCATGGCTTGTTTCCATGTCGTGGGGACTACGCATGCAGAGATGGACGAGTTGAGAAGTTCCAGCATTATTGGCAAGGTGATTTTAGATGCCTGCAGCAGGACATCTGGGGGGGCAGGGTCACAAGGGGAGCCTGATTTAACTTGGCGTGCCACCTTGTTCAAAGTGTCGAGATCCATAAGAGGGAAGTGCTCAAGGGAGGGCTGCTCGGGATGAAGGTGCGATCTAGGAAGAGGTGAGGCAGTCGCGTCCCGGTTTGTAGCTACTGATGGGAATGTAGAGTAGATTTTTACAACTTTATCATGAAAAAAGTTTGCAAGCTCATTACTATCAAAACGTCACTTCGGCGCGCCGCGTAAGCGCCCCCAGAAGCGCCTACGTTCGCGCCGCGTATGCGCCTCGGACTCGCCTACATTCGCGCCACGTATGCGCACCCGGAGCGCTCCGGTGCGCGCAGCGTCAACGCGTCAAGTCATGTGACCTTAAAATAACACTTTTCATTGGTTGCTAACAGTTTTTTTTACAAAGAATGAAATTCCCACCCATTTCCTTCACTTCTTCTTTCACTTTTGTGACTGAAAGACCTGCCTTTTTGCTCTTGCATCTTTCTTGGTTAATCATGGCTGCCAGACCATCCAGCAGTGAAGATGAGCCTGAATTCATCGATGAAGAGCCTCCTCAGCCAAAGGTGAAAGAGCATTTCATCTGGAAATCTTTTTCCATACCACCTGACCAGAAAAAGGTGAATGCTCCAAAAGTGGATTGCAGGATCTGCAAAAAAGTCCTGTCACGGGGTGACCCCAAAAAGAAATATTCTTTTGGGAACTTCACAATGATACGCCACGTGGAGAGGAGGCACCCCCAGAATTTTGCCCGGGAAAGTGTCAGGGCTCTGGCACAAGAGGTTCCCAGTGATGGGGCCTCTACATCCACCGGAGGAGCAACTACTTCTGTGAAGGGGCGATCGCAGGAGCTGGTTCCAAATATTCAACCTGCATTCAACAAAGGTGTCCTGAAATGCAGATACTGCGATCAACTCCTTACCTTTGGGGAGCAAAGTGTCCTGCTCATGGTTCGAGCATTGGAGAACCATCGCTGCCGTTCCCAGCCCTAATTTTTTTGTTTTTTTTTGCTCCTGTTGAGCAGTTTCCATTCCCTGTTTTTGTTTCTGTTCTTAAAAAAGAAAAAAGAAGAAAAAAAAGTTATTTTCAGAACTACCTCCAATTCTCATCAAAGAGCTATATTCTTAAAAAAATGAAAAAGAGTAAGTGAAGTGGAGTGCATTGATAATGGAAAGGAAAATGAGTTAGAAAGAACAGAAAGGTATGAGAGGAGAAAGGAAGTGAAGTAGGGGGACTGAAAGAAGGTGAGTGTTGGGAAGGAAAGTAAGGAGAAGGAGAGTGAATATGGGGAATGTGGATATTCAAAGAAAATGTTGAAAAGGAACGGGGGTGTGGAAGGGTAAGAAAAGATGCATTGCTGGAGTTGCATCATTTTTGTGACACACTCCAGCAATGCATCACGTTTGCGCTTACAGATACGTCTGAAATAATGACTTATCTGTAAGTACTTCCGACATAATATGTCATATATTTAATATGACGCATGAGTAGAAGACTGAAGGCATCATTTATGAGGCCATGTATCACTTTAACGCCACCGGTGCATCACTTTTTGTGACGCACCAGTGCTGTAAATAATGCACCTTATTCAGTCATATTTACAAAGTGACGCATCTAGGTAGATGTGTCACTTTGTTAGCCCCTGCGCCACATTATACCTACGTCAGGTGTAATGTATGCAAAAGGGACGTATTGAAGCAAGAAAGGGTCGTAGAGGGGACGCAGTGAAATCTATGAGATATCACTGCGTCACTTTTATGACACTGTTGCGTCCAAATCTTACGCCTGTTTCACAGCAGGCGTGCAGGCCCTTTCACATGGGGCCTGGCCTCATGTGAAAGGATGCAGTGCTGGAGTTGCATCATTTTTGAGACACACTCCAGCAATGCATCACTTTTGCGCTTACAGATACGTCTGAAATACTGACGTATCTGTAAGAACTTCCAACATAATACGTCATAAATTTAATATGACGCATGAGTAGAAGACTGAAGGCCTCATTTATGAGGCCATGCGTCACTTTAACGCCACCGGTGCGTCACTTTTTGTGACGCACCAGTGCTGTAAATAATGCACCTTATTCAGTCATATTTACAAAGTGACGCATCTAGGTAGATGTGTCACTTTGTTAGCCCCTGCGCCATATTATACCTACGTCTGGTGTAATGTATGCAAAAGGGACGTATTGATGCAAGAAAGGGTCGTAGAGGTGACGCAGTGAAATCTATGAGATATTACTGCGTCACTTTTATGACGCTGTTGCATCCAAATCTTACGCCTGTTTCACAGCAGGCGTGCAGGCCCTTTCACATGGGGATGCATTGCTGGAGTTGCATCATTTTTGAGACACACTCCAGCAATGCATCACTTTTGCGCTTACAGATACGTCTGAAATACTGACGTAAATTGTAAATTGTAAATTGTTGTGTCTTGTAAAGCGCACTGCTACCCGGAGGCCTCGTAGCGCTATAGACCGCTGGGGAACCCGTCCTGGCTTTCCCTGTGAGATAGTCCCTCCTGGGGGTCTCCAAGGTGAAACCAGGCATCCCCGGCGTTTGTGTGGGGCCGTTGTGGAGATGAGGCAAGCTAATGCCCAGAGTTGCAGAGTGTGCTCCCTGGTCGGAGTAGGCACCGATGTGAGAATTATCAGTCCGCTGATCCTGGTCCAAGACCCTGCCGCGTCGGGAATCGAACCCTGGTCCCGGGCCGTTCTCTGCACTCGGGTCTGCCGCCTCTAACCAGTGAGCCACACCTCTCTAAGAACTTCCGACATAATACGTCATAAATTTAATATGACACATGACTAGAAGACTGAAGGCCTCATTTATGAGGCCATGCATCACTTTAACGCCACCGGAGCGTCACTTTTTGTGACGCATCAGTACAGTAAAAAATGCACCTTATTCAATCATATTTACAAAGTGAAGCATCTAGGTAGATGCGTCACTTTGTAAGCCCCTGCGCCACATTATACCTACGTCAGGTGTAAAGTATGCAAAAGGGACGTATTGACGCAAGAAAGGGTCGTAGAGGTGACGCAGTGAAATCTATGAGATATCACTGCGTCACTTTTATGACGCTGTTGCGTCCAAATCTTACGCCTGTATCACAGCAGGCGTAAGACTGATGCAAGCCCTTTCACATGGGGCCTGGCCCCATGTGAAAGGATGCATTGCTGGAGTTGCATCATTTTTGTGACACACTCCAGCAATGCATCACTTTTGCGCTTACAGATACATCTGAAATACTGACGTATCTGTAAGTACTTCCGACATAATACGTCATAAATTTAATATGACGCATGAGTAGAAGACTGAACGCCTCATTTATGAGGCCATGCGTCACTTTAACGCCACCGGAGCGTCACTTTTTGTGACGCACCAGTGCTGTAAAAAATGCACCTTATTCAGTCATATTTACAAAGTGACGCATCTAGGTAGATGCGTCACTTTGTAAGCCCCTGCGCCACATTATTCCTACGTCAGGTGTAATGTATGCAAAAGGGACGTATTGACTAAGCATGGGCGGAAAATCCGTTTCGCTCGCGGATTTTGCGGATTTTCGGTAAATTCGCAATCCGCGAGATTCGCGAATCTCCCGCAAAATCCGCAAATCCGCGAGCAGCGGATTTTGCTCGCACTGCTCGCACTGTTCGCGTGAGTTCGCGGCTTCCCAGTACAACTTCGCGCCCCGCGAATAAGTGCAAAATTGCAGAAATACGATCTTAGCAAAACTGAAACTACTTACCAGGTTCAAAAGTTCAGGCTCATCATTAGTAGCCATTTCCTGTAGTGCTTCCTGAGGGGCCCCTCCAGAGTTCAGTTGCCAGTTGCAACTATTATGTGACCCTGCTCTGAACCTCAGAATAGTTACACATATGCCACAAAGGTCCTGAATTACAGCTAAGGGAGACAAGCAGGAGCCAGGCTGGAAGTTCAAATCCATTAATCAGCCCCTAATTCATTATTGTCAGTTGGGGCAGGGCAGGTGTTGTAACTAATTTTGCAACAATGAAAGCACTTAGCAAGTGCAAAAGATCACTAATCAGGAAGCACTAAGGAAGCAGGTGCCAGCTAAAAAAATATTCTGTGACACATTAATCAGCCCCAAATTAATTCAGGTCACTTGAGGCAGGGAAAGTGTGCTTGCGTTGCCACAATAATGTACGCTGCCTGGACAACCAGAGGGTGCTGTGATGAAACAGAGGGTGGCATGGGTGGGCCAGAGGGTGGCATGAGTAGTCAGAGAGTGGCAGTGGTGGCAGTGGTGACAGACAGTGGCAGTGATGAAGAAGAGTGTCCCAAACAGGCTGGACACGTAGAAACAACAAGTTCGCGAAACTTGCGACCCGACAGGTAAGTTCGCAATTTGCGAAATTGTACAAAACCCTCGCGAACTGGCAGAAACCCGCGCAAACACAAAAAAAAAATCCGCAAATTCGCGAGAATTCGCGGATTTTGCAGATTGCGAGTTCGCAAATCCGCAAAATTCGCGAACGCGAGATTCGCAAAATTCGCCCATGCTTAGTATTGACGCAAGAAAGGGTTGTAGAGGTGACACAGTGAATAAACTGGGTTTTCCCCATGCTACGCTCCCCTGTGCGCTCCACGGAGCGCGTACCGGGCGCTCACACTCGCAAATCGATTTTTTTTTTTGCCCCACGGGACCCTATTATAGCCCCCACATCAAACCTAGGGGGTCAGGGGGGTCTACCCTGCCCCCTTATGGTCATTTCCCCCTTTTTTTTTGCCACCTCTTGTGTCTCGATCCTACTGAGACACAAGATGGCGGCCGCTCCGGACTGTTTCGAATGTTTACAGACACCCGTGAACCAATCAGCTTTCCGTGCGCAAGTCGCGTAGCACACCCGGTGCGCTCCCTGGTGCGCGTACCGGGGCGCGCCTATAGATATATATATATTTTTTTACCTAAATTACTCAAAATCCACTGCAGCACATATCTTGAGACATATCAAAGGCACATCGGGCTACCAGTCCCTACAATTTTGTCAAGTTTGGTGGAAAACCATTCAGCCGTTCGATCTAAAAGTGAGTTCGACCGCCCTATGGAAATTAACATGGGGAAAACACGTTTTGGGACCCCCCTTTTATCTTGGCCCCCGCTTGACGAATCCCCCCGAAACTTTGAGGAAATTTTCAGGCGGATTCGTCAACCGGCGCCAAAGTTATTCCAAATAGAATTTTGAGATTTTGCATTGAAAAAAATCCTAATTATAACTACCTACTGGCGACTGCCAGTAGGTAATATATATATATATATATATATATATATATATATATATATATATATATATATATATATATATATATATATATATATATATATATATCTTTAACAAGGACCCCCTGATGTGGATACGACTCCTGGGTCAGGGACAACAATTTTTATGTAATGGCATATACCCAGGCAGACTTAAAACACAAAAGCTGGCTAAATGGTAAAATAGGAACATAAATGTGTACCAGATAAAAAGTAATGCAATGGACTGAAATGATATCAAAAATAGTTGAATTCTAATAGATGAATACACTTATCACATAAAATACATAAAAAAAGTTCATGTGGCTATTATTTAAATATATATTAGAAGCACATCATGATACATAAAAAAAGAAAGGATCTTTTGTTTTCCTTTTTATGAAGAATAGGGCTGTGTGTCAACGCGTTTCGACAAAGTCTTTTGTCTTCATCAGGACTAGTAGATAGTCAGCCACTCTTTCTAAATAGAATAAAAACGTGTTTAAGTGACTTTAAAATCACAGTTCATTGCTTTTCTTTGCAGAAAACAAGGTGTTCTCAGATTGATAAAAGACTTTCTATTAGCCAGACTTATATTGTAGTATAGGAAACAAATAAAGATGCACAGTTGGAAAACAAATACAATATATGTGGTAAACACATTCTACATACATACACATAAACATACATATACAATGTATACATAGGTTCAATAAATAACAATACATACATATCCTCGCGAACATAAATCTAAGTATCAAATGCTTGGTGGAAATTAGCGTAACATTTGGGAGACTTCATTTTGAAAGTAAGGACCTATAACTCAATGATTTGACCATTTAGTAGAAAAATCTTTCCTACTTCATGCTACTTATATGGTTTAGCTAACAGTCATTCAAATTCTGTAGACTATGTATACTTTTAGTTTTGTGGGTGGGTTTAATTTAGTTATACACCGAGTAGATTCATCATTGGGTCAATTCATGCGCAGTCATTCAAACTATTTAAATGCAACATCTAGTTCAAAGAAGCCTCAAGGATCTCCCCTGACCTGATTCAGTAAATTATTGCGCGCTTACTACGTTATTGAGTTGATAGACTCGAGAATAGCGTTTTATAACGAACGAGCACAGGAAAGGCCTTGCATTCATCACTAAATTTATCTTTTAGTACGTATCGTTCTTACCTAAGAGATATTTTTGATCAAAGAGGTTCAGTGTAGATGAAGGGAGTAAGGCACCTTCCCTTTATTAATTGGATTCGGTATGTGATAACTGTTTTTAAAAAAAGAAATAATACGCTGTGTCAACTCCATTATTGTTTTATTAAGTTTAATAGACTCCTCCTTAGCTTAACTCTAGATTCTATTCGTTAACCTGCTTACCTGTTAAGACAGTGTTCACTGCTGCCTTCTTACTTCTACCTTCACCCACTATTCGTCATTTCTTTAAATGGGGAGAAGAGATCCCAAGATTCATTTGCCAATATGGCGTTAAGGTATATTAGCAATAGGATACGCTGTTGGTCCGTATGGCTAAAGCAAAGGACACAGATAGATTCATGTCAGAATGCTCGGTTTTTAAAAATAAAAAAAGGTTATTATGTCTAAGGCCCAAAATAATATTTCTTCGTAGATATTTACCTTGCGCACTCGTATAATGTTTTTGAAAGGCGCGGTGATCCTTAGGAGTACATGTAATTCATTGAACTGCTCTTTTTAGCTTGATGGCTGCAAAGCGGATGAGGCGTACGTTGGCTGGGATGCACGCGGTGGCCGTGATGCATACACTAAACAGAGAGAAGAACCGCTCGGTTAAAAGTGGAGAAAGAGGGTTCAGGCGGGAGGTTTAGAAGCCCGTTCAGATAGAACGAGGTTAAAGCCGCGAAAAGACGCATCACCGACATGAGGTGTACCTAGGATGTCTCGGGTTCTTACCGTCTGGATAAGCGTGCTGCTGCTCGAGACGTCTCTTCCTCCTTCAGCGGTTCGGGTTAGTCGAATGGCGTTTGTTTACGGTCCTTCTACCCTTGCTATTTATATAGGTAGAACCCGCCCCTATTTAAAGCGGCAGGGTATCTACAGCAACAGTTTGTTTAGTTTATCGTCAGGAGGCGTTCTGACCTCTGTTTACAAACACAGTAATTCAAGATAAAAAGACAGGGACTGAATGATTGACAGTGTGTCAATGCATTATAGATTCTTAGCATTATATAGAAATTAGCATGACAACCGTGCAGATATGCCATAAGAGCTACATGATTGAGTCATGTGATGAAAGCTACATGATCAAGTCATGTAATTGCATTCTCCCATGGCAACTCTTGATTTAAACCATGCTCAAATGTCCCGAGGGTAAAGATCCAGAAGACCTCTCTTTTTTTTCGGATCTCATCCCCTCCGTGGTTTTTTTGCAGATTAATTTTCTCTAGGATGCGCCATCTAAAATCCTCAGGCTTGTGTTTATACTCTGTGAAATGATTTACCAAAGGAGCTGTGGTTTTTAGTGTCTTAATGGCTGACCTGTGTTCAGTTAACCTGGTCTTAATAGCGCGGGACGTCTCGCCCACATATCCAAGATTGCAGGGACAGACGAGTAAATATACGACATTCTTTGTATTACAGGTCCAGAATTCCTTTGCTTGAATTTTGGTTTTATTGAATTCCATCGTTTCACCTACTATGATTGTCTCACAGGACTGACAAGAACCACAGCGAGAGGTACCCTTGATAGCATTTGATCCAGTAATCGATTTCTGGATAAAGGGGGTGTTCTTATTATTTACTTTATGTCGGGAATGAACTACTTGATCTTTTAAATTTTTATTCCGCTTATGGGCGAACATGGGTTTCTGTAGTTTTGGTTCATTGTCTTGGACATTCAGGAGATGCCAGTTTGAATTTATTATTTGCCTAATTGTCGAGTCCATAGTGGAGTGTTTAGTGATGCATACTAGTTTTGGATCTGTCTTCTGTTTTTGTGAATACAATAGAGTGTCACGATCGTAAAATCGGGCTCTCTTGTAGGCTCCTCTCACTAAACGATGGGGATACCCTCTTTCGATGAATTTAAGTTTCATTTTCTCTGCCTGGATGTCAAAATCTTTTATATTAGTACAGTTCCGCCTTACTCTCAAAAATTGAGAGAAGGGGATACTGTCTTTTTGGCAGCGCGGATGGTAGCTATTAAAATGCAGAAGAGTGTTCCGGGCAGTGGGCTTTGTAAATAGTTCTACTTCGAGAACGCCTCCTTTATTTTGGATATTTATGTCCAGGAACTCAACTTTATCTTCACTTGTATGTGCAGTAAATCTTAAATTTTCATCTGTGAGATTCAACCACAATAAAAATTCATTTAAGGTCTGTCTCCCATTGGTCCATATGAAAAATATATCGTCAATATAACGATACCAATGAGAGACAGACTCAAAAAATGGTGCCACTTCGTTATAAATGAATTTATTTTCGAACATGATCATATAGATATTCGCAATTGATGGGGCCATAGAAGCCCCCATGCTTACTCCCTTAATTTGTAGAAACAACTCCTCCCCGAATTCGAAGAAGTTTTCTTTTAGAACCAGGGTCAAGCAGTCTCTAATAAATGACTTTGAACAGGGAATCTTGTGGAGATCGATAAACCACATTGTGGCCTCAATTGCTCCTGCCTGAGGTATATTACTATACAATGACTCCACGTCAAGGGTCACTAAGATGTCATTGCCCTCATTAAAGGTTAGATTTTCTACTTTCGTAATTATATCGCCAGTATCTTTCACATATGACTGTGAAAGAGAGATGTACGGGTGTAGAACCTGATCTAGGTATTTAGATAGGGCCTCCAAAGGTGTTCCAATGGTAGAAACTATAGGACGATATGGTGGATTTAGTTGGTCCTTATGGATCTTGGGTAGACCATAAATGCAGGACACCTTTCTCTCAGATTTATTAAGGAACTCGTATTCTTTTTTGTTTATTATACCTTCATTTACAGCTTTTGTAGTTAATCTGTCTATTGTTTTTACTATTCTCTCAGTTGGGTTAGTCTTGATTTTCTTATAAAAAATAGGGTCACTTAACATTTGAATCATATTTTCTTCATATGTGTTGCAATCGATCAACACTATGCCTCCACCCTTATCACTGTTTTTAATTACAATGGTCTCGTTGTGTTTTAATCTTTCAAGGGATTCATGTTCTCCTTTAGAGATATTGTATCTGGGTTTTGGTATAAATCTCAGGGCTTGATCCAATCGTTTTAACACAACCTTTTCAAATATGCCCACTTCTGGTCCTACCTGCTGTAAAGAGGGAGTGAAGGTAGATGGTAAAGCCACGATATTATTGCTTCTCTCAATTTTTGAGAGTAAGGCGGAACTGTACTAATATAAAAGATTTTGACATCCAGGCAGAGAAAATGAAACTTAAATTCATCGAAAGAGGGTATCCCCATCGTTTAGTGAGAGGAGCCTACAAGAGAGCCCGATTTTACGATCGTGACACTCTATTGTATTCACAAAAACAGAAGACAGATCCAAAACTAGTATGCATCACTAAACACTCCACTATGGACTCGACAATTAGGCAAATAATAAATTCAAACTGGCATCTCCTGAATGTCCAAGACAATGAACCAAAACTACAGAAACCCATGTTCGCCCATAAGCGGAATAAAAATTTAAAAGATCAAGTAGTTCATTCCCGACATAAAGTAAATAATAAGAACACCCCCTTTATCCAGAAATCGATTACTGGATCAAATGCTATCAAGGGTACCTCTCGCTGTGGTTCTTGTCAGTCCTGTGAGACAATCATAGTAGGTGAAACGATGGAATTCAATAAAACCAAAATTCAAGCAAAGGAATTCTGGACCTGTAATACAAAGAATGTCGTATATTTACTCGTCTGTCCCTGCAATCTTGGATATGTGGGCGAGACGTCCCGCGCTATTAAGACCAGGTTAACTGAACACAGGTCAGCCATTAAGACACTAAAAACCACAGCTCCTTTGGTAAATCATTTCACAGAGTATAAACACAAGCCTGAGGATTTTAGATGGCGCATCCTAGAGAAAATTTATCTGCAAAAAAACCACGGAGGGGATGAGATCCGTAAAAAAAGAGAGGTCTTCTGGATCTTTACCCTAGGGACATTTGAGCATGGTTTAAATCAAGAGTTGCCATGGGAGAATGCAATTACATGACTTGATCATGTAGCTTTCATCACATGACTCAATCATGTAGCTCTTATGGCATATCTGCACGGTTGTCATGCTAATTTCTATATAATGCTAAGAATCTATAATGCATTGACACACTGTCAATCATTCAGTCCCTGTCTTTTTATCTTGAATTACTGTGTTTGTAAACAGAGGTCAGAACGCTTCCTGACGATAAACTAAACAAACTGTTGCTGTAGATACCCTGCCGCTTTAAATAGGGGCGGGTTCTACCTATATAAATAGCAAGGGTAGAAGGACCGTAAACAAACGCCATTCGACTAACCCGAACCGCTGAAGGAGGAAGAGACGTCTCGAGCAGCAGCACGCTTATCCAGATGGTAAGAACCCGAGACATCCTAGGTACACCTCATGTCGGTGATGCGTCTTTTCGCGGCTTTAACCTCGTTCTATCTGAACGGGCTTCTAAACCTCCCGCCTGAACCCTCTTTCTCCACTTTTAACCGAGCGGTTCTTCTCTCTGTTTAGTGTATGCATCACGGCCACCGCGTGCATCCCAGCCAACGTACGCCTCATCCGCTTTGCAGCCATCAAGCTAAAAAGAGCAGTTCAATGAATTACATGTACTCCTAAGGATCACCGCGCCTTTCAAAAACATTATACGAGTGCGCAAGGTAATTATCTACGAAGAAATATTATTTTGGGCCTTAGACATAATAACCTTTTTTTATTTTTAAAAACCGAGCATTCTGACATGAATCTATCTGTGTCCTTTGCTTTAGCCATACGGACCAACAGCGTATCCTATTGCTAATATACCTTACCGCCATATTGGCAAATTAATCTTGGGATCTCTTCTCCCCATTTAAAGAAATGACGAATAGTGGGTGAAGGTAGAAGTAAGAAGGCAGCAGTGAACACTGTCTTAACAGGTAAGCAGGTTAACGAATAGAATCTAGAGTTAAGCTAAGGAGGAGTCTATTAAACTTAATAAAACAATAATGGAGTTGGCACAGCGTATTATTTCTTTTTTTTAAAACAGTTATCACATACCGAATCCAATTAATAAAGGGAAGGTGCCTTACTCCCTTCATCTACACTGAACCTCTTTGATCAAAAATATCTCTTAGGTAAGAACGATACGTACTAAAAGATAAATTTAGTGATGAATGCAAGGCCTTTCCTGTGCTCGTTCGTTATAAAACGCTATGCTCGAGTCTATCAACTCAATAACGTAGTAAGCGCGCAATAATTTACTGAATCAGGTCAGGGGAGATCCTTGAGGCTTCTTTGAACTAGATGTTGCATTTAAATAGTTTGAATGACTGCGCATGAATTGACCCAATGATGAATCTACTCGGTGTATAACTAAATTAAACCCACCCACAAAACTAAAAGTATACATAGTCTACAGAATTTGAATGACTGTTAGCTAAACCATATAAGTAGCATGAAGTAGGAAAGCTTTTTCTACTAAATGGTCAAATCATTGAGTTATAGGTCCTTACTTTCAAAATGAAGTCTCCCAAATGTTACGCTAATTTCCACCAAGCATTTGATACTTAGATTTATGTTCGCGAGGATATGTATGTATTGTTATTTATTGAACCTATGTATACATTGTATATGTATGTTTATGTGTATGTATGTAGAATGTGTTTACCACATATATTGTATTTGTTTTCCAACTGTGCATCTTTATTTGTTTCCTATACTACAATATAAGTCTGGCTAATAGAAAGTCTTTTATCAATCTGAGAACACCTTGTTTTCTGCAAAGAAAAGCAATGAACTGTGATTTTAAAGTCACTTAAACATGTTTTTATTCTATTTAGAAAGAGTGGCTGACTATCTACTAGTCCTGATGAAGACAAAAGACTTTGTCGAAACGCGTTGACACACAGCCCTATTCTTCATAAAAAGTAAAACAAAAGATCCTTTTTTTATGTATCATGATGTGCTTCTAATATATATTTAAATAATAGCCACATGAACTTTTTTTATGTATTTTATGTGATAAGTGTATTCATCTATTAAAATTCAACTATTTTTTATATCATTTCAGTCCATTGCATTACTTTTTATCTGGTACACATTTATGTTCTTATTTTACCATTTAGCCAGCTTTTGTGTTTTAAGTCTGCCTGGGTATATGCCATTACATAAAAAAATATATATATATATAAATATATTGTTGGACTTGGCCCTTCTGGCAGGTTCACCCGTAAACTTTTTTCTTTTGATATGTGACTTGGTGTTAGTGATTTTTGGTTTCTGCACACTTTTCCACTGTGTCTCAGGGTAAAGTGCGTGCGTGTAGTGAGGTTGGCCTGCCCTCCCATAGGAATGCATGGGGAATGTATGTGTCCATGTTAGTTCCTGATGCGTGTGGAGTGCAGGGTCGAGTTTTGTATGTGCGGACTCGTGTGATTAAATGCTGCGCGATGATGTGTGCGGCATGATTGTGTCTAGTGTGTCTAGTGTGGAAGTGCCACTTCTAGAAGTTGGCCTGTCTGAGTAAAATATGTGAATTGGGTGTCTAGCTTGTGATTGGCTGGAGCTGGCTGGTGAGCCTGGCTCCAGGAGTCAGGATGGGTCTGCCCCGGTGGTGAATGTTAATGTGAGGGAGGGGTGCACCTGGGACCTGAATAGGGGTGGGTTTTCCCCACACAATGCTGGCTCCGCCCCCTGTGGTGCGTATAATATCCCTAACCTGGCCAGTGAATGGGAAGAGGGGCTGAGCACATCAGAGTGCTCCAAAACCAGCTGTGACTGGTTTCCCCCCCACCCTGCACCTAAAAACAAAGGGATTTGGTGTATAAAAGAGGGGCTGTGACCCAATGTAAATGTTCTTGATCCTGATCCTAACTTTAGGGGGGGGGCTGCTGCTGCTGCTGGGCACCAGGAGGAACCACCGCTGGGTGCTGCCTCCCCACCTGGAGGGCCCTGTGAGCCGGCCCCTGGGCCCAGCCCTTGCCCCCTGCCTTCTAAAAGAAACTTTTACTAAACTGGAAGCCTTCCTGGGGTTTTCTTGGCCTCCCAGCGCCTAGGGGAGCGCTGGATCTTCACTGCAAGGGGAGCACTTTATTTTTGAGTGCCTGAGGACGCTGGCACTGCCTTGAGGGCCACGCTTCTGGTTCTCTGCATCTTTGGTGATTTTAAGGGTCTCCTAGCGGGTGCCCATCCCGCTGATGGTATTGATCGAAATCGGGGGCTGTCCCCATAATTGTGCACTCCTCGAGGGAGCCTATGTCACTGTAGTGCCTGAAGGGGGCCGCCTTGCCTTGCCCGCGACGACCCGGAAGTGCTTTCTTCTGAACCGGAAGCCGACAGAAGCCGACTCCGCGCTCCGGTTTAAGGAGAGAAGTGCCAGAGAGACAGGTGAGCCGGGCGGGACACACAGAGACCCCCGTGCCTGGAAGCAGCTGTGGAGACGAGGCGGAGGGGGCCCGAGGCACATTGCTGGTGCCTGCCCCGCCGCAGAGAGAGGAGACGCGCTGCTCTCCCCACAAGCAGAGACCTGGTAAGCGGAGACCCCTGGTGGGTGGTTGCTGAAAGGTGCAGGCTCTTCACACCGATCCCCGAGCGGCCCCGACTGTCAGTGGGCCGCTCCCACAAAACTCTCCAGTGACGAGGGAGAGAGGGGACACATCGGGGCATAGAGTCGTTGCCCGTTCCACATGGGGCGCCACCGAGTATTTAGAGCCCACAAGGGCTCTGCGGGCATTTGTATCTTTCGAGTCCCCAGAGGAGGGACTCCAACGAAGGGGCCATTATTTCCCGAATCCCCAGAGGAGGGACTCCAACGAAGGGCCCATCGTTGTGCAGAGCCCACAAGGCTCTAAGGGGGCCACGCCTGTGTTCCGAACCCAGGAGGCTCCCACGTTGGTTCTTGCCCCATTGTTTGTTCCGAGCCCACGAGAGGCTCCACCGTGCAACGGGGCACTTTGTTTCTGGAGCCCCCGAAGCTCTCAAGGGCCCAGTTGTTCAGGCCTCGAGCCCACGAGGCGCCCACGTGTGTTTGGCCCCATTGGTTCTACAGCTGCCCAGCTGGGCAGCTGCTACGTTTAGGCTGAGAACTCTTGCGCAGTTCTTCTTTGGCTGCCTGCGCAGCTTGCCCTGACTTTGCTGGACAGAGGGCGTGTAAGGTCCTGAGAGGCCAGGTTGGCCTGGGGTCAGTATGGTAATGCTTTGGCGCAAATGTTTTACCTGCCCAACGTGATTTATGCAATGCTTGCTCCCATACCTCTAAAAAGGTGTTTATATGCCTAGGAGGTTGTTTGCCCTAGTATAGTGATGCTAGTGAGTTCATGGTTCCCTGTGTGATATTTCCCTAAGGTGTTTAGGACTGCGTAGGTGGTACTTACCTTTTGCCAGTGGTTACTGGTTGTGTGCTACATTTGCTATTTGGTGCTAATATGATGATATGTTCTAAGTGTTAGTTCTAAAAGTGCTCATTCCTGACAGTGGCCCATGTGGCCCTGTCCCATGTATATTATCCCTTTTAAATTCTGCCTGTGCCTCTGGCACATCGTAAAGTGTGTGTTTATTATCTAATGTGTTTGGTATAATACAAAGGCTATTTTTATATATAACCTTGTGTGGAGTTTCCTTTGTGGTGGGCCTTGGGTGTTTTTGCTGGGTGCGCACGCAAACGCTTTACACATTGCCTCCGGGATAAGCCTGCCTGCTCGTGCCAAGCTACCAAGGGGGTGAGCAGGAGTTATCTTGGCATGTGACTCCCTTGCCCTGACTAGAGTGGTGGTTTCTGCCTGGCTTTGGCGCAAGCCTTAGCCAACCAGAAATCCAATTTCTAACATATATATATATATATATATATTTATCCAAAGAATCGCCACACTGCAAGCTGGCGCTGCCGATTTTCCAAATGATGAAAAGTAGACCCATCAATTGCTGGTGCAAAAGTGCTTTTTATTATATTCGTGCCAGCGCGTCCGCCATGACGTGTTTCGCCTCAGGAAGAGGCTTGATCACATGACATACTGCAAGCCAGTAGGCAGACTTTTAAAGTGACGCCAATGGAATGAATAAAAAAAAAATATATATATTGTACCATTTGTGAACAGCCTATATGTACATAGCAGCAACCTGGTGAGACATAAAACAGATTTAAAAAAATATATATTTTTGTACAATATGTTATATCCATGATAACAGCGTGTATAGAAAATTCATTAAAGCCATAGTGGCTGACATCTAATACGAATTTTCAAGCCTGCCCATATCCTGTTTTGTGTAGGGCTAAACTAACACGACATAATCCCTTTGTCTTTCTGCCTCCGATGAAAAAAGGCTGCTGCACAACGCAGAACTCGATGTTAGGTAATAACTCCATGTCATGCTACCAAATGCAACAGTCACATAAATTATCTACAAAAGTATGTGGCCCTAGTGGGCCATCCAATAAATTCATGTCTGCCCAACGGGTTAAAGTATCAATTGTGATGTGCAAAGTGCAAATATAAGTGCAAAATGTGCAAGACATATATATATTTATTTATAATTTGTTTGTAAACGCTGTTTACATTTTACATGAACAGCCTTGTTAAATTACTGGACCAATGTAAAAACGACGCGCCTAGATTAACAAACATGAGGGTCCGCGCCCTCATGTTTGCTGATGATATCTAACTCATCTCCAAAACCCCAATGGGTCTCTAGAGGCTTTTGGATCAGTTTGATTGCTTCTGCAGGATGAGGGGATTGGAGATCAATGTAAGTAAAACAAAGTATATTGTGCTTGATCGTGGGCCTTCGATCAAGACACATCTCACTCTGGCAGGGGCTCCATCAGAACGCGTGCGTACATTTTTGTACTTAGGCCTAACACTTACAGAACACCTGGGGTTGCAACCTCACAATACACAGCAACGATTAAAAACAGAGCAAGTTGTGGGAGGCATTCTCAAAATGTCACTCAGTTCACAGTATCGCCTTATTATACCATCGATCCAAATTTACAATCTTAAAGCACTGGGGATGGCTGCCTATGGTGCCGAGCTGTAGGGACATCAGGGTACGACCTCATTGGAATTGGTGGAAAATTTCTTTATGCGACAGCTGGTCGGTTTACCAGTAAGCACTCCTTTGCTTCCACTTAGACTGGACCTTTGGGCCAGAAATATCTCTGACAAAGTGGCACTGCACCCCATACTTTATTAGAGGAGGATCTGAGCCACCCCTGAGCTATCTGCTTATCGACAGGGGTTAGAGGAAATCTTGTCCCATGTGGGCTCTAGCAGAATTCCATGTCTAAAGTATGTAAAGGGTACTCTAATAGCCATCAGCTTTTAGGGCCTGTGGAATACCCCGGTCCAGGCCAGGGTTATTTCCAAATTACATATTAAAACTGCATACTGGCAATACAGAGATAATCACATACATAGCCAGTCGAGCCATGGAACTCTAACAAATGCCTTCCTCACAAGATTCCTTTAAGCTGAAGGACTTCCTAGACTAAATAGAACCTCCTCCACCCAGGAGTCTCTAATTGCAGTTTCGGTATGGAACTTTACCTGTCCGAGCCTTTACTGCAAAGTGGGAGCATGTACCATGGGCAAAGGAGCTGCATTGCCCGTCCTGTGGGGAACAAAAAGAAACCTCGGAGCACATTATTTTGTTCTGCCCAATCTACGTGTCCCAAAGGAGGTGTTGGATTATCCCACTCTGTCAGAAATTGGGAGTTATGGAACATAAGGAAGCACTCAGGATTCTAAGATACGACGCAAGCAGGTTGTGAATCTTTGCACTCGCTGGTTTTCTGATGAGTGTGTGGAGAATAAGGTACAAGTTGAGTATCCCTTAAAATAAACTTGCAAAGTGGCGAACAGTAACATGGCAGCTGTACAATTGTTGGAGGATGGGAAGGCTAATAACAGGATCAATTTCAGAGTTTTTATATTCTTTTCAAACTTTTTAAAGGTGATTAACCTATTTTATTACCCAGAAAGCCACGCTCGCCTAGCTTCAGGATAGCTGGATTTGCAATTATGTCAATGATTAATTCAAGCCTAGGAAGGTACCAGGCACTCCCAGACACATTTAATTAAATCCTTGCGCTGTAGGAGCCTGCTTCATAGCAAGAAGTCATAGGTTTCTTCATTGGTTACATTATTGAACAGAATTTTGGCCATTTATACTGTAAATGCCAAATGTTATATGTATGTTGTATTCCTGTGATTTTATGGCTTACAGCTTAAATAAAGTTTCAAGTAAGTAAGTATTTGTTTGATTTTTTAATCTTTTATTGTGTTTATATATAGATATTTTGATTATCTTTTTATTTGTTCAATACATTTGTATTTTTATACGTTTTATATTTAAATAATTTGGTAATTTATTTTAATGTTTTCTACTTGTGTTTTAATATTTTTTTGTGTTTCATGTAAGTATATATACATATATATATATTCATATATTTATGCTTTTTAGAGTAGTAAATAAAAAACAATCATTTATTTTTTTTAATAAAAATGTAAATGGTAATTTTTATAATAGTGTTACACTATATATATATATGTATATGTAAACATGTGTATACATATATATGTATTTAGAACACTCCTGGAAGCCCAGAAAGACGGGTCGCACTCACCAAAAGGACTCGTTTCAACAAGGTTTCTTTTATTTATATTTTCGTTATGTTTCCATCGGTCACTCGGCAAGACAACAAAAGCCGACGCGTTTCGCAGCAGCCGCTGCTTGATCACGGTATCTTACAAACAGTTTTTTTCTTTGTGGTTTTAACAGGTTTGAAAGGATAATTACATCATTTCCTGTAGTGTTTTCTGAGAAATGCCCCTAAGCCTTGTGGGACATGTAGTGTATACATTTTATTCGGTGTGTGTATCGTGCAAACTATCAAGACCTCAGTGGGAAATTTGTCACTAAACGGTTTACATTATTCTTAGACACATTAGTAGTTACCCCATTAGTTGTTAATATGGTATATAATATAACCAATTTTTTCCTTGCTATGTGTGCACATAATTTGCAAACATTTTAAACATTTGTGTTTGTTATTTCATAGTGTTCATATATTCATTTTCTATAGGTGCACATATAACTCTTCCGACTGATTTAAACCAAACGGGGTAATTGTCCTGAATTTTAAGATGTGTGGAGATTCTTTTTGACAAAGTATTTTTTCCAAATTTCCTCCACGTTTGTTTTCTGTCACCTGATCAATGCCATAACATTTCAGCATTTTCCAATCCCCCTTGTGGGCCAATTCCATGTGTCTGGCTATGGCATTGTTTTTGTCCTTGTTTGTGGTTGCACGAGTATGTTCTAGAATTATTTTCTTCAGTACACATGTTGTGCTCCCTATATATTTTAGTTTGCAAGGGCACTCAACTATGTACACCACATATCTGCTTTTACAGGTGATTAGATTTTGAATTTTCCACATCATTTTATTAGCCATTTGGATTTCCGATGTTGGTTTGGCTATTTGACAGACCTTGCAGCTGTAACACTTAACAAAGCCTTTAGTTTTTAGCCATTCTTTGCCTTTATTTTGAGTGTCTAGATGGCTATGGACTAAATGATCTTTGAGGTTCTTTGCTCTGTGATATGTTACTATGGGGTGATCTCCCATCATTTTTCCAATGGTGCTATCCAATTTAAGAATTTTCCAATTATTTTTCAGAATCGAATTCACCATTTTGGAGGTTTGGGTATAGTCAGTTATGAATCTTATTTCTGTTGGATTTGTTGTTGCTTTTGTTTTTATTGTCAAGCATTCACTTCTTGTTTTTTCATTAGCTTTTTTCCAACAGTTTCCTACTGTACCAACATTGTATTTCCGATTTTTGAATCTTTTTGCTGTATTGGTGCTGTGTTTCAGCCATTCATTTTCCTCGCTGCAGATTCTGCGAATCCGGAGAAATTCTCCGTATGGGATTCTCTGAATCAAGGATTTTTGGTGGAAGCTGTCAGCTTGTAGGGTGGCGTTTGTGGCGGTCGTTTTGCGATGCAGGGTGGTTTGGATTTTATTGTCCTTTATATAGATTTTTGTGTCCAGGAAGATAGCCTCAGTCTTTTCCATTTGATAAGTGAATTTTAGAGTTTCTGTACTTGTATTCAGTATTTCAAAATACTCTTGAAATTCCATAGCTGTTCCTTTCCACACAATTATCAGGTCATCAATAAATCTTGACCATTGGACAATTTTTTCCACATATTTGTTGTTCTGAATATTCCATGCCACTTCCTTTTCCCACCATCCCATGGTGAGGCAGGCGTAACTAGGGCTACAGGAAAAACCCATAGCCATTCCGTTGCACTGTCTGTAGATTTCATCTGCAAAGAGAAAGATGTTTCCAGTAAGGCAAATTTCCAACATTTCCAACAGCATTCGATTATGGTCACTTAGATGTATGTTTCTTTCTTGTAAGAAATATTTGCAGGCATTTATACCCATGTCATTTGTTATGGTGGTGTACAATGAAATGACATCCATTGTAATCAAGTGGTATGAGTCATCCCAGGTAATTTGTTCAATCTTTCTCAGGATATCACTGGTATCCTTGATGTAAGATTCCAGATTTGTGACAAAAGGTTGCAAAAAATAGTCTATATAGTTTGCCATTGGCTCTAGTAAGGATCCATTTGCCGAGACTATTGGTCGTCCTGGGGGTTGTGCAGCGTCTTTATGCACTTTAGGGAGGAAATAAATGGTGGCCATAATTGGATGGTCCACCACTAAATATTTTTTCTCGTCGTCATCAATGAGTTTTTGAGCTGTCCATTTGAAGATACGTTCATCTATTTCTCTTTTCATTTTCTTAGTTGGATTCACTTGTAACCTTTCATAATAAGTAGCATCCCCAAGTTGTCGGTGTGCTTCATTTATATAGGCTTGTTTGTCTAAAATCACGACATTTCCGCCTTTGTCGGCTGTTTTTATTACTATTTCCTTATCATTTGAAAGGTTATAGAGGGCATCCTTTTCTTCTTTTGTTAAATTATCTTTGTATCCTGTTTTTTTCATTTTATACAAATCATGTATAACAGCTTCTTGAAAAAGGTCTATTTTGTTCCCCGGTTGTAATTGGGGATAAAATCTTGATTTTGGGTGTTTGTTGCTTAGGCCTGCACCAACTTGTTAATAAGCCTCTTGGAGAGTAATTTCTTCATCTTCCAAGGCACTTAGGTTTAATAACGTTAGATATGCTGTTACATCTTTCGCTTTAACCTCTTGGCTGCTAATGACAAGGGTAACTCGTCATGGACTTTCCATTGATTTCAATGGAAATTAAAGGAGAATTCAAATAATGCCTTAGCAGTAAGCATGGGCGAATTTTGCGGATCTCGCGTTCGCGGATTTTGCGGATTTGCGAACTCGCAATCCGCAAAATCCGCAAATTCTCGCGAATTTGCGGATTTTTTTTTTTTATGTTCGCACGGGTTTCTGCAAGTTCGCGAGGGTTTTGTACAATTTCGCAAATTGCGAAATTGTACAAAACGCGTGCGAACTTGCAGCAACCCGTGCGAACACAATAATATGAAGAGAAAGAAGCTCCTGGTCACAGGAACAGCACGGGGATTGCGCTCATGAAAGTCAAGGATGCAAAGGCCTCTACCCAGCATCACAGCTGATTTTCCACAGTAGATTTGGGAAGAGGCACACCTGTCCCGCCTCGAAGACGCTCATGATTGTTTTTGGGCTAATGAATGAGTCACTGATTTTGAGCATCAACTAGTTCGAGCGACCATGTGCGTGTTACTATGCAATCGCCCCGAAGGGCGCAGGGGTCCCTGAAGTGAGCTGTCCATCATAGTGGGTGAATGGCGGGAAGACGGTGCAAACCGTGAGTGTGTGGGCTGGGCCAAACGGGCAGGGCTACCATGTGAGTTCACACATGCTTTTAGTGTGTATAAAAGGTCAGAGAAAGATCAGTTCAGCAGATGAAGAGAAATAAGCTCCTGGTCACAGAAACAGCACGGGTATTGCGCTCGTGAAAGTCACGGATGCAAAAGCCTTTATCCAGCATCACAGCTGATTTTCCACGGTAGATTGTGAAGAAGTCACAGGAAGGGCATGGTAAATATTTTAGCATGGCGCTGGCAAGCTGCCAGCGCCATCCTAAAATAGTTACTAAATTAGCTTCAACAGGAAGCTCTAATAGATAAAATCGAGCACCTGCTTTATTTTATCTATTAGAGCTTCCTGTTGAAGCTAACTTAGTAACTATTTTAGGATGGCGCTGGCAGCTTGCCGGCGCCATCCTAAAATAGTTACAACAGGCAGGCTTCAACTTTTGCCCCCGGAAAAATCCGCCGCTCGCGGATTTGCGAATTCTCGGTAAATTCGCGGGAGTTCGCGGATCGCGAATTTACCGAAAATTTGCAAAATCCGCGAGCGGAACGGATTTTCCGCTCATACTTACTTAGCAGTAAAGGGGTTAAGGGTAGATTCAGGTGTTGTTTTTGGATTGAGTTCTTTCTTAGGATGTTCTATGAAGAACTTTGAGAGCTTCAATTTTCTTATATATAGATATAAATCTATTCTTGTCTGGGCAATGTCCATGGTTTTGGTAGGACAGAAATGTATGCCTTTTTTGAGAAGGGTCACTTCAGTTTCAGTTAGTTGTCGTTTGGATAAGTTGACTACTTGGAGTTCCATTTCCTGTATTTCATCGGTGCCATTTATTGCAAGATTGCTGTCTATTAGTGTTCCTTCCTTTGGGCCATGCTTCTTGTTGTTGCTCCAGTCTTCTCTGTTGAACCGCTTGCTCCGTCTTCCACTCTGCTGCGGTTTTTACCTTTTGATTGCCAGGGGCGTCCTCTGCCCCTTCCTCTTGTTTGGGTTTGCGCACCGCGGTTCTGTTCCCATTCCCTTTGTTGAAGAACGAGGCGCATGTCCCCTAAAAAATCCTGCTTTTCTCTTTCTGTTTGATTATCAGATTCCTCTCCGCTAACTTGTTCAGTGGAGGTTAGGGAAGAAACACTGCTAGAGACACTTGCTGTTTCATATCTCGATGTATTTTTTCTGAATGAATCAAATTTGCGTGCGAATGTGAATATTCGCCCTTCAGCGTAGTCAACTGTATCCCTTATGAATTTTGAGTGTTTGCGTTGTCTGACTACCTCCTCATGCTTTTGTATGTGACCTTCTAGTTCCTCTTTGTATTTGGTCATATCTGGGCTTAATTTCAATGTTTCCAGTTCTTTTTCCATCTCACAGAGTTCCTCTTTTATTTTATTTAGAGCAATGTCTATATGTTTGACTAGTATTTCAATCAAACCTAATGAAGATTTCAATATATGTATATATATGCATGTGTTTTTATATGAGCATATAGTTATATATATATATTTAAATACTTACAATTATTTATTTTACATTATATTAATGCTATATGTTAAAATAATTAGATTGACTATTTTATACTATAGATATATATAAAGAAAATCAATATTTTTATCTTATTTTTAATGATATTAGTGTAAATGATATTTTTGTCATCTATATGTTTTATTCGATATTTGTGTATCTCGATATTTGTTGTTCCCATATTCTGTCAGAGATCCCATCCCACGTCCATGTTCTAGATATTATGAAAAGGTCAGTGCTCATATACCTCAATCTCAGTGTCACCACCTTCAGTCATTGCATAGTCTACAGTACAGTGGAGAATAGTACCTCACTCAGACTCAGAAAGAGGTACACTTTCGGGGCCCCTTCACAAAAACAACAATAAATGAGGTAGAAGGCTGGGCTTAGCCGAGCTCAAGATGGCACGGCATGAAGTGAAACTTCTAATCACCCTGCTGCTATGTCTTGGTTGTCAGTGCCCTCACCTGAGTATTTTAGACCCCTGGGCAACAGAGGTGCAGGAGACTGGGCATCTGATCATTTTCAGCAAGCACCAAGATGTCACACTCAGGGAGTCCCTGAGTCAAGATGGAGCAGCCGCTCAGAGACGGGGGTGGATGATAAGGGAACTTGCTGTGCATATCTACATATTGAACCACCCTGCACTGATGGATATTTGTCCCCAACAACCCCTGCAGCCTTAATTCCCCCCACACAGTGACATTGCATGTCCTTTCATGGAACTGTGAAGGTGAGGCATTGTGTATCAGAGTGATACAGTGTTGCTGCTCTGTGAGATTACAGGAGACAAGGCTGTGCCTTGAGGCTTAATTTAACTGAAAATATTACAAAGAAGTCTGCACGACTTGCACTGCAGGCTGAACCTGAGGCGACAGCACATATACACCATGTCTGGTGTTCTGTGACCCTTTAGTTACTATTTGTAATCCTGTTGCAATTGTCATTCCCACCATCCTGTATCACCAGGTGGCTCCCATCAAAGAATTTAGGTATTTGGTTTTTAGGGTGCACCTACTGGGCGAAAGCTATTGTGTTTTTAAAAACAAGCATAGGTAAATGCAATAGGTTTCGCCTATATGATTAGTAATAAGCTGTTTTTTGCTGTAAGTTGTATCAGTTGTGCACTTTAAGTTACTGAAACGCCGTTAAAATTGTTATGACTTGTGTATTGAGAAAGGCAATATAGTGTGCTTTTACTGGTAGTACTATAAAGCAGGAATATTAGGTGAAGGGTAGAGAAAAAAGATAAAAAACATGTTGGATGGGGAGTGAAAGTAGTGGTACGGTTGCATAATCCATGCCATCTGGAAAGGCTATTTATCTTCTCACATTGCAACCAAACGATGACTAGAACAGTGTCTATGTGTGCAGTTTTTTTATGAGTTTGGGTTATTGTCTTGCATACTTGCCATTATTATTGCACCAAAAAGTGAAGTCACTGACCTTCCTACCAGCCTCCAAACTTATGTTGGGGCCATACTCTAGGTACAGCTGCTCTGAAGAGTTCTATCTATCTTCACAGGCAAATATTGTTGCTTTTGTCTAGTCTTGCATCCTCAAAATACATGCTGTCCAAAAGAGGGCCCTCTTTATTCATAAAATCCTGCATGAAAACTTGAACTTTTATTTATAATTTCTGATTATAGCCTCTTTGGTTTCCTTAGTATGCCCCTGTTCTTCCTTTCCCACCCATGCATGTCTTTTCTCTCCAGACCTAACAACACCTAACCTCCTCTAGTTTATCGATTAATCTCACCAAACATCTGCACAGCCTCCTTCTCTATAATAACACCTATCTCATAATAATTTGATCTTTCACAAAAAAACTGGAGTGAATACATGCAATGGTTTGCCTGAATACGCAAGACTAGTCTAAAAAAAGTAACAAATAACACTGGACTAACCACTAAGCTTGAGTCCCAGAGAGGTGCTGCCCACCTTGATTAGCATTTCAGCACCTCATTGTGGGTAGTAAGTGGCATATAAATGCAAATTCAGTTGCAATACAGTTGTAAATCAGGCTTACCAAATATCCAATCATATTTATTTGTAACTGTTTGTTGACTCCTATAGCTATCTATGCCTGGTAATATAATGAGTTGGGTAAAGCAGTGTTGTTCCCAAAGAAGGAAATGAAATAAGGGCATTATGGGTATCTCAAAGAGAATACCATTGTTCGCGGTCACCCAATACAGTCAGACTTTGTAGTAAAGGTTTTAAGTAGATCTGACCTTATTGGAGCCTTATAGTGGAGGGGAAGGTATCCCTAAACTGTATTCTCGAGGCAGGCAATGCAGGGTAAACAGTTACATTGCCAACCAAATCTAGAAACTAAGTTCAATTTCAACACTAGTGATACTCCTATTTTGACATTATGGAGATTACAGATGTGTGCATACTAACTTTAGACATGCAGCAGTCAGGTGGCGAGAACTCCCAATAAAAGGGTCCTAGTAGGTTGCTGCAAACTGGACCTTCTTAGGGTTACAAAGTTCTACTAGCCTGCTTTAAATTAGGTCTGACAAAGAGCTTACAAGATAAGACAGGATTTAATATCACCCACATCAACAGGAAATGTGAATCCTATTGGTAATGCCTTTCCTGAAGAAATAATGTCTGGTACATGTGTGGTATGCTAGCCTTTCTAGGCATCATGGTATAAATATGTCCACCTGCTCAAGCCAAGTGCCCTCATTAAGGTACTTTCTTAATTTTCTCTGAAGTCCTAAGCCTGATTGGCCAAGACACTTACTCAGACCTCCAGGAACACTGATTTGAACCAAGCATCTGTTGCAGTTGCTCTAGGGCAACACAAGTTGGGAATTTTAGACCCTATTTAGTGTTTGGCCGATGTAGTACCTCTACCAAAAAGGGGTCTTATATCCATAGGGTGGACAAAACATCCTCTACTTTTCGGGGGGTTTCCCCGCATTTGGCAAACTGTAAATGGGACCATTTGGCATTTATTTACATCATCTGTACAACCAATCTCTTAGAAAACTGTAATCTGTGGATCAGTGCTTTTACTCCTGAACAATGTCTTAAGGGAACGCTGAACCTGAAGCATCTGTGGAAATACTCCCCCAAACCATCTTCTTTTGGAGTGTCACACATCTCTTTTAATATTAGTCTTGGTGGAAACAGCATATGCTATATCAGTTCTGTGGTTTGGACCATCACCATTCCACCAAGAAGTATTAGATGATTTGGAAAAGTCTTTGCAAAATGAGGTGATTTGTTGAAAACAATTAAAATGAAAACATCGAATATTTTACAATTATTAAAACTGTTAGCATTGTTTAAAGAACTGAGTGAATCCAAGAATACATTTGGAAAATTAAGAGGAGATTTCACATTTTGTTCCTGACTAATTATTTATAATGTTAGGTAATTTAACAGGGGTAAACAGTCCTCTCTTATAAATACAAAAATGGCTGAGAATTAGGTGCAGTTTTAAAACGTTTATTAATCCTAATCCCTATTTTCATTTCAAAGGTGACTAAACCAATTTATAGACATATCATCCTTTCATTGGAATTTAACTGAAGATTGTATTCTTCTGGAATAAAACGTATGTAACTCTCTATACACAAAGAAGGTTTCAGCACTGTATGCTCTCAAACAGAGTTGCAACTTTTGAGGAAAAGCAATATAAATAGAGGAAGATTGCAAACTACAGAAAATTAGGGGCCAGATGTACAACCATTTTTGTATGTGCAAACGGGTTTGCGAACCCGTTTGCCTATGTAAAAATGTCATGCGGTATGTACAAACCCTATTTTGCCAGTCGCAATTTTTTGCAACTCGCAAAATTGGGTTTTGCGATTCGCTAGTAGGAAGGGGCGTTCAGCGAGACATTAACCATAGTGAAGGGAAAAAACGTAAACACTGAATTCCCCAACCCAGATCTTCATGGCACTCAAGCACCGACAACTGCAGAAGAGGCATACCTTGCCCAGGCACCGATTATCCCTGAGGGTGCACCCCTTACCTCATTCAATAATTCACTGCTCAACGAATTCACCGAACATGATCCTGTGACTCAGCCCAACTTGGCCACATTACAGTGTACACCACCGGAAGTAAGCCCCCATCCTGAAGCTCCACCAGAAGTAGGGCTTACCAATGAGGTGCTGACCGGGCCAGGGAAATCCCTGGCCCCCCTGTCCAGAAGGCCAAGAAAAAGCTGAGGAAGCAACACAAAAAAGCTAACGCAAAAAGAGTGGGGCAGCAGACACTCCCACCGAGCAGACCCCACCCATCGGTCTGATAAATAGAGCCATCTCCGAAGTACCGCAATACCCAATCTTCACCTCTAAAATGGCTCAGAATAAAGACTCTTAACAGGGGACAACATCCAAGGAACAAAGTCTTTCTCATCCATCACGAAAGTGCCCGTTGTATAGGCCCTGGAAGTGGCACGCCATGATTTTGGTCATACAGAGCCCATATAGCCATCCAGGCTGAAGACTAGCACTTAGTCTTCTCTTACAAAACAACATGAGAATGCAGCCCCAGTCTGGCATGCGTGGACCCCCACCCATTCCATCACATTGCCAATCCAGCCACACTGGTATCCAAACATTGAAAAGTCCCCCAGCAGCCCAAGCCCAACAGGCCTCTCGCCAACAAGTCAACCAGGGCCTAGTCCTTCCAATCTACAGCAAGCAGACAGGCAGGAGCCAGTAATTCAACCCCCTCAGTGGCAGTCGACAGCACCAATGAAGTAGTGCTATCCCCGAGATACTTTGCCAAAGGGTCTTTTTACATCCTGAACAAGAGCCACATTTTGCTCCAATTCAAACCTATTCCATCTTTGGCCCACATTCAATCAGAGAGCCTCGAGTAGAAAAGATTTCAGTACTTCCGAGGGGATATGCATGGCAAATCTGCTGCGATTCCGCCAACGGCACTTTCAAACAGCAGTTCTCATGGAAAGTGCTACAGTTTGGAGAATGGGGCTTAGACATCCAACCCACGTGTTTGGAGAAATATGCAAATGTCCTCTATTCCTCGCCACTGGGGAAGGAAGCCCATTCTGATCTGCGTGACATCCACAGGACCAAAAATTAGGGTAGCAGTCATCAAGCTCCACCAAAGATCGCTAAGGACCTCCACATCACATGCAGCAATAGCTTATGAGTCGCTCACTTCAGTCCTCCTAAAGGGGAACATAGGAGGTTTAGAAACCCCACCGGGCACCATTACTAACACCTGCCCCTGACTGGCAAAACCCAGTACAAATATTAAGACAGATCTCTACTAACATTTAACAATTATTTCATGGAACGTCGCAGGCATCAAACAACTTGTTGGGGAGAAAGCTGCTCTGGACTACCTTTGGCAAGGGGACATACTATGCCTCCAGGAGACATGAGCAACGGCAACAACGATGATGGCTGGATACTATGAGTTCAATAATACTGCCACGAAAAACAACCTGTGCGACCAGCCATTCGGCAGCCTTTCTATTTTCATTAAACATGAGTCGAAAATAGTGTCCACGGCAATCCCCATCAAGTCCAATTCACTTCAAGCCCTGTTATTCAAAGGCACAAAGCTAAACTCACTACCTCTTCGGCAAGTCACACCAGGCAATCATAGTAGAGGACTTCAACACTAGGGACTTAGGCAAAAAACCCAGCAGCCCAGAGACAATATCAGTGGTGACTCCCATACCGGCACTTTTGGATACTCACCAAATTTCTCGCTCCAAAGCAGCAAGGTAGCCAGCTCTCCTTCCTGGAGTCCCAGACCAACATTCAGGAACTTCTCCACAATTTACTATATGTTTGTTAGCGAAAGGCTGGCCCTCAATCCCCTTGCCTCCGAAATAGATGAGAGGGATGAAAGCGATCATAGACCCCTACAGACAACACTGCAGATAGCCTCCATTAACTCACTACCCATACCCTTGCTGGGGGGAACCAGGGGAAGAGAAACAGAGTCCCGCACAGAATAAAATGGTTGACCAAGTTACGGGACAAACTCTATGTGTGGATTGAAAAGTCCGCCAACAATCAAACCAGTTTCAGAACCGCAGCCGACAACTGGGAGGGTCTTGTGGTGGACCTCAAGAGGGCGCGGGCAACTGTGAACTAAACATCCCTCACCGCCTAATATTCAGTCAGTTATACATAAAAAAGGGTAAACCCAAAGGTACTGGGACCTGGGTGAATATTAGTACAATCTATAATGGCCCCAGTAATTCAAGAATAAGTGGACATTATAACTAGAAAACACATAAGTATCCGAATAGCAATACTCTTCAACAAGGATAATATGAGGCAGATGTTATTTAATCACACTGCCACAAAATTGAATATTATACATGTAAATCCCCGAACTTCCTGTTGGACAGACTGCAAAGGATCCAGTCAGCAGCTGCCAAACTAGTCTTAGGGTGGCCGAGAAGCTCTTCTGCCTCTGAAGCCTTGGCAGAACTTTGTTGGCTCCCCCTGAGACAGAGAGTGCAATTTAAATCTCTCTGCTTTGTTTTTAAAGCTCTTCACGGGATAGGACCTGTACGTATGTGGAATAAAATCAACTGGTACGTCCTGACAAGAAATCTGCGCTCCTCGACGGCGAGATTGTTGAAGGTTCCCAGATTTTGAAAGGTCAGGTCAGGGGGTAGATCCTTTGGGGTGGCAGCGGCTAAATTGTGGAACGGACTCCCTTTGGAAATTAGGCAAATCAGGGAGCTCCTTCCCTTCAGAAAAAGTGTAAAAACCTGGCTGTTCCCCAAGACTTAGTGGTCGGTTCCTGCTCCCTCTCTCCCCCTTGAACAACTTTAGCGCCAGGATGCCTGCTAGGTGATAGTGCGCTTTATAAATTGAATACATAAATAAATAAAATAAACATCACAAAGAGCAAATTTCATATATACAAAAGGTGCCCAGCAGGACAGAGAAAGAAGGACGGGTAAGTGAATTTGGTGGGGATACGTGATCGTGAGAAAAGCATGGAAAAAGGGTGGAATCGTATGCCACATTCAAAACAAATCAGGCTTTTAATATCAAGCCGGGGGGACATCAAATATCCTTAGAAGTTTGCAACAGCTAGACCACATAGATGAAACACAATCAATATTGTCTCTGTTGTTTCAGGGGCTAGCGTTTTGAAAAGAGAAATGTCAATGTTCTCAACACAATCAAGTAAATGAGGAATGACGGGGTTCCAGGGCCCAACGGGATTCCGCCCATCATATTCAAAACAACTCATGAATTCTGACAGACAGTGCTTACCCCTTTGTATACCTTTGAGTCCTGAAGGGGGTCAATTTTTTCCCCATTCATAAAAAGTGAGACCGCTTCAAACCAGCAAATTATAGGCTCATTGCACTACTAGACCTAGAAGCAAAGGCTTATGCATGCATCCTGCTACAAGGGCTGGAATCCTGGGCTGCAGACAAGTGCATTCTCCCATTATATCAATCAGGCTTTCAACCAAATTGTTCCATAATAGACAATATCCTGGCCCTGGCGTTCCTCTCCACACAGGCCATTAGGCCATTCTGCTGCTTTGTGGAATATAGTACTGTCAATGACAAAGTGGACTGGGGAAGGCTTAGGGGAAGCTAACTGCCTGGGGGATTGCATGGCCCCTCCTCAGGGGGATCTCATCATTACACCAAGGAACATGGGTTAGGGTAAAAACAAGTCCCACAATGGCCTCAAACAGGGCTGCATGCTTGCCCCCTCCTTTTCAATCTCTATATCGCAGATATGGAAGCAGCTCTGGAAGGAGTCAGTCTATTGACGCCAAGGCTGGGCAGACTACATATCTCAATCTTTCAGTATGCGGATGACAGAGCGATAATGGACCGCACCAGGGTTGGCCTAAACAGGGCCCTCAATGCACTCCACTGCTACAATCAAGCGAACATTCTGCTGGTGAACCAGAACAAACCCAAAATCGTTGTATTAATCAAATACCCTCCTAAAAACACTCTCACTGGCAGATAGGGGATCTTCAAAGAACGGCAGCCCCAGCCTACAACTACCTTGGCGTGTGGCTATCTTAAAGGTCTAAATCAGCAGTCCATCTAAGGCATCTTAAAAATAAGGGTACCACAGTTATCCATCTACTAAAGCACCTCGGCAGCCACTTACAAAGCCCTACAATGGGGCCCATGCTGACAATATTAAGAGCAAAACTGATTCCAGCCCTAATTATGGCCAAATCACCTTCCCTTGACTCCTTAACAACTTTCTAACATGCTCCCAGATCAAGGCCTACAAGACCACTCTACTCGCTCCCCGGCAGGCCAGAACATCCTGATTACGGATGGAACTGGGCCTTGAGAGACCAGAATTCGCAGGTCAGGGGGACCTATTTAAGTACCATCTTAAGGTCCTGCGGACCCCCGAGTCCTCGCTCACGCACCAATTGAGGGCAGTTTTTGAAGAAGTAGGATCCCTGTGGCAACTACAGCTGGCAATGGCAATAAGCACCCTGAAAATCAGGTCTGAAAGCCTGTAATGCAAGACATCCCACTATCAGTATGGAAAAAAGCTGTAAACAAGCAAACACTTCTCTTTGAACAAGACATAGGGAGTTTTTGACATAATTAATTGACAGAGGTACTGGCTGTATAATACAGCTCAGGGAAGGCACATCCATACTTTCAACTTTCACTCTCTGCCCAGGCCCGCAAGAAAATCCTCTCTGTGAGGCTAATCGCCCTGCCTATCGCAGACTTCAACCCCACTTGGGTCAATCAAGAGAAAGCAATCCCCTGCAGGCTATGCAAATAACACAAAGAACCTTGGCTTCACCTACTGTGCTGCTGCCCCAAAGTGGCTGAGGAACGACATTGCCTGCTCCTTCCCCTATTACGGCTGAAAGGTATCAAGCGCTGCAGAGAGGCACCCGGCCTGTGTTTCAGTGCTAAAAACCCTCAGACCCTGGCCAGACTAGGGAAACTTAGCAGCATTATTCAAAACTTACTCACTCAAGCAGTTACCACGAACGTCCACACTGCACATGCCTCGCATCCCACAAACAGGCCATAGGAACTGGCTCCATCCGGCACCAATAGGCTTATGGGTTATGCGAAGAGCACTAAATGGTCACAAGACCCAACTATCTCACACTGATCTGAAGGTGGCATGTGGACCCCAGACGTCATCTGCAGTTTTTGCACATGCAGAAGGAGCACCAAGAAGCCCGCAGAGGACACATTGCACCTTGCGCTCCACCACCACAGCAACCTGACACATCAATACTTTTTTTTAAAAGGTCTGACGGTGGTGTCAGAGGCCCCCAGCAGGGTCCAAAACAGCAGGAGGTTCCAGGAGTTTTGCATTAAGCACCCAGCACTTTAAACTTCTAAACATTATGTTTTAAAGCTCATTATAATCTCAATTTACTATCATTTTAACCATGATTTAACACCAACAGAATCAATGTATCAGCACTTTTGTTTAAAAAGGATTTTACTTTTATTTTACTCTATGGTCCATATTAGTAATTATTTTAATTAATCAAACTTGAATAACATAATAATAGTGTTAGAATGCCACTTACTTTATTAATAATGATGTACTGCCTCATTCCTTATTTAGTAATTTGAAGCTGGCACAAGCTTCCAGGGGTATTCTTAAGGTTTGCAACGATGGCTCCCAGAAATTAGTAGGCCCCCCGCTAGAAATCTATAAGACCCAAGCCAGGGGAGGACCACTTTATGAGGTCGAACTATGGGGGCATGTTAGTGTAAATACACTCGCTTTGACTGAGAATGATTTCTTCAGACGACTTTTAAAACTCCCCAAGAGTACCCCTATCCTCCCTTTGAGACTCGACCTAGGCACGGTTTCCATTTTGGACATAACTGCTAATCGCCCCCTTTTCTTCTGGAGACGGCTATGGAGTACGCCTGAGCTCTCCAGTTATAGAGAGGAACTTAAGGACCTGTTAACTGTTGTGGGGGTGGGGAAGATCCCTTGGATCATGCACATTAGAAACCTTTGCTATGCAATAGGGAGGCCAGATATCTGGCTACTACCAGAACAGACATGTCCCCTCATTTTAAATAAATCCCTTGCATCGGTCCTTAAGGAACACCGCCTGGCTAGACTATCACAAAATAGCTCTTTAGGAGTTTTGAGCTCTAGATTCTTGGAGGTAAAGTCAGTTTATCACTTTGAGCAGATCCTTGATCAAATACATCCTCCTTTGGCCAAGAAACTATATCTGCAATTCAGATATGGAACACTCCCACTCAGGGCCTACACTAACAAGTCGATAGGCGCACTCACCCCTGTTCAGGGTTGCCCAGGGTGCGACGCTAGTGTAGAGTCTGATTTGCATGTTTTGCTAATCTGCCATTCATACAAAAAGGCCAGAGTTAAATGGATTGTCCAATTATGTAAGAACTTGGGTCTTAGGAACTATCTCAAGGTGTATAGACTTTTAAAATATGATACATCCTTTTTGTTGGCATTTGTTACTTCCAGGTTTCTATTCTCCATGTGGTGTACTAGAAGTCTAAAGATTAAATCATAGGGATCAGGGAGACGCGTTGTATCTGTCTCCCCCCCACAGACTTGAAAACTGGGATGTCTATTGGTTTTACCTGTTGGTTAAAGTCTCAGCCTATATTATATAACTACACGATTTTAAATGTATTGATCGCTGGTTTTTATTTGATTTTAGGCCATTTTTATTTGGTGGTTTTAACTTTATAATTAACCTGTTTGAGATTTAATTGCGATATCATATGTATTTAATCTTGCATTTTATCTTATTCCTGTTGGTCATGAAATACCCAGAATTCTGCTCTTATTGAAGTTTTTGTATTGCTTTTATGGCCGCAAGGCCGATAATAAAGTTTTTTTGACTGACTGATTTAGTCATTTGCTAATTCTGTGGAATATGCTGATGTAATAGATGAGCTATACAAGAACCTGATTCTGACACCTAAATAATCATTAACTTAAAGTCTAAGTAAGTATCTGCACTTCCCACCAAATCTCTCCCTCATCCGATATGTCCCTGAGACACGACCAGAAAGCATTCTCCCACCAGAATCAAAGACCAGGAATTACAGTTTTCTACATCGTCTGCCTGCCTTTCTTCTCTAAGAATGCCTGTAAGAACCTTCAGAACTGGTACCTGACGTCTAATTCGGAGATCTTCTCTGCAGACAAATATTGTACCAATAACACAGCATAAATCAAAACTGCACACCTCTGGAGGACTTTGGAATGCCACGCACTCAGTTTTCTAAATACCTTCAATTCCGCCATGCTCTGGCGCCCTCCTTGGCCGGCCTGGAACAGATTCCCGACTTCAGTCCAATAGAAGCGAAAATGTTTATGGGGGAGCTGCCAGATAAAAAGTTATCGCGCATCTACCAAGCACTGGTGCGCCATTGCTCCACAGATTTGAGTGGCCTTAGAGCCCACTGGGAACGAGACGTCGGAGACTTAGACGAGGTGGATTGGGTTGAGGCTTTTGAGAGTCCCAGGGGGGCAGCCATATCCACGTGCCTGCGCCTCATTCAGTTTAGATACTTGCACCGCACATACCACACAAGGCAGCGGCTGTGGAAGGCGGGCCTGGTGACATCTCCCGACTGCCTTCGCTGTGGGTCAGAGGTGGGTACACTGCTGCACACGGTGTGGGACTGTGTATCGTTGCAGAGGTTTTGGAATGGGGTCCACAGATGCCTGGCTGAAGCCTTAGCCTGGAGACTACAGAGGGACCCCAAACTGGCGTTGCTGCATGTTATGGCAGGGGTCGGGGGAAACAGGTACAAACGCCACTTACTGTTGTTGGGATTCACGCTGGCGAAGCGTGATATTGCGAAAGCGTGGAAGGCCCCCAGGCTCCATCACTCACAGCTTGGAAGAATGGAATGGACTACTGCATGGGCCTGGAACAGCCGGTATTCCTAGCAAGGGGCTGCCCCCGGAAGCATTTCAAAATTTGGAAACGCTGGGCGGACTATCAGGGTCTGGATCTAGATCCGCCGCTCGAATAGAACTCCCTCCCAATGGTTTGAGGTAATGGACTATGGACAGTCGCAGTTGGTATGGACTACTCATGGCATGCAATGTTTGGTTACTTTATACGTCAGATGGGCGGACTAGCACGCAGGAGGGGCGCGGGAGGGGGGACGGGGGGTACACGTTGATTATATTCTGTAGCTCAATCTCAGCGGGGCAGGGGGTTGGAAATGTTTTAAACTCTTATTTTCTACATGTGACCATAGAACGTTGATGATGCATTGATGGTGGCATTTGTCTCTGGACCTCAGAGCTATGCATAACATGTGAGTTCACACAATAAAATTTGTTTTAAAAAAAAACTGCACACCTCTGTAATGCCTCCTTGGTTATGTCCCCCACTAGAAAGCCACCAGGGGTAGGTTTGTTAGAGTGGCCCTCCTGCTCGCCAAGAGGTGGCTTATGTTCATTTGGGAAAGTAAATTTGCTCCAAAAATTAATGAATGGATTAATGATCTGGTATACTGCTGTGAGCAGTTGGAGCTGTATGCTGCTGAGGAATTGCCGGTAACATCCAGACCTACGGATATTTAAGCTCCGCTAAGTGAATATTTGCTACTCCAGACTCATACTGACACTGTGTGACTTTGTCTGGTAATCTGTAATATTGTGTTATCACATCACCTAGAATGCTTAAAATACGCTGACAGGGCGGAACCATTACATTGCACTTATTGTATCATCTGATCACTAAAATGTACCTTTAAATTTTTATTTTTTTTGTATACTATTGACTTAGTCTATACTGTTTGATATGTCAATACGGTGTATGGAGTTAAAAATTTCAATAAACAAAATTTTAAAAAATCAAAAGTCAAAACCTTATCTTAATTAATCATGACACTTCTGTTTGGGAAAATACCTGCTACATTTTGACACCCCCAAAAACTATACGATCCAGTGGTTTTGTATGACCAAATTTGTGAAATTAATGCAATGTTCACCACAATGGGAACATTTGGGAAATATGCTGTAATCTACAGACAGTAACCTTCCCATCTTCTTCACACTTTTGAGGACCTCAAAACACTTGTATCACTCAGTCCTGTGCCGACCATCTTGTATTCATGCATGACTCAGTTATCTTCTGTGTGAGGAAACAAGGACCCCCTGATAAAGTAATGAACTTCTAGGACAGGGTTGAGCACTATGTGGGTATCTTCCTAGACAGTCAAAAATTTGCTATACATCAATAATTGAAAAGTCATTCAAATATTTGTAAGTATATAATGTCAAGCAAGCAAAAGTTATCTAAATAATCGATTTTATTAAAAGATGAAGAAATAAAAACACAGTGAATTGAAAACAAATAATTTTAGGCAACCTGTGTGCAATACATCAAAATCACAATTTAAAATGAGGGAAGATCATTATGTAATCTAATCCTTTGTGTTGTTACAAGATTGAGATTAATTCAAAACAAATGATTTTGGACAGACAATATACAATACATCAACATCACAGTTAAAAATAAGGGCAAATACATTTTGATATAATCTAATCATTAGATATGTGGCAAGACTAAAGTCAGTTCTGACGCTTGTTTCGGCGCTATAGCAGCGCCTTCTTCAAGAAATCAGGCCACAGATTCCTGCATCTATAGAGACTGAAGATCTATATGATGGAGAGCTAATACTTCCTATCTTTTATGATGATCTTAACACTACTTGTCGTGTGTCACAGCTAGGATGTAACGTATTAATAGTCATCACTACTCTTGATGAATTGTCCCTTTGGATGAGGGTCTGCACTTCTATTATTTAACGGCGGAGAAAAACGTATCTATCACTTTAAAAGGTATAGTACCAGACGGTCCTCCTGTAGATACGACTTGATCCAGTGGCCAAATGGTATAAGGAATGGCTAGTGATGGTAATCCTCCAGTGAGTTGTAAAGGGTCCCCGTGTGCAGCTTCAGTTATCTTCTGACCTGTCTTCTCTAGGCGGTACAAACCTGAATCCTCTGCTTTTTGCTCCTTAACATAGACATCCATGACCTTTGTTTTTAATGTCTAACCTGACTTCTCACAAACCTACCTATGCCAAGGGTTCAACTTCCTTGTGTCAAACAGGGTTGCTTGCAACCTTTGTATCCCTTAAAGTTAGATTTGCCCATGCATTACCTAATGTTTTTCTTAATACGCACCTAAACAACAGTAAGTATGGCTGATATAGCTCAGTCTAACCAAGTGTATACATCGGGTTTTGGTTATTAGTTCCTATACAAAAACAATCTGAGCTCTTTAATCACTTCCTCCTTTGTTCAAACACTCTCATGAGTAGGCCAAAATTATGTGTCTGAAAATAACAATTGCATTACCAAAGCCATCATGAAGGATCTCACCCAACTTTTCAGAAGAACACCAAAGCCTTTAAGTGTTTCTGATCCAGTCTCGGAGCCTGATTTTGATCTCGGCAGATGGGTTACTTCATCAAAACAGTGACGGCTATCCCAGCCGTCAAAATCTAAATCCCATCGGACATAATAGGATTTATGTTGCGGTGGCAAAAGGGATATCCGGTACCGTTGTGATGGAGTAACCCATCCACTGTGGTCTAAACCTGGCCCTTGGTCTGAAAAGATGCTCTACTAGTGGAGTTGAAAGGTTGGGTATGTCCACTAAAAACCCCCATAACTCACCTAGTTCCAACTAAAAAGAAAAAGCATTCTCTCATCAAAAGCAAGATTAACACACTTTCAGTTAAACTTCTGTGTGAAGAGATTTCAATCTTGCACCAAGCTGCTCTTGGTGTTCCTGCTCTCCAACCTCTGAACAATTCCTTCCCTGCTGTTTCTCATACAAAGGCCTATATAATCTCCGATGACTCGTTCCCTCCTTCGATAGTCCAATAATTAGTTGAAGGCTTTCTCCTTTACTCTTTGCTCACCGATTACTCCATTTAAAATGGCGATGTACAGAGATGTGTCGAAGTTTCACGTCAAGATACATCAGAAAAATACAACTTTGATCCCTGTAATGTTGAAAAATCCACGTTCATCTCTGGTTTGCCTTTTATGGCTCAGATTATTGAGAAATATGTATTGTCCCAACTAACCACCACAGCCAGGAGTATGAACTTTTGGGTATGTTTCAACTTGGTTTAGGGACAGGTAGCAGTACAGAGTCTGAGACACCAATGGCAGTTAATTATATTGGTCGAGGGATATTTTTCCTAATTGTATATTTTGTATATTAAAACACTAAATAGCTATGTTTGTTAGTATACATGAGTGCTAAATACACATGGTTTGGTCTGTTCCCCCACCTGTGCCATCTACCCTTGAGTCCTCCTTACACAGCACCCCAGCTCACCCAAGCTCCCAGTTGATTCTAGTTCATCACTATTTTTCCTCTTTCTCGCTATGCTTTTGACCCGATACTTTGATGTGGACAATGTTTATGTTTCACTTTCTTGTAGCAGCCATTTTAGTACTCGCTATTTGCGTTGAAAACAATTAAGAACTGTTTAAAAAATAAACAATAATAAAATAAAACAAATCCTTTCTTCTCATGATTTGAAACTAGCTAAACCATGGCTACTTCCTAACTTAACCATGACTTTTCCTCCCTTCAGGAAAACAGACTCACCACACAAATAGCTGTTCTTCATGCTGCTGCCAGGCTCCTCACCAATGCCAAAATACAGGATGATGCTCCCTCGTTTCCATCTCAAATGGCTCCTGATTGAGGCATGCTATTATATGAGAACTGCAGTGTTTTTGTAATGACAGTGCAAATGTAAGCTTATGTTATTGTTTAACTGCTGTACGGCTGACTACTTCACGATTTGTACTAAGGTGTTTGGTTGTCAGCAACTATGTTTCATTACTTATCCTGACTGCTGACTTCCTTCTAAACATGTTCATGCTCATCTGTGGCCTATTATAATTTTAATTTTCCATTATTGCAAACAATAGAATTGCACATTGTTTTAGTTCTTATTGTAAAGTACTCTCTGTGACCACTGTTGTTTTTTTGTTTAACTTATGAACAATTTAACCCTGCATACTGCAGGTCTTTTATTCCCTCATTATCTTTGTACAAATTTGTGTTAACTATGTAAATCTTTACCCAGATTGAACAGCGTTCTGAAACCTGTCTAGAATGGAGTTCAAACTACTGTGGATAAAAGTACTTCGTTACGTCCAAGTAGCATTTGCTGTCTTTGGGCCCAGCTCAGAAAGCTCAAAGGAACACCTTTCACATTTAATCCGTAATTGTGATTCACACAACTAGAAATGTCCAAGTGGACCAAATGTAGAAGTTGCATGTCGTGCATGGAAGTTGTACAAAGTTTTTGAAAAGTCTGCATTTGTAGGTTCTCCATAAATTAGTATACTTGGACATCCCAAGAGGAGTGGTGAGGAAAATACAATGCAAAGGAAATGAAGAGCCACACAGTTATAACTATGGAGGTAGTCGCCAAAATGTGTCATGCAATTCCCATATGTATATTCACTTCTAAATGTACTCATGAATATTATGGTGTTGTTTAACTCTTTCCATGTTTTCTAAGCCTATGCATGCGGGGTCTCAACAGTGCAGATAGACTGCAGACAAACGATTTGGAAAAGAGGAGTACATCAGAAATGCAGGTGAATCTCATAACTTCAGTAGCTAATTGTCACAAATTCTTAGTACTGCTCAAGAGTCACTCAGCGTTTTGAGAATTAGTCAAATAGTCGTACATCTTCACAATGCTCAGTCATATGCCACACTCCCAGGGATCTTCAACTTTCCTTATGAATTGTATTGAAAATTTCACAACTCTTGAAATAAGCACTCATGATATCCCTCTTTCAAAGCCTTTCCCTTCATATGCACAGTAGATTGGCTCACAAGTGGAGCATTATTGAGTTTAAGTTCCTGAACTGTAATAATAGTCTGTAGAGCCCCTAAATGTGTGTCCTTGAGTTTGATGAATGCCAATCCAACATTTCTTTCCTTTTAAGATTTGGGTCACCACCGTCACTTTTTTGTCAGTCTTCCCGCCCTATGACTTGGTGGTCCGGCTGCCCGATTATGATCCTGGTAGGAACTTGGCTATAAGACTGCTGCTGGACCACCGCCACCTCCGAGTCTCCTGCTGCTTTGTCGACGGTGGGAAAGCCAGAGGCAGGACCAAGTTTCTGCCGTCCGGATAATGATCTGCCTTCCATCGACATTTTCCTGGCGGGGATGCCACCAAGCACAAGTCAGCGGAACAGCACAAAAAGAGATGAAAACTCACCATTTTTCAGTCTCCCTTTCTGGAACCTGTGTCGGACACCAATGTCCAGGTCCATCCTGTGCTGCTGCCACCAGATCCTGACACTCTCCTACCTCATTGTTGCTAGATGCAAGGGTAGGCTTCACTGTCACTTCTTCTATATAGTGCATTGTAACAGTTTGCTATATTTAACAAGCAACAAAACATACAGGACACATGACCTACATGTACATTATGAAATATGCACAATATATATATATATATACATATATATATATATATATATAAACGCTCCACTATTGCTGGTAAAGAGGTCAGGCTGTCACGGGCGGTCCTGTTACAGCCACCAGCAGGCTTGTATATTCACTTCACAAATCTTCAGAATATCGAAGAAGACAGGACACCCAGAGCTCCAGTTCAAGAATTTATTTGGCAGATGAAATAATCTCCACGACGCGTGACCAAGCCATATTGGCAAAACGCGTCGTGGAGATTATTTCATCTGCCAAATAAATTCTTGAACTGGAGCTCAGGGTGTCCTGTCTTCTTCGATATTCTGAAGATTTGTGGAGTGAATATATATATGTATATATTTATATATATATATATATATATATATATATATATATATATATATATATATATATATATATATATATATACATATATATATACATATATATATATATATATATATATATACATATATATATTACCTACTGGCGTTCGCCAGTAGGTATATATAGTTAGAATTTTTTCCCTATGGGACTTTTGAAAATTCTATGTCTAATAACTTTGGCGTTTGTGGATGGAATCGGCTGAAATTTTCAGGAAAATGGCACATTTTGTTTCTGAGCAGCTCCTGAAAATTTGGTGGGGTTTCGTCAAGGGGGGGCTGAGAAAAAAGGGGGGTCCCAAAACGCGTTTTTTGCATTGAGTTTTCCATAGGGCGGTTGGACTCACTTTTAGCTCGAACGGCTGAATGGATTTGCACGAAACTTGGCAAAATTGTAGGGACTGTTAGCCCGATGTGCCTTTGCTAGGTCTCAATATATGTGCTCCAGTAGTTTTTGAGAAATTAACGTTCAAACCAAGATATATATCTGTAACAGCGCTCTGGGCAGCGATCCGGTCCGCTTACTTTTCGCTTATCGGAACTTTGCGCGCAGAAAGCTGATTGGCTCTCCGGTGTCTGTCAACATTCTAAACAGTCCGGAGCGGACGCCATCTTGTCTCTCGGTAGGATCGAGAGAGAAGAAGAGGTGGAAAACGAAGGGGGAATTTAATGAAAGGGGGCAAGGTATCCCCCTCTTGACCTCCTAGGAATGTTGTTGGGGTTATTAAAGGGTCCCGTGGGGAAAATAAAAAAAAAATGATTTTTCACGGTAGAAGCGCGGCCGCGAACTGGTAGCGAAACGGGAATTCGCCATTTTGTGCTTCGTAAATTAAATTACTAGTTATAAGTGGGTACGGGAGACGTATCCTAATCCCCTATGTTTCCTGAGGGTGGGTGAGGAGGCTGATATATGTTGATACATCTCTTCCAGCGGCTGTGCGTGAGCTTTTTTTTTTTTTTTGCTGCGTGACAGTCCGGAGCGGCCGCCATCTTGTCTCTCGGTAGGATCGAGAGAGAAGAAAAGGTGAAAAACTAAGGGGGAATTTAATGAAAGGGGGCAAGGTATCCCCCTCTTGACCCCCTAGGAATGTTGTTGGGGTTATTAAAGGGTCCCGTGGGGAAAATAAAAAAAAAATGATTTTTCACGGTAGAAGCCGCGAACTGGGCCGCAAACTGGTAGCGAAACGGGAATTCGCCATTTTGTGCTTCGTTAATTAAAGTACTAGGTATAAGGGGGTGCGGGAGACATATCCTAATCCCCTATGTTTCCTGAGGGTGGCTGAGGAGGCTGATATATGTTGATATATCTCTTCCAGCGGCTGCGCCATCTTGCCTTTTTTCGAATGCCACAATTTTGTCGTGCACGGCAGCCATTTTAGATGCCAGGCTGGTCCCAGGCTATCACCTACCCCTGCGGATGTAGTTTATGGCCCCAGCTGTAGAGAATTCAGACATGCCAATTCTCCTGATTCAGGCGTGTGAGTACTGATTTCAGTGCTAGTCTCCCGCCTCCCGATTTCTGCAAGCAAAAACCCGGGGGCATATTACTAACAACTAGCGATAATTTTTGTCTATAACTTGTTTAGAGACAAAAATTATCGCCGCACATCGGCGATTTTTATCGCAGATAAACCTTGCTATTATCGCAGAAAAGTCAGCGATATTCATGTATTATCGACCTAATGCTCTTAGCCATGTTATCCACCTCCCATTGGATAACATGGCTAAGAACTGCTCAGGGCAGGTGTTAGCTTTTGGAGATATTCGCGCTTAGTGCGAATATCTCCAAAAGTTGGTAATAGAAGGTAGCGATGTTAGGGACTGTTTCCAGTCGCTAACATCTTGGCACGCCACTTTGCATGTCATTAGTGATAAGTATCACTGACATGCAAAGCCGGGCCCAAGATGGTCGCTATCTCCTTTTAGGTGTCACTAACTGGTGTTAGCGACAGCTTGATAATAGGGAAATAATTTTATCTCCGCTTTCATGGTTTTTAAAGCCAAAAAAGCGGAGATAAACCCCCTTGATAATATGCCCCACGATTCCTTGGGGGTTTCAGCTGATAGGGCTTGGTATTGTGTTACATGGTAATTTTTCCATGAAACGTCAGAGGGTCGATGTAGGGGTTCTAGAAGAGGTGATAAACCATTTAAGCCTCATGAACAAGCGCATGGTCTTTTAAAGATTTCTGAAGTACTCGGGGCGGCGGTGTGTGTGTGCCCTCTTTCAGGAGCGGGCGGGGGGGCACTGCCAGCAACTTGCCAGGTCAGGTAGTGTTCAACACGTGCATCACCCTTTCTCTGCCTGCTATTGCGCTCCATGCTTCGGAAAGGTAAGAAAAAGAACGTGCATTTGAGTTTGAAATGTCCGATCCTGCAGCAGCACACTTCCAAAGCCCACACATGACAATAACCCGATTCAAGGCCCCATTCACCCGTTTTTCAAAAAATAGATAACACTCCAACAAAGTAAGGTTATAAAACTTTATTAACTTTTAACGATAATGAACAGAACAACAACTAAAAACATTTAAACATTTATTAACACAAAAAGCAACAATGGTTAGAAGCTGTCTTTTGTGCGAATAGTCCCAAGGCAGCACAACGTGCAGAGTTCTGGACGGCACCCAGGTGATGTCGCCTGGGTGCCGCACTGGTTTAGGGATCCTACAATGCTGCTCCGAAAATTGGCGTGGGGCGTCCCGGGTGGGGCGGGGGGAGGCCTCGTCAGTAGCGGTCTGTTGTGCGAATAGTCCCAAGGCAGCACAACGTGCAGAGTTCTGGACGGCACCCAGGTGATGTCGCCTGGGTGCCGCACTGGTTTAGGGATCCTACAATGCAGCACAGAAAAACAGCGTGGGGCGTCCCGGGTGGTGCGGGGGGAGGCCTCGTCAGTAGCGGTCTGTGTCCAGTGTCACATGGCTGACACAACATGTACGACAGGCACCCAGGTGATGTCCAGTAAACTGCCGCACTGGTTTTGGTATCCTACAATGCTGCTCCGAAAATTGGCGTGCGGCGGCCCGGGGGGGGGCGTGGGGGAGCCGGCGTGAACGGGCCTCCCCAGGTGGCGGCCATTCAGCTGTTTACCGCCCGCTCTTGCGACTACAGCGTCTCGCTCACCATGTAGTTGAGTTGTTCTCACTCTTGCGGTGCAGCGATAGGCGGCTGCCACATGACTCTTAAAATGGCGGACGGCTCTTCGGTTTTGGGCCTGGTCCACTGAAATGGCCCTGGGACACCTTGGAAGTCGGATGCTTGCCTGCTAGGGCTTGGGCTCCATTCTCGAAAAGCGTCCCCTCAGCCGTGAAGATTGTATAAAAGTCTTGGGGGCTCCCGACTCCCGCAGGCTTTCGGTGGGGAGCGGCTGCCATGATTGCTCGCGGAATGACCACGACGGAGCCACGAGATGGTGGTGCTCTCATGCTGACGCCAGCTTCAGTCTGAATGATCCAGAAACAAGGTGGGGCTTTCATCGTTTGGGAAAAAAAAATGTTCTAAACCAATGAAAAGTGTTATTTTTAGGTCATATGACCAAGCCTTCCATCTTTAGGAAACCAAAAGTAAAATGAACCAATGAAAAGTTTTATAAACAAGTCACATGACCTGTTATGCGACATAGGGCTACAAAAAGCGTAGAAAATCCGTTGGCACGTGAGGCGGCGTCAGTAGCGGACCGATGTGCGAATAGGCCGAAGGCAGCACAACGCGCCGAGATCCGGATGGCACCGAGGTGGTGTCCAGCAAATTGCCGCACTGGTGTGGCCATCCTACAATGCTGCGCCGAAAGACGGCGTGTCCAGCTGAATTGCGGTCACTGTTGCGGTACAGTGACTCGAACGCGCCGAGATCCGGATGGCGCCGAGGTGGTGTCCAGCAAATTGCCGTACTGGTGTGGCCATCCTACAATGCTGCGCCGAAAGACGGCGTGTTCAGCTGAGTTCCGGTCACTCTTCCGGCACAGTGACTCGAACGCGCTGAGATCCGGATGGCACCGAGGTGGTGTCCAGCAAGTGGCTGCACTGGTGTGGCCATCCTACAATGCTGCGCCGGAAGTCGGCGTGGGGTGCCCCGTTGGCTTATGAGGTGATGTCAGTAGTGGACTGATGTGTGAATAGGTCGGAACCAGCACAAGGCGCCAAGATCCGAATGGCAAGTCCTGGATGTTGAGTGCCTCAGTTGAGATTTCTGAGCAGTGCTTGTAGAACTGTCTGAAGCTTATTTGCACCTGCTGCAGCTTCACTAGGTCCGGCGGAACTTGTTGCTTTTTCCTTTCTGCTTCTTTTCCTACAATGCGTTTCTTCTGAAGACACGACCAGGTCCCTGAATGTGTGCAGGGGGACGCTATTGAATGAATGAACGCGCCGAGATCTGGATGGCACCGAGGTGGTATCCATCAAATTGCCGCACTGGTGTGTCCATCCTACAATGCTGCGCCGAAAGTCGGCGTGGGGTGCCCCGTTGGTTTATGAGGTGATGTCAGTAGCGGACCGATGTGTGAATAGGTCGGAACCAGCACAAGGCGCCCTGCACTGTTGAGCCTTTTTCAATGTCTGTTTTTTGTTCTTTCCCTTCCATCAAAAACAAAACAAAAATACAAGGCGCCAAGATCCGAATGGCAAGTCCTGGATGTTGAGTGCCTCAGTTGAGAGTTCTGAGCAGTGCTTGTAAGACTGTCTGAAGCTTATTTGCACCTGCTGCAGCTTCACTAGGTCCGGCGGAACTTTTTTCCTTTTCCTTTCTGCTTCTTTTCCTACAATGCGTTTCATCTGAAGACACGACCAGGTCCCTGAATGTGTGCAGGGGGACGCTATTGATTGAATGAAAATGGCGGCTTGACACAAAGCTGACTCAAGCGTTACTGTTGGTGCTATACAGACAAAAATTGGTTTTCAGTTTGTACATTCTTCAGGTTTTTTTTTCCATCCAAGTCTGATTGAGAGTTTGTAGAAAAATGGCTTCAGATTTTCCACATACTACTCTTCAACATTCTTCCTAAATGTAACAATGTGAAACTCACTAGGAGAACGGCTGTTTCTGTTTCCTTTCAAAATGCTGCCACCAATATTTTCTGAATGGAAGACATCATCTTGTAACATAAAGGGCCGAAAGGGGTTCTGGTCTGGCCGATGGTTGGTGGAGACATTTTGACTATATCTTGGACCTGCCCGGCCTCGCCCAAAATGGCGCCGGTATAAATGGGACTCGTAACTCTTTGCCCGCAAATGTATATCTAGAAAATGTTATTGTAAGTGGCCCTGTCGTATTTTAATTACAAAATGTACGTCCACCGATACCGCAACTGTTAGACACCTTTGTTCTTGTCACCTAATGGCCCGCTCGTTACGTTCTTCTACAGTGTAAATGTCTCCTCATCATATACGATTTGAGTTTGCTCCGTGGCCGGCCCACGTGGTTATAGGCCCGTATTTGTATACTGACATTTTCACAATAAAGGTTTTTAAAACAAAACACGGTAGTAGTATTTTCATTTGTAAAGTTTTTACTTTTAGTGACTGTTTTCGAATCAGTAAAAGGCAAGTGAAATAAAGCAGTCCAATTACATGACGGATAAAAGGTATAATATGTAGGAACGCAGTAAAGATAAATGGTCAAGGGCAGTTGTGTTTTTCATGTCTGCAACATAAAGTGATCGATAAGAATCTGATAATCAGGCGTATCGGCGACTAAGACAGCAGGCCGAATCTCTTTTACTCAACGGCTCCGTCATGGAAGGAAGAAACGCCCTTTTTCTCGAAAAAGGAATATATTTTACTTGCCAGACAGTTGTAAATTTTCCGGGAAAGTACATTAGCCTGGAATATTATAACATATGTTTGAAAAAAAAATATTGTTCGAAAATAATAAAAAGCGTAATTTTTAGGTCATATGACCAAGCTTTTCATCATTAAATTAACAAAAGTAAAATGAACCAATGAAAAGTTTTATTAACAAGTCACATGACCTGTTATGCTTACGTTACGCGCTGCGCGCCGCGCCTCGGATCACTTCCGGGTGCGCTAACGCGGCGTGTCATAAAACGCATTACGCGACAACGTAGGTCAAGAATATAGTCTAAATGTCTCCACCAACCAGCGTTCAGAACACAACCCCTTTCAGCAGTCCAAAAAGTTCTGTTAAATGACAACAGAGGGGACAGGCAACAAGAACCATCAGTCAAAGAGGGGAGGGCAAGTTCTTCTCTTCCGGGTCATGTTGGGGCGCTACCGGAACTGATCGAATTGGTAGTCTACAGTGTTTCTGGATGTTTCAGACTAAAGCTGGCGTCAGCATGAGACCACTACCATCTCGTAGCTCCGTCGTGGCCATTCCACGAGCAATCATGGCAGCCGCTCCCCACCAGAAGCCTGCGGGAGTCGGAGGCCCCCAAGACTTTTGTAGAATCTTCACGGCTGAGGGGACGCTTTTCGAGAATGGGATCCAAGCCCTAGCAGACAAGCGTCCGACTTCCAAGGTGTCCCAGGGCCATTTCAGTGGACCAGGCCCAAAACCGAAGAGCCGGCCGCCATTTTGAGAGTCCTGTGGCAGCCGCCTATCGCTGCACCGCTAGAGCGGGCGCATCTCAACTACATGGTGAGCGAGACGCTGTAGTCGCAAGAGCGGGCGGAAAACAGCTGAATGGCGGAAGAGGCACAGTGTAGCAAAAGCGGGCGGAATGGCAACTAAAACGATAAAGGGGCGCCTCACTACAGCTTGTCTTCAGGTCAAACGGATTGTGGGACAAGGTCCAGAATTGAAGAGTCATCAAAAGGCAAAAAGTACCGCCGGACCCCGGGAGCCGGCCGCCTATGTCGGGGGCGATCTCAGGCTACACCAGTGCTATAAGACTTGGGGAGGGTGTCGGAGCCAAGCGTCTTCTCCGAGTCCATGGCCATCACAGCGCCCCTCAGGGGCCTCCGTCAAGCTGTTTAGGAAGGTAACATATCATATTGTTTTCTAATGCAGTCAGGTCCACAAACGACACTCACTTACTTTGAGAATAGTGAAGCTGCAGTAGGAGGAAATAAGCTTCAGACAGTGTTACAAGCGCTGCTCAGAACTCTTAACTATGGCACCCAACATCCAGAACTTATGCTATTTGAGAATGGTAGTGACATCGAAGCATCTCGGGGACCAAAACCATTAACGTACTTTCACGTATGAAAATCTTACTTGGGGAGGGGGCAGGAGCGAAGCGCCCCCTCCCAGTCAGCGCCACCACACCGTATGTTGAAAATCTGAAGCCATCGTTCTACAAAGTCAACCAAACTTGGATTGAAAAATCTAGAAAAATGTACAAACTGAAAACCAGTTTTGGTCTGCATAGCATCAGTAACAACGCTTGAGTCAGCTTTGTGTCAAGCCGCCATTTTGATTCAACAAAGCACAGGCATTGAAAAAGGCTGAAATTCAGAACTCTAAACTATGGCACCCAACATCCAGGAGCTTGCTATCCGGATCTTGGAGCCTTGTGCTGTTTTCGATCTATTCACACATCGGTCCACTACTGACATCATCTTATAAACCAACGTTATGTAAATAGTTTTTTAATAAAATGTTTTACCCTATTTCTTTGCTGGTGTGTTGTCTATATTTTTAATATTTGCATAGGGTTTGTCATTATTTTGTGCGGGATGGGTGATGGAGCCGAGCTGTCTTGCAGCCCTCATGGTGTGGAGCTCAGTTCATCTCACTATTTTCGTATTTCTCAAGAAGGGTTGTTCCTAATATTTCTATTTTAGCGAGGTCAAAAAGAGATCCAATTAGTGGCCTACTGATTTTGCTCGATTACTTTTATTTTTTTACACGATTTTTCACTATCTGCAAAGACTAAACAGAGTATTGCGACTTTGTGCTTGTTTGTAAATAGAGAATGATCCAAAGAGAACCAATTCTAAAACAGTAAATGCTTGGACAACAATCAATCAAATGGAGAGACAAGGAGGTACGACGGATTACAACGGGGGTAAAGGCCTGCGTTAACTACCCTTCTGTATCTGCAAAGAGAGAGTACTAACAAAGGCAAAAGAGGGGAGGGGGGGGGGGCAGCGTTCAAAGCACATCAGCGTGCATAAATACGAAAATGTTTTTATCTATCACGTACTTGACATTTTAAAGCTTTTCATATTTGCTATTAAAAAACCAATGAAATTCACAGAAAAAACCATAGGTTATAGTGGATATATAGTTAGGAATTTGCATTTACAAAACCTTGAAAATTCAATGAAAAAACCATAGGTTATAGGCCATATATAGTTAGGAATTAGCATTTACAAAACCTTATTTTACTCGCATAAAACCATTGAAATTCCATATATAGTTAGCTAACTATAAGCGCTAACTATATATCGCGCACCCGCAATCCACTGCTGATGATGTCACATATTACATCATTCATGACATGGTCAGTGACATCACTGATGACATCACTGATGACATCTCAAATGACATCACTGATGACAACTCAAATGATATCAATGATGACATCTCAAATGACATCACTGATGACAACTCAAATGACATCACTGATGACATCTCATTTGTCATCACTGATCACATCACTCATGTGATAATACAATGAACCTCTTCAGACTCTAATATAACCTTACATACACTCAGTATAAACAGACACTCACAGACTGTCACTCATCCATGGACTTACTCACACACCTAGTCAGTCATGCAAAGAATCAATCACACCTCCATTTCCTCAACTATACAGTTATACACATCTTACTTATTCAAACATATAATAACACATATTTACTCTCTTATATAATCCCTGATACAAGCTCACAGTGATCGATACAGCCACTCACACATTCACTGGCTCTTATGTTCAGTTATTTATATATCTCAACTCTCACATGTATTGTGTTTTACATACGTACTTACTTGCACATGTAGCAATGAGAAATCCATTCACTCACCAACACACCCATGCACAGTCAACCGCTCATATAGCTGTTTCCACATGCACTCTTGAACTCATACTCCTAGTGAATCAACTGCTTACACATCTATGCACAGAGTCACGCACCTCCCAGCCACCCACACACACACTCAGCCTCCCATTCAAATATTTGGGCAACCAATCAATAACCCATATGGCTACTCTTATAGCTACTGATCAACACATGCAGCAGCTTACACAACAACAAACATACTGATGCACAAATTAAGACAGTTTAGTCACTAACCCATGTACTCAGTGAGACACATTTAATCACTCACTCATACAGTCAGTCATGCACCTACTAAATTCTTCATCCAGACACTTATACATCCACTCATTCTTCAATATGTGAAACATATTTTAACTTTACAGAAACATACAGTCACTGGATGTTGTAATCAGTGATGTCATCAGTGATGTCACTGACCATGTCATGAATGATGTAATATGTGACATCATCAGCAGTGGATTGCGGGTGCGCGATATATAGTTAGCGCTTATAGTTAGCTAACTATATATGGAATTTCAATGGTTTTATGCGAGTAAAATAAGGTTTTGTAAATGCTAATTCCTAACTATATATGGCCTATAACCTATGGTTTTTTCATTGAATATATATATATATATATATATATATATATATATATATATATATATATATATATATATATATATATATATATATATATATTACCTACTGGCGGTCGCCAGTAGGTATATATAGTTAGGATTTTTTCTCTATGGGATTTTTGAAAATTCTATGTCTAATAACTTTGGCGTTTGTGGACGGAATTGGCTGAAATTGTCAGGAAAATGGAACATTTTGTTTCTGAGCAGCCCCTGACAATTTGGGGGGGTTTCATCAAGGGGGGGCCGAGAAAAAAGGGGGGTCCCAAAACGCGTTTTTCCCATGTTAATTTCCATAGGGCGGTTGGCCTCACTTTTAGCTCGAACGGCTGAATGGATTTGCACGAAACTTGGCAAAATTGTAGGGACTGTTAGCCCGATGTGCCTTTGCTAGGTCTCAATATATGTGCTCCAGTGGATTTTGAGTAATTTAGGTTCAAAAAAAGATATATATCTGGGCGGAGCCTAACCACACATCTGATCTGATTGGCTGTCAGCACTTCATCCAAGAAGTGTTGGCAGCCATCTTGGGACCAATATACATGATAGCACCTCATTAAAAAGCATTGTAGTTAATAGAGGGTTTTAGGACTTTAGTTACATTATAAATCATTTGTTGATGGTACCATACTCGTTTTAGGAATTGTGGTGGGTTCTAAGGTGATTTTACCATGTGAAAAAACCTTCTGCTGTGATATCATGAATATTGTTTGAAAGAAAACTAATATCTCATGATTTTACCACAGTGGTTTGGAAGGGGATCTATAAGCTAAACTGAAAGCATATTTTCTGTAAATTCACATTATCTTTCTCAGTCATGTGAAAATGAAGTCTGACATTCTCAGTAAAACATGTACATCCAACAAGGACAGAGACTGTCAGTTGATTCCTTTGTGTTCTACTGCAGCCTCCTAGAGTGTTCTAAAGAACAACTAGAGCGCTAACAGTCCTACTTATTACAAAGGTATGGCACACCTGAACTCATCTTGATTGGAATAAAGTGGTAACTCTTAAAACATTTAATTTAAAAAGAAACAACATGAGGGGGTATATTTTGCCATAGAAAGTATGATTAGTGCTGCAGAATGAAAAATTAGGGCACATTTTGAGTGACTTCTCAAATCCTTTTCTATTTCATTAAAACATTCTGACATGCAGTCTCCCAAAATGGCCACCAGAGACAAAAGAGCCCAAATGTAGCCCAAATATCACCCAGATGTAGCCCAAGTATAGCCCAATGACAGAATGTCCCAGAGTGTTCTAAAGAACCACTAGAGCGCTAACAGTCCTACTTATTACAAAGGTATGGCACACCTGAAGCCATCTTGATTGGAATAAAGTGGTAACTCTTAAAACATTTAATTTAAAAAGAAACAACATGAGGGGGTATATTTTGCCATAGAAAGTATGATTAGTGCTGCAGAATGAAAAATTAGGGCACATTTTGAGTGACTTCTCAAATCCTTTTCTATTTCATTAAAACATTCTGACATGCAGTCTCCCAAAATGGCCACCAGAGACAAAAGAGCCCAAATGTAGCCCAAATATCACCCAGATGTAGCCCAAGTATAGCCCAATGACAGAATGTCCCAGAGTGTTCTAAAGAACAACTAGAGCGCTAACAGTCCTACTTATTACAAAGGTATAGCACACCTGGAGCCATCGTGATGGGAATAAAGTGGTAACTCTTAAGACATTTAATTTAAAAAGGAACAAAATGAGGGGGTATATTATGCAATAGAAGGTATTATTAGTGCTGCAGAAAGAAAAATTAGGGCACATTTTGAGTGACTTTTCAAATCCTCTTCTATTTCATTAAAAAATTCTGACATGCAGTCTCCCAAAATGGCCACCAGAGACAAAAGAGCCCAAATGTAGCCCAAATATCACCCAGATGTAGCCCAAGTATAGCCCAATGACAGAATGTCCCAGAGTGTTCTAAAGAACAACTAGAGCGCTAACAGTCCTACTTATTACAAAGGTATGGCACACCTGAAGCCATCTTGATTGGAATAAAGTGGTAACTCTTAAAACATTTAATTTAAAAAGGAACAAAATGAGGGGGTATATTTTGCCATATGAATTATGATTAGTGCTGCAGAAAGAAAAATTAGGGCACATTTTGAGTGACTTCACAAACCCTCTTCAATTTCATTAAAAAATTCTGACATAGTCTCCCAAGATGGCCACCAGAGACAAAAGAGCATAAATGTAGCCCAAATATCACCCAGATGTACCCCAAGTATAGCCCAATGACAGAATGTCCCAGAGTGTTCTAAAGAACAACTAGAGCGCTAACAGTCTTACTTATGACAAAAGTATGGCACACCAGAAGCCATCTTGATTGGAATGAAGTGGTAAGTCTGAAAACACTCAATTTAAAAAGGAACAACATGAGGGGGTTAATTTTGCCATAGAAAGTATGATTAGTGCTTCAGAAAGAAAAATTAGGGATCATTTTGAGTGACTTCTCAAATCCTCTTCTATTTCATTAAAAAAATTCTGACATGCAGACTGAAACATGCACTTTGAATACCAGCAGCAGACGTCCCTGGTGAGCAGTAGCTTTACTACAGTGATCTAATGTGCAACTAGAGTGCTAACATTCAGAATTTATGGCAAATGTGTGACACATCTGAATGCCTTCTTGATGGAACCAAAGTAAACAAGCATTGAAAATGCAATAGATCTCGCCCTCGTTTAAGTTAAAGCCATTCTGTTTGTAATGAGGTGGCTTTTTAGCTTTGCTTTTATTAGTGTTTTTTCAACTTTCATGTAAATAACGCACCGTTTTCACCAAATCGACTTTGCCCAAGCACACCCTTCCCTTCGGCCAACAAATCCCAAAAATTCGGCACACCTGCCGATCCACTCTCCCTACAGCTCACCCAAGCCCCGTCCCTCTAGCGCAACTGGAACACCCCAAATTCACCTTCTCCATGCGCACCAAAAACTCCCATTGAATAACATAGCAATTCGCTACTCCGCACAAAAATTGCTCTTTAAAGCACTTCCACTGCTCCGATCCGCTTCAAACTTGGCTGGACACTAGTTCCAGCGATTCCCTAACATCTCAATAAAAATCAGCCCAATCCATCCACTGGAACGGGGACGAATTTCAACCCGAATACGCGCCCCCCTCAAACACAAAAAAAAGCCATAAAACGGCCAAATCTCGACCAAAAACCGCCAAAATCCCTCAAAACCTTGCCAACACCAATACGCACGAAACTGAACCGGCCCCTCAGCCCTAGGCTCCGGGAACCCTACTTAATTGACCCAAAAGCCCTAAAAAAGCAACATAATACACACGAAAACGCCCTAACAACCCTAAAATGCATATAAGTATATGTATGCATGCATTTATCTTTGTATTTATATAGATATACAGATGATATATGTTTATATATGTATGTATATATATATATTCACTGAAAAAACCATAGGCTATAGACCATATATAGTTAGGAATTAGCATTTACAAAACCTTGAAAATTCACTGAAAAAACCATAGGTTATAGACCATATATAGTTAGGAATTAGCATTTACAAAACCTTGAAAATTCACTGAAAAAACCATAGGTTATAGACCATATATCGTTAGGAATTCGCATTTACAAAACCTTATTTTACTCACACAAAACCATTGAAATTCCATATATAGTTAGTTGCACTAACTATATATCGCGCACCCGCAATCCACTGCTGATGATGTCACATATTACATCATTCATGACATGGTCAGTGACATCACTGATGACATCACTGATGACATCTCAAATGACATCACTGATGACATCACTGATGACAACATCCAGTGACTGTATGTTTCTGTAAAGTTAAAATATGTCTTACATATTGAAGAATGAGTGGATGTATAAGTGTCTGGATGAAGGATTTAGTAGGTGCATGACTGACTGTATGAGTGAGTGATTAAATGTGTCTCACTGAGTGCATGGGTTAGTGACTAAACTGTCTTAATTTGTGCATCATTATGTCTGTTGTTCTGTAAACTGTTGCATGTGTTGATAAGTAGCTATATGAGTAACTATATGGGTTATTGATTGGTTGCCCAAGTATTTGTATGGGAGACTGAGTGTGTGTGGCTGGGAGGTGTATGACTCTGTGCATAGATGTGTGAGCAGTTGATTCACTAGATGTATGGTTTCAAAAGTGCATGTGGAAACAGCTGTATGGGCGGTTGACTGTGTGCATGAGTGTATTGGTGAGTGAATGGATATCTCACTGCTACATGTCAAAGTAAGTACATATGTAAAACACAGTACATGTGAGAGTTGACATATATAAATAACTGTGCATAAGAGCCAGTGAATGTGTGAGTGGCTGTATGGATCATTGTGAACTTGTATCAGGGATTGTATAAGAGAGTAAATATGTGTTAGTATATGTTTGAATAAGTAAAGTTTGTATAACTGTATAGTTGAGGAAATGGAGGTGTGATTGATTCTTTGCATGACTGACTAGGTGTGTGAGTAACTCCATGGATGAGTGACAGTCTGTGAGTGTCTGTTTACACTGATTGTATCTAAGGTTATATTAGAGTCTGAAGAGGTTCATCGTATTATCACATGAATGATATCATCAGTGATGTGATCAGTAATGTCAAATGAGATGTCATCAGTGATGTCATCAGTGATGTCATTTGAGATGTCATCAGTGATGTCATCAGTGATGTCACTGACCATGTCATGAATGATGTAATATGTGACATCATCAGCAGTGGATTGCGGGTGCGCGATATATAGTTAGTGCAACTAACTATATATGGAATTTCAATGGTTTTGTGTGAGTAAAATAAGGTTTTGTAAATGCGAATTCCTAACGATATATGGTCTATAACCTATGGTTTTTTCAGTGAATTTTCAAGGTTTTGTAAATGCTAATTCCTAACTATATATGGTCTATAACCTATGGTTTTTTCAGTGAATATATATATATGTGTGATTCTGATATAAACATATTGTATTTACCTATCCCTCCAACAATGATGCATCACTCCATTGGGACACCTCCGCCAAGAGACCACCAGCCCACCTGGAACATCATAATACGGTGGGTGGGAGACCACCAAGCCGGCGGTCGTCTTGGAACTGACACCACAGTGGTATGGCGTAATACCGACAAACACATAATCAGCCCCTTAGTCATAACTGTTGCATTTTTTTCCTGTCCACATTGCTACATTTCATGTTTGAGGCTCGATTTTTGGTTTCACTCAAATGTGTAATTTTTTATCTTTCTCTGCAGTCCTTTATGGTGAGTGTAATTCCCAGTGGTTACCAGCTGGCTGGGAAGCATCGAAGCCAGACAGAATCCACTGTTCTAGATAGAAAAAGCACAATACTCCTGTCCAATAACCTGTGATCACCCTTGAGTGGCTTGGCACTGAGCAGTCAGACTTATCCTCAGGATCCAAGTGTAAGGTATTGGCACAACACCACCCTGGCAGCACACTGTGTACACCACAAAAAGACTCCACAATCTATGTATTAAACACTGGTCTTTGTATTAAACACACACACATCGAAATCAACATGATATATACATTGAAATCAAAATGATCTGCACATTGAATATGTATTTTCCCATTGAAGGCAAGTGTCAAACCCATTAGCAGCAGAACAGCATAACCATATATGCCCTATTCAGAGGTAATCAAGAAACACAACATTCCCAATATCGCATACCCCAACATTTGCAATGGTCAAGAAATCACAGGGCTTTAACAATGCCTTGTGACCCAGTCCCTCTAGTCACTCAACTTCGTCACTCAACTACCACAGCCAAAGAAACACTTTGCCCCTGCTGGCAAAATGTTGATTAGCATGTTGAAACCACCTAAAGTGGAATGAAACAGTTACTTAAGTTTATCCATCTGGATTAGGTTTCAGGTGCCCGACAGTACCTGCACAAGTGCAGGATCACTATCTCCCCCTCTAGACAAAAGGTTGTGACCCAGGAAACTGGTGCATTTTCAAGTCTGGAGAAATGTTTCTCTTTGGGCGGAGGTGCGAGCTGCCATAACTCCCGACAGTCAGCTGTAGGTGCCCACAAGGCACATCAAAATCCCTTGGGCCCCCTCACGATGTTCTCCACAACAAAGTACCTTGTGGCGTGGGACCAGGGAGAGGAAGCCACTGACCTCAGACGGAGACCGTGATCTCAGGTACTGTCATCCTCCTGATCTAGAGGTCTAAGACAGTCTCAGCTCCGGGCTCAAGTCCACCAATACCCCTTAGACACCACACGCTATGCAGTGCAAGTCAGCACAGATCCCCTGGTTGCAAGCATGGGTCCCGCAGACTCTGCAAGCTTACCCCACACTCCTCGAACTCCTCACATCCTGGCACTTCATGTGGGCTGATGAGCTTTATGAGTACACTCCTCTACACAGTGTGATGACGGTCTACATCAGGATGTTCCTTGTCCCAACCGACAATCAATTCCACCCGTTTCTGATGCACCCTGAACACTCCTGATGATCTTGTAGAAATGGGGAGATTCTTTGTGTCCCTGGGATTTCGTGCTCAGGATGCCAGCCAGCCAGCCCTTGAAGAATACTTAGGGACCCAGGGCATGACAGTTGGCACTTAGCTGCAGGCGAGCAATGTCCAGGGAAAATCCACCATGTGATAGTCCCCTTCCTGGAGAACGACAAGCTCCAAGTCACCACAAGTCCGCAGATATCTAGTTGTAGTCCCTCTTGCCCTAATGATTCCTCGTGTCTATGTGCCAGCTTTGGACTAGCCTAGTATGGTTCCAAATCCAAAAGTATCTCTAACAGAGCCCCAGTAGCTATACCAACAATGGCCTTTGAAGATGCGATCAGTTGAAAAGGCCACCTTTGAAATGCATAGGCCCTCTCTAAATTTAGCCATGTCTGCCATCCTACCCCAGGAGCTTTGATCACTATCTTTAGTGGGGATAAGACCCAGCCCTTTGGAATGTAGGTCCCAATTCCTCCCCCACGTAACCATTCCAGAAAGATCCCTCAGAGTCATAGGCCTGCAGTTTCCCTGGTTTGAGTCCCTGGTTTTTTACATTCCATCAGAAATGTACAGTTGCAGCTGCCCCCCAGCACCCAGATGTGAATTTGAGACAGGCTGACAGGCACACAGAGCCATGAGCATCAAAATGCCCACTTTCCAAAAGTAAAATTTCAACACACATAATGTCGAATCCACTTGCACTATTGCTGAGGATTCACCATTACGAACTCATTGGTACCAAACACTATACTGTTACTCTTCTGCACATAGGGAATCCTGCTCAATCTCCTTTCTCAACAAACCCCCATGCTAATCCAGTGCAAGAAGCAGGCCCGTTGTACCGGACACACCATCTGGTGCCCTTCACGACCCTTGCAAGTAACGCACATGCACACATGACACTGTTATAGCAAAAGACGTCCAGAACCTTGCATGTAGCTTTTAAATTGCCAAGCTGAGTAACAGGAACCCATGCACACAGGCCCCTCCAGGGCAAACCTGTGGCACGATTGATGAGCTACCTCCTTAGATAGCAGAACCAGTGCTGCAGGCCCGCGGAGGAGAATTCGAGGTGCATGCTCTTGGTATATGTCTTTTCCTAGACAAAGAATTTACAGCTAACTCGAATCAGCAAAGCATGTATACACCAACATGTATGTATATGACAAGAACAGCACTTTGACACTGAATGGCAGGGTCAACCGTGCTCAAAGTCCTAAGGCTAGCACCTAGATCAGTGAAAACCTGGGAAGGAAACAAGGAAAATGTCGAGGGAAAGAACCCTAGAAAAGGGCATTTCCAACAGTGAGCATAGCCCAACTCTTCCTTAGCTGGGAGCCATTGCTTTTTTCTTATGGAGTTATCCATTATTGTTTTGTTATCAGGCTTCTCCAACGAGTAACTTGTGAGCTACTGGTAGCTCCCCCAGCTCCCTAAAAGTAGCTTTCCTGTGTGCAGCACAAATTAGAAGCATTTGCTTGGTTAACTAAATCTAAATCACTAAATTAGAAGGTTTTGCTTAGTTGAATTAATATATGTCTATCAATAATTATTTGAGATGAAAATGTGTATATTATCAGAACTCAGAAGCTGAAGTTTGGAGAAAAATTGTTGAATTTACAAAATATATTTAAAGTGATAAGTGAGTAATAAATGATGGAGCATAGGAAAATATTATTATTATGTTTGTGTTCCCAGGGCCATTGCAGCTACAGCTGTTATATATTACCCACGGGGAGGTTTTCCAAATTGACAAAGCATTTTTTCCCTTACTGATGGCAACCTCGCCTGATGAACTGAGGTGATCACTGATGGTAATCTTGTATATGGTGGGCACTAATCTAATTTTGTCTGTCACGCTAACTATTGGAACACTAATTATATTAGTACATTTTCATTGCATATAAATAGCTCTTATGATAGAAAAAGTTGGAGACCCTGATGCAGATCTTCGCATGTGCCCTCACTGGAAGCCTGTACGTCACAACCCACCTATTAACCCTCTCCCAAACAGTGGCGTAGCAAGAGGGGGGCGGTAGTGGCGGTCCGCCCAGAGCGGCACAAGTTTGGGGGCGGAGGCCTCCCCTGATTTTACATGAGCTTGCCACTGGGGCTGCACATGAGAAAATCATTACCAGCCCCTCCCCTGCTCTTCAGCGTGGGGCGGTAAAGGCACTGCCCGCCACGGGCGCAAAGTGCCTAGCTACGCCACTGCTCCCAAACCCTGCCCCAGAAACACTATGAGGCCACATAGTAGAGGCTTCATGAAATATAGTTTCTCATTGATAAACATTTTTTTTTAAATATTGGATACATTGCTTGTTCACTATTGACTGTGAGCACAGAGGATTGCAACCCCCCCCCCCCCACTACCCCCCTCCCCCCCTCCCGAAGTCATGGGCAGCTTTGGACTGTGGAATTAAAGCACCTCATATTTATTTGGAGTGTCTATTGGCTCGTTTTTCCGAGGTCTTTCAAAACAGTTTACAATTATATTAATAGAGTACTTGAATAAAAAAAGAATTTGATGGCTTGTGCTTCATATTAAATTTTAATATTTTCAACGTCTTTCTTTTCAGTTTCCCCACATGGAATTCCTACAAATATGTTTATAATGCAGTCGAAACACTTTTTCTTTTAAATGTCTACGAGGCTGTAGGAGAGCACACATAGAAAATGTTCATTGGAGCTCATTACCAGTACATTTACATCGTGCTTGGACATATTTAGTGCTTTAACATCCTCACAAGTATACCAGTATGTCAGGAAAATGTTTATTTGCCGTATAAACAAATTCACTGCCCACAGCAACATTAATATTTGGAGTGGGAGAAATTATGTTTATTTAAGGTTCCTACTGCTATATTAATATCTTGGTAATAGGGAGTCAGTGTAAGTCATGTTTTATATCATTCTTTACTGCAGGAATAATTCATCAGCCATATTAATTAGTACTATGTATTGTGTGCCATTATGCTGGAGTTCTTTTTATGGCTTTTATTTTCAGGGAGAAATTTGCAACAGACAGTTTGTATTACAAAGAACAGCTACAATTGTATGCATTCGAGAATCGGGTTACCTTCGTTTACAGTGGTATAAAACCATGAGTGGCTGAACTGTTGCTCTAAACAGTAAAAGGTAAACGTGTATTTTGTAAAATGTCTCACAAATATGTTAAACATGAAATGGTAAACCATATTTTTTTAAACGACACATTGAAACCAATTAACATGTATTTTGCAATGATGTAATAAATGTTGGCAATACATACGTAGTTGTTTTAATATATAGCCGTAATTACAATTAGAACAATTGGCCTGGTTGAAAGATTACAGGGCAATACAGTAAATGACATCCTGTACCCCAATTCTAGAGATGTCCACCAGCCTCGTAGACAAGTCTTAACATTGGCAGAAAGCCAGTCACAGTATTTCCTGTCAATGTTTGATGGACAACTCTGTCAAACAGGTCTGCTCCCGTCAAACATTTACACATTGTTTCATTTTTCAAAAACAAACTCCTAAAGCGGGAGTTTGTGAAAATTGAAAAGGTAAAGACTCCCACAGCATGAGCGTGTTCTTTCATGGCGTAGGTTGTGTCATTATTTGTTTCTTTTTATTGTCCCTTGTGCTGTAGAGCAGAAAAAGCCATCAATGTTTCCACTCTAAGTTGAGTGGGAGGTTGGATGCTTATCCTCTGATGTCCCATGCACCTTTCCCCATTGGCGTAATATGTCAACGATGGAGCTTGAGTAGGCTCTGTCTTCAACATTCTTTTGGGCTACCTGCCTCTTAATAGATGGTTGACTGTGAGTTTGGTGTGAGGGTACTCCATCGCATTTATGATAGAGTACCCTCTCCCTAAAACGCTAAATCACGGCCAATGTGTCAAGGACAGTACTGAATTAAGTGTGCAATAGGGGGTTAGGGCAGGGAGGAAAGAAATTCCAAGCACCACTTGGGTGGAAAGTTCCAGAACCTTCTCCTACTTCAAAGTGTCAAAGTGTATAAATATTGGACCCTCAGACCCAACTCTTCAGTATTATTATTGAACATACTTGACTGTTGTAGTTTCTAGGATCCCTGGTTTATCATCTTGATTGGATTTCTTTTTAATTTGTTCAGTCCTTAAATCCCTTATTGGTTTGCTTCTTCTGGATTTGTGTGCAATTGTTGGGATCGGGAGGGCCTGATGGTTTGGGCAATTGTTTACATAGAAGTTATAACATGTTTTTCATGTAAGATGGTGTTTTAGTCTTTTCAGAAACTGGGTACGATACAATTCTGACTATATTGTTAATATTTAAAAAAATAGTTTCCTAATTGTACTTGCGATTATGCAAACCTACTTCCAGTGAGCTTCATAGTGCTTTACTTAGTATATTTTATTGCAGCAGAAGCATCTCAACCATGATGTGTTGTTCATAGAACAGTATTTTGTTGTGGAAATGTCTGTTTAAAACCAGATCACAGAAAGCATGATGAGATGGAGATGGAGAACTGAAGTATATAACTGGGACAGGAAAGTACACCACACTGTAGTTTTTTTTTAACACTAGAAATCTTTACACAATTACATTATTCACATTACATATATTTTCAATTTGAGGCACAGGGATATAAAGGGATTTTCCGAGCATTACAGATGATGAGGGAGACAGTATTCCAGTCTTTGGTATCAGTATTGCACATTTTCTCCCTCCCATTGTTCTGTCTCGAGTAGTGGATATTTCACTCAGAATTGGGAGTCTATTTAGGGGTATGTGCTTGTAATCCAGGTCATTTTGTGGAATTAGTTGACATATGTCCATGAAATATGTAACATAGCCTGAAAGTGCTATTTAACTCCACCAGTGGCGGCTCGCCGAGGGAGTGCTGCGGGGCAGTGGGTGGGGGGCAGGGTGGTGGGGTAGTGGAGTCCAACACATACGATGGACAGGAGTAAGGTAAGTAATTAAAGAAATAAAACAATTTACTGTGCGTGCGCTGCATCGCCGAGTTGGCGATGCAGAACGCACAAGGTAAATAGTTTTATTTATTGAAGTGCTTACCTTACTCCTGTCCGTCGTATGTCGGACTCCACTAGCCCCCTACCCTGCCCCTCCCCCGCCCTGCCCCACCACCCTGCAGCACTCCCTCGACTAGCCACCACTGAACACCACTTTCAGTTAGCATGAATTTGAGAAAGGTATCATATTTTTGCAGGGGGGTTATAATATTTTGAAAGAGGAATCAGCTATTATAATCTATTTATATATATATTTTTTTCTTAGGATGTTTAGATTGGCCTCTGGTGCTTTTGATGGTAGCAGTAGATCAGAGATCTCCTCACTTTTCTGTAATAAGAACTACTTATGTTCAGTGAAAATCATCCTGAGCTACTAATATTTTTAATGTTGCAATAGTGCCCACATCAGACTAGATTACACTAGTGACTGTCATATGCAAGCAATCCCACAGCAGTCACATCAGCTCATCAGGCTAGGTTTACAGCAGTATTGTGAAAAAGGCTTTGTCAATGTTACATATGTCTACACTGGTAATACATAACAACCATGTCTGCAATTCCCCTTCCGCAAAAGTAATAATGTTAGTGATATGTTTAACAAATCCTCCATGATTTATCACTGAAATATTAGCATTAAATATATTTTAGAAATGTAACCATTTTTCTCCAAACATCATTTTATGAGTTCTGAAAATGCAAACACTTTAGTCTCAAATACACACTTTTCAATAATGGTATACATATATTAACTCAACCAAGCAAACACTTCTAATTTAGTAAGCTTGGCTGAACATAGACAAGCTATTATAGGCAGCTGGAGAGATACCAGCAGATCCTGAGCTACTTGAAGAAGCCTGCAGTAGATGGGCCATGTCTGCCTTGATTTGGGGGAGGAGCTGTCACCTACCACCCTTGCGCATCACAAAGCATCTGCCTGAGAACACTCACAAAGAGTTTTACACTATTACTTTTTAACGGCTGTCCTCCGCCTATGTGAATAGGACTTGACCTGCATCTTGAACCCCATAACACCAGAGTGACTCCAGAGGCTTAGTTGGCCTCTTGATCGGAGTCTCTGGGGCAGAAAAGGCTCCCACCACCCAGAACCCAGCATCTGGACTCTGTCTGCTGTGAGTCCCACCCTTCAAATGGTGCCACCCTGGACCTAGACCCCTGGAGGTGGGTCTGAAGTTGCTCTGCCAGCTGAGCTGTGGTATGTGGGCAGAACTGAAGCAGTGTAACGCATCGCCTCACATTGAAACTGTTGCAGTGAGATGTATCCCTGATGCAGAACTCTGCAGCTCCTCAGAATTGCCACTACGTGATGCATCCTCAATGCATGGTATCCCATCGCTGCCCCGCATCTCCTTGGAACCGCTGCTGCATGACCCATCCTCGAAACAAGTCCTTAGAACCACTAATTTTAGATGTACTAACATTGGGAATAGAAATTTCTAAATTGCAATTGTCTACGAATCTTAAATAGGAAATCTCTATTTCTAATGTATGAAACCGGTATTTTTAAATTAGCGTTTATAGTGGGTAGCAATTAGACCTACCTCATGAATATTATTGGGGTAGGTCACAAATTGGTATCGCTGCTATCACAGGGATGGCGATCTGCTGAGGTCAGCAGACCAGCATGTCTGTGATTGCTTTTAAATAAGGCAATGTTTTATTTAAATGCAACCTGTTTTCCTTAAAGGAAAATGGCATGTGTTTCAAAGAAATGAAAAGTGTAGTTTTCATTTTTTCAAAGGTAGGCAGTGATCCATACTCTTAAAAAATATATTTCTAACCATTCACCACTGGTACCTCTTTCTGTTTGCGAATGGCTTACCACCTCGTTTGAGGAGGTGGTAAAAGATTAATTTTTTACAACCAGAATTCGGTCACAAAGCATTAACACATACCATTCCAATTTAGTTTTTGGAAGGGACGCTCTAAAAATGCCCCTTTCAAATACCGAATCAGTATTTGATTGCAAACCCAAATTGCGATTCAGTAAACGTGTAACTTAATTGCAATTTGTGTCTGATACATCAGAAAAAGCCTTTTAGCGGTCTCAAACAGCGTTTTCGACCACAAAAAGGCTTCGTACATCTGGCCTATGTTGCTCGGAGGTGTGATTGTCAAGAAAATCTGCTTTCACACCTATTGAAGTGTGAACAAGTTTAATAAAACAAAGATCATGCAGCCTTATTCATGTAGGCTAAATCGGCTCGCAAAGGGCCGGATTCTGAGAATCCGGCCCTTTGCGAGTGCGATTTTTGCATTTGGGATTCAGCATCCCAAATGCAAAAATCGGTAATTGCTAAATCGCTAAATTGCGAGGAATTACATTTAAGGAATCTCTATTTGAGATTCCTTAAATGCAATTCATGAAGCATTTGAAAATTCCGAAAATGCAATTTTGGGCCGCTATTTACCGAGAGGTCAGACCTCTCGGTAAATAGCAAAAACTTAGAAAAATGCTTTTAAAAGCATTTTTCTAAGTTGCATGTTGCACACACACATGTCCTTTGGACATGTGTGTGCGCAACACCTGTTTCAATTTGCATTTAAGGGGTGCTACAGGGTGTCCTTTGGACACCCCTGGCACCCTTTACATCGCTATCTTATTTGCGAGTAGCAAATTGCTAATCGCAAATAAGGAATACTCCCCATGCATTCCTATGGGCCTTTTGGCCCATAGGAATGCATGGGGAGTTATTCCTTATTTGCGATTAGCAATTAGCTAATCGCAAATAAGGAATCAGTGGGAATCGCAATTAATATTGCGATTCCTACATGATTACCGTTTTGCGAGTCTCAAATAGCGATTCCTTATGATTCGCTATTTGAGCCTCGCAAAACGGCCCGATCATGAATCAGGCTGAAAGTCTGTGAATCATAAAATTGTGTGACAAGAGATATCTTTGCGCCTGCTGAGCATAAAATTCTGAAGTGCATAGGGGTTTAAACAAATTGCTGTTTTTTTCACACAAGCTTTCATTGGAGATACTGTGTCACAAACCAAAACAAAGAGGGTATTGCAGGTTTTGAAGAAATTCATGAGACAGCACACATTCAACCTTCAAAAAGATACACAAATTTATTTTTTCCGAGCTGGGCAAGCTACTTGAGAATTCTTGATATTTCCAAGCATGAAAGTGAGGCTTTATATGTCAGCGGTGGCACAGCATGGTACTTTGTTAACATTAGCAATTAAGATGGCAGCAGTGATTGATCCGAGTAGTGCTAAGGCTAATCGGAAAATATTGCATGATGAATAGAACAGTGTGATAGGTAGACATGCAATTTTATAATTTGTAGTGTGTTGGAAGCACTGATTGGCGCTACAGGTCCCTTTATTATGTTGGTAGTTTTTCTTTTTGTTGTCAATCCTGCTTCTTATGCTGGTTGTGGCAGGTGGTCATCCACCCTGTGATCACATGGATCTGGGGGAGGAAACAGGTGTGGAGAAAAAGTGAGTGGGGATCACAGACTGTCTGAATAGGTTGCATACCAGTTCTCTTTTATATATGATTGCCGATATGACACTTAAATTCAGGAGATTTGCCAAGATATATTGTGTTCTAAACATCTTTTTGTCATAAAAGTATGACTATTTGGGACCTGGACGGTGGGATATGTTAGCGCCTTCTGGTCCTCCGCAATGTGTGGAAGTTCTCTCCAGTCTTTGCAGACCAGTCTGGTCAGCATTAATTGGTTAGTTAGGTGAGCTGGTAAAGCCTAGATCTGTGCACTCCATTTGTCAAGAACCATTCATACATTACATCTTTTTCACACTAAAGATGAGGAATCAGGTAGTGAATTGGTATCTGGTGTCATATGGTGCCAGTGATTGCATCAGATTGAGACTGGGAGGACTTTCAGGAAGACTTGAGTTATTGTCCTCGATCTTGTGGTTAGAGATTGAGTTGGTTGAACCCAGTGTTGGTGTCTAATAGGGAGCTAAAGTCCCAAGGCAACTTTCTTCTCCCTGTAGAATTAGAAATGAGATGTGTTTGGGGTGGCTACCTTCCCAGTTCATCTATTGGATGGCTATACCCAGGGAGATAGGCTATTGGAGACTTATAGGTTAGGTGTAGCCAAGTGTGATAATCACTTAAGGCCCAGTAGATTGGCTGAACTCAGGGTTGACAGCACCATGGAGCCTAGTACAGGCAATGTCACTCTATTGTTTTATATGAAGGTTTGTACCCAGGTGTGATAATCCTCTGGAGCCCAATAGCAGTTGCTTGGTGGTCTGGGGGTAGAGAGATAGAGTTTTTGATCCTTTCTAGATCCTAATAGGCTGAAACAGGTGACACACCTTTGACCTGCCCCCTTTACAGGACGCCTGGCTGGATGCCCTGAAGAATCAGTTCAAGTAGGAGGGAAATCCCTAGTTTTCTGATGACAAGTCCTAGGAGTCACAGACTGGGCAGACTAAAGCTAGGCCCATATACAAGTTTGCCAAGTGGAGTCCACACAACTTGCCTTGAAGAGGCAGGAAGGAAAGGGGGTGATCTTGATTCCAATCTGTATAGAAACTAAGTATACATGCTATTCCATTAAGTGTAAATGTTTTGTGTTGAAATAAACTCCAAAATGTTTAACGTAGAAGTCCTAGAAGGTGCTATAAAATAAAGCACATATCTGGTGTTGTTTTCTCGCGTTTTGGTAAGCAAAGTTTGTAGATCAGCCCTCTACAGCACAATACTACCAAAATGCAAGGATTACACTTTTAAGTTCCCAGTGACTGTGAGAGGAGGGGAGGGGTCCCTGCGGAACAGGTGGCCTGGATACAATGGTAGCCCTAGGACCAGAATAATATTTTAATGCAATACACGTTTGCCAAATGCAGTCCCATTACAAGGAAAGACTACTTGGCTTGGAAAATTAACTCCTAACTGTTTAAGATAAAAGTCCTAGGATGACATGAAATAAAGCTTATTTCTCATGTACCTGCTTTCTCAGGATTGGGCAGACAAAGTTTGACGATCAGTCCTCTGGAGCCGCAGAAGTGTATTCCTTTCCAATAATAATGGTTTACCATTTCAAAATTCTATCCGTTAATTTTGTAGAGTGCATACGTAGGCAGGAATATTAGGTTGACTGTGAGTACTATTGTGTTCTCAATGTCAGGGCCCCACAAGTCTTACCTTTTGCTTGTAGAGTGTCCTCGCATGGATGACATGAACAACCTCCAACGTCTCCCTCCTCTCCTCTGTACTAGCATATTTAGTGACTGGGGTGATGGTGAAGGCTGAGGGAAGGAATCCTAAGATGTGGTGGTTTGTCCTTTTAATGTGCAGTCCAGGTAGGGTATGCCCAATGGAGATGAAGGAACCCCTCAAGGAACTACTGCCTGCAGGAACAAACCATAAGGTAATCCATACTGCACCCTGTACCACAAGCATACATACATTTGCACTATTTAAAAAAAAACACAGTCAGGGGGAACATCTATAGTCACCTGGAATATGGCACTTTGAGAAGTTGTGGTGTATGACCTTGCACACCAAAAGTAACATGGAACAGGAATGTAGGTGCACCTGCGCATAAGAAGGAAGAATCCAATGTGCGGATTCCACTTTAGACACAATAAGCGCCCCTGCTCTGGAACCAAGAATAAACAAGTGACGACGCACCCGTGTGTGTGTCCACTTAGCAAAGAAATAAGTGCTCCTGCGCTATGAGCAAAATGTCTAGAAGGCAACGTGCTCCTGCACGTACCTCATACCACAAGTGCTTAAAGCGGTAAATGACAATAGAACGGCAACGCGCTCCTGCGCGTGCCTCCACACAACAAGGTCTGGAAATGTTCAAATGGAAAGGTAAGGCAACACGCTCTTGCACGTGCCTCTACAATAAGGTCTGGCAATGCTTTCAATGAAAAAGAAAGGAAGCTAGACTGTTAACCCCACAGATTGCCCACAAGGAAGTGGACCATACAACCGCAGCCACACGGACCGTATTCATGACATTCAAACTATGTTTATGACCGTGCAAGAATGTCCGTCTTCTTATCCTCACTCTGATTTCATACGGCTACAGCAGGCACAGCCATCATCAAGGCTGTCTGCAGTGAGATATCTTGTTATTGTGTGAATTGTGGGATCCTTGTATGAATGAAATGATACCAACTGTAAGGTGGGTAAAAAATCCTAGGCCATCAACTAAGTACGTGACCAATTAGTCTAGAACCAGTGGCGAAAAGAATTGTCGAATATGAAATGTGTATTAAAAATATATATTTAATTAACATAGATAAAAATCATATAGAGACTCAACACATAAGTCAAACTATATGATACGATAAAAGTATGATTCATAAAAAAAACAACAACAGACTTCAAACACAATAAGTACATAGCATATAAATCATACTAGCATATAAATCAAACAAGTTACAATAAAAACAGTACATTCAAAATTGTTAATGACATGTAAGGTGCTGAAGAATTATTTATTAAAACTCAAAACCAACTGTGTCATAGTGTTGATGTGAGTGACCAACTTTGAGTTGATTCGCTTGCTTTTCATTACTCATCTCTTATTTTTACTTTTTACCACTCATCACTTGTTGTTCCCAACGCTCCATATAACAGACACATTCTAAACATTTTGTGTTGTGAAGCATGACTAATAAATAGCTCATCCAGGTACTGTATTTGGCTGATGGGAAGATACGATATTACTGAGTAGTCCAGCAGTACACAAAACATACATTATAACAAAACCAGAGAACATTCTGTTCTGAGCACTGATACCTGTTCCTGTAAAGGACCCTTCTTTATTTTATAGAGTGGATAAATTCAAGTAAAAAAACGATAAAGGAAAAGGTTATATACATATGCTCTTTTGTGTATGATATCTGCCCTACCTTGGTATGACAATATACTTGCAATGGCTTTGTTCACATGTCTCCTTGATCTTCCCTCTATTTATCCACATATCTATATATACGAAATGTCAGTGAAAAGAATTCTTGTAATTGAAAGTATATTCTACATCTCATTATTCCCTAGCTTCTTATTATCATAGTACATTACTTTTTCACAAACTTGAGTTATTTCAATGTAAGCCTAGCAGAGGATGGTTTGAAAGAAGAGATGGCTGCGGATGCTGCTGGCACATTCTTCTCTGTCCTAGCCATTCAGCATTTAAATTTGTCAAAGGAAAATGTTCTGAGCTTTAGATGTTTTGGCAAAGTCCTTTCCCTAGTGGATTCACGGTTATCAATTAGCCTAATAGGTTTTGATTGCTACTTGCCGTGTGATAAGTTTGAAGTAAAAACTAATTTCCATTTCACTCGGTTTGGAATACACTTATGTGTTACTTTTGAAACAATTTCATGAATTAGCAAAGCAATAAAAAAAGTGGCAATGTTAAGCGTCGGTCGCCATGCTTGCCCCAAGTAAGAATATTTAATTGATATAAAATGTGCCAACAGTTCTCAGTATAAAATGATCACAGTGAGCCTTAATGTACATAAGGAGAAAGATTCCCTTACCTATGTGCAGTAAAAGACAGGCTTAATCACATCCCTGGACCCTCGTTCTACTGATGCTAATGGCCACATTAGTTGTGATTGAAAGTAAGACACCTGGTTAGATGACTGAGGTGATGTTTCTGTCAATTCAATAGGAAGTGTAATTGATAAATGTCTGTCTCACGTTTGTTTTCCTCGAGGGTCTATGCCACAGCATCGCCGCTTCCTGAGAAAATACAATATCCGTTTTGTATCCGCAGTGCATCACAGTGTGATAACTGACTAACGTCCCAATGCACATGTTTGGTCTTTCTCAACATGGTACTGCTTTCCTTAGTAGCAATATACTTCCCACTCTAAGATGGTGGGTGGCTACCAATCTAGGCATCATACCGCAATCTTAAATAAAGGACGCAATGGATACAAAATTAAAAATAAGATATCCTTTTGTTGAAAATCATCTGCCAGTAATCACAAAGCCAAGCAGGTAAACATGTTTGACTGCTCACAATACAATGTGATTATGGTTTGTATTATGGTTCAGTACAAAGTGTCTGTGACATGGGGCAGTTTAAAAGGTCAGTATGATACACAACACTTCCGTGCATGTACTTACACTAATAAACAGTGGGTCACAGTTTGTATGGAGGTAACAATGTTGTGGAAAGTGCAAATTGCAAATCCAAGATTGCACTTCTGTACGCTGCAGCAAAGCCCTGTTAATGCTGTATGTGAAACAAGGACCGAGTGAAGCAAAACGTTAATAATCGCTCCAGCATAAGTGTTACACTCAACTGGCTTCTAACATTAGACCCATGCTTCAGGACTGGATGCAGATTGGCATTTTTCCATTACCTAACCCCAGATGCACACCGTGTTGCCTAGAGTACATTGTGTGAGATAACTGAGATATTTGCTTGCTGCAGTGCAGGGGCGTAACATAGGCCCGGGGGCCCCAAGTTCCAGGGACCCACCCTCAGCACAGTACCCTGGCCTGAGAGCTCCTGTTTAAGTCGAGGGGGCCCCTCCATATATCTTGCAAGGGGCCCCCTTAAAGGTTTGTTACGCCACTGCTACACTGCTGCCCCTTTCCACTTCCTACTCATTCATAGGAAGCTGAAACCCACCTAGGAAAGTGACTGAGTTCCATCCACTCTTTTAATTGAGTGGTGGCATACACTCACTGAGCATGCACTCTGGGCATGCTCTGTATGTCCATTCATTGGGAGAGTACATCATTATATCAATAAGTAGTTTTTGGACATCCATTGAAAGCAATGGTTAACTAGTCAAAATATCAAGAAAAAAAGATCAGCTGGACAGAGTTTTTTATATAGAATGGACAGAATATCGAATTGCGAAAATATAGTGGTGCAGAATATCGAAACCCAGGTAAGAAATATCGATTTTCATAATATTGAAGTTACTAATATCGACAGTCATAATATAGTTGTTGAAAATATCGATGTTTTTTATAGTGTTAGTATATGTGTTAAAAGTATTTAATATTTTTGTAATGTATGTATGGATTTTAATAACTAATTTTATGTTATTTAATTTTTGCGTAATTTAATTCCGTAGCGGGTTGTGGGTTTATAGGGGAATACGGTGGGAAGTTATTTAATTATAGTTAATTAAATATTATTTTGAGGAATTATTAATTCTTTTTAATTTAATTTTGCGTTTTAGTTCTGTAGCGGGTTGTGGGTTTATAGGGGAATAGGGTGGTAGGTAATTTAATTGTAATTAAGTTTAACAAAATATATTGGTATTGATAATCATTTATTAAATAATTATTAATTGGTCATTTGTTTTTATTAATTGATTAATTGATAATTATATTAACTGTATTAATTTATTATTCAGAGCGGGTTGTGGATTTATAGAGGAATGGGTGGGATGTAATTTAATTGTAATTAGGTAATTATTGAAATTATTTTTGTGTATTGATAATTAATTTACTGTTAATTAATTGTTAATTCGGATTTTTGTATTACTTATTAATTTTTGGTGTTGAAAATTAATTTGTTGTTAAACAATTATTAATATGTAATTCATTTTTAATAGATACTATTCATTGGTAATTATAATTAATTAATGATTACATATTTAGTAATTGGTAATGAATTTTCATTGATTTTTATTGGTATTGATAATTACTTTATTTTGGCAAGATGGCCGCTGACCGGCCGTAGGGAGTAGTCACACTCTTCTCCCCTCCCCAAGACACAAGGATGCTGTAGTATGCTGAGCATCTCCATCTGGCTGGCGCGCCCTCCTGGACTGGTCGTCTGGATTTGAAATCCGACAGGACAGGTTCCCTCAGCGAGTCATCTCTTTCGCGGCAAAATCGCTGAAGGCGCGCTTTCACCAGAGCCTAAGGAGCCTTGAGAGCAGAATGGCACGAGAGGGCCCAAGGACCCGAAAGAGCAGAAGGAATCCTCGATCCTCAAGGAACCGCCCTAAGAAGCAGCAGCACCGACTCCTGCTCCGGCTCCTAATCTACGAGGCACAGCGCAGGTACGAAGGCTGGCCGCCAAGAACACAGAGGCTCCTGAAGACACAGGTGGCGAATGCACTACTGGAGAAAAGGAGACTACAGCCACCGCCCGGGAAGGCGCTAAGAATCGGTAAAACGGAGGCGCTAGAACCAAAGAGAATACACTCCGACAGCCTACCTTGTACGAGTCTTTCCCCATGGTAACAGGGGATGCTCCAGGAAACCCAGAGGCAGGCGATGATGGAAACAGTGTATCCCTGGATGAGACGCAAATGCAACGTGCTCCTGGGCTGGCAGAAAGACAAAGTAAGCCGAGCGGTAAGCATATGGATGACAGGCTGGATGAGCGGTCTCCTCATACATCCATACCGGAGGTGGAGGAGCATGCACGAGCGATGGTTGATAGCGGCATGGACACTCAGCACGAGGGGGCTGTTCTTCCTGAGTCTGAAACTGAGGTTGGATCAAAGGTATCCAAAGCAATACCGGAGGCACAGGTATGAGCAGCGGCTGATGGCAGCACTCAGCGCGGGGGGCTGTTCTTCTTGAGACTGATGTTGGAGCTCGATTAAATATCCCAGGCACAGGTACAGATAAAAACGCTAGCTCTAACACTGCTGCTGGGCGCGAGTTTCTCCTGGCAGGGTCACAATTACTTCCACCATCATGTGCAATTGCAAGACTTGCTGCTTCTAAGCAGCTTCATAAGGTCGGTCTCCCTAGCTCAGTTCCCGGCTCTCCTAATGATGATTGTTTCTTCTCCCTCAATGACGACTCAGGGTCACACTATTGAGTGGGGAAATTATTACGGGGGACTCAGACTCGGAGCTCTCCGCAGTAGAAGGTATCAAAGTCAAGAGGGCTAAGCTACAGAAAGACAGATTCCGGTCTAAACTAAAGTCGGCAGGGAGCCCATCACAGACAGAGGTTGCTAAGAAGCTTGACTGGGACTATTCCGCCACATCTTAGCTGTACCAAGACGATAGGGGTGCGAATTCACAACAGCACTCTTCTAGCCCACCGCAGATACCCACCAGGGATTTGTTGTACACTACTCTGAAGCAAATGCAGGGAGAGGCTAGGTCAGAGAGCCGAAGAGCCAAACAGGCAACTAAAAAAATACAGGGGTCACTAAGGAAAATGAATAAACTGTATGCTGACATCGCAGGAAGAGTTACTCTGGTGGAGGAAAGGACGGGGAAACTCGAGGATGATGTCAGCAAATGGTAGGCATTTAAGGAAGCACAAGAGAAAGTCGTGGAGGACGTACAGTGGAAACTCAAAGATTTTGAGAATCGTCAAAGACGGAACAATATCAGACTGCTAGGAGTGGCGGAAGGGGCTGAGGGGCAAGATATCCAGGCATTTGTCATGGCCTTGCTGAGGGGGGCTTTCCCGGAAATGTCAACATGGAATTGGGAGAGCGAGGAGCAGCGGGCGCAGTGGTTACCCCTGACTCAGAGGCATCCCAGTCCGACAGGCCCAGAGCTATTCTTGTCTATTTGGGAAATTACCTACTCAGACAGGAGGTTATGGACAAGGCAAAACCCGAGGCCAGGCGTTCATTTGAGGGTGCAACATTCTTTGCCCGCCCAGACTTTTGTCACGCTACTGTGGAGAGGAGATGGCGGTTAAGACAGCTGATACCTGGTTTTCTGAGCTTGGGCTGCGAGGCTTTTTTATTTCCATCTCGTCTTAAAGTGCTGGTAAATGGCCAGGTCATGATGTTCTTCTCTGAAATCAAGGCCCACACATATCTGACAGAATTAAGAGAAAAGAAGGACAAAAGGGGCACCTGCGGCGTATTGTGACAAAAGGCCCAGTAGGGTTCAAATGTTATATATGCTGGCTGCCAAAGAGATGTAGTACTAGATTCAGTACTGGAATACTGGGGAGAGAACAGCTACAGCCAAGCACATTAAGTTTGGTTATAAAGGGGGGCTCACAACTCCCTATGGGCTCATAGCTGTCACACATAGGCCATGACTGACCTATTTGCCTGTAAGGGGGGTATGAGGGCTCTGAGGGAGGGGGTGCGGGAGGGGGCGGGATGGGCATGGGCACAGGTCACAGCACAGTTAGGCACTTGAGGGACTACAGGGACCGCACATGTTGGAGTATACAAAATAAAATGGTTGAGGATACGGATACTGGAAAACTAGAAGACAATAAGAGGAGACTGACCTTTGTTCTGCTGGATAATTGACTAGAACAGGCACCAGATGTGTTTTAATGTGTACATGAATAGTTACATTTAATGTGTGTGTGGCCTAAACGATCACCTCAAGAGGCAACGAGTATTAGCATTGTTAAGAGCAATGTGTGTGGATTTCGTAAGTCTGCAGGAGACACATATTGAGGGGACCAATGGTTTTTTACTAGAATAGATGGGGTTTCATCTGCTTGCTCATTCAAAGCAGGGGGCTAAAACTAGAAGGGTGGCTATACTTTCTAGATTAAAAGATGTGGTAGTCAGGAAAAGGCTTGAGGACCAGTGGGGCAGATGGGCTTTAATAGAATGTATGATCAATGGGGACTGGGTTACTCTGGGGTCAATATATGGATCAACTGAGGATGACCTGGAGGTATTTGCTTTTTTAGATTTAGAATTAGCTACATGGGCTCCGCAGGTAATTCTCTGTGGGGACTTTAACATTAACGGAGAAGGAGGTTTTGGTATGGATCCTACTGAGCGATATCAAGGCTGGAAGAAGAGAGTGTGTCACGCAATTCTAAGCCTAGCAAGGAATAATGCATTAGTAGATGTCTGGACAAAGTTGAAGCCCAACGACTCTGGGATTACTTACTACTCTGCCCCTCACAAGGTCTGTGTCAGACTGGATTATTTCCTTGTCACCAACTGTTTCTTGTCAAAATCCCAGATTTACTAATTGCCTTGGATCATTTCCAACCACAATCCTTTAGTCTTTTCTTTAGATACAACGAGGGCAGTTAGGCACGAGCGCATGTGGACCTTTAAGCGGGGATTATTGAAGGATGATAATTACGTGCAACATATGAAATGTTTTATTAAAGGATACTGGGAAATTAATAGAGGTAGTACTTCCTCAGGAATTTCTTGGGATGCCTTCAAGACAGGTATTCGGGGTGAGACATTGAACGTTAGTTTGTTTAAAGGCAGGAGTGATAAAGAGTTACAGAACTGGCCAAGGCTCGTGTAGATGCCGAGGAGGATCTGGCTTTGCTCTCGGCAGCAGGTGCACCCCTGGATCATTCACTTATTAAAGTCGCTAGGGCAAAAGCTGAGACAGAGGAAAATATATCCAGTGGCTGCTACATACTTAGCAAGAAGAGAACAGTGCCACTAATTAAGCGAGCGTGTGGGACACACTTTAGCACTTCATGCAATGCAAAAAGCAGCTCTGTTCCAAACACCTGAGCAGGAGCAGATATCGTAGTTATTTTAAAAAAGGGGCAGCCATCCACAGAACCGGGGTCTTATAGACCAATAACTCTGATGAATTCTGATGCAGAAATCTTCTCCAAGGCTTTGGCAGTTAGGCTATCAAAGGTTATAGATACACTGGTTAGCACAACTCAACACGAATTTGTTCCAGGAAGAGGCACTACGCAGCATATTTGCAGAGTCATCACCTTATTTAATGCCACAGAGGTTCCAGGAGACCCGATGGCAGTCATGTTACTTGACGCTGAAAAGGCTTTTGGGACTATCTTTGGTCAACTTTAAGATGGTCTGGCTTTGGAGAGGGTTTCATCAATGTTATTCAGGCATTATATTTAGCTCCTACAGCTCGAGTCCGAGTGAGTGGTGGATATACAATGCCCCTACAGAAACAGGGCACGAGACAGGGCTGCCCGTGTTCGCCATTGCTTATCGCGCTGTATATAGATCCTTTACTCTGCAAGTTGGAGGTGAACAATGTGAATGCTGAATGTAAAATTTTGGCATATGTCGACGATGTGGCAATTCTCATCCCAGAACTCATAGAGGCCATAAGTGAGGTCGAGTTGGAAGCCTTAGGCTTTGGCCGAGTTTCTGGATACGCCCTGAATGGACCCAAGACGCAGATAATCAAGAATGAGAAGGCAGGATGCTCTGACATTCAAGTAGTGGACTCTGGAGTTTATCTGGGGGTTAATATCTCGGCAGATCTGGATAAAGTGGTGGACAGGAACATAGAACCTATAATAAAGAAAGCAAAAAAAGATCTCGATGGACTCCACAATCTTCACCTTTCTATAGTAGGGCGTACTAATATTATCAAAATGATCGTCTTGCCAATGTTTCTTTACCTCTTTAGGGCAATCCCACTCATATTCGATGTGAAATGGTTTGATATATGGCACTCCCCAGGGATAGAGGGGGCTGGGCTGTTCCTGATTTTAAAATGTACTACTGGGCAGCAGCCTTGCAGTACATGTCTGGGCTTTTAGGGGGTGGAGGGCCCGAACCAGAGGATACTTTAGGCTCTGTAGCTATATACTTGCTATTGCTTGGAGGGGAGGCAGAGAATGCCTTTTTGAAATACATAGATCCCAGCTACTTTAAAAGAACAAAGTTTAAGACACTGATCACTGCACATAAGATATGTACATCGTTTAGGAAAAAATGTGGTTTAGGGAGGTTTAATGCATATTCCCTATTGTACAGGAATAATACCCTTCCAGGGGAAATATTTGCAGATTCTGTCTTTACAGACTGGGGGTGGCGCGGGGTAACGAAGGTGGGGGACCTGATGGGCTCGAATGGAATGTGCCAGGTCTCTAACATCCAGTTGGCCTATGGGGTTGAGACAAGAAACTTTTTCCAGTATTTACAAATCAGGAGGTTTTTAGTAACCAAAAAGGGCGGGTCTGCTGGGTTTGGGAACAATACAATTATGGAAGTTATTGAGGGTAGGGCCAGCTGCACGATCAAAAGCCTTTATGCCGAACTGATTGCGATTAAAAGGATGACTTTGGGAAATATGAAAGTAAGTGGGCCGAGAAACTTGGGATAGGACACAAGTACTTTCATCTCTCATTAGAATTAGGGCGAAATATCTTTGTTCGGCCGCTCTTCAGGCCCAGCACCATAAAACACTTTATTTTTTATATTACACACCTGCTAGGATTGCGCAGTTCGGAGGAACAGCGGGCATCAGCTTAGATGCAGAAATAGTGCATGTCTTTGCCACTTGTCCGTAGTTGCAGCCACTCCAGAGAGCCATAGAATCTTTCTTAGGGAGATCATTGGGAATCGAGGTCACCCTCACGCCATCAAGAATCCTGCTTGGCGTAGATGGCGATGGCACAGATGATCCCGCATGTCACTTTATGTTCTTGGCTATGGCAGTTTTACGAATCTGTATTGCTTCGGCATGGCTCTACCAAACTCCAGCTACTTTCCACCAATGGTTGGCTAGATTGCTTTCTTGAGAAAGGGATATATACGCAAGGAAGGGAAAAAGGGGAAGAAGGTTAGGGCTTCGAATATGGGAGCCTATTAATAATTGGGAGGAAAGACAGGAAACACATGTTTAGATCTTATTTTTTTATCCTCTAGGTCTCACTTCATTTATTCACATTCTATTGTGCGTGCACTGATTCATTACTGATACTTGTCTATCTAGCATTATTTGGTGTGTAACTGGGTTTGTTTTCATCTTAACATGTGCTTCTGGTTTCATGTTGTTTTCTGTATGTTTTATTTTCTAGTGTGATGATGTGCTCTGAAAAAAAGGGAAAAAAATCAATAAAATATATTTAAAAAAAGATAAATACTTTATTTTGATTTAAATATTAAATCATTACTTTCCCTACTGTTGCACTCACTGGAGTGGGAATAGTGATGTTTACCCCTACGCTATCCAACACTTTCCCAACTGTTTCACTCACTGGAGTGGGAATAGTAATTGTTACCCCAGGCTATCCAACACTTTCCCTACTGTTGCCCTCTTTGGAGTGGGAATGGTAATTTTTACCCCTACGCTATCCAACAATTCATTATTTATTAATTTTAGGGTTATTTTAGTATTTTTAAGTATGTTTTACTTAATTATATTCATTGTTTTACATTACTTTTAAGACATTTAAAAAATTCGATATTTTAACAAACTATTTTATTTACAACAATATTTTGGATTAAATATTTCTGTACTTACCTGTTTGTAGATAGGAATTCGATATTCTGGTGTTCTATATTTTATCAACGATATTCTGGCAGCTCAATATTTTGATCGTCGATATTCTGTCAGTGATTCAAAGCAACAATCTATATTCTGGGTCTGAAAAGCTGCGAAAGGTGCAGATATGTCATGCAATCTCTTGTGTGGAATGATTTAGAGGTATGCATCCAGGTAGTCTACTCACACCATCTAATCAATAATCATTCATATTTACACTGACTCCAAATCAACCAGCGGTATAGGCCATTACAGTGCCTAATTTGTAAAAGAATAAGTGCCAGGGCCCTCGTCAGCAGAACAATGCAGCTTGCACCATCCATTGCCACTTCTACCCCTACCCCTGCCAGTGACAGTACCAACACAGCTTCTAACCGGCACACTCTTACAAGTGTTACTATTCATATTATTCCAGGCCCCCAAAGCTATAAGGATAACTTGGGTGGCAGGTATCAGTCATTGTTAATGTATATTGAGTCAAATTAATAAACAGCTGTTGTTGTGCTCATACATAAATTAGGCAGTCCGTGCCACCATGTGGCAGACTGTCACAAGGACTGGTGCTGACAATTAGGTGCCAGTGCCGAGCACAGGCAACCACTGGCTCAAATTAACACTGCATTTACATGAACAGCATAGCTAACATGTTCATCAGCATGAAGGTTCCTTAATCAAAGAGCAACTTATACATTTCATATGGATTGGTGATTTATAGGAATAACTTTGGGATTACACACCACAGACACAGATTTGATTACTCCAGTGTATGCATTTTTTTTAACAAAAACAATAACACCTGGTGTGGGTGTACTGGAACCCTCATCATCTGCAAAAATAACAGATATAACTTTAGTAAGCTTGATCTTTCTGTAGGCGAAGCAGAGTTGCATTGGTCGGATTTTGAGTTCAGCTCACAGGCATGGGCATTAGGATAACGGGTGGCCAAACTAAGGTACTGGTTTAGTGTTTGGCCGACAGGGCACTCTGTTGAAAATGCATCAGAGTACCCTGATCGCCAATCGCTGGTCTACCCGCCTCCACGCGCCTCATTTAGAGACGGTAGACTGTAAGCTTTCCATTGACAGAGCCCCTATTATATCCGTTAATAGAGACCTTCCTCTGAAAGCTCAGTGGAGTAGGAGCCGTCAGAGGACAGGCATTACATCACACACCCTATTTAGGGTGGACAATGTAAGGCCCTTTTTTACTGTCCATCACAAATGACCAAAAAAAACACACTCTGGGAGAAAGCTCCCACAGAGTGTGGGTCATTAGTTATTTGTTTTTCAAAAACAAACTCCTGCTTTGTGAGTTTTTTGGTGAAATACAGAAAGAAAATTAAGTTTGTGAAAAACTGGCAAAACCAACGGCGGCCATACACCTAACTCTTTGTACCTTCAAGGGAATGGCAATGACAGGGCGATTCCTTTCTAGGTACAGAGAAAAATTGCTGGCCCAGATGTCATCTCTAAATTTAACGGATGGAGTGCCGTCAGTGGGGCAGACAAAATGTCGTACATAATCTCAATGGACGGTACTAAAGTCCATCCAACCGAAAATCAAGACCTACATTACTGATATTTCAAGCATCACTGGGTAGTGTGTCACATATCATACTTGTGAAGTGCAACTTAAATACCTTCTGAAAAGATGTGACGATGGGATGTGAAAAGTGCAAAAAAGAGAAGCATGTATGCGCTGCTGCTCCTAACTAGGATGACTGCCAAGAGAGATATTACGTATCAGTAAGCAGAAGAGAACCGTAGAAGCGCCTTTTATTCAAATAATGAGACATCCACTGTCCATATGAGGTCGAGAATCTTGCATAATTGTACCAAACATTGATAATTGAAGTTCTGTGAGATTGAGTTTGTCAACAATACTTTACTTAGATGAGGTTGATATGTTTATTAATTAACGAGAGCTCATTCCCTTTCCTGATGCTACTTCATATCCACCAAGGAAATGAAGATAGGTAGTACTTTCACTCATTTAAAATATTTATACGTTCTTATGGGATAACTCTACCATCTGTGGCTACATCTTTCTGTACAATGCATTTATTAACTGCCCAAATGAATTGATCAAATGTGTGTTTTTTCAGCCCATTGCCAGCTTCTTTGCTACTAAGGTATCCAGAGAGAGACTGCGCATCTGAGCCAGCTGTGTTGTCTAATGGAGTGTTCAGCTTCCTGTTCTGGTAGCCATTCTCGATCCAGGACAAGGTTTTTGGCAGGCTCCTGCCGATGATCCACTTGTGTTGCATGGCAATGCTCTGACACCAGGGCACTGGCAGAAGACCTCACACCCTTTTAACGTATTTCAACATGGCAAGTGTTGCATGGCTTATGTTTCTTTCCAGAACGATTGGCTGCATGATGCCTCACTTCATTAAAAACTGCATGATTCGTCACTTGATGAAAACTTAGGTCCTGCTTTCATGTCTAACAGATGGTACCCCATCGGTCAGAGTGGCAGAGGACATTATCTCCACCATCCTGATGGAATACATTCATCAAATTTAGAGATCACCACCGGCCCAGTGGTCATCTCTGTACATTCAAAGGAACCTCTGTCAAGGCAATTCCTTTCAGTGCACAAAACAGTTTGACGGATGACTGCCATCGGTTTTGACAGTCATTCACAAAACTTTTCAAATGTTTTTGTTTTCCTCAAACAAACTCTCAAAGAAGAAACTCCCAAAGCAGGAGTGTTTTAGAAAAACAAAAACCTAATTACCCCGCACCTTGGGGTTTCCTTCTAAGGTTGTTGGGGTCATTATTTTTCTTCTGTCTCTCACCGCCAGGTATTTCCTGGACAGACAGGAAAATAACACATTACACCATCTGCTCTGAATAGAGCGGGTGGTGTAATGTCCTTCCTTGGATGGCCCCGAATCCATCAGCCCCCATTGACTCTGTTGATGGAATGCTTTAGGTCCACCCATCTCTAAATGAGGAAGGTGGACTGAGGTTTTGGTGGGCAGTTTGCCCTAAATCAGGCCATTAATTCTTTTGATCGAATTTGGACCGTTAATTATTCTTGACTGTAACTTACACTTTTGTAGTAACTTACACTTTTTGCAGTATGTCCAGCAATACACATGGCCAATCACTGGTACTGCAACACCCTCCCATAGAAAATAATGGAGGTTGGAACTTACTACAACATTTTAAGTCCAACACTGCATATGGCCAACCAAACACTGATTCAGGTCAAGAGAATCAAAGCTGGAATGTCAGACCTGGCCACAACACAAAGCAGAAATCAATAGAAACAAAGAACCCGCCTGTACTGTACCTTCAGAAGTTGGTAAGAGATAAGTGGAGATTTTGTTTACTTTCTCCAGCTCCGGGCCTATTTAATAATCATTCATATAATACATAATTGAAACCTACATTTTTGCCACTTAATACGTTCATTAACTCATTGGACACATGTTATACACCTTACAAAAAGTAAAGATTGAGTTAAAATCTGTAAGGATTTAAACGTGTTTGTTACCTGGAACTGTTTGAAGCAGGTGGATAACAAATTTAGATATTTTACCAGCATTACAACTTAAGGTAACACGATAATCTCTACAAAACATGCATTCAACCACTAAGCTATCTTACATAAAATAATTTTGTGAGTCAAAAATGTATGTGCTGTGTTCAGCTGCATGCATATTAAACATCTGATCTATTTTATATTGATTCAGACCTTTGATCTGAGAGGGAATTCAGATATCACCAGAAATGCATTGACCACCAGAGTTGTCTTAAGAGTCTTATACCCTGAAAGTTGCTGAATACACATAGAGCTCTACAGTAGTTGCATTAACACCTTAAGCTGGCTTAAAATGCAGTTTGTTTGTGATCAATTAAGAAAATCAGAGCAGGGTTGCTAACACGTTTTCCTTGTTGCTGATTATTTTGGTGGTGTCATTTGTGAAAACGAATGCACAGAATGACTGTTATTCACTTCAATTCTCATAGCATAGCCCATCATAACTGATTGACCGGCTCCTTCGGAGTCACCCTCTAATGAGAGTGTCTAAAGAAATTATTTCACATTTTCAACACTGATGGAACACATCAAAGCCAGGTAGCTCTAGTCCAAAACATAGCTTAGGTCACCCCCCAAAGCTCTTTTGAGGAGAGGTCAGGCTTTGTGCTACAGAGGACCACATGTGCAAACCTCTCTGCCACAGCCAACCCCAGTTGTTGTGTATGAGCAAAATCAAAATTGTGGAACCAAAAGACATATATTACATTAATCATAGCAACCCCACTGACAAATTGTGTTATCTTAGGCAATCACTTTTTGAATACCTTTCAGTGCTTCTTTGTTTTCTACAGCGATGCGGAGAACTTAAGTCAAGTTAAATACGGGTAGTAAGATTGTGATAAGAACATTAGACTGTAACCCAACAATCATTTGATTTTCCCCATGAGGTAGACAACACCCTGTCTCAAAGTCCACTCAAAATGTAGTGTAGTGGGAACTTTATAAACATTTAAACAAGGAGGCCTGTACTTTGTTGTTTGTACTCCTGTTTTACCAAATTGTTGAATCATGGTCAAAGTATGTCCTCCCTATGCCTTTGTCCCCATAATTGCCATTATGAGATAGATGTGGAAGAGCCACTAAAGGCTCAAGACAAGCTCTGGCAAGGAGTCTGCTCTGGCTTGGTGCCAGTTCCTCTTTGTTCCTCAAGCCAAAAACAACCCTTCATGTTGCTTCTATCTGCCATCCATGCTCGAATCTCAATCACCAAGAATTATAGACAAGGTGTTAACTTTTGATGTAAAACCAGTGAGAGAAAGTGGCTGAACTGTATAATGTGAAACCAGAAAACCTGTGATCAAACTGTGTGTACCTAGGCAATTGTTCTATTTTACTTTGCCTCCTTTTCATCATTATCACATTTAAGAGCACCTTTAAATGAATGAGTTCAAGAAGTGTGCTGTGCAAAAACCTATCTTGTGTTTGAGTTAATAGATTATGATGTTGTTCCAGGTATAACAACAACCTAGACCACATAGATGACAAACAGGACTTGTTTTTTGGGTCACTAATGGCATTCTTGTCAGAAAGGGTGGAGCCCATGAATGTACCTAAATTAATGTTTGAAAACTTCTAAAATATGTCACTGAATGCAGTAATAAAATCTGATGTACTAAGGTGAAACACTTCCTCATGTTAAGGAAAAGCACTTTTTGAATTTTGAAGAGACTTTATAACATTTTACATGTTTGCTGCACAATGTTTTTAAAAATGAACATGTTCCTAAAGATAAGTGGCGCAGGGCACCTTCTGTGCTTCTTTTAGTTTATTTCAGCTTATTTCAGCAAATGTGAAAATAAATGCTTGTCCGTTTGTTTAACGTCTTTCTGATTGTTAGTGCTCAGTCAAGTAAAAAGCACCCTAGTGCTGCTGTTCGGTGCACAGTCGAAATATTGAGTTTTTTACATCGACCTACAGAAATATCGAGTTTTTAATATCGAAGGTACAGAATATCGAGGTCAAGAATATCGTTGGACAGAATATCGACCCTAAGGTAAGTAATTTCGATTTTTTTTATATCGATGTAAGTAATATCGAAGTCAGTAATATCAATATCAAATATATCGAGGTTACTAATCTCGATGTTACTAATATCGATTTTTGTACTTTTGTTATGTATTTTATTATATATTTAATATGTATCTGTTATATGTTTTTTGTTAAGTATTTTACTTGTTTTAAAGTATATGTGTATTATTTTTATATATTAATAATGTTATTTTTAAGAAAATGTTATGTTTTAGTACCGGAGCGGGTTGTGGGTTTTTAGGGGAATAGGGTGGGAAGTGATTTAATATTAGTAAATTAATTATTAATTTTTAGGAGTTATTAATTAATTTTAATTAATTTTTGGATGTAAGTTCTGTAGCCGGTAGTGGGTTTATAGGGGAATTGGGTGGGAAGTATTTTAATTGTAATTAAGTAATGATTTAGTTTTATTTTTTGGTATTCATAATTAAATTATTTTCAATTAATTAATAATTGGCAATCACATTTTTTTATTGTTAATTAACATTTTTAATTGGTAATTAATGTTTGTAATTGGTAAATAATTTTGTTAATTGGTAATTATTGTTTGTAATTGGTAATTCATTTTGTTAATTGGTAATTAATGTTTGTAATTGGTAATTAATTTTGTTAATTGGTAATTAATGTTTGTAATTGTCAGTCAGTCAGTCATAATAGCTTTATTTCGATAAAAACATATCTTAAAAGCTGTAGAACAAGAATAAAAAGCTATATAATTAAAATCATAATACATTTTGACAAATATTAAGTATACCCTAATCGACTGAATAACAAAATTCATCAAATACCTTATAAAAAATAGTTAAAAATAACATTTACAGTGTGAAAATGGGAGAAAGTGCAATTCACAGAGTGTGGAGAACTCATGACAGCAAGAAAACTTAGAGATTGGCATTCAAGGTTCTGGATCTAATATTCCACGCCCATCTCAGGAATTTGGCCAAACCACATGCATAGAGGGCTCGTGCATCAGATCTTAAGATGCGCAGCGCCACAAAGTGGCTACGAGTACCCAACTCCCTGCAGAGTTTTTTAAGCCGGCATTCCCTTGGCGCTTTGTAGGCTGGACAAATGAACGTGACGTGCGCTATTGACTCAAGATTAGCCTCACAGTTCGGGGAGGAGGCTGGTGTCTGGTAGGGAGCCTTCCATTGCACAGTCATTTCGCGAGTGAGGAGTGAACCAACCCTGAACTCAAAAAACAGAGGTCTATCATTATATGACATCTAGGTATGGTTCATAGCGAGTAGAATGCTTGTTGTGTTGCATGAACTCCTCTGACAGCCTGCCTAGTTTGGGATAAAAAAAACCTTATTACTAACCCAGGACAAGTAAGCCTTCTTGAGTTCTGCCTTTGGTGGAGCAGTTCTATATGCCCATGCCTCTATAAGGTCAAGGTCATGCAGTAATGTTTTTATGTCCTTTAGCCATTTGATTTTATGCCACCCATCCAAATTCATTATTTCACTTAACCCCGTTGCATACTTAGTCAGTTCTGGCGTCCGCCACAAGCGGGCCCACAATAGGAGGGGGCGAAGTCTTGCTAAATCTCTAAATGAGTGACACCCTAGATCTTGTAGTAAGGGCCTGGTGGGGGTCCTCTGGGGCAGCATCATAAGTTCTTTTAAAAATTTGTTTTCTGATCTCACAATTTCTCTGATTTAGAAAAGCCCCAGAGTTCAGCACCGTGAAGGGCTGAGATCACTCCTCTGGCCTTATAGATGTTGATAGCGGGAGCAATAGGTCTACTTGTTGAAGTACCGTGCTCTTTAAGTATTGCCCCCGCTACCCTTTTATGATTCAGAAGCATTTTTGGGATGTGAGTGCTCCAGAGCATGGAGTCAGAGATGCGGATACCCAGGTAATCAAACGTGGTGACCCTCTCTAACAGGGCAGAATTTAATGCTGGTGGAGTCCTAAGATTTTTGGGGGGATTCAACACCAGATACTTTGTTTTCTCAGAATTAATGACCAGCCCTCTGTTGGTGCAAAATGACTGGAAGCTGTCCAACAGACTCTGTAGGCCCCTCAGGGTCTTTGAAATAAGGAGGGTGTCATCTGCGAACAGGAGGGTTGGAATTTTTTCGTCCGCCAGGGCTGGAGCGTCAGATGGTATTCGCTGTAGATGTTCAACCACCCCATTCACATACAAAGAAAATAGGGTGGAAGCTAAAACACAGCCCTGGCGGACACCCCTGTTCACCGATATTCTGTCTGTCTTCTATCCTTGAGAGCCCCATCTCACTTGGGCATAATTACCTTCATGGAGACGCACCGACAAATTTAAGATGTACTTAGGGACCCCCTGCTCAGCTAACACCTGCCACAGGCGCCCCAGGGGGACCAGGTAAAAGGCAGTCTTTAGGTCAATAAATGCGAGATAAAGACTGCCCTTGCCTATCTGGACCACCTTCCAATGGAGGAGGAGTAACCTGAACACCTGCTTGATTGTCCCGGTGCCAGCCCTAAAACCTGCTTGGTAGTCAGAGAGGATCTTATTTTCATCTGCCCATTCCAAGATCCTCTCCAACACCACCCTCTCAACAACCTTTTGTATTGAATCAATCAGGCTTATTGGGCGATAATTAACAGGGTCGTTCCTGGAACCCTTTCTATAAATAGGGACGACCTATGCTCCTTTCCAGAAATCAGGAATCAGAGAGCCGTTATCAATGGCATTAATTAGGATGGTAATTGCGCCCATTTTGCGGGGTCTGCCCGAAGGAGATCCCCGGAATGCCATCTGGGCCTGCTGCCTTTGCTGGGACTATACGCCAAATGGCGGTTTCCAATTCCAATTCAGAGAAAGGGTAGCTGTTTGGTTCCCCCAGGCCTATTCTAGAATCAATAAGTAGGCCTTCCCATGGGACATCCTCAGAGTTGAATAAAGTTTCAGAAAGTGGTCGTACCAGGTGTGGCTTAGGATGTTACAGGTAATTGATTCACAGTCAGGCCGTGTCTTAGTTCTAATCAGATTCCAGAATCTGCTAGCGTCCTTCTTCAGGCTGGCTGTTTTCAGGGCTTGCCAGTGCTGCTCTTCCCACTCTTTTTTAGCATTGGACACTGCCTCCTTATAGTCCCCTCTTGCTAGTTGAATCATAGGGAGAGACTTGCTTTTTGACAGCCACAATCAGGGCGTTTTTTTTGCATCTACAATTTTTCGTGTACCACATATCATTACCGTTGGGCTTCTCACGCACTAGGCGGAGGCCTGCTCCAGCGGTTGTACGGAAAAAGATTCCCAGAGTACTGATAGTTTTTTCATAAATTTTGGGAATTTTTTTTGTGGCATCTAAGTCCGTAGAAGCCTCTCTCAGTTCACCTAAAGCCTCTGCCAGAGTCTCTGTAATGCCGTATAATTTCTTACCCTCCATGACAACTCTATGCCATTTCAGATATTTACTACAATTTGAGGGAATTACTTCCCTTGTTGACATTGTAATTGGTAATTAATGTTTGTAATTGGTAATTAATTTTTTTAATTTGTAATTAATTTTTTAATTTGTAGTTATTATTTTTTATTTGGAAATTAATTTTCATTAATTGATAATCAGTGTCTTATAAAAAGTATATTTTGGTATAAAAAATAAAGTTATTGTTTATTTTTTTAAATTGCTAATCAATTTGTATTCATTAAAATATGTTTTTTAGAAAAATCTTTTCTTTTTTAATATTTATTATTTGGTAACTAATAATAATTAATTAATATTTATTGGTATTTATTGTTAATTTATTTTTAATTAAATATTCAATTGTAATTATGTTTTTTATAATTATTAATGGGTATTTGTAAATGATGTTGAGTTGTTTAAAATTTTAATTATTATTTATTTTAAAAGCAAAAATTATTTATAGGGATGTTATATTTAATTTCTATGCTATTCAACGCTTTCCCTACTGTTGCACTCACTGGTGTGGGAATAGTAATTTTTACCCACCCAGTATCCAATGCTTTCCCTACTGTTGCACTCACTGGAGTGGGAATAGTAATTTTTACCCCAACGCTATCCAATGCTTTCTCTACTGTTGCACTCACTGGAGTGGAAATAGTAATTTTTACCCACCCACTATCCAACGCTTTCCCTACTGTTACACTCTCTGGAGTGGGAATAGTATTTTTTACACTTACGCTATCCAACGCTTTCTCTACTGTTGCACTCTCTGTTGTCGGAATAGTAATTTTTACCCCTTTGCTATCCAGCGTTTTTTTTACTGTTGCACTCTCTGGAGTGGGAATAGTCATTTTTACCCCTACGCTATTTAACGCTTTCCCTGCTGTTGAATTTTCTGGAGTGGGAATAGTAATTTTATTTTCTACGCTATCCAATGTTTTCATTACTGTAGTTTTTTTGGACTTTAAATAGTAGTTTTATTTATTCATGTATTTAATATTTTTGGTATTTTTTTAGATAATATTGTATTTAATTAACTTTAAAAATATTGAAAGTATATTTAATTTTTTTGATTTATTAAATATAATTATTTATTTTTATTTATGTTTTATTTTATGTGTGTAGATGTATTTGTAATTTATAGTATTTTTTAGTAATTTATAAGTAATTAAAATCTTTATTAAAAATTATGATTAAGTAAGTATATATTATATATTTTATGTATATTTTTAATTAAAGTTTTAATATTAAATATGTATTCTTTATTAATTTTAAACATTATTAAATATGTTTAAATATGTTTATTTTATTTATAAGTATTATTTACTTTATTTTGCTTTTCTTTTTTTACAGAAAAAAACCGATATTTTTAATTACGATATTTTTAACATCGATATTTTTTTTCCGATATTTTTGTACTTAAAATGTTGTAGATAGGGTGTCGATATACTTGCCTTCGATATTCCAGCGTCGATATTTCTGTAGGTCGATATTCTTTCAGTGATCCCTGCTGTTCACAAGGAGGCCACATACAAAGGGCAGGCCGGCTGCAAGTGGTTCCCTGGCCATACAATGAGTATCCCGCCATCCAGGAAAGATTGAAAATAAACTAAACCACCATAGAGCATCTGAAACAAAAAGCACTGTTTACGGACAATGCGGTATCCACATTGTAAATAATGCCCAGAAGTTAGAAGATTTATGTGCAGAACTAGGCGCTGATTTAGATCATGGAGTAAAGTATTTATTTAGCCAGGGTGATGGAGTAAAATACTCTATCTGCCTGATGGAATAAACATACTCCGAATTTAGAGATGTCTGCTGCCCCAAAGGACAACTCTTACATTGGCAGGAACCATCGGCACATCGTTTGCTGTCGACTCATTGAAAGAGTGCTGTGCTCTGTCAACAGGACGGTGGGGTATGGCTCACTATAAGAATCTTTTTTTCCAAAATCAAAATTCCACAGCGGGATTTTCTTACTGAAAATCAAAAGCAATAACCCCCTCGCCATGGGAGGTTTCCCTCATGGTGTAGGTATCATTAAAATGTTTTTACTTTTATTTAATGGTACGTTTTTAATGATGGTATCTGAAAATAAAAACTGACCCTTTATCCACCCACTCTAAAGTGGGCGTGTGGACAAATGGCCAAACCTCAGACGACGCTTACTCCGTCTGACTTTTAGAGTAGTATGTCCATGGCAGAGACAGAGAAGCCTCCACCGCTGACATACTTAAGCTCCATCTGACTCTAAATGAGGAGGGTGGAACTTCAGTACTTTTGTTTGGTGGAGGTGGTATTTCATCACCGTTGCAACAGATTACCCTCTCTGCCAAACTCTACATCAGGCCCTTAGAGTACAATTCAGGGCACATTAGACTGGAATTCAGAACACTGAAGGAGGAAGGAAGACAGATGGTCTGATCGGATATGTAGAGTACATTCTTTCATCCGGGCTGAGGAGGAGAATGCAAAGAAAATGAAGATGGGCAGACAACACTGAGGGGGTAATTAGGATGACGGGCGGACTTAGTCCGCCCGCCATCCTATCAGGACTAGGAACCGCCTGCCAGAAGGGCGGGGGTCCCGTGGGTGGAATTAGGATGCGGCCGCCATAGTGGCGTCCGCATCCTGCATTTATAACATTGTGGCGGGCGGTGCTCTCTGCACCGCCCGCCACAATGCCATAAATGCATGTATGCTTTTGCATACACAATGCGGCAGGCACCGCGCGGTGCCTACCGCATTGTATATGCAAATGCAGGGGGGTACCACAGGTACCCCCTTTGTGCATCCCCTACCCCCTTCACTTTGGGGGCCCGCAGGGCCCCCAAAGTGAAGACTGCATGCCTCTCCGTGGCGGCATCGCCGCCACGGAAAGGCACCTGCCCAGGCCCATCGTAATATGGCTTGCGGTGTCTAATAGACACCGCCACCATATTATTCCTTTTCCGCCCCGGCTGCAAGGCGACCGGGGCGGAAAAGCGGCGGACGGTCTTGCCGTCCGCCGAGGTCCTACCCGCCATACTAATATGGCGGGGGGAAACGAGTGTGGATGTCGGGCGGATTGCGCCCACCAGGCTAGCGGTGGCTACCGCCAGCCTGGCTGGGGCAATCCGCCTGACATCATATTGGGACCCTTAGTGAGAAAACATCTAAAATATGCAGACCAACACTGAGACATCATGATCAGAATGCTATCCTTTCCCTCAAGGATAAATGTATCAAAGGCTATTGCGGCAATAAATAATTTAGGGTTTACAACTGGAAGATCCTACTAATACAAGATCTCCCACCGAAAATACTTGCCACCTCCTCCAAAAAAGTTTAAATACTAATGAACCCTGACCATTTGGCATAGTATTTGAGTGGGTGAAATAGCTCACCCTATCAGAAACATTGAGGATGTAATACAATTCTTAGATGTTGAGGTTCTGATAAAGCAGGACTCAAATTAACAGCAGGAATGCTGGAAGTAAAACAGCCCTGCCAACAACTCACAAGCAAGTAAACAAGGATGGTATGATCAGAATGGGGAAAATGGAAAAGGTAAATAGATCAACACAATTGCAACTTATCTCAAATTTGTGCGTATCAATCGTTGAGGCTACTCATAAGAGAGCTACATTTTTTTAAATGTCAGTAGGATGATTTTTCTTATGTCATCCTGGGTCCTACTGAACTTAGTGCCACCTTCAGCGCAGGTAAATTCCTTATTTTAAGATAAGAGATGTTCAACTAGGCACTACACTGGCCTAGATGTTTGGCTAACTTGTTTCCTATCTTGGTACAAATGTTGTGAGGGACCCCTCAACTTAGTGATGTCAAGGAGTTCAGCCTGCAGGAGTCTCCTCCAAGGCACTTTGCTGGAACTGGGATTGGTAGATGACTAGACAGCAAGTCACCCTGATACAAGAGATTAGTTCTACTGTCACCGTGTACTCAAGTCCTATTTTTGTACATATTAAACACAGATACTCCAAGGATTTTTGTTTCTAAAAGTGCTGCTGCAAAGTTGAGATCAGGAATGACTGCTGGGCTGTTACCAGGTTTGGTATCATCCGATTTTCAACAGTTTGTTAAATGACAGCAGTTTGTAAGTCTCTTTTAGTTGTAAAAGGAGTGCACACTAAAGAGCAGCTGCTGCTACGTGGGATGTTTCATTAACCATGCAGATTCTTTCAGTTTTAAGGGTGCGCAACAGGCAGGAAGGCACAGCTCTTTATTACTGAATGCTGCCTACGTTTTAAATGTATTGGCAAGCAAGATTGAGCAAACTGAGTTGTTTTACTTTGAACTAACTAGCAAGATTCTAAAGATGACAGGAAGATGGACTGATACCTATGTTTTAAAGATGTAGTCCCTCTCACAACTACAGCTTGTATTAAACTATTAAACAGTCGAGGAGTCTCTGTCTTTAACACTACTAATTGAACAAAGAGAATCAGGGTATTACATACCCATTATCTCCTGGAATTCTGAAATCATGTAAGAGTGTGAGTAATACAAGCTTTTACCTAGTTTTTATCCAAAATATTATTATGTTGGAAAAATGCTTATCGCTGTGGGTTTTCATGTGGTGCCTGCAGTCTGGCCATAAATGGTAAAAGAGATGTTGGACAGACATTCTTGCGGTCGGATGAATCGAGAAAATCTTCTTTAACATCATCAGGACAACTGCATTTTTCAAGATGGCAAGGGCAGCCCATGTAGACAGGGAATTATTGCCAGAACTTGAAGCAGGCTGGCCAGGTATGGATAAACGGGCAAACCAGTGTGGCAACACTCTTTTATTGTATCTGTCTATTCCATAAAAATTGAGAGAAATCTGAAAGACCGTCTTAACCTATATGCACACATATCAGGAGGTGTAATCTTTTTTTTATTCATGTTTTCATGTTCCTAATTGATTGCATTTTGTCCAGAAACAAATAACAAGTTTAGCACGCTCAGCTTGAGAAGGGGTTTATTCTAAACAGCATGGCTCCTTTGAATTAATCTTTTTTTATGTCTTCATGCAATGATTAGTTTTGGTTCTTGTACTATCTGCTCAGTAACACACTTTATGGCTTGTCTGATGTATTCTTTATATTTATCAAGCAGTGTCGGGTTATTAGTCTTTCTTTCTCTGAAATAATTTGACAAGAGTCAATTGCTGAGAATTTTAGATGAAATTAGATACATTTATTATGTGATTTAATGGTGGAGGCTTTTCTGAGGCTGATTTCCCCTTGTTCTTGAGGACTGGTACAAATTGATTTGTTAAACAGATTTGGAGTGTGGTCCTGAAGAGAACTCGACACTAAAAAGAGTTCGAAACGCGTAGGCCTTGTGTTTTTCTTGCCATAAGAACCTCAAATAACAGATTAGATTGATGTGAAATAGACAAAAAGGTGTTATTCATAATCTAAGGCAATACATATGAAACAGTGGATTCTGAATAATTGTAAATACTGATGGTATAATGTTGAGTATGTATGAGAGTGTTTGAGTGTGATTCACAAGTGAGTGTTTGTGTGAGAGTTGGAAGGGGAACGTTTTAATATATATTGAATGTTTTACATATAATGTATGTTACATGTTTTTTGAAAATGAAAACTTTGTTTAAAAATGATCAAAAAATCCAAATGAAGTAAAAAGTTAAATAAAACTAAGGATTTATTCAAGAGATTCAGATCCCCTCACTTTTGTTTCAGTCAACTGTGAGTTGATAAATTGATGGTGAATTTTGAACGGCAGCATTGGCGTTTTTCTATTTTGGTATTATATAAGGCTGTGGCTTGGCCTTGCTGCTTGGGAGCCCATGCCCAGTGGTGTTTATTTATAGAGAAATGGGGGCATGTGTACCCCATGGTGCCTGCCACTCAGTGCAGGGATTTACAGGGAGGTTCTCTAGGTACCCCCTCAACCACCAACCATAGGCCACAGAGGTAAGAGGGCCCTGCTAGGGGCCCCCAAAGTTGCTGTCCGACAGCCTTTCCATGTCAGAAAGGACGGCAGGGAAAGGCTTTGGGAAACCGACATCGTAATCCTGGCGGCGGAAACGCCGTTCATAGGAGATTACAGTGCTGTTTCAACCAACTGAAAGACTCAGAGAGCCGGCACTGAGTCAGAATGACCGGCCGGTTTACCTTCCGACCACCGACATCGTAATTGGGCAGTCTGACCGCAAATCGACCGTGTCGCTCAGAAAGCCCCCGACCCCGGCTAGAAAGCTTCCGACTAGCGGTCAGAGGCTTTCTGACCAACTACATAACCAGTCCCCAAGGTGTTTTAATGGACTATGGGCTACATTGGGGGAATGGGCAAGTATTTTTTGATTTATGATTTTAAAAATAAAAAACTTTGTAAAATGTATATAAAAATGAGTATTTGTGTTTTATGGCTTGCCTTGTCCATCTTGTGTCTGTCCCTCCCCTGCAGCATTCCAATATTTGCTTACAAATGGTTCAGTTTTCACTGTAAAGTTTAAAAAGAGAGTACATTACAGATACTCACATATTTCATTCAATCCATAATTCCAAACCCCATACGTTTGATAGTATTGTTACCAACATTTCTGATGACTCCTTACATTTCCCATCGTGAACTAATTTGCCAAAACAACAGCCAATACATTATGGAATTGTTTTGTATTTTCATATTACCTGATCGGGCACTGAATATATTTTATCTCTCTCTGACCATTTTAATTTTTTAAGCCATTCTGAGAAACAGGGGATAACTTTCGATCTCCTTTTCTGCAGGTGCAATGATCATGCCAACAGCACTGGGATGAATATCAGTTTCTGACATTTCACTGTAAATACCGACATGGAGCAATAATCAAAAAGTGCAAGGATAGGGTTTGGGGGAATTTAAATCTGCAATTAGTCTTCTAAATAAATACTTTTCCAGAACCTATCCAATTTACCACAATTCCAGATGATATGTAACCAGTCTTCACTGTCTATAGTGTTAAATCTAAAACATGGATTGAGGCACCCCCATTCCTTTTGTTTAAAAGCTGTGGAGTCCTTTAAAAACGTTAATATTAAAATCATTAACTTTCTGCCTATATCTCTGATCAATACGATATTTCCCTCTTTTGACCATTTATTTGAAACCCTACAGTCGATATCAAATCTTTCAACTGACAGCAAATATTTATCCCAGAGCCCTAGTTTCTCCATGTAAGGAATGCTAATTACATTTGGCACCAGATCGATTATGCCTGATATAATATCTGATATACGTTTGTTATCGATATGTTGGAGAAGACTATAGAGAGCCCTACACTACCTCTGCATCCACAATTTATCTATGTTGATCTGTGGGTTAATTTCACTCCAGGTCTTCCATTTATCACGGGCCAAAAAATCAGCTACCTTTGTAAAGGTGTTGGCCTTCCACCTTTTTACAATTGCATGGTCCATAGTGCCTCCATTGTCCTATTCAACTAGATCCAGATATGTTTTTGAGTTCACATGAGGGATGTCATATGATCTATAAAATTACTCTTTCCTTTAAAAAAACATCGTAGCATCTTGTACCTCACTTTTTATGGGGATTTGGTTAGCCCTAAAGTATATCTAATCTGTTTTTATTTTAACATCATGTCTATCAGTTTATTTTATAGGTGGCTACATGAAATGCAGATCGTTCTGAACCTAAATACATATTGATTTTTTACTTGGGAGAGTTAAGCCTCCACCTTTAGTGCGTCTATATAAAGTGTTTTTTGCTAATCTTGGCTATAATAACACCATAAACAGGACAAAACTATAGAATCAACATGTTTAAAACAATTGAGAGTATATTATACATAGCAGAAAAGAGAAAATGAAATAGGAGAAGGACCTAAATATTTATTAAGGCTGCCCTTTCAGGAAGAGTAAGTGGAAGTAGTGTCTAATTTAATAATAGTCCTTTAGCTTTACTTAGAGGGGCTTACATTTCATATCATACAGTTCTCCTATATCTTCCTTATAATAAACACCCAGATAGGGTTTAGGGTGAGCATGAACACACCTCTGAAATTCCTGTAGCAGATTCTCTACCAAAAAGAAGCTTTAAATGATTTCCGTCTTGAATTTGTTACCTTTATACCCTCAAAAACTCTCTCCTCGACTTCCTTCTTCAAACTTAGGGGCCTATTAGGATGGCGGGCGGATTGCCTCCGCTAGGGTAGCGGTGGCCACCGCCACCCTGGCGGAGGCAATCCGCCCGCCATCCTTCCCTGCATTCCCCCCCGCCATATTACGATGGCGGAGGGGACCGCAGCGGTGGGAAACACCGCCCGCCTGTTTTCTGCCCCGGTCGCCTAGCGGCCGGGGCGGAAAACCTGTAACATGGTGGCGGTGTCTTGTAGACACCGCCCGCCATATTACAATGTGCATTACACAGTGCATTTCTGTGGCGGCAATGCCGCCACGGAAAGGCATGCGGAGACTCCCTGCGGAGGGCCCTTGCAGGCCCCCTGGGAGTCCGTGGCTTGAGGGGTGCACATGGGGGGTACCTATGGTACCCCCCGCATGTCAGAGTGCAACATAGCAGGCACCGCGCGGTGCCTGTCGAGTTGCGCGTTGCCAAGCAAAACGTGCACTTTTACCATTGCGGCGGGCGGAGATTCCTGCTCCGCCCGCCGCAATGGTAGACATACAGGATGCGCCCGCCTGTGTGGTGGGCGCATCCTAATACAAATGTCGGGACCCCCGCACTGTTAGCGGGCGGTCCTCTTCTCCGTTAGGGTGGCGGGCGGGCAAAGCCCGCCCGCCATCCTAATGGACCCCTTAGCATCAACATAATATCGTTGGTGTATAACTTGATCTTGGCCATTTGGGGAATAGGAGAATTAATTATTTTCTCACCACAAAAAAAGCTAAAGGCTCAATAAAAAAAGAAAGAAAAGGCTAAAGAGAACAGCCATGCAGTGTCCCACACTGAAACTTGAACGCCCAAATTACAGATGTATTTAAAGTCAATTTTGCGTCAGCGTTATAATAATTTTCTTTATGAACCCCATGATCTAGGTAGAGAATCCATATTTCTCTAAAATGCAAATAAGAGTTTCCCAGACCATGAAGTGAAAGGTCTTCACTGTGTCCCATAAAAAAATCGCTGCCAGAATTTGATTGGTGGTGAATACATCAAGGGCTTCTATATAATAATTAGTATTTGTGAAAGCTGCCGACCCAGTATATAAAACCATCCTGATCCACATGAATTAAAAGCTTCATAATCATTATCAGAACTTACTTAAAAGCGTAATAGGGCGATATGAGTTAGATCTGTTGGACCTTTGCTCTTTTAAAAAAAGCATACCACATTTCCTGTGCAGAAAGACAGTGGGGCGCTCTCCCTTTTAAAATACAAGTGACTACCTCTAGTAAATGAGGATTTAAAAGAACTGTAAATGTTTTTATATAGGTGTTTTGGCTCCTGGAGCATTATACATTTTTCTTTTGCTTCTCTTTCCCACTTTGTAATCTGTGGTACTCTCTCTCAACCATGTGCTTCTACGATGATCCCTCGTTGATGCGCTTGCCCTCCTGTGCTTCTTCCCTCCTAGTTGCTTTCTCGCCCATGTGCTTCTTTACACCCCCACCCCAGTCCACATTGATTTCTCTCTATCTCTTCCACATTCTCCCACCGCGCTCCAGGTTGCTCTCTCTCACCTATTTGCTTTTTCAACACCCTTGCCTGTGCCCTGTGTTGGTTACCCCCTCTGCACCCACGTGCCTGGGTTAGCTCCATCCCCGGCCCCTGTTTTGCTTCCACCACCCATGCTGTTACCCCCCCAACCCACTTTAAAACAAAAAGTGCTTTAACATGATTTTTTCTTTTTATTTACTAATCCAACTCAGATCGCTAAATAACAAGAAAGACCAACATCATGTTGTAGGCACATGCTCTGCGGTCAGTCGCATCATTGACCTTTCTTTATTCTTGTTGAGGCATGTTGTACAGCATCTCTAAAAGCCATTGGCAAAGCCAGCTTTAGGGGTTTCTTCCCTAAAACATTTATTTTTTGCCTTTACCCTCCACATTTTGTTGGCTCTAGTACTGTGCACTTTACCACTTCTAGCCCTTGCTAAAGTGTTTGTACTCTCTCCTATAAGCATGGTAAAATTGTCTTACGCCTGATTGGCATATTTAATTTACTTATAAGTCTGTTGTAGAGTGGTATACCATATATCCGGGGCCTGTAAATTAAATACTACTAGTTAGCATGTAGCACTTATTGTGTCACTCACTTAAGTAGTTCTTTAAAACATATCCCAGGTCTGCCATTGCAGCCTGAATGCAGTTTTAAACTGCCAATTCCACCTGGCAATATACTCTTCTTGTCAAGCCTTAGACTCCGTTTTAATTGCATATACATTAACCCCAACCTAGGCACTATGTAGCCTACAGGGTAGGGTGCATTGTAATTCAAAGGTTGGTTGGGTACTTTTAAGTTTTACATATCTGGTAGTGAAAAACTTTTAAATTCGTTTTTCAGTACTGTGAGGCCTACCTCTCCCACATGATAACATTTGATTGCCTTATTACATGTATCAAGTCCTATCTTTTAATTGGAAACAGGTAAAACTTTCATGTTTTGTGTCCGAAAAATTCTAAATAAAAATCCTCTTTAACGGTAACGTTGGATTTTAAGTTACAATTTTGAAAATGCTGCATGTAGAAAGTTTGCATTTTCCTGCCCCAACTATTTGGTGCCTGCAGCCTATTTCATTTCTCCTAGGGAGCCACACAATAGAGAGATTACGTGTACCTGGATGGGCCATCAACTGGCTGGATGGGGGGACAGGGCTGCATATGGCTCCACTTTAATGAAATAGGCTGGGCTTTGCCTTCACACATAGGAATTGTCCTAGATCCTTGTTGGTGGTGCTAAAGGGGCCCATATAGCCAATATCCAAAACTTGGAACTTGCAAACATTTTGACTAACACCTGCTCTGGAAACCGAGAAGAGACTGGACCAACCTGCTCTTTGATCTGCCCAAGGTGTATCGACATTTGGCATGACTTTGCAGCAGCTCCCACTACGCTCTTCTCTGCAGCAGCAAATCCAGTTCAGTGGCCCTTCGCAAAAGGGGTATCCGACCTTGTGAAACTCTTGTCACCTACAGCCTCCAACCTCGTCCTGCTGGCGATTTTCAACTTGAAAAATTGAGACTCACTCCGAACAAAAGAATCTTCTCTGTGACTTTGTCCAGCAGCTCTCTGATGACGACTACTCCTGAGACAACACCTGCAGCCTTGCCCTGCTGAATTTTACCTTTCAGGGTAGTGGAGGTGGTTTTCCCATTCACTGTGCTGCCCCAGAAGTTGGACCTTTCAACGTGTTTTACATGTATTACGTAGGCTTCTTGCCTCATTAAAAAAAGAAAAAGGTGTGTATTGAGTGCTTTTAGTTGGGGCTGATCAGATATGTTCTATAACACTTTAGCTAGTGGTTTACATTGTGTTAAGCTACCTTTCCAATCAGCTTAGGTTCTCCCAAGCAAATCGTTCTAAATTGAACCCTCTAATCAGGCAGCCCAGCCTTTCCAAAAGTATATATTTTTTAAATTACAGCAACTCCTTCCCTATTTTTATATTCTTTTTTCCATTGGTGTCCTTTATTTTCCACCTCCTCTCCCTAGTAACCTATTGCCCATTTTCTGGTTCTCCAGTGCCACAAGGTCATATGAATGGCAATAGTGCTATACAAATATGATCACTCCACTGCAAAAAAAATTAAGTAAAAAACATTGTTATTTACAACACCAATATAGCTCTAACTTTCACAAATGCAAGACCAATTGCCTTGCAAATTCTTATTTTCTTTATTGTTGTCAAAGTGGTATATTGTGCCTGGCAAGTGACATGTGTTAAGGTGTGCACTGCATACCATAACTGAAGAATTTCAGGCGTTTTCCGGATTTGTATTGACTGACCCATAACTAACTTTTAACTGTTGCGTTTTCAGTGAATCACAAATGTTTCTTTTTGTGAGGCACTTTATTCACCTGACAGGTACGCAATCAGTGGTGTGCCAAACCTTCAAGTATAAAGAGCACAGGTTGGCTAAGGGCCTGGCCGCTGGCCAGGCACGTTTTCCAATCCACGATGGGCAGCCAGCCCCCACTGCACAAGGCTGGATTTGGCAGGCAAGGCCATAGGTGCAAAGACAAAATGGGATTGGCTATAGGACCTGGCCTTCAGTGAACACACACTGAACATGCCACCAGGTGCAATGCAGGGCCTAAGAGTTAAAAGTGACAAGCTTTTCATTGAGTTTTAACGGCATGTCATGTCACTCCCACCAACATCGTAATCGGGCCCTTAGTTCCCTGGCATCTGCAGTGATTAGATACACTCAAACAATCAAAAAATAGGGTAGAACCTAAAAGCCCAGGACCAGAAAAGCACAAAAATAGAGAGGCAATCCATCAAATTAGTAGCAGGGAACTGAAATAAATAAGGACATATTCCTATTTGGACCAAAGGGCATACCAAAAGCCCACATGGTTATAATGCTGTCTACGAGAGACAGCTAAGGCTTCATGTGGAGAGGTTGCACAAATAAAATAATGTATTTGGTATAAAATAATAACTTTAAAAAGGGTAACTAAAATAAAAGTAATTAATATGCATGCAAAATACACTTTAAAAAAAGAGAGTTAGCCCGGATAGCAAAGAGTTAAAACATTATGGGACATATTTATCATACTGTTATGCAGCGTAACACAGTAAGTTCCTAATTGTCCTGAAGATGCAGCACTCTTTGAAACAACAAGGATAAATAAATATTTCTGCTCGTTGCACCTCCCCTGGGAAGGTGAAACCTTTGGACATATTCCCAGGTTTACCAGTCTTGGTACATCTGGGAATTTACCAAAACCCATGTGTGGATGCGTGCGAACACCGATGCCCCACTCATGGAACATTTTCCCATGGCAGAGTAATGCAAGGCAGCTCCTTGCGCTGCCTCGCATAACAACAGATTTACCAAGCAATGCAGGGATCGGCAAGGTGGCCTTGAATTGCTTAGTAAATCTGACTAAGAAATTGCGTTGACCATGCGAAACCCTATGAGATAAAAGGGCAACACAATCCCTTTATAAATCTGGCCCAATATATTAATAATTACTAAAATAATGATTTTCAAGGGGGGGTTTGGGGCCTTGAACAATATTAATTCCAAAATTATGATTCCAATAAAAAGATTCAGTATTGTATTTACTAGCTGCTTTATATATTTGTTATATCACTTTTAAATAATGTATATTAAAAGCATTTTAAGAAAAGGGCTATGATTAGTTGGGAATTTATGAGTATAGTGAGGAAATGCCTAAGTTTTGTACTGATGTTGCTGGTTTTTCAAATTTGAGAGTGCACCGAGACCTGCTTACCAGGCCTTAGTGCCAGTGCTTTGATGTTTAAAAGTGTAGTGTTGCATTGGCTAAACCCAAATGGCGAAACTTTACTTACTCATATGTCCCTAGTATATGGTACCTGAGATACTTCCCTTTCTTCTCCAGAATGGTGTAGGGCCCAATCCACTTGTAATGAAGTGCTCTGGGTGTTACAGGCTCCAAATCCACACCAACTGTCCTTATTGGTATTCCACCAATAAGGAATTATGTTATGTTATGTCGATTTGTATGGTGCAACTATCACCTGTGAGGGCATCCAGGGGCTGGAGGAGGGACGCAGGCTGGGCAGACGTCATAGTTGAATGGCCAGGTCTTCGATTTCATGTGGAAGTTGAGAAGTGACGGAACTGTTCTGATGTGTTGAGGAATTTCATTCCAGTACTCTGCGGCAATGAAGGAGAAGAGGCGCCCTCCTGACTTGCAGGGGGACAAGTGCGAGAGTGAGAGAGGCAGGGCACAGATGTCTGGGTTGTTTGTAGAGTTGAAGGCGGTTGTACGGTGGTCCGGTGTGTGGAGGGCTTTGTAGGCATGGACGAGCAGTTTGAATTGGCAACACTTCTGGATGGGTAACCAGTGCAGTCCAGTGAGGAATGGAGTGTTGTGAGCAGTTCTGGGGATGTCTAGGATGATGCTGGTGGAGGTGTTGTGGATGGTCTGGAGTCTCTGCATGAGGTGGTTGAAGATGGCGACATAGAGCACATTGCTGTAGTCAAGTTTGCTGGTTTTGTGGTTATGAAGACCTGGGTGACCATGCGCCTTGTGTGCCTCGGGAGCTGTTTGAAGACCTTGTAAAACATTCTGTTGTAACAGGCAGCAGGAAGCGATCACAGTATTAACCCATTTGTTCATCATGAGTTTGTCGTCTAGAATGATGCAGACGTTTCTGGTGTCTGTGGAGGTGGGTGTGGGACCTAATTCAGATGGCCACCAGGAAGATTCTCATGGTCATGGGGAGCGCATGTTTCTGAAGCTCAGGATCTTTGTTTTGTCCATGTTGAGTTAAGGCTGTTCTCTCTCATCCAGTTGGCCATGTTGGTCCCGCAGGAGGTGCAGTTTGTCCTGGTGGTGTTGTTCATGTTGTTGAGGGAGAGGATGAGCTGTGTATAATCGGCATAGGAGATAATGTTAATGCTGTGAGCTCTTATGATGCAGATGAGAAGTGCCATATACATGTTGAACAGGGTTGGGCTGAGGGGGGAACCCTCGGGGACTCCAGAGATTAGCGTCTTGGATTCTAAGGTGTTTGGGGTAAGTTGGACTTGTTGAATTCTGTTGGAGAAGAAGGAAGCAATCCATCTCAGGGCAGGCCCTTGAATTCCTGAGTCCGAGAGTCTCAGAATGAGGGTGCCATGGGAGACAGTGTAGAAGCCTGCCAAAATATCAAGCAGGATGACAGCAGTGGTTTCACCTCTGTCACTTACTGTCAGAACCCCTTTCAGAGGGCCATGGGGCACAGAGGGGCTACTGGGTCCAACCTTGGTGGTTGTGGCCTTTTACTGCTATTGTGCGAGGCCCAACTTACTATGGATCCTGCTTAACTGGGCCAAGTACCCCTTCTGCACTTGACTCTAAGTGGTAGCTGTGGTCAAGCAGGCAAGGCTTCCTCTGGGAGCATGTGGATGCTAATTAGTGAACACGACTCCTAACTCAAAGTGCAGATAGTACAAACAATAAATCAATTTCCAGTTAAATACTTGCTTTTATAATAAAAGGTGGTATTTTATTTCAAACTCTACACATGCAAAGGTATACAGCGTTGGGAAGCGGCAGCACAATCCCCCTTGAGGTTGGGGCTCTAGTAGTTGTCAGGTCAATCCTTGCCCCATCCTCCTTAGTGTAAGGCATTCCGGGGTATTCCCCATTCACTATTGGCCATATCAGGTAATGTAAACTGTAAGAATTTGGATTACTGTTGAGGGGGTGAAACTACTCAGGCAATGACCACAATTTTTGTCATGGTGAAGTCACAAGCAAACCACAAATTACATGTGCTCAACCTTCTGGTAGCTTGGAAAAGAGCAGTCGGGCTTAACTTAGAGGCAATATGTAATGTATTTGTGCAACATTTCAACCAGTAATAACATGAAAACACTACACAAAAAGGCATCCCACACCAAATCAAAGTAGATGTTAACAAACAAAACGAAATCAAACCAACAAAAATCCAATCAGTAGATCTGGAGATATGCAATTTTAAAGATTTTATGTGGAAATAGCACCAAAAAGCCCAAAGCGCCATTTGCGGCTATCAGGTCATGCGAGACCGGGAGAAAGTCACAAATTCAGGCGACCATGATGGATTGAGGCTCGGAAACATGGACCAGGTTAATGCCACTGAAAAGTTACTTTTTCAGTCCAGCGCAGAGTCCCATTTGCAGAGGAGGGGGCAACTAGGACAGGGAAGCATCATGGACGGTCATCGATATAACGCAAAGAGCCGGCCTGGCGTTTTGGGCAGGTATCACTGTAGCGCGAAGAACCTGTTGTTGTCACAAAGAATCAGGCCGATGTTTCAAGGTGGCGCTCCCCAGTAGCGGTCGATGGTTTAGCACAAAGGGTCAAACTGACGGAACTTCGCATTGGCGGGCTGCGCGAGTGACAAGGTTTCAGCGCCAATGTGCCAGGTCATGATCGCAAAGAGTTCAAAAACATCCATTTAGCCTCTCTGAGGCCACACCAAGGGTCCAGGACCTGAAGGCACCACTTGGGGGTCAGGGGCTTCGTCCCGCCTGTTATGTCCCTGTGGCTCTGAACAGGGGGCTAGCAGACTATCCCATGGAGTCACTTTGGCAGTCTGTCTGTGGCTTTTCCCTCATTCCCAAAAATATTCCATTGCTTCTAGTGCATATTCCTGAGGAATGTTGGTATACAAGATTATGATTTCTAGTGTCACTAATATATCCTCTTTTTCATTAAAGTCAATGCTTTTAATTCGATTGATAACATCCATCATATTTTTCAAATAGCTAAGAATCTGATAGATCACCATATTTGGCCACAGGTTCAAGAATCCAATTCCAGAACTCAATAATAATGGGATTTTTGATTTGATGTTTTTGATTGAAAAGAACTAATATCTATTGGACACTTTTGTGTTTTTTTTTTGTGGAAAACCTTTATTGTTACTTCAAACAGTTACAAATATGGGCCTACAACCACCAGGGCCGGCCGCTAATCAGTTTAATCACAGCAAGTCAGTTAGGACACGACTCGGCAGCCCGGGAAGCGAAGGTACCACAAATTCGGTTGTAACTGGCTATTAAGCATACCAAGCAAATGACAGGATTCTAAATGCTCCATTTTATAATATAAAACTGAAAGGGTCAGGTGCCATACAATATCACAGAGTCGCATAAAGGGCGGGCAAAATAGTAGGACATCCACAGTTAGAACGATCTCATTTAGAACAGTGGCGCTAAGGCATACAAATCAGGATAGACAAGCATACAATCACAGTTCGCACCAGTTAAGCGCCCGCCCATCGATACTGATAAACTGTAGAAAGTATAGGCACAGATAAGGAAAAATCGATAATAGACACAAGAGTGGACCCACTACGCTGACCCGAAAAAGAAAGAAACGAAAGAAAAGGCAAAAGGAAAGATACGAAAGAGAAAAAAGGCCATAGAAACAATAAAGGCAAAACAAAAAATCCCCTCCCCAAACCCCCCACCTTGCACCCCTGCAGATGACTACGGCCTATCCCCATAGCATTGTGCCTGTCGCCCCAAATAACTGAAACCCGAAATATAGGAAGAACAAAGAGATATAAAAGAAGAACAAACCCCTACACTAAACGTAGAAATGGAGGAGGGCATTATTCTACACATTCCCGGTCTCCCCCACCGCCTTAACAAAGAATCCCCCACAAAGCTGACGCAATCAAGCAGAACACAATAGAAGATTACACCGGAGGAATCTATAGACCCCGCCTGGTCTCCGTGAACCTAATAAAGCAACTCCCGTTACCGATGAAACCACATTAGTAAACCCAAAACAACAGTCTCAGCCTTGACCCCGTTGATCAAACTTGCTGACTCCCTCTGGTAAGTAGAGCCCCATCCACAAATTGTCAAAATATACATAGAAGTTGCCGAAATATAGTCCGCTAGATGATGAAAGGATGGCAAACCCCAAAGTACATGGCCGATTCCAACGACGCCCCTCCCCGACTCCAAGGCCAGACACTGTCCCCTCTGCCATCTTGATGAACCAGCTGGGAAGGGGGTGCGACACAATCCAATGCAGTTCACAGTCTCGACCAAAAGTTCCCAGAGTGGGAACTGCAGTTAAATGTTCCACTGGTAGCGAAACCAAGGATTCCGACCATATAGTCGATACAGAGATCTCAGCATGTTCAATCAGTTCCACTTCTGTAGGGGCAGGCACAGCTCCATGCACCGGGTCTGAATGCACCGCTGGGGTGTCTATCGGGAGTCCCGAGCGACGAATCAGGGTCCGGTCCCAATCGCTTAATTCCATCTGCTGCCGACATCAGTTTACAGACCTGAGCCTCCATAGTCACCTGAAGTGCCTCGAGGGCTGCCAGCACTAACCGCAATGACGGGCCGCACTCAGCCCGCTCCGCTGGGTCTCGCATAACATCAGGCATAGTGATCCCCTCGGAGAGCCGCTCTCCCCGGGGGAAGATTAGGCGGCGCAGGGACGAACCGTGAGGGACAGATCGTCAACTTGCGTTTGTGCGCGCCAAGTCCCCAACCGAAAGGCGCCTGCGATGCGAACGCTAGGCCTCCGGGTCAGGGACCCCCGCCACACCGCCTCGGGCGTCACTCGTCCCCTCACCTTCGATACGAGACCAGGCAGCAGATCGGCAGCAAAGCAGTCCAAAAGATGTCGAAAGTTCCATTGACCGGACCCTGCCGCCCTCACCAGTCCGCTGTTGTTCAATTAGGACCCGGCTGGACCAGCAATCGAGACCCCGGCTTCCAGACTGGGTTAGGCCTTGAGTCAAACCTCGACATTACTCCACTCCACAATGTCGGAAAAGTCTCGGGATAGCTCCATCGGACTGCAGATTAGTTCATAGACACGGATATGGTGCGGAATATCAGGATAGATGACAGGATCTTCAGGCGAAAGACGGAGGTCGGCGGAGCCGGGAGACTAAGTGGCCATCTTGTTTGCTGTCGTAGCTCCCTCCTATGTTTTTTATGTTTGAGAATATAATGTGTATTTAGGATACTTTTGAATGTGCCCCCTATTCCTGCATTGGATCAAACCCCATATTGTAATTAAGTTTGTAAAAGTAGTATTTTCAAGTTTTCTATTTCAAATCTGACTTTACCATAAGATAAGATTTTTAATTACAATTCCAAAGACTTCAAACATTAACTGGTTACCTGTTCCCATTTGGAAATTACAGCTTATTAAATCTAATAATGTAGGACCAATGTTATCCTAAGTGTGAGCTAGGCCTTGCAGTAGTGAAAAACAAATTTAAGAGTTTTTCACTACCAGGACATGTAAAACTTAAAGGTACGTATCCTACTTTTTAAATACATTGAACCCTGCCGTAAGGGCTGTCTAGGGTCTACCCAAGGGATGACTTATATGTAGTACAAATTAAGGCTTGGCTCTGGCAAAAAGTTTATTTTGCCAGGTAGAAATGGAAGTTTAAAACTGCACACACAGGCTGCATGTTTAAACGGCTACTTAAGTGGGTGGCACAATAGTTGATGCGGGCTCACTAGTAGCATTTAATTTAGAGGCCTTGGGTACATATATGACCACTTTACTAGGAACTTACAAATAAATTCTGGGCATCATGTACAACAAAATGATGCAGCACATCACCACAAGCCATTGTCCTGTGCTGAGCTGCGTCATTTTAAAAGTCATCCCTGAGCTTTCCTCTGCGCTGGCGCACAATTGGTAGTCATGCGCAACACAGGCACCCTTCCACCATGGTGCAGGTGTGTCTGATTGTTGTTGTGCAGGAAGGTACACCTTTCTGCATAAAAACAATAATTGATGGTGTTTTCCTCCTTTTTATGCGTGCTTCAGAAAGCGATCAGAGCTGCTCCTGCTTGGCAGAAACAAAAGGTTGTACTTCACCTAGCAGAAAGGGGGGAGTTCTTCATTTCCCGACTGGATCCCATGTGAGGGTGCGACATCCTCAGAGACATTCTGCGATCCTCCAGGAAACTGTTAGGTGCAATTGGCAGGCAAGACCAGCAGGTCATGACAGCAATCCTTTTGTCTGGGCCATGGCCCGAAAACGGCGATACTTTCAGCCCGTTCTGAAATTTGGGATTGCCGCATGGGCAATGACCGAATCAGTTCACAGCCACTCTCCTTACATTTCACTCAGGGATTCCTCTTGGCAGGACTCCTCACTGGACCACACTCTGTCCAACGCTATCCTCTTCCTCCCAGGGCGCACTGGTCGTGGGAAGCTGGCAGATGATGGTGCTCCAGGGAAGGTGGTCCTGGTGTCCCTGGGTGATATCCCCTCACCCAGCAAGGAAGGTAGCAGACCTTGGCCTTAAGATCTGGTCACAGGCAGAAGTCAGCCCCAGGGACTAATAACATAGGGAAGGGTAGCTGTGAGTGATCCCAGGCACAAGCAGAATGACATGGAACATCCAAATACTAGCCTCATTTTAAGTGATCACCCCAATTTTGGGGGGATTGTTGCTGCTGTTTTTTTTTTACTCTGCACTGGAACGCTGCTTACCAGGCCCCGCTGCATATGCTCTGACTCCTGAACAAGTTAGAATAGACTACACTCATCATTGACATATTTAGCTTACCAATACATCCCTAGAATGGGGTACAAAGTGTACCCAGGGCATGTAAATTGATTGCCACTAGTGGACTGCAGCACCCATTGTGGCACTCAATACAGTGACAGTGCAAACATGACCGCTAGCCTACCACTGTTGCCTGTTTGGGATGTGTTAGAAATGCAAATCTGACCTGTCAAAATGACCTTTAAACAGGCCTAAATTAATAAGTCACTCCTAAGTAGGCTTTAATGCGGTTAAGGCAGCATGCATTGTATTTAAAAGTAGCACATGTAAATGTTAAATGTGCCGTTCCAGGAAAGATGCTCCTAAAGCTATTTTCACTTTGGCAGGAATCCTTGGGATACTGTGTCTTTGGAACTTATGTACACCGAACTGAAGATCCTCAAAAGGGGTGAAACCGCTATCCGGTTGCGGTTCAGGGAGGATCTGGCCTAACAATTAGAACTAGACTGTTTCTTTTGAAGCACGGTTAAGTCTGATTTGCATATGACTGGCAAAAGAATAATGCATTAGAATGTTACCCCAAGTGGTTGCCAACGCCAAGACGTACTAAAAAAAATCATCCTATCACATTTTGTGTGTTTAATTTATTTAAACTGCAGTTTAAATTCAATTCCATTATTGCAACAGGGTACAAGCTCTGTGTGTCTCCTGCATTTCAATAGTGCTTCTGTAGTGCTCTCAGTGAGTTAATACATCATAATTTTATCATTATTTGTTGTATTAGACTTTCCTTTCGATCCTCCACATATGTAGTAGGAACCCTGCCTAGGACCCTGACTTCATGTTATTCCCCTGTGGCTCTACTCCTGGGAGTATGACTTCATAGGTCATCACCAATGCTTTCCTACGCTTTCATCTCAGGGACCCAACTCCTCCTGGTTGCTTTCTGAGCTGCATAAACTTTTTTAACAGCCATGTCTTTTTGTTGGTTAGACTCTGCCCACACTTTTTTTTAAACTTTATTTAGCATTTTAATAAAGATAAAGCAGGGCACTGAGTTCAGTTAAGTGACATCTCGGGTACAATCACAAGGTATTTCCGATATCTTTTTCTTCAAGGCACAGTAGGTAGAATGAAATGTGATATGCAATACATATAATACATATAAGGCCCATCTTAAGCATCATAACATTTCGCATGTCTATAAATACAACTAATTCTCCCTTCCAATAGCATGTCTGCAAAACAGCAAGAGATCGTAGCCTTAGAGTAGGCGTCACATACTTTATGCTACTGATGCATAGTTTGAACCATTCTAGCCCACCCCAGTTGGGACTATACCCTGCTCCTGCTGGCTGGGAGGATCTTGCTGCTGTGTAGATAGGAAGGTTTTGAAGGGGCCACAGATGTCTTTAGGCCTGGAGGAGGGACGGATTGAGTTGGCATACAGGTCACTTCTCTTAGAGCAGGAAGCTAAGCTTTGAATCCAGCCTTTTATCGTCAGAGCACTCTTGCCGCCCCAGTGTATGGCGAACTCTCTTTTAGCCAGGAGTAGAGATATCAACAAATTTGCGAACCTTAAGAGGGAATTGGACAACATATCCCAAGAGGCCAATCTCGGGCAGGGGGTCTATTGGCACCTGTATCATATTTCTTATTGTTTTGTGTACCTCCACCCAAAAAGTGTGTATGCGTGGGCATGTCCAGGCGAGGTGCGTGAAGTCTGCTTGAGGGAAATAGCACCGCTGGCCATGATGTGATCTAGTAGGATCTATCTTGGGTGCCCAGGCTGGGGTGACATAGATTTTACGTAGGAACTTGAAATGAATCAGTTTATGCTGACTATTGAGAGATACTGTTTTTGTCACCCTACAGCAGGCCGTCCATTGCTCGTCAGTGAGTGGATTGCCTAAGTCCGTTTCCCAAGCGCTACGTACCCTGTCATCGTCAACCGAGAAAGGGTTGGAGCATGCTTTGTAAAGTTGATATATCAGATGGAACCCTTTGCTGCTACCTATTACCATTGTGAGTGAGGGGAAAGACAAAGGTTGTAGCGGGTATTCCGAGAGCTGAGCCCGCAGCGCTGACCATTGTCTAGCCAAAACAAATCTGTTCATAAATGTGACATCCGGGAATGAGGATGCATCATCTGGATCAAAAATGTGGCCTGAAAGGAACAAGTCGCCCATTTTGGCAATATTAAATTTAGTGCAAGTCTTCTATACCACTTTTTTGCCAGTTATGGGTAGCCATTTCGCGTTAGGGAGCGGGAGGACGGAAGAGTACATTGCCTGGGAATTTGTGATACGACTCAATTTAGCCCATGATCAGCTGGTAGTAGAGACCGGCTGAATGTCCTTGGGATCTTTAGGGATGCCCAGGGGCAAAATGGTGGCCAAGGTGTCCGGCAAGAAAAAATCTGATTCCGGCCTCAGTAAAGGGATTCTGGCTTCCGGGTGATACCACGCCTGTGCAAAGGTGCATTGTGCCACCAGATAGTACAATTTTAAATCAGGGACTCCATACCCTCCTCTATCACAGGGGAGCGTCATGACCTGCCATCTCACTCTAGGGGGCTTATTGCCCCCTACTAGTCTGATTAAGTGAGCAGAGTGCAAAAAAATGTATTCATAAGTGGAATGGGATGTTGTGAAATAGATATAAAAACTTCAGGTGTACAATCATTTTGACAAGGGCCCCTCGCCCTGCCATGGAGAGGGGGAGCTTGAGCCAGTAGTCTATTTGCGCCTCAAGTTTGCAGATCGCCACCCCATAATTGCGACAAATATTCTGGTCCGTCCCGAGATGAATGTGCACCCCCAGGTACTTTACTGAGTCCGAATACCATTCCAGCGGGAACTCAAGATCCCATCGGGCCGTGCTAACTGTGAGGGGAAAGATAACTGATTTACGCCAATTTATCCCCAGACCAGAGAAGGTGCCAAAACAGAGAATCTCCCTGATGAGAGGGTCTGGGTTGGTCTGGGGGTCACGAACATATAGAATTGTGTTGTCTGCACATAAAGAGACCATTAATGGGCCTGTGTGGAACTGTAAACTTCTGTGCAGGTGTTTCTCCTGAAAATGCCTTATCAAGGGGTCCATTGCTAATATAAACAACAAAGGTGATAGTGGACAACCCTGCCACGTGATAAGGGGAAGGGCGCTGACAGGGTACCATTTAGCCGGAGCCTATCCGTGGGTTGACTGTATAACAGAGCTGTAGTGGCAATGAACCCCTGTGGCATCCCCATACGTTGCATTATGAACAGGAAGAAGGGCCATTCCAGGGAGCTGAAAGCTTTTTTGGTGTCGAGAAGGATAGCTGCTGCGGGAATGTCCGGGTTTATTCTGTGGAGGGTGTTAAATAAGGTGCGGAGGTTAAAGGCAGTGGATCGGTGTGGGACAAAACCTGACTGGGCCGGGGAGTTGATAGATTCCAACAGGAGGGAGAGACGGCATGCCAGTGTCTTGGCGAAGATTTTATAATCTAAATTTAGAAGCGACAGGGGTCGATACGAGCCACACAACAGGGGGTCTTTCCCGGGTTTAGGGAGTAAGATGATAACCGCCTCTCGGAGTGTGGGTGGGTGAACCTGCTCCTCTAACGCTTCGGCATATACATCCAAGAGTCGAGGGATCAATAGGTCCTTATAGACTTTGAAAATTCACCAGTGAACCCATCAAGTCCAGAGGCGGTGGACGAGTTTAGGGCCATAATGGTTTTATCTAGGCTTTCTTCCATAATGGGCACTGCTAAAACATCTTGCATAAACCTCTTGAGGTACACCAATGCGACCTCAGATAAGTAAGACTCCAGGTCAGTTTGATTATGTCCCAATTTCATGGTGTACAATGTTTTAAAATAAGAGAGAAACTCCTTCTGGATTTCGATAGGGTCTGTGATATGGTGTCCTGCCATTGAACGTAGCTCTGTGATGTATGCTTTAGTGTAGGGGGTCTGATCATTTGCGCTAACACTCGTCCAGAGCGGTCTCCTTATCCATAAACCTTAGCGTTATGGTATTTCCCCATATAGAGTATTTCTCTCTCAGCCGTCTCTCTGTACTCCAAGAGCAGAGATGCTCTCTTATTATCGTTCCTCGGGTCAGCCGCCACCCTATGCCCAGCTTCCAAAGTTCAGAGTTCCCTTTCCAGATGGGCAAGCGTGCCACGTAGGTCCCGCAGCACTCTGGACATGCATATCCCCTTCATGTAGGCCTTAAAGCCCTCCCACAACAGTTCCTCTGAGTCTACAGATCCAGTGTTTATGTCAAAGTAATCCTCGATTGCTTCTCGGATTTCCTGTCTGAACATCTCATCATCTAGTGCACGGCTCGGAAACCTCCATTGCCTCTCAAAACCTTCAGGTGAGGGACCCTCAGTGATAATAACACAGGGGAGAGTCTGCACACACTCATATAAAAGCAATGACACCCTCCAAAAGCATTTCTTGCTTTTTAAAAATTATCACATTGTATCTGTAAAATTGTGCTTTTGTCCATAGGTAGCTTTATCTTAAACTGCTGCCTGTTAGACCTGGCATATTTGTCATAGTTTCACCTGATTTTCAGCTTTCTGACCTCCTGTTTGCTGACTTCATTTTTGCTAGCTTTAGGACTCCGAGGACTTTACCACTGCTAAATAGCACTACAGTGCATGTGCTCTCTACCTTAAACATGGTAACATTGGCTTATCCACAATTGGCATATTTAATTTACTTACAAGTCCCTAATGAAGTGTACTACATGTGCCCTGAACCTGTAAATTAAATGCTACTAGTGGGCCTGCTGCAATGATTGTGCCACCCACATCAGTAGCCCTTTAAACATGTCTCAGACCTGCCATTGCGGAGCTTGTGCGTGCAGTTTTAAACTGGTATGTTGACCTGAAAAGTGACCCATTTTGCCAGGCCCAAACCTTCTTTTTTAATACATACAAGTTTCCCCTAAGGTAGGGGCTGGACAAGTCCATGGGTAGGGTGGAGTGTATTTAAAAAGTTGGACATGTTCTTTTAAGTTGTATATGTCCAGGTAGTGACATACTCTTAAATTTGTTTTGCCCTACTGCAAGGCCCATCTATCCTAGAGGTTAACATTGGGGTTACCATATTATATCTTATAAGTGTAATTTCCAATTGGGAAGAGATGTGACCCCCAAGTTTGGTGTCTCTGGAATTACAATTTAAAATCCTAATTTATAGTGAAGTCAGATTTTAAACTGTAATTCTGAAAAGGCCACTTTCAGAAAGTTGGTGTTTCTTACCTAGCCATTTTGTGCCATCTGCCTGTCTCTGAAAACACATCTGGGGTGGGTGACACCGGAGCCTTGTGCATTTCCTCTAGACAGCTACACACAAAGGGAGCTTAGCGTGACGAATGGGCCATCCACATCCTAATGCACCATCCTGGGCAGGATGGGAGAGAGGAGCTGACACGTACACTTGGATAGGCTGTGCCAGTCCCCACACAAAGGGCTGCATACCCATTTAAGTGAGTCTGGAGCCAGGGCAGGGACTCTGTGCACTTCAAAAGCTTCCCTTTGAAGTCCCCCCCCATTTCAGAGGCACAACTGAGTATAAGTACTGGACCTCCGACAACACCATCTAAGTACTCTTCTTGACCTGAGGATACTCTGTCAGGAAGAATGGCTACTGTGTTGCTGAAAGTACTGTCACTCTGCTGGACTCGGCTTGACTTTACTGGACTCCTGCTCTACTGTTAGTGCCCTGCTGCCCTCCTTGCCTGGAAGTGAGAAGAACTGGACCTACATCTCTACAACCCAGAACCATGGTGACTCCAAGGGCTCGCTGGTTTGCCTCCTGCTCTGAAGTCTCAAGGACATCAAAGACATCCAACTGTGAGTCTTGCCCTGCCAAGTGGTGTCTCTCTAGTCCTGGGATCTTGGGAGTGGGGTTTCTGTGGTGTATCCATCAAAATCAACACATCATTGTTATTGTGCCTCTCGGAACCAAAGCATCTTCCCTCGACACTGACGCATCGCTGCTGCCACTGAGGATGAAGACATTGCATTGCCGGCTGCGCAGCTCAATACTGACGCATCACCTATACCTGAAGGAGTCAACGACAACGCATCTCAATTTCTGCAGCTTGGAAGGTTGGTCCCTGTATAGAACCCATGCGCCATCGCGGTTGACCTGATCTTTTTGATTTGATCCATTCAAGCGTAACCAGATATCCCCTGTTGGGACCTTAGCTTTTAACCCCTTAATTAGCAGATATTCTTTAAATATTCAATTTCCAGTTCTACTTATTGGATTTTTGTTGTTTTGATCTTGTTTGGTTTAATTAATCAAGCTCTATTTTTCTAACCAGGTGTGGTATATTTTTGTGATGTTTTCATTGTTTTGCTGAATTAAGTGTTGCACAAAAACTTTCCACGTTACCGCTTAAATTAAGCCTGACTTCTCTGCGCCAAGATACGAGAGGGTGAGCACACGTTAATTCTGGGTTTGTATTTGACGTACCCTGACTAGGATTGTGGTTCTTGCTTGGACAGGGTGCACCACTCTGCCAACCAGGAACCCAATTTCTAACACTGCCTTTGCCGATGAAATATGTGTGTGAAAAGGGAACAAAAAGCATGAATGCTCTGAAATAGACCTGCAAGAAACCTTTCTAAAAAATCAACATAATTTCATTATTACAGATACCTCTGTTCAGATGGCTGGTACCTCTTCCAATAGTCCCCTTGTCAAGGATATTGAAAATTTGTTTAGAGATGTTTTTAGACACACAGAACTTGCCTGCTGGTGTAATTAGGTTTTGCTTCTTCCTCTGTGAACTCTGCTGATCTATTTTCAGACAAAACTATATTTAGAATGCTGACAAATAATTGAGGAAGATGAAACATTTACATTTTTGAGCAAATGATGTTGCAGGTTCCTCTTGTTCCGTTTTCCCCACCTTTGAATGGATAAGATCAAGAGTAAATATGTTGGCACTAAGCTTCCAACTAGATCTACCCATAGGAAACAGAAACAAAAGAGCATCAAAGATGAAAGTTCTTAACTGGAATTTTAGGCACTAGCTCTGATTTCGATGCGTTACTCAAAACCCATGTTACGCGTACTGGTACAAATTGGGATGTTATGGATTGCTTGTCCCAAGAAAAAGAACAAAACTCCTTTCTATGTTGATTAATCACTTTTTCCTACGGGTTCACATTATGTTTTGTGAGAGAACTAGTCTTATGCAGCAGAACACATCTACACAGGATTGGTTCTAGCTCAAAAATGTAGAAGAATACATTATGAATTGTAATCATTGGCAACAGCAACTTCGTCAATTGAACTCAGGTTGCTCACATTCTTCACGAAATATGGCAAAGTCCCCAGACCGTGGATTGATAGAGGCTGGTTAGAGTGCCAAGACACATTATTGGATATTGATGGACCTTTTCCAAAATGTTTTGATGTGGCATAGAAGCAAAAGGCTGCTTTAGCACTACATACTTTATGAAACTTTCTAATTGGATACAGCATGCAATACTCTTCTTAGGCAATGCTAATGCTGCTACTTCACACAAAAGATGCAAGAATCTTCTACTCAGGATATGTAACACACTAGGGAATTAGGAATTCTCTGAAACTGGACAGCCACTTATGGTCTACTCTGAGTATTTTCCTAAAATAAGTGTATAAAATGTACCTGATTTACAGCTATAGACAAAACCCAATCTACGCGTAGTCACCTATTTGGAAATGTTTTTTTTTCCAGGCTGGTAGAAACAAGGCGCCCATGCTTGTGGTTCCTTTTATAATAGTCAGTCCTCCTATTTCTCTAACAGAGGACAATTTGTGGGTTTGCAACAGCATTGTCGCACTATTTCCCAGAACGTAAAAAAATCATTCCAACAACAGTTTGCACAGTAGAGGTACAATCAACTTCGATGGGGTAAAAATAAAATGTAACATATTCGAAAATTCAAATTCTAACTTGCATTTAATAGAAAATAGTACAGTCTATGATATCTAGTCATGTCTCAGAAACTTGTTACTTTTAGCAAAAACATATCTAATGAGCAGGTAGCAATATCTTCACCCTGAGGAAGTGCATGGCAAGTTTGAGGAAGAGATATCATTCATGGCTACAAACTGAGCTCCTTATTCTCCTAAAATTCTGCTTCCAGTTGCCAGGTTTGAAAATTAGGGTATGCTTTTACCATGGTTCCTAGGCCTACTGGCACCATGAAAGTCAGCAGACATATTTAAGATTTATGGAGGTTTCAAACTACTATGAAAGGAATCCATATCGGCTTATAAAATATTGATACGCACGTTGTTAAATACATGCATAACAACAATACTGTAATACATAGGAATACATGGGAATACATGAATATGTAGGTACACATGACATCCTGTATTTCTTACAGACGATTATGGCAGTTCAATTCTTCTAGCTGGAGTGTTTCCACACCTTCTGTGCAGGACATGGCAGATCGGTTGCACAAAGAGGCCATATAGCTTTATCATCTAAAACCAAGTAGATTTGTAAGCAATCATTTTTTAAGTAGAAAGGAAAAACAAAAAACACAGAATAGTAGTAAATCTTCAATGTCTTCAGCATTTCAGAAAAGAAGTTTGAGGGAGGGATTACAAAATGGGCTTGGTTGAACAGACTGGACCTGGAGGATGCATATCAATTAATCCTCTTAATCCAGGAACATAGGACATTCTTACAGTTTTTCTAGTAGAGTAGCTATAATCAATTCCTTCTCTACCATTTGATTTTTCTTCAGAACCATGCTGTTTCATCAGATTGCTAAAGCTTTCATGTGATACCAGGGAATTTAATAGCTTAACTAAATGATATGATGTTAATCATTCAGTATTTTATAACACTTCAGCATCATCTTGAATAAACTTCTCCAGGTGTTGGGGCTTCTTATCAGTTCAAAAGAGTCAAAATTCATACTCACACAAAGTTTGAAACTTTGACATTTATAATCAACTCAAATTCCTGCATTTTACAATATCCTCCTTCCAAAGTATAACTGAGAAAAAAATACCTCAATTTGTTTTTTTCTCAAATCCTCAAACATCTTGGTCTTAGGGCCGTTCTAGAATCTTTAATCCAGTAGTGTTTTCAGTGCCTCTCAATTACAAAGATTAAAGATTAGACACTTAAGAAACAATCTTCCCTATTCAGACATCATTACTTGAGAATAAAGAGAAGGGAAATTATTAGCTAAAGTACATGGATACATGGATAGCAGAGCAACTGTCTATGTACATCCTATTCTACTCAGAGTCAAGTGAAAGCTTTCTAGGATTTAGGGCCCATTGTAGCAATACTCGAATTTAGGCAGATGGTCATTGACAGAGTCTAGATGACACATCAATGGTTTAGAGTTTCTTCCTGACTCCTTTGCCATCCACACATTTACCATCCTATAAGATTCAAGGTGTGGTTCTTCTCCTAATAAACAGTATCAAGCCAGTTTGGTCAGAAACCATCTTGGGGCACGAAATAAACAGCTCTAACAGAGAAAGCAAAACAAGGTTAGGAGCTTTGTCCATTCATATGGTCTCCTTCAGAGCACATTCCAGAAATACATAAAGTGTCAGAAAAGTACCATGTTCACCATCTAATAGACTACATCGATTGACACGATCACACACCATGTTTTTAGACTCTCCTGAACCTTTGAGGACCTCCTCGGGTAGCTCATTAGCCTCTCTCCTACTGTCTACTTTTTTCTACAACTGTAAGCTGCATCCAGAGGCTCTTGACACAGATGCCTTTTTGCAGGACTGGTATTTGGGTCTCTTTTTCGCCATTCCTCAATTATCCATGATTTGCTAGGTCTCTTATACATTAAACATCTTTATTTTTTGCAGTTTTTCTTTTGAGGTTTTATATAGCGCAAGCTTGGCCCAAAGATATCAGAGCACTTTGCATTACCACCAGATTTCATTCCACATGGTCAGATCTTTTTTCAGGCAATGGAAGTTTAAGTGATTTTCCCAGAAATACAGCATGTTGAGCCGGCCCTGGGACTTGACCTGGTTCCCGTGTTCCAAAATTGGCAGCTTTGACCTTTCTGACACATCTTCTCTCATGCTCATTGGTAGATATGCCTGCTACTAATAGCACCTTTTTCATAATTAAGAGTGTTTTCTAAACCTCCTATACTGATTAGTGGTTTGCCCAGTCATCCTACACTTGCTTCTCTCCAGTTGCTTAGGTCACAGTCACAAACTGATTCCATCAGGGTCTCTTAATTGCTTGGACTGTTTCACGGTACCATGGTCTTCCCAAGGACTTTAGTCAGATGCCATATACCTCAGCATAAATGACTGGGCCCTGGGAACCACCACAATTTAAAACACAGCATGGGCCTTCTGGTACCTTTGGTGTACTGGTGAACATTCCAATTCCATTTCAGTACATGTCAAATATATTGTCAGTTAATTTCCTCTCTTATGCTCCCGTGGGAAATCGTAAAAGGCAGCTTATGCTTAGAGATCAACTTTTCCCCACAATCGCAACTTCTATATTGGTGTGCCTAAAGGGGGAGCATATATTGATTGCTTACCTCTTGAATGGTAACAGAATGCCCAAAGCTCCAATTCCTAATACCTTCTCCTTGAGGGATCTTAATTTTGTGTTGCAATTGCTTAATGGGAAAATGTTAGTGAAATGCTTTCTCCAATATTACCGTCGGCACAACTAGCTACTTTATTGCATTTAGTGTCATTCAAAGAGTCTCAGATGGTAGAACACTTACATAACAAGCATACAATTCTCTCTTATAGATGTGTTTTCCAGCTCGTCTGATATGAGATAAGAATGTCTGCTTTTACAACACCCTCTAATTAAGTAAATCTCACTTGTTATTTAATCTTTATAGTGCATGTTTTTTTAATTGATTTTGGTACTGTTTAGAAAGATTCGAGCAAGACTGCAGATATATTTGTCAATGTTTTGAAAAATGTGTGTTTTTCCTTATGATAATGTGCAAATATTTAAAATGTGTTCTATGCAACAATATGTATTATTATAAATCTAATTTTCAATGCAAAGTGCATGTAAGGAAATAAACACCATTCATTCTAAAATGGATTTCCTTTTCAGTGCATTGAAATTATACAGCAGGTTTAACAAGACAAAGATAAAAAATGAAAATACAGAGCATTGTAAGACAGTGTCTTTTTTTGCTGACAGGGCTCTGTGTTTACAATATTTATTTTCGCACACTGGGGAGGTTCATTTGTAGATGCTTGATCCAAGGATGTGCCTGCAAGGGTGAGCTTGTCAGGTGTGCTGATTAATCCATCTGTCTTTGTGAAATTGTTTTCTTTTTACCAGAGCTGAAAGAAAGAGGAAGTGCTGTGTTAATCAACTATGGAAGGTTTCTTTTTATTAAAGGAAGCTACATATCCTGCCAATAAATTCATTATGTAATTCTTTCCTGTGAAATGCGAACTTTATATGCATATAAGAGTATATATAATTAAAATGTGGCACAGAGATGTGCATGCTGAGAAGGTTTCTGAACAATGGGTACTAAATCAAATGGTTAAAATCACAGGAATCGCATGGTGATGGAGCTTTAACATTGCTGTGGGGGGTATTGATTGGTTTCTAATGTGAAGCATTGAAGGAGAGTGCTTTAGACAAAATGGTTTGTTTCTATCAGTACTTGTTCTTCAGTCACACTCTCACATGCACATCTCTTTGCCACATTGCAATATATATATTACACTAATAACTAACTCCCTATGTATCTTCCAAAGCAGCGACAACATTGTATATTAGAAGTACATATGACATTAAAGAACAAACTGCTTATAAGAGCCTATGGTGTCCTTCCCAGTTTTTTGACCCAGTAGAGAACATCTCAGAAAGTACTGAAAGGTGTTTGGCTGGCTAGCTTTCTGATTAATAGAACCAACCATTTCTTTCTGAATTGTATTCGACCCAGCTGAGGACCTAGGTGCTACTCCACAGGAAATCTTTGGACCCGGCCATACTACCCCACTATAACTATCCAGTTTTCACTGGTGCCAAGTCCTAATCATCACCCAAGTCCTGTGAGTTCCTTGGACACCTTCTTTCTGACATTCGGTATTAGGCATGATTTATGTATCATCCGCTGCCCACAGATATGACAAGTTTTACACCTACAGTGTTAAAACCTTTATACCTGTGGCTCAGCAAGAGCCCCCGTAGCCCCTGTGGTGAGGGGGGCATCCAAGCTCTAGGGGTCCCTTCCCACACTCGCAGGTCACTGGCCCTAGAGCTCCAGACTGTGTCCGGAGGGTGTGGGGCCTCCTGTGTGTATTTTTCAGGGGGTCTCTCTCAAGTGTTGTTACACCACTGCTTTGTACCAAAAACCTCCTTCCCTGTATTGTGTGCATGATATTCCGCATGTTAGTTAACTACTTTTTAGGCTCTTACAACATGGTATTCTCTGTGAAAGGCTTATAAATTACCCTCATTCTAGAACTTTACTCATTTCTCTTGCAATGTGTAGCTTCCAATGGAAATTGTTTTATACAGCATGACGCTCTATTCAAGATTTTATTTAGGATTTTATTCGAGGCTTTAATGCAACATTTATTCTAGCTACAATGAATTGTCTACTGCGAGTGAATCTTTTGTTGCAAATAATCTGCTACCTGTATTTTTGCTTGCATCAGAATTTACTCATGCATGTTGAGATTCCGTTGAGGGACATTTCTTCAATTATTGAACATTTGATATGTAGTTCAACTGTATTCAGTATTTGGCACAAGGAAACTGGTAATTAAAATAATCCAAGGATTATGTTTGTGTCCTATACACTCCATTTGTATGTGTACCGTAATTCAAATTACTTCCCTACAGGACAGAAAACACAGATGCTCTACATGCAACCCCTGATGAAGGATGAATTCCTAAAATGCACTTGGGCACAGCACTTTGGATTTATATGTGCAATGGGGGATTTTTAATGAGATCACATACAAATTTAAAAAATGGCAATTGGAACTTGGATTTGTGTTCAAAATTGAGAGGAATTTAGACACTTTTTGCATATAAGCTGAATCATAGGAGAACCAGACCCGATCTACTCGTGTGCACCAAAAACAATACTAGCCACAGCCTAAAATGTGGGTTCTGTTATTTCCGGCACAGCAAGTGTGGACTTAACAATCACAAAAGAATTGAGAAATGTAGGATGTGGATAGTTCTTGTGGTCTTTGTGTGATAGGATCCAAACTGGCCAAACAAGATTGCCTTCAGACTGGAGTGGGTACATGGCCTGGCAGTTTGGACTGGTTGTACGATGGAACAACGCAGGGAAATACTTTGCATGCCTTAACCACACATTTTTTACCCTGCATTGTTTTACAACACTTATGCTTTTACAACGTATGCCATTACCACACATTCTTTATATATATATAAACAATGAATTTGTAGGGGGAGACCCCCCAGACATCCCAACTTACCTTAAATGTGTGGTACAGGGATACATTGTAAAAACATTTGTTTTAAAAAATGCGTGTTAAAGCCCCATCATGGTAAACACCTCGTTGTAAAGGCTGTTACCCTTCGGACTGAGCTGTTCCTACTAGAGCAGGACCAAGGTTGATTTATATGTGGTTGCTCCCTGTCTGGATAGACATGGCAGATAAAAACTGATTGAATTGTATCTACGTGGAATTACTGTTGGCAGAAACTTTTCAAAGCATTCCAATGATCAACTTTTTTGTTTTATTGAATCAAAGGGGACCCGGGTTTATTGTTCTGGTAAATGTGTGACTATCCACTTAGCTCTATGAGAGCTAAAAAAGAGTGCAAACTTGTAAATCATAGTTTATTCTTGTTCATATTCTATGTTGTGATTAATGGGTTTTCACCAACTGATTTATCTGTAAATACATTAAATTAAACTGTTGTCTGAGAACAGAGGCGCGTTGCTGTCAAGGGTAAAGACAACTCATGACTGTCCATTCTGTTTGTTTTTTAAACGGGTTATAAAACTGCCTCTCTTTTCAGTGCTTTATGTAAGGAATTAAGATGGGTTTTATGTCTGAAATGAAAGATGTATGAATACAACATTCATTAAAATGTCAAGCTATACCATATTTGAAATTACAGTCATGTGGTTTTCAGTCTAAGATAACCTTGCAGCTGCAATATGTTCATTTTCAGTTTATACAAGAAAAATTCTTTATGCTGGGCCTGGTGGCTTAGTGGACTAATGTGCCCACTGTAAGGGCCTGTTTTCGACCTCACAATCACAGGTTCAAATCCAGTGGGGTCTGTTCAGCCTAAAATGAGTACCATTGAGTTGGGTAGCAATAAACATCTGTTATCCAGTGCCAAGATACACTTGGGTGAATGTGCGTTTTTACAAATACACGTTATGTTATTTGAACACACAGATTACCTGTACATTATTCAAGCATCTTTTCAGTGGTAAAGGCTTTATTGACTTTGATTAAAACTTACACTTTTATAGAGTCATTTTTGGATTGTAATTAGCCAACAACCGTGAAATAAATGCTAATAGAGCAGCAGCCCATTCATACAGTAATACTAATATGTAAGCGTATGTAGAATAATTAATACGGGCAAATTAATTAATTACATCTGAGTATCGAATATTGGAAATGTTTCAGGATGTTTCAGCTGTGGAATTAGCCTCATATTGAAGTACAAAAAGGTGCCACAAATATCTATAAAGGCCTCTTATTTAGTGAAAGAATAAAAATATTTCTTCTGTATCCGCCCTGCTTTTTTCATATTGCATAATATATGTCAATTGTTCTTCAGCATTCTTCAAATACCTGTAATATTTTGTGTAAAACAAAATTATCCAGTAAGATCATTGTTATCTCTGGGAATATCCAGGTTTTAAATAGCATATTACAACATGGATATGTATGCTTTAAAACATGTCTTTCCTGGACATGGCAGTGATGAGGACCCAGCGAGATGTGCCTTCTCTGAGCACCTTTTGCCGGGCCTACTGATGGAGCAAGATTTCACACGTAAAGTGACTTGCTCGTACACAACCCTCTCGATAATAATATTAATGTACTAATTAACATGTTTTGTTTTATTAATATTGAATTACAAGACATATTAGGCATCTAGGGGAAGCTTGCCAATGTGCTTTTATTAACTATAAAAAAAAATTCAAATTCAAATGATCTTTATTCGGATTTAATACATCCATAAAAGTACATACAGAATGAAAGTACATTGGAAACATTAAAAACGATTCTTACAAAATTAAAAACAATGATCCAATTAGGTTAAGCAGCAAGATGACTTAAAGTGCATAATATAATGTACAAAGTGCATGGTGCGTAATACTAAGGAATATTAATCCATCAATGTCCACAGTTACCCACTATAGAAGTATCTCATACAAACATTCAATATTATTACTATTTAGTAGCCGGTACTCGAGTACATAAACCAGCATAGTGCTATTATCCATTATCCAAGTTCCATAGTTGCCCTCGATTTCACACAGGCTTTTATGAAACAGCTAACAGAATAAATAACATCATCCATATGCAGCATTTGCAGAAATTGCAGAGCAGGAATAGATTCACGTAGATTATATTTGCGTAAGATTGGTCTTAAATATTGACAGGTATACAATTTGTAGTGGCCACAAAAGAAGAAATAATGCAATAGATTTTGTCGTCCACCTAAAGAACAGGGACAATCCAATTCTTCTAAGTTTTTATTGTAGCCAATAGGGAAGCTAAGCAAATAAACTAAGCTTCCCTCCCGGAACCTAAATAAAAGACTCCGATTCCATCTACCTATCGGCAATGTCAAGTATCTAATAAAATTATTAGGGTTATCAGCATCTAGATCACAAATGCGTGAATATTTCATGACCACTGGTTTACTAGATTCTGATCTCATCCTTTCCTCAGTATATACCTCCAAAAGTGCCCGTTTAAAACTGTTTTTGTGAGTGGGTACAATTAAGTCAGGGGAACTAAATAAGGATCCTAGTCCCACCTGTTGCAGACTGGTTTTGACTGCTTTTAGCCAAGGTATGTGTTGAGATCTGTCACTAGACAGACAATCAGATATAATACTACGAGTCAATGTTGCTGCTGGGTTTAACCAGATTTTAATCCAAAATAGGGCAGGCCTTGACTTTATGAAATCAACAATGTATGGCAGCCTCAATTCATTATGACAGATCAGAGTGGGAGCACAAGGGACTCCCCCTAACACCCTCCTACAGAATCTATTTTCCGCCACCTGAAGGGCCGAGCTGTTGCAATATCCCCATACTTCTGCACCGTAAGTCCCAGTTGGTCGACATTGGGTACGGTAGATGGTAAGAAGAGGGGTAACAACATCAGCTAGTTTCGGTTGGCGAAGGGATAGGATCGAGTTAATTGACTTTCCAATTTTGTTGCTTGCAAAGGCGGCATGTTGCTGCCATGAGCCTGAATTGGAAAATAACAACCCTAAATAAGGAAAAGTGCTGGTGCATTTTAAAATGTTATTACCCGATTTAATGGATGCAATGTTATACTTCTTTGGTCCGCAATTCATTATAAAAGATTTTTTAAAATTGGTATTTAAACCAAGATCGGACATGAAGGTAACAAAACCAGAGATTAAAGTACGTAGTGCATTCGGTGTACGCCCCATCAATACAGCGTCATCCGCATAGAGAAGAGTAGTGATGGGGGAGCCGTTTATTATGGGAACATCCTTAATAATCTTACTCAAAGTGTTGCTTAACCTGTTGATATATAAAATAAAAAGCAGTGGGGCGAGTACGCAGCCCTGTCTAACTCCTCTGCTGATAGGGATATCGTCAGACAAATCACCATCATTGTTGATTCGTACTCGTGCTTTTAAATCCCTATGTAAATAGGAAAGGAAATACACCAATGAATCGTCTAAACCATAATCGAGCAAAAGTGACCACAACCTAGAACGGTTAACAAAATCAAACGCAGAACTCAAGTCCATAAAACCTAAATAAAGAGGGGATTTTTTAACAATAATATATTTAGCCATAATCAGGTTTAGATGTAAGCATTGTTCTGTGGTGCCCACCTTACTTCTAAAACCCAATTGGCTGCAATGAAGAATATTGTTATCTTCAGCCCAATCCCTTATCCGTCTGAAGATTACTCTTCCCAGAACTTTTAACGTGTTGTCGATCAGTGAAATCCGGCGATAGCAGGCGGGATCCGACCTATCGCCTTTCTTGAATATGGGCACAATGACACTGTTCGACCAGGATTCGGGAATTGAGCTGTCATTTAGGTTATTAAATAGGTTGCATAAAAGAGGGGCCCAGAAGTTGATTTCTGATTTTATTTGGTCAATGGAAAGACCATCAGGACCTGGGGCTTTATTGCTAGCACTGTCAATGATAGCATCCTCGACCTCAAGTAATGAAAAGGTCAAGGGTTCATCACTGAGGGATAGAGAGACAGTATCTGAAGGGGTAGCTGATATGGCATAGATTTGAGAGAAATGCTCTACCCACGCCTCGCCAGTTATATTACTATTAATTTGGTTGATGTTAGAACCAAAAGATCTTAACGACTTGACTTCTTTCCAGAAGCCCATTGAGTCCTTCAATTTGGCGGTGTGCGTGAGTGATTCCCAGTGATTGATTACTAGGGCTTCAAATCTAATGTGTAAGACCCTTTTATATTGTGATCTTAATGCTCTCACGAGTTGAGGGTCCCTCGGGCTGGTATTAAGTGCAGCCCTCAAATCCCTGTTGGCCCTAGAGCAAGAAGTATCAAACCAACGGGGTCCCTGGGAGATGTTCTGCCTGACAGGTTTAGAGGATTCAATTTTAATTGCCCTGCATAGATCACCAAAAGCGCCAACCACCTCGTTGCTGGGACTTATATACGACAGGCAAGTCTCAACTGTCTCAGGGTATTTTTTGATTACTCTGGAAAGTATCCCTTTATTGTCAGCACCCTTCCATGCTAGTCTCAATCTATCGGTTGATAATGCTAGGTTTAGAGGACCTACATCTGGTTTCACTGCAACCCTTGAGGTCTGGGGATTGTGTATGTTAATTTTAATCGGATAGGGATCACTATATGCGGAGCAGACGACTTCAGCTTTTAAGATTATTTCACTTAACTCAGGGCATGTGAAAATATAATCAATCGTAGAAGCACAGCCCTGACCTATGAAAGTGGGGGTTGTTGCATTATTTATACTTGTACCTGCAAATTCCATAGCATTAACTAAGTCATGGGAAGCTATAAAATCTTTCAATTCTACCCCATTCTTACATATTGGGCTATGGCGATACAGGTGTGCGTTAAAATCCCCTCCGATGCAAATACCATCGAAAGATCAATGCTTTTGTCCCCCCATAATTTCATCTATAAAATTAAACAATAATGTGAAATTGCCATTTGGGCGGCTAACAAAATCATTATTATAAAAATTGATAATACATAATTTCAGTCTGTTAATGTACTTGATAGCCATAAAACAACAGATACCTGGTGTTGGGATCAACTTAGTATGCACCCCATGTTTTATCTTGGACCAAATAGATAGTCCCCCACTAGGTCGACCCATGGGAGACGGCAAAGCCTTAAGATTGTGACAGCAGAAGCCCTGTATTGTTGGTGACGTTGTACTCCATGTTTCTTGTAGCAACAATATATCACAATTATTATCAACCCACTTAAACCACTCTGAAATTTTCAATTTAGAATTTAAACCTGCTATATTCCAGCTAACAATAGACAATACTGAGTCCAGAGGCAAATGAGCAAGGGTCTGAAGTGGTTTGCTCAGGGTTCTTTGAGGCGAGTTTTCTGGGACAATCGGGAGTTCGGATACCGCAGAAGGGTCGACAAAGGTAGTCGAAGGTGGTCAGTCTTGCATGTCCAAATCCGAAAGTGGTGCATATCTATTGTACATTTGTAATGGAAGATAAGGTTGGTGAAATTGCATAGGTGGTGGGCGAAAATGCACAGATGGTGGTTGAAAATGCATAAATGGTGCTGGTTGTGGATGCGTTAATGGCACTGTGAATTGCATAGGAGGTGGGCGAGTTTGTGTGGCCGGTTGTCTGTAAAAATAGCTCAAGGGTAACATAGTTGCAACAGTTGGGATGGTTGAGTAGTTATAATTTCTGTTTAGGAGGTTTCTTACTGTCCCAGGATTATTAAAGTTGAGGACTACGCAGTCACCTTCCTTGTCCTTGAGTAAGGGGCCAACCCACGATACCCTACGCGCAGATATAATCTCTCTAGAGATGTCAAAACCAACACCTTTGTGTTTGGTTAGCCAGTCTATGCTCTTATTCCACAATTGTACCCACGATTCCCCCTGATCCTCCCTCAATGGCGGGACACCTGCTAGAACCAGAACAAAAGGACAGGCATCCGGTGGCAGATGTAATGCTGGTCCTTGATGTTTGAAAGATTTAGTAGACGCTTGGGGGCCAATACCCACGTTGTTGTTAGCTGCAGTCGATTTTGGAGCTGCGCTTAGATTGGTTGGGCCATTATTGTTGCTTGGAACAGAGGTGTTGGAAGTCGATGGAGTAACAACTTTCCTAGGGGCAGGTATAGGGGTTGGTTTCATGGATGTATTAGCCTTACTCATAGCTGGCCCCTTTTTGGTGGTTGTGGGTTTAACTGATAATTGTTCAGTCAAAGGAGAAGCAGAAACAGAATTGCTTAGTGCCCCACCCGCGGTACTGGTGTTAACCTGTTTTTTTGATGACAATATATTGTTTGCAGTTTCCAATTCCTTCAAAAGGCGATCTGCTCTAACTTGGTCCAAGATGATTGACCCTTTCCTTTTTGTTTCTCCAGTTTTAACCAGGTTATCCAATCTATCAAGTCTTTTAAAAACATTATTAAACTGGCTGATCATTTGTTTTTCGATCCGATTAAAAATAGTATCAACTATGGTTTCTATCATATTTCCGTTCTGTCTGGATAGATTATAATTATCACCCATTATTGTAGTTTGGGTCCATGTAGTTTTAGAGTTCCCACATGGATTAGTATTGGATACATCAGAAATACTATCCAATTCTGCGGAGTCTTTATCCTCTTTATCCTCTGTCAAGACGATTTGTACCCCCGATGATTTATTTTTATTCCACAGACTTTGAGGTGTTGGTTGGTTTTTGTGGAGTACAGGCTGTTTTCTTTTATTCGCACTTTGCTTAGATGTGCCTCTTTTGCGTTTCTCCCTGCCCGGCTTGTTACTACTAGAGTCGATGATGTCCACATTAATGACATCATCCTGCGAGGCAGTTACAATTGTAGAAACACTCTCTATCTGAGGGGATACCGGGGATGTCGCTGTCAGTGTTGGCTTTGGCGTTGCTGCCTCTGATGTTGTGGAGGCAGAAACTTGTGCTGTGTAAATGACAGTGTTTTCATCATCCAGAATAGTGGGCACGTCAACAAAGGGATGTGAAGATTTTACCACAATTATTTCTGGATTTATATGTACATCTCCATTGGTGCCGCTGGAGCTACTTGTGAGAGTCGTTTTGTTATTAGTAGAAAAAGAACCCATAGAGAACCTTCTCTCGGTCTCCACTATTTCGTTGAAGGCAGAGTCTATCATTGACTCAAAGGAAGTAATAAGGGAGACAGAAGTGTCAGCAATCTTGTTTTCAACATCAATGTTCTCGCTGTCGCCCATTTTAATATACGTAATAAGTGCTCACCTTTAGTAAAGTTGTTAGAGGGGTGGCCCGCCCGTCCACTGCAGTCCACTGACGGCCACAGACGGCCCCGCCCTTGTCCCGGGCTTCTCCCGGCGCTCTCGCGCGCTACCGCGCTGCGGTGCTGACAGTGTCAATACGTCACCAAGGGAAGGGGAGGAGTAGACAGGGAGAGCGGCCCAGGTGTTCTTGCTTGGGGCTGGCAAGCGCTCCTGGGAACAGTAGTCCCGGTCAGGCGCTGGCACTCGCTCGCAGCCCCGCCTGTCACTCGCCTTCAGTACACAGCTGGGAATCCTCCACAGGGCACCCCTAACGCAGCGGGACCCGCGGAGCGGGTTCCGCAAGAGGTGGGCTGGATTTGCTGGTTTTACTTTCCTGAAGAAACGCCGTCCAAGGGTTGCAGCAGTGTCACAGGAGCACCATCAGACGAGGTGATGAGGAAGTATAATCAAGTTATACTGTACTTGAAAGAGAAAGTACCTCAGAAAGAAACAGACTGGACTAGAATAGACAGAACTACTCAGAATAAAGCTGAATCTGTGCATGCATATTATGAACGTCTTTTACAAGTTTTTAAACAGTATTGTGGTTTAGAAAATATTGACACCAAATATATGACGCATTTTATCTATCGGTTTGTGTCTGGACTAAGACCAGAAATTTCACAATGGATTAAGGATAATAAAATCTGTTGGCAGGCCAAACCTGTAGATGAAATACTGAAATATGCAAAATATTGTGAAGACATAATGGATAATAAACGAAAGACTTTGGAAGAAAAAGTAATGTGGGCAAAGGTAAAATTAGCCGAGCAACAAGAACTTCAATTGGAAAACATTCAGACCCAAGGAGATGGAAATGGTAATAAACCTAGAGGAAAATTTAATCGAGAGGAGGATAAAAAGAAATTTCCTTGTCATGGGTGCGGCAAGTTGGGGCATTGGAAGAATGAGTGTGAGGCTGTGCTAAATAATAATAATAATTTGAATCCACAGACGCAGAAAGAGGTATCAAAAAAGCAGAAAAAACAGGTAATACAAAATCAGTTACCATTGGCACCTATGCCAAACCCTGGGAGTCAATCAGCATACAGTATAGATACCACAACTTGGGAAGGAAGTGGTAAAAAGGACACAATGACACCCCAATTTTGTTTGAGCGACTCATACTTTGATGAAGATAGTTTCTGTCGGTGCCTGAGGGGGGAGGACGAGGCGTGCATACTTGGCGCACCCTTGCACGTAGATCAGTCAGGTCCTTACATTGAGGAAAAGGGTGAAGGAAATGATGTTACCTTTTCATTGGATACTGGTGCTACCCATTCAACTGTGAGAACAGCAGACGTTCCAAACCTACCCCTCTCTAGAGAAGCAATCCAAGCAGTGGGCATTTCTAATAAAGAAATTAGTACCCCAGTTACAGAACCAATGGAATTCAAAATAGGCAATGTTAAAGAAATGCCCAAATCTGTTGTATGTGACTCCAGTCCTGTAAATCTATTAGGCAGGGATTTGTTGTGCAAAATGAATTGCGCTATCTTTTGCACACCAAATGGTGTGGAAATTCAAACTCCAGATGAAGATTGAATTTATAAAATTATGCTAGCAAAACAAGAAACTGAAAAACAAAAGTTTACCATAGAAGACTTGCCAAAAGAATTACAACATACAGTAGATTCTAAAGTGTGGGATTACACAGGAAAAGATGTAGGGTTGATGGTAAATGTTGACCCAGTAAAAGTGACAGTAAAAAAAGGTGCAGTTTATCCAAATATTCGACAGTACAAAATGAGCCCAGAAATAAAAGCAGGAGTCGCACTAGAAATAAAACGTCTAGTGGAAGCAGGAATTTTGCAGCAAATAATGGGCAGTACATGTAATTCACCCATAATTGGCATCAAGAAACCGAGCGGAAAATACAGGGTTGTACAGGACCTCTGCAAAATTAATAAAATTGTCGTCCTATGTTGTCCAGTTGTGCCAAACCCTGCTGTGATTTTGTATCAAATACCATGGGCAGCAGGCTGATTCACTGTAATTGACCTTTGCCACGTATTTTTCTCAATACTACTACACCCGGATAGAAATATCTTTTCTCGTTCAAATTCGATGACCATATTTATATTTGGAATCATGTCCCTCAGGGGTACACATAAAGTCCATCGATCTTTAATCAGATCTTGAAAAAATGTCTTGAATCTTTGATATTGCCCAGACAATCAGTCCTGGTGCAGTATATAGATGGCCTACTGGTGGCAGCTAAGAATCGAAAAGACTGTGTTACTGATACAATTGCTTTATTGAATCATTTAGGAAAAGGTGGACACAAAGTATCACCTGAAAAATGTAAGTATTTCACTACATCAGTGAAATATCTGGGGCAGCATATAGAGAGAGATGTTAGAAGGGTTACCTCTGAAAGAATCAGAATAATTCAAAACATGAATCTACCTCAAACACAGAAAGAAATCAGAATGTCTCTTGGAGTTGTAGGTTACTGCAGGCAATGGATTGTGGGATTTGCAGTCCTAGCAAAACCATTAATACAAATGACAAGGAAAAGAGCAAAAGACCCAGTAGAATGGGATGATGAAAGCATGTAATCTTTTCTAAAGTTACGAGATTGTCTGTGTTCAGCTCCAGCATTAGGGATGCCTGACTACTCAAACGATATTGCATTGTTTTGTGACACACGAGACAATTGTGCAATTTCAGTTCTGACTCAGACTCATGGTCTGATGAGACGACCTGTTGCATATTTTTCCTCTACTCTGGATCCAGTGGCAGCAGCATTGCCAGGATGTCTGAAAGCAGTAGCAGCAACTTGTGCGAGTCTTGAGCAAGGTGAGTCCATTGTCATGGGACATCCAGTAACAGTGTATGTTCCACATGCAGTTGTGATTTTACTGACCAGGACTAAAACTCAGTACCTAACACCTAGTCGGCTGACTAAGTATGAACGAATTCTTGTAGGTGCAGAGAATGTGACCATTGCTAGGTGTAATAGTCTGAACCTAGCAACGTTGTTGCCTAAATCGCAATTTGCAGAAGTCAGAAATGAAATCGAACATAATAGTATTGATCCTACAGAATATTGTACTAAACCACGCCCAGACATAAGAGAAGAGCCACTAATAAATTCAGAACATGAGCTATTTGTAGATGGTTCATGTATGCGACATGAGGAAGGAGGTTTGAGTGCTGCTTATGCAGTTTGCACTCTATGGGGTCCAGTTGAAGCATCATATTTACCTGAAGTAAATCTGCACAGGTAGCAGAATTAATTGCATTGACAAAAGCTTGTAAATTTTGGAAAAATCTGAAAGTGACTATTTTTACTGATAGACAATATGGCTATGGAGTTGTGCATGATTTTGACCAACTCTGGATGCAAAGAGAGTTTCTGACTTCATCAGGTACTCCAATTAAAAATGGAAATTTTGTGAAAGATTTATTAAAAGCAATTCAATTACCAGAAACAGTATCTGTGGTCAAGTGTGCTGCTCCCCAATTTGGCAATGAGAAAGTGACAGCAGGTAACCGATGTGCTGACCAGCTAGCTCAATATTGTGCCAAAAATAAAAATGGCAATAAACACGAAAATTGAATCAGAAAGAAACAGCTGCCAACTTATGTTGCTTGAGAGAGTGAAAGTGTGGGAAGAAGTGAAAGAATTGCGAAATGATGCAGAACAGGAAGAAAAGAAAGAGTGGGCGAAAATAGGATGTCAAAGAAGGGCTGGAGATGGTGCCATTGTGAACCTTGATTGGAGACCTGTATTTCCAAACTGTATGCTTGCTCCTATGGCTAGGATGTATCATGGTAATTCTCATCTAGGACGAGACGCTATGATAAGGCTATTCAGACAAACTTGGTTCAATGCAAGGTTCAGGAACGTTGCAGAGAGTCTTTGCAATAGGTGCTTGGTGTGCCAACAAATGAATCCTGGGAAAAGAACTGTGGTATTGTCAGGAAAGATTGGAAAGGCAGAAGATCCATTTATTCGACTTCAGATTGATTTCATTCAGTTACCCCCTTGCAGAGGAATGAAGTACGTTCTTGTCATTGTCTGCCTATTTTCAAAATGGGTGGAAGCTTACCCTACACGTAGGAATGATAGCATCAAAGTAGCCAAACTATTACTTAGAGAGCTCATATCACGTTTCAGTTTTCCAGTAACGATTGAATCAGACCGAGGAAGACATTTCAATAATGAGATAATTGATCTAATCTGTGAAGCATTCAAAATTGAGCAAAAGCTGCACTGTCATACAGTCCAGAGGCTTCTGGAGTGGTAGAACAACTGAATGGCACAATCAAATCAAGTTTGGGAAAGATTTATGAATCAACTCGATTAGAATGGCCAGATATTTTACCTCTTGTTCTGATGGGATTCAGAAGCATTCCAGACAGTAAAACAGGATTGAGTCCTCATGAAATACTCATGGAAAGAGCAATGAGGCAAGCATGAGTGCTAGGAAATAGGTTGATAAATGTATCTGATGACTTAGTACTAGAGTACTGCAAAGAACTGGCTGACCAAGTGTGTTCTATCTCTCACCAGGTTGGAGAAGACGCTGTCACCAGGCAAACAACTCCAGCATACGATCTGATTCTGGGTGACTGGGCTGTGATAAAAGAACATACACGAGAATATTGCCTAGCTCTGAGGTGGGGAAACCCAACACAAGTGATATTGGTCACCACTACAGCAGTAAAATGTAAAGGAGTTCCAAATTGGATCCATGCGAGCCATACAAAAAGAGTGGCTGAACCTGATGAAACTGAAGCTAAAGGTTGTGCAGCTGAGGGGTCTCAAGAAAGTGATTCCTAAGTAGTTGATGATGAACAACCGAGCACCAGTCAGGATGAATGGATTCCAGTGATTGGCATTCCTGCAGCTGTTGTGAGAACCAGAAGCCAGACCTATTTAGATAGACAGAGTGATAGTAAGGATGAGTCAGGAATAGAAGAGCGTACTCAGATTACACAAATCAAAGTCAAAAGTAATTCTGAGGAGGAACAGATAAGGAAAGATCAGTATACTCAGACATTCCAAATACCTGTCACAGTTCCAGAGTCTGAGGAGGGACAGATAGGTAAAAGGGCAAAGGCTCAGGAAGAAGAAGAGCAAGAGATCGAGATACCTGAGCAGGATCAGATAGATGTAGATAAATGTGTTCAGGAAGAAGAAAACAAACCAAATCAAAGTAAATTGCAGCATATACCTGAACAAGGCCAGATTAGTATACAGGCAGAAGAAACAGAAGAAAGACCTGGGCCAAGTCAGATAGAGAGGGATACAGGTAACAAAGATATACAAATTGTGCCACAATTGAATGAAAACAAAAGAACAATTGAAGAAAAACAAAGCATAGTGCCAGCTAAAAGACTCATAAGATGAGATTATTGGCCTCATTTTGTTAAGAAACTGCAATTTTGTCTTAAATCCAAAAATCAAGAACCAGAGCAAGTAAATGAAATATCAAGTCAAACTGGATTTTCTGCAGAACAACTAAAAAGAAAAAGTCAGCGATTGAAAAGACTGAATAATAAGGTCAGAGGCCCTTAATGGACTTATGTCATCCTTGAAAAGCCTTTAAAATTAGACTTGAGCGATGAAGATGATGATGAATTAATTGATGAACCAACAGACGAAGAAGTAAGACCAACTTGAAAATTTCACAGGTTGAAATTCTGTGAATCAGTCTCAAAGAGGGGCTAAGTCTCCCTAATCGAAAAATAGCTGATTCTACTGTTAATGGCAAACCGAAAAGAAATCGCTTAAAAACATGCTGTAGAATATGCACATGCAGTGTAGTAATAATACTGATAGTATGGTTAGCTATTCCTCATCTAATGAGTAAAAGTGAAAAGAATGATACTAACAATCATGAGAAATTAGATACACCTGGAAAATTAGATACACATGGAAATATAGATAATGTTAGGCAACAAAGAATAGAAGTAGAAGCATCAGATGAGGAAGGATTGCATTATGATAAAATTAGAAATAGAACACATTTGAATGTATTCGCAAATCTATTAGTACACTATGTAGAGGCAATGGAAATAAGCGATTGCTACGTATGTATGAAGCTACCATTGTCTGTAGCGGAAGGCGTCACTTATCATCATTTGCCCCTGACTTATGGTATTTTGTGTAGTATTTTAGCTAGTTTATTTTACAAGAAAGGACCCTTACAATATTATTATTCTAATTTAGATGTGATTTTCTCTGAACTTCCTATTCATAGTAACCTGAATCCCGTACATAGTAAAAGTAACATAGCTCGTTATATGGGAGAATATTTTCTAACAATAGGTTCAATAGATATAGCTGAAGCACACAAGAATAATTTAACATGCATTTTACATGAAGAAGAGAAGATGTTTTTGAATTTAGTTGAGAAAAGGAGAGAGGATTTCCAAAGGCAAGCTACAGGACAGAAACAAAAGATTCCTAAATGGGCAGAAAATAAAGAATACACCTTGAATGGCAAATCTCATGCTGTTGTGCTGCTGGACTTTGAAAAGAAAGGGTAACTCTGTCTCCACAGGGAGAAAACAAGTTATTATTATAACAATATATTCATTGGTTCCAGTGAATGTGAACATAATTATAAAATAATTGGGGGTTGGGGTTTCAAAAGATGGAATTGAGCCGGTGTTTCCTGGAATTTATTATATATGTGGGAACAAAGCGTATTACAAATTGCCTGATCATTGGTATGGGAGTTGCTATTTTGGAATAGTATTCCCAAAAGTATACCATATAAATAGATTTACTAGAAGTAATGAAGATACTAATGGACTAATACAAAGTAAAAGAGCTAGTATAGCAGAAATTGTAGGTGACATATTTAGTGCATTGATACCTTCAGTGGGAGTGGTTTTAAATACTCAAAGAATTTGCAAATTATTGACAGTGGTAGATCGTTTATCGACAGACACTGCTGGAGGTCTTTTAATGATTAATACAGAACTAGTTGCGGTAAGATCAATGGTTTTACAAAATCAACTTGCTCTTGATACATTGCTGGCAAAAGAGGGCGGAGTCTGCAGAATGCTGAAAGTGCAACATTGTTGCACTTACATACCTGACAAAAGTATAGAACTGAAAGGGTATGTAAGAAATATTACATATTTAGAAAAAGAACTTAAACCACTGGAGGTTGATAGTGCATGGAAGAGACTAACACATGGTCTTTTCTCTATAGGTAGTTGGTTTTCTAATGTAGGGATTCGTTTTGTAGGTAAAATACTGATGCCTAAGGTGGAAATAGCCTTCATGATTTTAGGGATAATAATTTGTTGCAGATGTCGTAAACAGAAAAAGACATATGCAATAAATAAAAAGGGAAAGAAAAGAAATATCAATGAAATAGAATTAGAAGAATATATATATATTTATACAAAAAGGTAAAAGACCTCCATATTAAGAATGGAAAGAATATTAACAGAAAGTTTGAAGAAATTGAAATGGGTGAAGTGTAAAAGTTGGCATCTGTTTCATTAATTAGTGATGATATAAAATATCATCAAAGAGGGGATTGATGGAGCAAGGTTTCACACGTAAAGTGACTTGCTCGTACTCAACCCTCTCAATAATAATATTAATGTACTAACTGACAAGTTTGTCTTATTAATATTGCATTACACAATATATTAGGCATCTAGGGGAAGCTTGCCAATGTGCTTTTACTAACTATAATCCGCTTCCCCTAAAATGGCTGCTGCTACGCTGGATTTTCTACTGCGCACGCGTCTGTCATGCCCACGTGACATGCTTGGTGGGAAAACGTCTGCTTCTGCGCAATAGAACTAAGATGGCCGTTATGTGTTCTAACGTGCAAGAAGCTTGCATCACTGCTTTACTAAGCTGTTTGTTTTCGCTTAACATTTAACGCAAAAGTTAAAATATAATAATGGGAATAGAGTAGAAAGAAGTGGTATACAGTGCATTAATTTATTCTGTGTCTCTAAAACTGTTTCTTTTCTATTTTTACATGTTACAAAATTACGGGCCTAAATGCTTTGCTCAACTCCATCTTTGGAGAAACTGTGCCTGTGCGACAAATGTCCTGAAGCCACAGAAGCTGTAGCCTTGAATCATGGCCAAGACGGACATGGAAGGCGGAGAAGAGTGAACTCCTTGCCTTGCCAGAGGAAGATGAATTGATTAAATTGTTTTAAAAAGATCATTGATACATTTCACTACCGGGAGGAATAAAGAACATGGGTAGATAAAGTTATGGGAGGGAAACGACTTGAATACATGATTGACAAGTTATTTCTAGAAAAATATGGTGTGATGGCTACTCCTCGTTCTTTGTCCAATAAAATTGTGGGATTCACACATTTGCAACATTTGGGGGTGGTACACTGACCTGAAAAATAGTATAACTAGGGTAGGCTTAGCTAGTTAATTTGTCCGACTTATCCGAATAGCTGACCTGTCACTGACCCAACGCACTCAATAGTGTGTTATTTAAACAAGACGCCGGAAAGAGGAAGCGTTTTATGAGAGCAGTGATCGTGTAAGCATGTACCCGTGCTACACCGGGATTTGCCGGTTTATACCTATGAGGAATGTTGTTCAAGTATTGACGGTGTATTTGGACTACGATGATTATCTAATTCTACCACATCCTGGCGTCTTCACACCTTTTTGGACGGTTTATAGCTGATACCGCTATCCGTGAACCTTGCAAATTGAGACGATTATTAATGTTATGTTACCCAACTGGGTTGGAAGTATCACCGGAAGTGGGCTTTGCTGTAATTGGAACAAGCCGTGTAGCCCTGAAGAGATGTGGATTACGTTTTCCCACAATGAAACACGTGTCGGCTGGCTGTTTGTATTTATTATCTCTGGTATACGATTAAAGAATCAAGATTGGAACAAAGAACCTACTGTCGGATGGTCCTGTTTCTGAGAATTCAATAATTGTATTTGTGATTTATATGTGCGCGTGAACTTTTTGTTTGATAGGCTTAGCTAGTTAATTTGTCTGACTTGTCCGAATAGCTGACCTGTCACTGACCCAACGCACTCAATAGGTGATCGAGAGCAGAGTTGCTGCAGACCACTCTGTCAGAAGATTTGATAACCCAATCGGGGTTATGGGAAGGAGATCGATGACCCAATCGGGGTTTGACTATTAGCTGCAGAGAGGGTTTACAACGCTGGCTTTTGAACTTTAATCGAGGAGCACCTAAGACCTGCGAATGGACTCTGAGAGAGGCTTATCATGTGACCGGAAGAGAGCTGTGGTCGCCTGCTACCTCAACCATAGCATTCAGATTTCTGCTCAACACAAGACTCCCAACGCATGCCCAGGGATTCTGAACCACCACTCCACCAAGAGCTGGTTATACTGAATACCTGCCGGCTAGAGGAACTTTCTCTGACTGATGCTCTGTGGAGTGGGGACACTTTGACTTTTGGAGAGCCATTGTGGAACTTTTCAGACTTGAACTCAATACTGGGCCATTGTTTAGATGTCACAACTGTCCTTGGTTGGGAAGATGGGAATAGAAAAGAGGACCCGGGTAATGTCAGTGGGGGGCTGGCCTTAAGAAGACTACTAATATTATATGTGGTGTGCCATATTAAAATTTGTGTTCTTATATTAACATTACCTCAACATAAAAGCAGTTATTTGATAAGACAATCATTTATTTAGGTTGCTAGATGTATTTTGGGTCGTGGGCCTGGGTTCAGCCTACACCTTTATCCTCCCCACGAAGCCTTGGACTGCTCGTCCCGCTCTACCGCAGAGTCAAGTGGTGAAAGGGTACTTGGCCCAGCTGTTCAGAGCCCAAAGTAGGGTCTTTGGACATTAAGAGAAAAGTACCTAAACCATTCTGGTGGGGGCCCAGTCGCTCCTGCTTGCCCCTAGCACTCTGAGCTTGGTTCTGACAAAAGCATTTCTGACAATATGCAAAATTAGGCATCAAATTGGCAGGTTGTGGGCACCACTGTATAACAATTCGTGGCTGCTTCAAAATTGGAAGACTTATCCAGGTCTTACAGTACCTTCCCTCACAGTTACCTTGGGATTCAAGATGGCAGCCTTAACAAGTAAAGGGAACCACCTGGAAGGACCTGCAATTAAGTCAGAGATGCATCCTGACATTTAACTACTGTCCTACTGGTTTAAGTCCTCAGACTTCACATTAAAAACTGCCCAATTACTATGGGCTAACCTTTAAATGTACATCAATACACATTATGAAAGGGCACCTAAGTGTTAGTTTGCCACCCTGCAGTGGCCACTTGTAAAGGGTAGACTGGAGCGCCATAAATGTGGCTATTTCTGCCTAATGGAAACATTTAATAGCAGTGATTGAAAGGCAGACTATATTAACAATTAATAAGCTGACTGGGGTTAGTGGTTCTGGCCTGCTACGGGGCATGGAAAAATCAATTTATGGATATTGTGCAAGAGACCAAGTGGAGAGGAAGCTCTGTGTCTTGTACACGGACATCAAATAAGAGTGAGTTAAGCTATCAGTTCTCTAATTCCATTTTGGCTGGTAACACATATCTAGTGCACGTTTGGATTCTGAAGTTTGCCTCTGTAAGACTGCTAGTGGACCTGTCTAAATGGTCAACCAAATAGCCTACCAAAGAGTAAGGCGGTGAAGACCTCCTCAGTCAAAGAACTGTTCTCAAGTCAGAACATAAACATAAAAATGTCAATGTCTTCTCTGGGCCTCTATGAAGGCTATTCATAAATGGCAACAATCCAAGGTGATATGCAGACTCCTACCACAAGCTGCTATACAACTCCTAATGGCAAAATTCCAGAAAGGTATATCTCTATTAAGTCAAGATTTCACAAAAAACACTATCAGCAGTGGATCCTAAAACTTTGCTGGGAGGTGTCAATGACTGATCAGACCCAAGATGGCCTTTAAAGGGGCTGACTTTTTGGAACATCGTCATTAAACAATGCATTAAAAGATGTATGATTGTGAAAATCATTCCAAACAAAATAATTTGTATATTAGGGGTATTAATGCTAATGTTCCAAACTCAGCACTCCAAACTCCTGTATAGAAACTGATTTGCATCATCCTAAAGACCGTGGATGACTTAATGCTACTGCTAGATACCACACAAAGTCTTCTCTACATAAAAAAAATTGACAAGAATTCACTACCCTCCAATGAAGAAAGCCTAAGGCACTGCATTACAAAAACTGGGCACTGTTCCATTCAAAGGTGATATATTTTCAGCTGTCATGATGTCTATCCACATATACTTGATAGACAAAGGAAATTGAGATATAATGAGAACATCGCATACCATTGGGGGCTGCTCTTCCGCTTAATAACAATCAATGAAAAACAGTTCTCTGCTAAGACAAAACAAGAAGCTCAAAAAATTCTAATCTTGACCCTACTGAAATACAGAAGGAACAGCTCAGTACCAAGAAATGAAAATAGCAACGCTCTAATTTGAAAAAGAAGTGAGCTAGGCATAAAGACAGACAACATTGAGAGATACTTGATTTGAGGACTGCAAACAAGAATATCTTAATTTTCAATGCTGAAACTAGTAGCTTTTGTAATTCATAATTATTCCTGTGTTCTTGGGGACCTATCCAACCCAAGATAACAGATATGTTGCTAATAGTTGCACTTTGGGTAAACATGTGGTCTTTTTAGGCATTTGGAACACATACTTGAATTACTATCTATCTCAAAAAATCATTTTAGGGACTCTCCAGGTCCCAGTTGTAAATCCAGTTGCTGCTTGATCCTTTTAATTTGATGTCATATGTTGTTTTCTTATTTTTTATATATTGTTGTTACTTCTTGTTACTTTGAGGCAGTTTCTTGTCTTTTGAAAAGTTTTTAACTATATCTGATATACTGGGAAGTTAAATAACTGAGGCAACTCTCAGTGTTCTGAGTATGATGTGTTGTTACAGGAAACGTTTTACACACCCCAAAATCTTATTTTCATGATCCTAATCTGCTTGTAATTCATCCAAACTATCAATTTCAATAAACAATCGTTAACAATCACGTCACTATGAGACTTCATTCTAGAATAAATTAAACCAATTGACACACTCACTCTATATACAGGAAATTATTTTGCCAATGAAAAGGAGGGCTCTCCTGCATTGGTTAGATTCCAAAGATACATTGATGGTCTTACAGGAGATCCAACTTTTGAGTAAAGATTATTCTCAATTTAATTCTTCAGCTCTCACTAAAACAAAGGGGTTAACAGACTTGTTTTGGAGAGGCATACACTTGCAGTCAGATGTTATCCACTTTGATATGGAGGAGTGAATTCTGGTCTTTGGGAGGTGGTTAGAAAAGAGACTGGTGGCCTGTTTTGTTCTGTGTATTCCCTCAATAAAACTATGGAAGAATACTATACCACATCATTCCTCTCCCCAGAAGATTTTACAGACATGGAAATATCCGGAAAGGGGGGGGGGTCTCAATTGAGCTCAGAATACTGCCTTGGGTCTTAGCTAACTTTGTGGACTCATTGACAAAAAGACTATCAAGATCAAAAAATGCAATGATATACTCTGAGCTCCTGCTTTATGTTTTTTTCCAAGGAAAGAAGACAAGAGGCCAAGACAAGGTTGTCTTTTGTCCCACCTGTATTTCCCCTCTCAATAGAACCCTACAGAAGATACTTTGAATCCTAATGTGAAAGGGGTCATGGTCAGCTTTTGAGTCAAAAGACAGATCCTTATTATCAATTATGTTTAACATTTTCTTACAAATCATGAACATTCAATAGCAGCACAGATGGGGGAGTTATAGAATGTTGACCAGATATCCGGCTTCAAAGTACATTAACCAAATTCATTGTCCCAGGGATTCCTTTGGGCCCAGCTCGATATGCAGACATCTTACATAATATTGTTTTTTCAGTAGCCTAGGGATGCCTCAGCTATTACAGGAATGAGACTCCAACTCACCTGGATCATTTATATGACTGCTATGTTCAACCACAGTTTAGTGGTCTGTTCAAAGATCTTTTCAATGATGAAGGTTAGAGTTGTCATGGATTTTGTATTTTGCATGTATAAACATGGACTTCGTTTATAAGCTCTTAAATTTTTCATAGACAATACCATTAAGATTTCCAATTGATATCATCAAGTACATTAAATCTAAACTTCTTTCATTCACATGGAACAACAAAGCTCCACGAATATCCTACTTGACATTTTTAAATCTATTTGTATTGTAATGTTGAATGATTGGCTTTTTTCACTTGTGGAGAGATATAATCAGGTAGCCTAACTGAAACCCCTTTTAGATGTGACCAACATCCAAAGTAAAATGCTAAAGGCTCAAGTTGAAAAAAGAACACACTTTAAAACCCATCCATATACTCCTGTGGCTTTCCCTGTTGTCTAGAAAAGATCCTCTTTCATTCAACTACATGTGTATTCCGGCACTTGAATATTGTGATGAGGAGAGGGGATGTGGCCACAGTTTCCATCCTTTATGAATTCTGTCTTACATAACCCTGACTTTTCCACAAAAATCCAAGATAAATGCTTTAAAACAAAGAGCGTTTATGTTCTAAAATCATGCTATATGCCTTATTTAATTTGGGGGGTTGAAATACTATCTGTCAGGGTGACAGAGCAATTTATTCCATCAACCTGATGGACAACCTATCCCACAACTCCAGAGTTGTCTGCCATCACAGCAGTTCCTATTAATAATGTCAATATATTCATGGACGGCTACCGCCAAATCAAGAGTTTGTTTTTGAAAAATGAAACACTAATAACCCCAATAACATGGGACCTATCAGGTTTTACCGTGCAGTGATGAACAGCAAAACAAAATTGCCACCTGATCATCCACTCTAAATTGGGCGGGCAGTTGGATGGTTGACTCTGGACTGAGTGTAGCTATCAGAGGAATATGTCGCGACGGAGCCTCATTAAGCACTCACAATAAGGAAAATGCATATAAAATTCACAAGGTGCTACTTAGCGCTATTATGTATAAAGGAGGTGTTACGGTTTGTGAAGGAATGCTGGAGGGGTGTTGGACAAAGAGTCATAATTTGGAGTGGATGAAAGATTTCACTCCACCGGTGGAGTTCGCAGAGTTTTGCCCTCTCCACGCTCTGTGCGGAGTTCTGTAAAACTTTGCAAAGTGACATGGAGCAGAGTTTTTTCTTGCAAGCTGCTCGTTAACGTTACCTTGGGGAGCACTCACAGGAAAAAATAGCGCACTAGACCTACTCCTGGCAATATTTCACCAAAGATGTTAGCTGAAACATCCTTTTTTCTAGGTCTTTGCTACATTGATGTCAATCACCATACACTGCTGAATGGCATTCATTGTTTCCAATTATATTACATCAATGTCTTCAAAGGGTCTATTTTATTTATTTTTATGCTTGTCAAATGCAATAGATACATTAATATTATTGTTTTAAATACAAACTGGAAAATTAATAGCTTAATTTTCAATTCCAACATTTGGTTTTAAGACAGATTATTAAAAAGAACACAATTGCAATAACAGGATCCAAATAAGGATTTTGAGATATCAGACACAATCAATGTAGCAAAGACCTGGAGAAATGATGCTTCAGCTACTATCTTTGGTGAAATATATGTAATGATTGAGATGCCAAGCACAAGCACATCTTAAAAGATTTGTGTAGTCAACTGATTAAAAAAATAGTTATGAACGTCTACTCCAACCTCTAAGGCAAGCAGACAGTGGGTAGTCAAGGAATACTAATATAATTGTATGCAACAAAATATTTTTGTCAGACCAGAATATTTCTTATCAGACACATTGCATTAAATTAGGTTTTATGATTGTATATCTTAAATATGGAACACAAATGACATACCTGTTGGGCTACAAACAAGAAACAGTCTCGTAAAAGATTAACTACATAAGATTTCACAGTAATTTTCAACACAGGAACCCTACTTCTTCCTTGTATTACGGTCATTACACCTTGGATCGTTGCGGCTGGGTCTATTTATAAATGCAAGGTTTTTAGGCATATGTCTCTTGCTAGTAGTTCCTCCATATAGGTAGAATATTACCCCAGTCGGTGAAATAAGGAAATATGGCTCTGCAACTTACACTGTATAATGTTTTCCTTCCTCAAAAAAGCTATATGTTCAGGATTACTATGATATCTTAAATGTTTTAATTGCAAATGAATTATATGTCTCGGATTACTATATCTTAACATTTTTAACTGATATGAGTACAAATTGTGATCTGTAATTGAGTTTTTTCTAATTCTGGTGCAGGGGGGGGGGGGGGCGTTCCGGCGCAGGAACGCCTCCTAAAAGTGGCTGAGTGAAATCTGCAAGATTTCACTCAGTCACTTTTAGGCCAATGCTACGTCAAAACCCTACGCCTGCTTGAAGCAGGCGTAAAGCTTGACGCAGCATTAGTAGAATGGGCCCCCCAGAGCATTGCTGGAGCTACGTCGCGCTTGCGACGCAACTCCAGCAATGCGATACACAAATTTCAAGGATTAGTGATAAGAAATTATAAGTTGTGTAAAAAGAAAAACGTATTCTCTATGGTTTTGTGTAAAATATTTTTCTGAACTGTTAATGTAAATAAATTATTGTTGCTGTGTATATTAGTGAATGGGTGAATGTGGATTGTGATGATTGATTGGAAGTAATAAATGTTGTTGAATGCATTTTTATTCATTGTATACATTATCATTGTATGGTGATTCTAGGGATGTAAATTTGTTGAATTGATTTTTAAAAGTTGACAAATGCAATTTAAGTACAAAATAAAATGTTGATTTATTCAGACGGATTCATAAGTCTTCAACCCATGTTCTGTTCCATTCCGAATGTGTTGTGAAAATTAAGAAGAGTAAAAGACAGCAGTATTGGCGATTGTTTTGTTTAATATGCACAGAATAGTGCATGGCACACAGTGTACTGATGTGCTGAAGGCGCTGCACGGTGGCAGCATATGCAGTGGCACATTCCTTGGCTGCGGTACTGCCTATGGTACTGCCAGAGTTCTGACTGCCAGCCCGCCGGTCCTACCCAAATTCGTCAATCGGACTGCTCGCATGCTTATCAGGCGGTTTCCCGACCACTGTAATGGCTGTCAATGCTCCGAACGACCACCATCATAATCAGGCCCTTTGCCTTTCATCAATGAAGCTGAAGAGAAGCCTTGATACTTCTTATCAAACCAACAAAGCCCATTTATCCTAGCTAGGACATTTGAATGGATAGCAGCACGAGGGGAATCACCAGCTTGGATTCACAAAGAAAATAAGACTAAGGTATTGATAAGTGGGCACTTGATCTTACTTTACCCCTTCGATGCTTGTGACAAGGGCAACTCGTCATGGGTGTTACCTGCGCTGTGCGTTTGACAAGTTGACCTTGTCACATAACAAGGGATTTTTAAAATTGCAGCACAGCACGGGAATTTGCTGTAGCAATGATGCGGTTAATAGTCACTAATCATCAGTTTATTTACTTTGCAATAGTTATTTTTTTACATCACATTCCATCTCAGACCAGTTATCTTAGCTCAGCTTCAGTAGAAAAGCAAGGAACCTCAAGGGGATATTCCACTCCACTAGTTTTCCAAAGATGCTTGCAATCACCTACATTGAACTACAAAGCAGCAACTCAATGAACCTGTCACTTCTCTGAACATCTGTGCTATCATCCAATGGGCAAAGCAATGATCGAGAGTGGAATTACTTTCTCTAAACCAATTCTGCTTATAGTGAACCAAATTTCTCACTGCCATCCCACATGTTAACCCTTTAAAATGTTTCAAGCACGGTTTTTTGACATGGAATCCAGTAATGAGATAAGTAGATAGTTAGCCAGTTAATCCCTGCTGCTGTTCTTGTGTATGGGTTTAAAGATAACTCCATCAAAATAAGGCACCTCAAATCTTGGACCATGGTATCTTACATGAAAGAGGATGGCAACAGATAACTACTGCTGATATATAATAACGGGCCATTACCTAACAACCAAAATGCCATAGAGTCACAATTTGGGACTGCTGCCAGTCATTGATTTTAAATTTCATTTTGCATTCTTCCCAACATTTCTAGTTGTCCTTTATACTAGCTTAGCTACTCGGAAATTTACATCTGTGGGAGACTTCTTATATACCTGACGGGCATGTGCCACTGTTTATTTTATACACTATCATTCCTGTAAGAACCAAGATTCTAAATTCTGATCTGGTCTCTTGTCAGTCTGGAAGCAAAGTTGAGGCATGACTACTAGAATACATTTTAGATTTACTAGCAATCAGGCAATTATGCTAGTCTAATGAAATCACGGCAGAGCTAGGTACGTGCATAGTTTTCAAATGTATTTTCATTGAGCCCTAATAGATTTTTTTTATATGCTTGTTCAAACTCTTTGGGGATAACTAATAGTTGGAAAAATAGAGTAATAAGTTTGCATAAGTAATTGACCAATTAGAACTCCTCTGAAAGCCATTTGATCACAAAATGTATTATCCTGAATGTCGAAATCAATGAATAGCCACAAATGCTGTACAGAGGCAAAAACATGCTCAATAGCAGCGGTGGTTCATGAAATTTCAAAGTGGCGGGGCATGAATATGTATCCTGACTTTCAGCAAGCAACGTTTGGAAGCCCGAAAAACATAAGGCTGCTTGACGGAGATAAAGGGGTAACCATTTCCTAAATTAAACCGAGTCTTTAAGTATTTCAATGTTCATTATACTTGATGTTTTGCCAATTACACATATTATGATACAAAAACAATCCTTGAAAACCCACACATAAAACCAACACTAACCTGTTAAAAATGTAACCCTTGAAAAAAAGTATCAGAAGTGTATGATTCCAAACATCAATCATGAAGCACTGTATGGAAATCATGAGCACCAACATCCACAAGTAAAAAGGAAATGTTATTTAAGTGTTCTTCTCTGTAGCTTGACACTATGATGAGACAGTTCACAAATGTAGGCTTTGTCAAAGGAAAGCAGTACAGCAGCAGCAAGATGGGAAAGGAAGAGTAAATCATTGCAAAACACAATGCTTTCCAGTAATTAGTACACAGACAACTCATTGATAACTAAATACAAAACAAGCCTGTCACGTGCAGTTTATAGTTTCAGAAAATGGTATTCACTTACTTGTTTTCTGTGACTTGAAATCTGCAAGATAACGCTAATCTCAACACTGCTTTCAAACTCTGTATTACAACACCTAGCGTTATAGTAGCGACAGGATTGGCTGGGCAGCTAAACACCACACTCCCTCTGAGTACAGTGGGATGGGCCACTGTACCCATTGCTCACTGAAACAGCCTGGGTCTTGAGGGCATATGTGCGCATGTCAGACTGGCCTCATTGAAGGCAATGGTCAGCCTGACATGCGCACTTAAGTTCACGGGAGCAGGCAACCATCTAGCCTGCCAGTAATCAGAATGATGTCATCATTGAGCTTAGAATGACCATGCCTGTCCCAAACTACAAAGTGTCTCTGTCCACTAAATACATACAGTGTGTGATGGCTCTCAATGTGAGCGGGGCATCGCTCATACGTTCTTATAGAGGAACCGCCACTGTTCAATAAGCGCTTTTCCTGGGTTCTGCTAATAGCAATCACACTCTCTTGGAATGGGATGATGCTGATACTTGTGGCCAGTCTGCCTCATGAATGCTGTAGGCATTTAACTGATAACTAATATCAAGATATTATCCATCTTAATTGAATTTGTCCTCAATTTAAAATCTCTGGCAACTATTACTGGAGCATCAGGATTAGATTCCCTTGTCATTTTTAAAACCTCTTGGAGAGCTGTCAAATTGGACTCTTCACAGTAAGCACCAGGATGAATGTATATTCTAATTATAAGAAACACACACAGTGATAGGAGGATGATTGAAATAAGTCTAATAAATGGCAATCCCTTGAGTAGCATTCCAGCCCATTATCTTTGGATCACCATGCCACCTCAGTCTACACCTAGCCATATCCAAATCAGTCTTGTGGAAGCTTCAATAGGAACAGTCCAGCCCAGACTGCCAGGCCAGTTCCTCCCTGAAAACTATTATGGGTTGGAATGCTGCCCGAGTGATTGACAGTGGTTAGACTTACCTCAAGCATCTATCTCATCGCCTTTTATGTGTTTGATATTTTAATCATAATACAACTCAAGTTCATTGCACACTAATTAACCAAACAAACTGGACCGAATCACATTTTGTGCTCAATAATGCTGCATAGCTACATAACATTTCGATATTAAAGTGAGCAGGCCACCATAGGATAGAGACCATTTGATGAATTTGCTACTTTTTCTAGGAATACAAAATGATCAATTAATGGGTTATTCTAAAGCCAGATCTCCTGAAACAGCTGCACAATATATAGTTGAAGTAAATTTGGCATTACTCCAGCATTCTTGAAGGAGTTAAGCCTATAAACATTCTAAACCAAGAGACCAATGGTGATCACTGACACAATAATATGGTAAACAATATAGTTGACTAAAATATTGTGTCAAAAATATCATTTACCACAGTATATTGATCCTATACATATAATGGTAAGTACAAAAATATTGGAAACAAAATGTCATTGGCATTAATTTCATCCAAATATAGACACAAATATCGATTTGTTAATATAAATAGAGTTTCAAGTAGTAAATGTTAAATATTTTAATATGTAATTTTAATGTAAAGTAAATAAAATATATTCCACTAATATTTAATGCTATGTATAAATATATATTTATATGAAGACACATATATATGTTTATATTTAAATAAAAATACATATGTATATACATGTACATATAAAAAATGAAGTCGTGGCACACTTCTTGGTTATAAGCAGCTATTTATTTCAAACGTGACAAAAGTTCCTACGCGTTTCGAACTGTATTTCCTGTTCACGGCAGTGTTTGTCAATTGTCCCTTTTCCAGTTCTGTATTTATACCCTCACATGCACACGTGGTGCCTGGTGCATGCTGGACCTTGTAGTATTCAAATTATTGCAACTTTATTGTGTATGCATGTTGATGCTCTTACATTGTGGGTGGTGTTTGGCAGTGGGGTATTAAATAGGTTACTACACTGAAAGCGTTTTTCTATGGTTAAAGAAAAATCGCTTTCTTTCATTCGTGAATTACACGAATATCCAAGATCAGAGATCAGTGTAACTGATAAGTGATTGTGTATGTAACTTCAGACCAGGTGTCATAACAAGTGTAGGGCTGAGTGCCCTGGGTCCCCGCTGTGTTTTGCCACCCTCCAGTAAGTTATCTACTTTATTATCATCCGGTCTGGGTCACCAGCAGTGTGGGTCTGTCATTTGATGGCGACAACCAAGAAAGATTAACATAACTGAGTATTTACAATGATCAGCTTTCAATCTTATTGTCAGTGTAATGTTTCATAGATGAACATAAAGTTCTTTGTCTCCATTCAAGCCAGCCAGCTGTTTGGTTCTGAACCTTATGATTAATTTAGATTCAAGTCGTCTCAGTATTTGTGTCCTATTCCCACCTCTTTCATGCTGATGGATAGCTGCCAGTCCAAAGTATTTCACATCTAACCATGTTCTTCCTTGGTGACTGGCCATGTGTTTGGCTATTGCATAAGTGAAATCACCATTCTGGATAGCACAGATATGCTGTAATATCCGTATTTTCAGGGGGCATGTGGTGCTGCCAATATACGCTTTTCCACAAAAGCACTGCAGCATATTGACGACAAACGATGATTCACATGTAATGCTCATTTTGATTTCAATGTTTTTTCCAGCTGGATCTTGGAGATTCTTGATATTTCGGCCCATTTTGCATGCTTTGCATGTCATACATTTGCTGAAGCCTCTTTTTCTCATGTCGGCCCAAGATTCAGATTTTTTCATTTCAGAGTGGCTTCGAACTAGATGGTCAGATAGGTTGGGCGCTCTTCGGTATGAGATCAATGGACGATCTCCAATGTTCATCCCTATATCCGGATCCTTTTGGAGTATGTTCCAGAACTTCATTAAAGTCTTTTGTATTTTGTAGCTGTCTTTACTGAACGTCATTATCATTCGTGGTTGTTCTTCCTTAACCCCTTCGCTGCTGATGACGAGCTCAGCTCGTCATCAGCCACGGTAGTCGTGTGCTGAGCTCGTCACGTAACGCGGCTTTTCGTAAATTGCCGCACACAGCGGGAAAAGCCGCTGCAGCGATGTGGTTAACAATGGTTTGGTTCAGTTCGGTGGTCCCCGATATTTGCTGTTCTTGGATTTTTGCACGTTCGATTTTTTCTTTCCTACTCAGAAGTGTATCCGCTCTGGTTTGTGTTCTTGCTTTTGTTTCGCTTCTGTTGAAATCAGTCGTTTGTAGCCATGTTGTTTGAAGCGTTCTTTTGTTTCTGCGAATTTTCTCTCCATTTCGGTGTCCTCAGAGCAGTTTCTTCTCATACGTAGTAGCTCTCCGTATGGTATGCTCTTCTTTAGTTTTTTTGGGTGGAAGCTCAGTCCGTGCAGGAGACTGTTGGTAGCCGCTTTCTTCCTGTGTACAGTGGTTTGTATCTTATCCTCGGCAATGTAGACTTTCGTGTCCAGGAATTCTATCTCCTTTGTGCTGACAGTACAGGTGAATTCGAGCCCAACTTGATTTTCATTGAGGATAGCAAAGAAAGTGTAGAATTCTGACTCTGTGCCTTTCCATAAGAGGAACAAATCGTCAATAAATCGTAGCCAGAGGGCCACCTTTGCCATGTGATGTTCGTTTTCTTGTCTCCAAGCCACGCTTCTCTCCCACCACCCCATCATGAGATTAGCGTAGCTTGGTGAGAAGGAAACTCCCATTGCTGTTCCGCAGCACTGTTCATAGATCTTTTTATTAAAGATAAAGACATTGTTGTGTAGGCACATGGATATCATTGCGGTTAGCATCTTCGAATGTTCTCTTTCACTGATTGGTCGTTGGTGGAGAAAATACAGAATTGCCTGTAACCCTATTTCATGGCTAATGGAGGTATACAACGATACTATGTCGATTGTCACTAGCAAGTAATTGGATTGCCATTCTGTATTCATCATTATGCGTAAGAAGTCGCCTGTATCTTTTATATGGGAGCTTAAAGTTGGCACAATCGGGGCTATGAAGTGGTCCATATAGCCGGATACATTCTCATATAGACTTCCGCAGCTGGAAATTATGGGGCGTCCTGGCGGTTTGTTCAATGTCTTATGAACTTTTGGTAGAAAGTAAATGGTCGGGGTGATTGGATTCTCGACCATTAAGAATTTCTTTTCTACCTCCGTTAGGAGTCCTTTTGATTGCCAGTTATTTAATTTGATATCTAGATCCAGTTTCATTTTATCTGTGGGGATTTTGGGCAGAACAGTGTAGTTGTTGGTGTCGTTCAATTGGCGCATCGCTTCCTCTACATAGTGCTCTTTCTCCATTACAATGATGTTTCCGCCTTTGTCGGCGGGTTTAATTTCAATATTGATGTTGTTTTTTAGACTTTGTATTGCCATGCGTTCACTCTTTGTTAATTTTCTTTTTTGTTCGAATTGATATTTTTTGGCATGTCTTCTAGTTCACCTATTACTAGGTCATAAAAGATGTCAATTTTGTTTCCAGGATGGAGAGCAGGGAAAAATTTGGATTTGGTCTTGAAGTCTGTAGCTTTGCGGTTGTCGGTTGTTCTCCCCATTTCCTCCAATATCTGGGTGTCTGGTATTTGGGTGTCCGCGGTTTCGTTGGCCAATTCATATGCAACCCGGATTTGTGGCACTTCAGTTATTTGATTCACCTCTGTGCTGGTGGATGGTGCGTTTTGGTCAGGAATGGTAGCCCGGTTCATGGGATTTTTCGCAAATAATTTTTTCAGCTTCAGTTTCCTAATGTATTTGTAGAGGTCGATTTTGGTATCCACTAGGTCATGGTGTTTTTCAGGGCAAAAAGAGAGTCCCCTATTGAGTAGTCTGGTTTCCATCTGTGTTATATTGTATCTTGATAGATTTATGACTAGATTAGGGGTAGAGTTCTCCACAGTGCTTATTTTCTTATCACTGTTCGGGTTCTTAAGTTGTATCTGCCCCCTTGGTCGCTTGCCTCGTCTTGTTTTGCGTCTTGTTTTCTTCGAGGGATGGAAACCCCTTCCTCTTGCTCTGCTTCTGTTCTGTTCCCGGCCTCTGGCATTGCCTCGTGGTGTTTATTGCTCCTGATATAGCAACTTCATTTCGTCTAAAAAAGAAAACCTTCTTAGACCAATTGTTCTTTGCTCGCCTTCACTTGGATCTGATTCAGGGCCACTAGTCTGTTCACTTGTGGCTGGGTCTGTGTTCGTGCCCCACTGTTGTTTGAAGATATCGAATTTCTTTGCAAATGTCAGGATTGTGCCATATTCATAATCATCCTGATCCCTACAGAATTTACGTTGTTTTCTGTTTTGGACCTCATCCTCATGTTTATCTAGATTCTTTTCCATTTCAGTTCTTAGTTTCTTCAGAGTGCCATTGTCTTCATTTGTTGCTGTTATTTGATTTTCAATTTCTGATATTTTATTATGAAGATCTTCTACCTCTTTTCTAGCATACTTGATGATATTTAACATCATGTTGTTTGAACAATCCATGTTGTTCTTTCCCCACTCTTCAAGCATTTCAGGCTTGGTGTCTGGATGGTTAGGTAGCGTAAATATGCAGAGTCCTCTCGATACCATCTTTCACTCCACATATTTTTCAAGGGTGATAATTTCCCACTCTCTTGATATTTCTTTACGCATTAATTTTTCAAGCTGTATAAAAAGTTTGTTTACTTGTAGTGATTGCAGGTTGTGTCGATTTTCCTGCTGCATCTCCATTGGCTGTTTTCACGCCCCTTTGAAATATACTCTCTGCCTTGGTTGCTCGTTTGGCTCTTCTTTCCTCCATGTTTGAGCGGTATAATCCGTTTGAAGGTTAATGATTATCACGATCACAATGACAACCTCCTGCTGTGGACGTCTATTCAAGTACGGGTATTTCAAGGGACAGTTCGCATTCACTGGAGGTTCTTTAGTTAGAGAGGGGTGGGTCTTTTGTGTATACCCTTGGTCACGTTTGCTTAACTGCTGCCAAGAAAAGTTCGACTACGAGTAAGATTAAATGAGTAAATTCTCACAGCCTTTTGAGCTTTCGAATGTGTCTTAGCTCGTACGTCTCACTTCACTGCGGCATGTAGCTTTAACATACTTTCGCAAACATTCCCTTACCTGGGAGACTCCCGAAAACGGACCGCGTCCTCCGACCCAGCGCGTCGGCGCTCTACCAGGTGTGTGCGAAGTGTCTTTGCTATGTTCGTCGCTCCGTGTTCCTTTCTCAATAAAGTTATTCAGATGTCCGTAGCTGGAATAGCTATTCTTTATCTGTTTGTCGATTCTTGGGGACCACGGTGTTTCTTGCCGGGCTCTCCGCTGTCCGTTAGATACAGTAAAACTATATGCTGCAGTGCTTTTGTGGAAAAGCGTATATTGGCAGCACCACATGCCCCCTGAAAATACGGATATTACAGCATATCCGTGCTATCCAGAATGGTGATTTCACTTATGCAATAGCCAAACACATGGCCAGTCACCAAGGAAGAACATGGTTAGATGTGAAATACTTTGGACTGGCAGCTATCCATCAGCATGAAAGAGGTGGGAATAGGACACAAAAACTGAGACGACTCGAATCTAAATTAATCATAAGGTTCAGAACCAAACAGCTGGCTGGCTTGAATGGAGACGAAGAACTTTATGTTCACCTATGAAACATTACACTGACAATAAGATTAAAAGCTGATCATTGTAAATACTCAGTTATGTTAATCTTTCTTGCTTGTCGCCATCAAATGACAGACCCACACCGCAGGTGACCCAGACTGGATGATAATAAAGTAGATAACTTACTGGAGGGTGGCAAAACACAGCGGGGACCCAGGGCACTCAGCCCTACACTTGTTATGACACTTAGTCTGAAGTTACATACACGATCACTTATCAGTTACACTGATCTCTGATCTTGGATATTCGTGTAATTCACGAATGAAAGAAAGCGATATTTCTTTAACCATAGAAAAACGCTTTTAGTGTAGTAACATATTTAATAACCCACTGCCAAACACCACCCACAATGTAAGAGCATCAACATGCATACACAATAAAGTTCAATAATTTGAATACTACTAGGTCCAGCGTGCACCAGGCACCGCGTGTGCTTGTGAGGGTATAAATACAGAACTGGAAAAGGGACAATTGACAAACACTGCTGTGAACAGGAACTACGGTTCGAAACGCGTAGGAGCTTTTGTCACGTTTGAAATAAATAACTGCTTATAACCAAAAAGTGTGCCGCGACTTCATTTTTTGTATGGAATAAATCTGAGACATTGCCCTGGTCTCAATCGAAGGCACCCCCTGGATTGTGCTCCCGCTGCGACAGGACAAATTGTTTTACTATATGTACATATAGTGTAACAACATTTATATAAATACTTATTTCTCATATGTGTTTTATTTATAATATTTTGCTATGAAAAATTATTTGTTTAACAATAATAATATGAATATATATATATGATATATATGTATATATATTCATAATAATACATTTAAAATATTATTAAAATTAATCTAATGTAATATTATTAAATATGTTCCACTATATATATGTTCACTAAATAAATTAAGGTTACAGGGATGCAGCCACGGCCCCTGGAGGGAGTTGCGGTGGGGTAGAGAGGTGGGGCGGGGGAGGGGCAGGGTGCAGGGTGCTAAAAACCGGCATATGGATAATTCGAGGTAAGTAAACAATTTCATTAATTAATAAAACGAATTTCGTAGCGTGCCCTGCATCGCAAAATGTGATGCAGCGCGCGCCACAAAATTCGTTTTATTAATTAAATAAGTAGAGACAGCTGCTGAGAGGTGCCTCGTAAGCCCACTACCTTCAAACTGCAAATGCTCAGTGACAACATCACTGACAAGGAACAGCAGAAGGCCTTATATTGGCCCAGTCTCCTCTGAAAGGCACGGAGGAGTATAGCTTGGACTCTCAATCTGACAGCTGCTAGTTTACAGGAAAATCCTGATAGATGCAGTAAAGGATAAAGGAACGCAGTACCTAAAAACTACATATCCTGCAGCTGAAAGCCATATGAAAGGGTCGGTGGCATCCCACATCAAACCTAGGAGGAATTATACAAAATTTCGAACCCAGATGCACAGGCCAGGCCTACTCATCAATTAGGCACAAATGGAGAGAGAGCACCATATAAGGGTAGTGTATCTGGGGCATCGAACATATTGTGGATCCATTCATTCAGCATACGGTCATTCTCATGACAGCTCTGAAAATAGCTAATATGGTTGGTAAAGACATAGCTGAGAGCAGGTGAAAGAGAAGTCATACACTTCAGGGAAGCCCCAGACCTCCAACCAGACACACCTGAGGCCCTCTTGCAACAGAAGAGGTGAGGGCAAGACAAAGGAAAATAACAGTATTCTGTAGTTAAAAAGACAACCCCATCGAAATACACATACTACGCAATGTTCTCATACCCAACCAAAAATCTAGTCTCATGTGTAGTCTTGGAGTGAAGACCCTAGGCATGTTGAGGGTCTCATCAAGGCAGTCAGGCATCCACTGATGCACTGTCTGGATTTCAAAGCAGCCTCATGACATCCTTAACAAGAACTGACATAGCCAATAGGTCTCGCCTTTGGGACCTTATAAGTAATGTTGTTGCACCAAGGATATTGTGCTGGATAACTAAACACTTATAAGGTCCCAAAGGTGGGACATATTGGCTATGCCAATGCTTGTTTGGAAGGTGATGTAGTTTTTCAACAGGGAGATCACTGATTAAAGTTTGAGCCTTGCCGTTCCTTTATTAAGACATATAATGAATAAACATTTGTATAGCGTATGGCTACCCAAGGGCATCCCAGCGCTTAATGTGGCACCTTATTCAAGCTAAGAACAGATCACAGAAAAAGAAAAGTTTTAAGCAGTTTCCTGAATTTTAAGATGATTAGATTCCAGCCGTATATGATCGGTAATCCAGTTCCAAACTTGGCTGCATTATAAGAGAACTGCCGACTTCCCGTTCGTGATCGATTGATCATGGGAACTGCAAGTAAGCGTTTATTATTGGATCTCAAAGTCCTGTTAGGGCGGTAATGGATCAATGGGGAGCCATTCCCAGAGATGGCTTTGTGGACAATGCACATTGCCTTGAAACTAAACCTATCTTGGATGGGTAGCCAATGCAAACTGGTAAGAGCTGGTTTGGCTGAGCTGCGTTTGGGAATGTTCATTAAAAGGCGGGCTGCACAGTTCTGAACAATGTGCAGTCTATTCGTGGTGCCCTGTGGAGCACCCAGATAGACTACATTTGCATAATCCAGCCGAGACAGTATCAGTGCCTGAATTAAAACTCGTCTAGCGACAAAAGGACGAAGGGGGAGAAACTTCCTTATCATCCTCAGTAGTCCGTAGCAACTAGCTGCGACTTTGCGAGCTTGTTCTTTAAAGTCCAGCTTGCAGTCAAGCCAGACTCCCAAACTCCTTATCTGTTCTTTTGGAGCAGGTGTGGGGCCAAGACAACTGGGCCAAATAGAGTCTATATTAGTGGGGACAAAGTGACCAAGAAGCATGATTTCTGTCTTTGCACCATTCAGTTTTAGGAATGACTTGTCCATCCACTCAGAGATCTTTCTTAGGCATAATGTTAGGCCAGGCTCAGATTTGCTCTGCTGGCTGAGGGATACCACCAGTTGGGTATCGTCAGCATAAGTGACGATCTGGATCCCCCAAGGACACCCATTTCTGCGAGAGAACTCATGTAGATTTTAAACATGGTGGAACTTAAGGCCCGCCCCTGGGGGACTCCACACTGCAGAGATATCTGATCTGAGGAAGCTTCCTTTTCCTTTTCGTAGACGGAAAAAAGACGATTTTCGAGGAAGGACTGAAGTCAGTTCAAGGCGACTCCAGCCACACCACCTCCCTGAGTCTTTAGACCATAAGTTGGTGATCAACAGTGTTGAAGGCTGCACTGAGCTCTAATAGGATAAGAGCAGCGCAACCTCCGTCATCCATAATTTTCCTAGACTCCTCTATCACGGCTATAAGAGCCGTTTCAGTGCCCTGTTGGCATGTGAACCCTGTCTGTGCGGAGTGAAAGAAATTATTTTTTTCAAAAAAAGCAGACAGTACCGAATACACATGATTTTCAGCTAATTTGCTGATTCCTGGCTGCAAGGAAATGGGTCGATAATTGGCCCAATCCTCAGGATCAAAATTTGTCTTTTTCAAAAGTGCTTTGACCCTTGCCAGAGAGAGGGCACACTCCACTAAGGACAGAGGTGTTTATCACATCCTGTATAACCGGGGACACTATTTTAGAGATAGAAGGTGGGGCAGGATCTGCGGGGGAGCCTGATTTTAATTGCATGAGAAGTTCCTGCATGGAAGGTAAAGACAGAGGAGCAAACTTTTCCAGCAAAACTTCCTGTTGTGCAGTAACAAAATCAGTAATGGGATTCGTATGTAAAAAATTCCTATCGATATTTTGGACTTTGGCAGAAAAGTATTCAGCTATTTCATCACACCGCCGCTGGGCACTAACAGAAGTAGTGGGGAGACTGGGAGGTATGAGGAGGGATTTAACAATTTAAAAATTTCCCGAGGGGAATTGGTCGCGGAAACTATTTTATCCTGATAGAAACTCGCTTGAGCGGCCTTTATTTCCTTTTTATAGAGTTTAAGTGCCTCTCTGTAATTGATTTTACTAATAGACAAAAAATCTTTCCTCCATTTCCTTTCACATTGTTTGCACGTTTGTTTAAATTGCTTAAGTTTAAGGGAGTACCAAGCTTTTTTATTTGTTCCTATTCGATGAAAAGATTCTTTCCTAGGAAGGACTATGTCCAAGGAAAATTCAAGCCAATTATTAAAATTATCATTGGTGACAGAGGGATTAGGGTGAGGTGTAGGAGTCAAGTTGTTTAACTCGTTCACACCCAGCTTTCCAAAGGTAATTTAGACCAGTTGCGACCACATTTTTTAGTTCTAGTAATCTTGAGAATATGGCCAAAATGTGCGCACACCACTGTCTTACATATTCAATCAAAAGGTGAAAGAATATAAAGATTTGGTTCTTACTACTTAAGAAATATTCATAGTAGGTTTGAAAATGCTTGAATAAAGAAGATTTGATTGGGAGAACGTGCGTGGGTTCAGGGCATCATTGAAATTCTTCTCCTGTGGCGCTGTGGCGCAATTTCTTTGATTTCGGAGGCAAGTGCAGTGAAGTTAAGGCTCCCTACAAAAACATGTAAGTGATGGAAAGATATGTACAGCATTTCATGATTGTTATTAATAGTGGCTTACAACAGAGTCGTGAATTACTGAATTTCACGGTATGCACGAGTCACGGCGCAATACTCGCTCAAGTACGTCGAATTCTAAAAACTTCTATCACAATAGATTTTTTTTATTATAAATCTCCCGAAGGTTGCAAGTGTCCACACGAAGGTCATGTTGTTGTATGATCTAGATGCCACTTGTGTTTGTATCATTGCCCCTCGAAATCGTTTTTTGCACAGTGCAAAGCAGGCAGCCCGAGAGGGAGCGTTTGACCAGAGCAGCTGCAACTGTTTATGTTGCAGTTGAGCAAGTGACCTCCAGCTCGCCGGCCCAAGGAATTAAAAAGCAGAGTGCTTCCGGAAACAAAGGCATCTTTCCCATCTCCAGACCTCCTGCAAGCCCGGGGACGGTCTCACCGCCGGCCTTTGCCAAGAGTTGGAGACAGCTTAACAGGGGTGTGAGGAACAGTGAGGAGGTTCTCCTGTGGCGCATACGGGCCGTTCCGCCTCCGGGCACAGTCACTAGCAATAAGTCACAGCCCGACAGTCACCACAGAATGCGGACTCTGTAGAACTGGAAGGTGGGGACGCTCTGGCCCGGCTTCAAACTCCGGGCTTTGGGGGAAGTTTCGCACATGGACAGAAACAATACAAAACATAGAGTGAGAAGTGTTTTACCAAACAAGAGACCATCAGCAACGAGTGTATCAAAAGTGGCTTGTGATATTTTCGCGCAGTGCCATTCACCAGAATAAATCATTTTACAATCACGTTAGCTGAGGCCTGGAACCCTCCCACCCCTCGACAGAGCCACCCGTGCAGCCGTCAGAGGAGACTCACCCTCAAGCAGAGCTCTTCCCACGGCACGTGCAAGTGCTCGACCTGCTCCTTTAGCACCAGCACATCCTCTGCCATGATGCACTGGATCAGGTCCATCTTCATGTCGGCCACATCTCCCAGGCTCTACGTCCAGCCCACCAGCGACTGCCCCAGGTCCTGCATCAAAGAGGAAGGACATGCAACAAATTTAGCTCTGAGCGCTTTCCAGACCGGTGGATTAATCCCTTTACAATGGGGGAGGGTGAAGGGGAGAGAGATCAACTGCCAGGGGGCGGGCAGAGTGTGCACACACACACACACACGCAACTTTAAAGGATAACATGATCTGTCTCAATTAATTTTACGGCAGATGAAGCCAGGATTTTAAGGGGCAGGCACTTCTAAGAAGTGCTCGATCTAAATATTAAACATGAATCTGGTGCTGTACTAAGTGCATGGGCCCCAGCATTGATGAAGTGTGTGCCACAAACAGCAAAAGTGAAAGTGTTTCCCTAGCGGGAGTGAGCAGCGCCAGGAACGATAATTGCTAACACATAGTGCCAAAGCGCGCTCCCGCAAGGGAATTGCCAAACATGCACGTGTTGCCATTGAAAGCAATGCAACGCGTGCACGTTTTTGGCCTCAAAAGCTAATTGACTACAAAAGGTCTTTTTCCAATGCAGAGACCTAAAAACACAACAAAACCGAGTTTCCACCTACTTTACTGCACCTCCTCAACAGCATAAGACTCCTTCAGCAAAGCTAATGGTGAAAGAAAATCCTGGAATCTCCATGGCACCGACAAATGAAGATTTTATGTCCAGCTTCCAAGTTTTTAAAAAGGTGCTATGAGAGGAACTTTAAAAAGATCTCACACACTCACTCAATCGCCTAAAATATAACTGAAATTCTTCTAACTTTAGAATGTGTCTGCCTTTTCAATCACAAAGCCAACACATTTTAAATCATTTGACAATGTATCCTTCAAACTGGAAGTATTTTCAAGTACTTGCAAAAGTCTAGCTCTACGTAATGGGCACAGCATAGATCGTTTTTCTCCTTCAAGGACTTGCCAAAGTGAACTATATTCGCAAAATTTGCTCCTCGGTCACAGAGTTTCCTGGGCTTGCTTTTCCATTCTACTCGCTCTTTTCCGCTTTCTATGGTGCTGTCCTAGTTTTTCCAGGTAATAAACAAAACAAATGCCAATACTGCATTTAACTTTCTAACGTCTGCTAGAACCCATATGAATGAAACATACCGGTCTGTTTGATATAACGTCACTAGTTTATTGGTTTATTTATTCCACTAGTTTGCAATTATTTATCGCTTTTTTGAGAGACAAAAACTTTTTTTGTGCATATACAAAAAATTCACCACTAAATACAATCTATAGTAATAACAAACAATCACTATACATATTTACAACTCATCTACTACAAACTTACATTCCAATGCACTCATTCTACAGTCATACCCCCCTCACAAACACAATGAAACAAGAAAATGTGGCTTTGTGTCAAAACAAACGTTTTTTTCTAAACACTTGATGTGCCCTAGAGGCCGTTTCAATGCAACAAAGTTACATATAAATGTTCAATTGGGAGAATATCCTAGGTTTTTTTATATAACAATGTCCTTCTAATCCTTATTTATTGACACTAGGCCACCTACAGTCGACGCATTTCGAATTCCCTAATTGCGGAATTCTCCTCAGGACCAAACAGTTCTAAAAAACAAGAGACAATTGTGTAAGATTAAGTCACCTATTCCAATATATCTACATTTCAAAAAAGAAAACATGCCGCCACCGGCCGGCTGAGGACCGCTTACCGTTTTGCTAACAAGGAGCAAATCCCAATGTGAGGATCGTGTGGTGAAGTCACAATATTCTAAACATAAAGGAGACATTGATGTACAAACAACATTTTATACAGCTGACATCAATATTAACATATTTGCATTAGACCACTTGTGATGAGAGACCGCAGTTTTTTTGAGACTGACCTTTTGACGTAGTGTAGTAACATCAGTCTAAAAAAAATGGAGGGAAAACGTGTGGATGTTTAATATGGGCAGTGTCGGGGCTCCGTCGCCTGAATCATATGTGGATTTTACAACTGACCTTATTCCGAATGTGTATCCGCGGTGCCTAAAAATAAACCATGGTGTCGGGATTAGTGTCAAATCCCCTCGTTGTGGGGGCCTGTTTTGCTTAGCTAGGGAAGTTCTTCACTTACCCGGTATCCTTCGCTACAAAAGTGACCCGAGCTTTAGGGTTGCTGCCCGCGGCTGCTTTTCTTAGTTTGTCCTGCAGGGTAAAAGCGGAAGAAAGTATTACTCCTTTGATTGCTCCGATGCCGTGAGAAAACACTTTTGCGATGTCCTATTGTTCTTAGTACTCCTTACAGCATTCCATGATTTCCTCTCTGTAAACAGTTCCAGGCGTTTTAGTAGTCGTACGTCGCTTGTTCCGTTTCTACCTTGTTCACTGATCATGTGATCGCGTTATTCTTAAAGGTGCAGGTACCCCTAGGTATTGAAAAACTTTATTGACCCGGCCTGGCTATGATCTAAACACTAATGTCCTTGTTTTTGCAAAGCAGATGAATGAAATACCTCTGTGATATTATTACAAATCTATAACCCACCATTTTCCAGATAGGCTTTTGTGAAGGTTGGAACTGCATTCTGGTCTATGTATTCAATCATGAATAAAGTCGACATAACATTTTTCCCTGCCTAGTACAGTGAGTACAGTACCTTCAGAATGTTATAATGAGTCCGAACTTCCGTTATTTGTACAGGTAGAACTACATTCTGGTCAATGTATTCATGTGAATTCAGTTTGACATGACATTTTGCCCTACCTAATGCCCAGGTTCTTATTGGCAAGCATTCGGATTTCCTCAGTGGAAATGTTCCCTGTATACCAAAACTTATGGAATATTCCTGAAGATTTCCGAAATCTCATTTAAGCCGTTTATGGCAGTGTCGTACTTCGTTATCAAAAAGGCTTCTCTCTGCCCCAACCGTGCCTCTATGTCACCTCCTCGTGGATCATGGTCAATCTTTGAGATTATCGTCCAGCGTAGGTCCTCCTCTTTATGTTTCTTTAATAACCAATGTTGCACCAGTGGCGCATTGGGTACTTCTCTCCTCAGTCCTGATTTATGTTGCGTAATACGCTGTCGTGCCTCTTGTGTAGTTTTTCCAATGTACAGTTTTGGGCACGGGCAGACTATCCCGTAGACCACATTCCTAGTCTGACAGTTCGTAAATTTGTCGTGTCTCCAATGTATCCCATTAAAGCTGAAAACAGCTCCTTCCTCTGTTTGCTCGCAGCATGTACAATTTCCACACTTATGGTGACCCACTATTTGAGGTAATCCTAGCGTTCCTCTCAGATTGGGTTTAGTTTCACGTGGTAAAGCTGCCTGAACTATATGGTTCGCCAAACTTTTTTCTTATTTATAGGCAAACAAGGGTGGTTCCTGTAAGTCGCCGTGAAGATGTTTCACTAGGTGCCAATTTTGCATCACAATCCTCCGCAGACGGTGTGTACTAGGACCAAATGTAGTAACACACACAATCCTTTTGGAATCAGCACGTTCCTTCTTTTGTAACAGAGTCTCCCGCGGGACCCACCATGCTCTTCTTAGTGAGTTTTTCAGTAATTTTTTTTGTAATTTTTTTGGGTAGCCTTTCTCTAACAGCCTTCCCATCAGTCCATTTGCATGTTTGAAATACTCGTCTTTGTTTGAACAGTTTCTTTATATTCTTAAAAATTGTCCAAAGGGCAAATTTTGCTTGAGCCTTCTAGGGTGATGGCTTGTGTAGTGGAGTGCTTTGTTTCTATCAGTTGGCTTTCGAAACAATGTTGTCCCTAGTGTGCCTTCTTTCGCATATACTTCCACATCTAGAAAGGTAATACTTTTATTCGATGCTGTATGACTAAATTTAATATCTTCAGTCCTTAAATTAAGCCATGTTACAAACTCATTGAGGCTTTCTTGGGTACCCGACCAAATTAAAAATACATCATCGATGTATCGCATGTGTTTTGAAATGGACTCTGAAAACGGGTTATTATTATCAATGAATATGTTCTCATATAGACCCATGAATAATACGCCCAATTCTGGTGCAAAGGGGCAGCCCATGGCCACCCCCTTAGTCTGGAAGTAGATTTCTGTGTCAAACTGAAATTAGTTTTTTTTTTTAAAGCAAACTTAGCTAGTTTGACTATGAAACTTGTTGGAACTCTAGTTGGTCTCTCCCTTTTATCCAGGAAAAATGTTAAAGTTTCTAATGCCTGTTCCTGGGGGATTTGGGTATACAGCGAGACAACGTTCATCGTAACCATTAGCTGGCTTGTCTCATTGAACTGAACAGATGATATTGCCTTGAGAAAGGCTGTCGTGTCCTTAAGGTGTGCCGGTACTTCTGTGATAAATGGTTTTAAAAAGAAGTCAATGTACTTCGACACCGGTTTCATCAGTGATTCGCAACCCGATATAATGGGACGACCTGGGGGAGTTTCAGTATCTTTGGGAATTTTCGGGAGTACATAAAATACTGGTATCCTAGGGTTTTTATTCTGAAGGAAACACAATTCCTTAGGTCCTAGGATTCCTATATCATGACCCTCCTGGAGAATTGAGAAAAGCTCATTCTGTAGTTCCTTCGTGGGGTTGCTGCCAATTTTTTTATAGCAGATTGGGTCCTCTAATTGGCGTATCACTTCTTTTTTTTATTTATTTGATGTCCCAGAGAACTTCCGCTCCCCCTTTGTCCGCCTGTTTTATTACTAACGTTTTATCGTTTTTTAAGGAACTAATGGCATCCTTCTCCATTTTTGATAGGTTGAAATTGACGTATTGCTTTTTCTTCTCCAGGGCTGATATTCCTGATAGTATTGTCTTTTCAGAGGTAATGACCTCTTTAGCGGTCTTAGATACTGGTGGACAGAATAATGATTTTTTCCGGAATCCGGTTACTTCTGTGCTGTAAACCTCAGGTGTATCTTTAAAGAATGTTTTCAGACGTAGTTTCTGGCAAAATTCAATCGCTTCTACTTTCATCTTTACAAAATCTGTGGGTCTAACTGGGACAAAAGAAAGCCCCTTTTCTAAGATAGTTGTTTCTGAGGCAGTTAACACACGGTCTGACAGGTTGAATAACGGTGATATTTTTTACTCCTGTAGTACTGCAGTCTGGTTCTCATTTCCCATGGTTGGTAATTGGGGCGTGGCCGGCCTCTTGTTCGCTGCTGGCCTCTGGCTAAAAAAGGCTGGGGATTTTGTTGCTGGTTATGTTGGTTGTGTTGATTACCCCTATAGCCTGAATTACTCCTTGTGTTGCTTGTATCTGTTTTTCCACCTAGTTTTTCCAAGCTTTTCAGTAGGGGTTATCCATATTCAGCTATTTTTCAACTTCAAGGGGTATCCCAGTAATTTAAAATATTCTTGCTTCCTTACTATACTGGACCTACTCTGCTTCCTCTCTTATTCAGAAGTACGATTCCCTAATGCATCCAGTGCCAAAGACTTGGAATTACACATATCAGTATATGCTGTTCTCAAGCAGGGTTTCCTGGGTATTAGTACATTGTGTGTTAACAAAATTCAAGTAAATAAACAAATAATATGACGAACAACCACAGTGTTGCTGCTAAATTATTGAGGCATACCAACATGGAATGGTATCAGGTCTTTCTCGGCATAATGTGTTTCTCATGTATCGTGTTCAGCATTGGGACCATCATGTTCATTTATTGGTTTATTTATTTATATCTTTAAAACATAGACATATGGCAAATGCGTAAATTTCCAGGTTGCAGAATACAACAGACACCATATTTGAAGTAAAAAAAGAGCTTTGTGTAATTATTATCACAACATTAATTGTCCTAAGTACAGTAAAAATGGCAATAGATTTATATAGTTTTGGAGAACATTAAGTAATTAGAAGACTGTATTGATAAACCTGTCAAGCAGAAGCATCCCATGCCAGCACAAGGTCCTGAAGCATGGCAGGTGCCAAGTTTAAAATCAAAACGCTTTAGTGATAAATGAAAGGCTTAATTTTTGAAAGTCTAATAACATCATCCTTATTGATAAGATTGAGTATATTAAATTTTCAAAGAGGAGCATTAGAGATTTAGGAGACAGAATACATTGATAATAAATAGATAATAAATGAACCCTACCAAAAGTAAACAAAAAGAGTAATAAAGAAGAAGGTGCTAACACAAGAAGTACCATAGTTGATAGTGTGTTATAAGCCATGTCTCAAGTGATAGGAGCACCAGATATAAACAATAAGCAACACAAAAAGATCACTGCTTGTCGCAAATTAATTAGAAATCAGTAACGGTCTCTGAACTTGAGAATAAAAATAGTTTAAATGTTTAATACTAATTGGACTACTGCTATTCCAAAAAACAAAGTTATACAACAGGCAGGCGTGAATGAAGTGCTATGTTACAGTAACGGGGATCGCAATTGCAACCTGTCATCATAAAACAGCATTATCAGCGTTGTAACCACCCCAAGATTGTATAAAAACTAAAAGCTGCACCATCAGTGTAATTGATGGCATGCTGAGAGTGGAAGGGACGCTCTCTCTAAAATGTAAACATTATAAAACATCACAGCAAATGTCATTCTTACATGAAAAGTTGTGCAAACAATCAATGTAGGATCGAAAGTTGGGGACTAATTATAAACACGTCATTAGAAAAGTAAATGCAAATGATATGTAAAATTAAAAAGGGTGTTGCAGTGGCTGACATAATTCAAATAGAGTATGCAAATCAACAGAAACAATGTAATATGGGGTTGATGTGAAATAGTTAAAGATCTCGTATTTACATGTATAATCACATAATGTATTGTAAAGAGGAGGCAAGAAAATATAGAAAGTGCTACCTGTGATGCGTATGGGCTTCTGAAGGTGCAGCAGAGTTATGTGAGAAGGACCAGGGTAATATGATGTTTGCCATATTAACATTAATTCATCTGTATTTTGACAGTTGTAAACATATCACTGAAATATATTCTTAATTTCTGGTGTTGAAATTAAGTATGGTGTTATGTCAGCAACTGACTTATCAGTAATTCCAAGTAAACAGATGAAATAGCACCCACCTATAAAAAGTATTGATAGTCATAGTCAACATTAATTGAGGAATTAGGATGGATGGTTCTTTGCTTCTGTGAAGTTTTAACCCCCAATCACCACTTCTTGAATCAATCGTGAGGTGTTGTACACCATGGAATCTGACATTATTGCACATTTACACACCTTTTAACCAAACTAATGGTTGTTTATCCAGTGTTGTATAGTTCACAGTTTATCTTAACTGCTCTAGGAAGCAGAGCCTCGTTCTGAAGTTGGCACATCGAAGTGAGGATTGCTGAAATTATTAGAGCCAGCCCTTTGCTCAAGACACTAGTAACTGTTTCACAAGGCCTTGGTCTTCTCACATATATCCCACGAGAGAGTGCGGCACCTTCTCATTCGTGAGTCTCTGTAGGTTTCTGTCAGTCACCTGCTCTTGCTTCCATTTACTAAGAGTGAGAAAAAGTGTACCAAAATGTATGGATTTTAGCATTGCACTGCTCCAACGGACCTAGAGACAAAGCTCAGAGCCATTGATCAAACATCTTGCCTTTACTTATTTTTGAAACTTGCTGGCTAATTCGCCTTACACATGTGTTAGACTTTAATGCACTATATTGAGTGCCTATTTTCTTTTACAGAATCAGGGGATTTGTGTGCTGAGAAACATCTCCGATCAGCGAGCCGGGCAAGTGCTAGAATGGGCAGGGAAACAACTTTTACAACGCAACTTTTACAACGCACTACCATTACAATGAAACTTTTACAACGCAACATCCATTACATCGCATGCCATTACAACGCAACCATTACAACGCATGACAGTACAACGCATACCACTACAACGCATACCATTACAATGCATACCATCACAACGCATAGTACCCTTACAATATCCAACACTTACCCTACTGTTGCACCCCCTGGAGTTAGAATAGTAATTTTTACCCCTACACTATCCAACACTTACCCTACTGTTGCACCCCCTGGAGTTAGAATAGTAATTTTTACCCCTACACTATCCAACACTTACCCTTCTGTTGCACCCCCCTAGAGTTAGAATAGTATTTTTTACCCGTACACTATCCAATACTTACCATACATGCAATATAATGGTATGCGTTGTAATGGTATGCGTTGTAAAGGTAGTATGCGTTGTAATGGAATGCGTTGTAAAGGCAGTTTTAAAAAATTTGTTGTAATGGCATGCGTTGTAATGGAATGCATTGTAATGAATGTTGCGTTGTAAAAAGTGCGCTGTGAAGGTATGCGTTGTAAAAGTATGCATTGTAAGGTCATACATCCGAATGGCCACACATACCAACCACAAGTACCAGAGGTAAGGGAGAGGTTTCTTCGGGGGAAATGAGGTGGATTTCAGCTCACCTCTAAATCTGGTGTAGACAAAAGCAGTATGACCCAAAACACATGCCAGTGAAGGGTGAATGTGCATGAGAAAAAGGACCTGTGATCCAGCCACCCCAGCTCCTTTGCTAGCCCATCCAGGCTCACAAAAGATGGTTGGACAAATGCAAGAAGTTCTGTGAGTGTGACTGTGCTATGTCCCCTCCATAAAATCTGTAAGATAAAACAATTACCTGATGGAACCTATACTCTGCTTACCCTCCTCCCCCCCACACAGGATGGACTGCAGATACAATGCCAACAGACCCTTTTCCTGTTCACCATGTGTTTGTGAATGAAAGAACAGTGACTGGGCAGAGAAATCTGAACACAGCGATACCGATCGAAAGGGACTCCTGCCTACAATGTTTAACACTGGTAAAGTAACGTAAAGTACAATTTCTGAAACAGTGGTTAGGACTTACTAACAAAGGTGGAAAAATCTTTTTCTGAACGCAATACCTTTGACCTAGAGAGACTAGGAAACTTCCAAAGTAAGTTAAAGGATCCAAAGAATAAAAAACAAGCTTAACATTGGTCCCTGTTTTTCCAGTGGCACGAGGAGGTCAACAAATACAAACATGAATCCAAACTCCGAGAGATGAAACAGACCCAGGGGAAGATGGAATAACAAATAGGTCACCTTAGAGCAGAGGTCTTCAAACTTTTTGATGCCGAGACCCCCTTGTAAAACCTTTTTAGGCTTAAGGACCCCCTTCCAACAAAAGTTTCTAGAAACTGGTATTCATCATCAACAACTATCGACAACCATAAATGCACTTGTTAGACCTCATCACATCCATCCATTCATCATTCATCCACCCACACTTTCACACATCCATCCATCCTTCATCCATCCACCCTTTCATCCTTCTATCCATACATCCATCCTTCATCCATCCACACTTTCATCCATCCACCCTTTCATCCTTCCATCCATCCTTTACCCATCCACCCATCCATCCATCATTTATCCACCCACCCTTTCACACATCCATCCATCATTCATCCATGCCACCTTTTATCCATCCATCCATACATCCATTCTTCATCCATCCACCCTTTCATCCTTCCATCCATACATCCATCCTTCATCCATCCACCCTTTCATCCTGCCATCCATACATCCACCCTTCATCCATCCACCCTTTCATCCATGCATCATCCTTCATCCATACACCCTTTCATCCATCCTTTATCCATCCACCCTTTCATCCTTCCATCCATACATCGATCCTTAATCCATCCACCCTTTCATCCTTCCATCCATACATCGATCCTTCATCCATACACCCTTTCATCCATACATCCATCCATCATCCATACACGCTTTCATCCTTCCATTCATACATACATCCACCCTTTCATCCATCCTTCATCCATCCACCCTTTCATCCATACATCCATCCTTCATTCACCCACACTTTCATCCATCCACCCACCCATCATTCATCCACCCACCTTTTCACACTTCCATCCATCATGATCCATGCAACCTTTTATCCATCCATACATCCATCCATCCTTCATCCATCTACCGTTTCATCCTTCCTTCCATCCATCCTTCATCCATCCACCCTTTCATCCACTCATCATTCATCCACCCACCTTTTCACATATCCATCCATCCATCCATCCACCCTTTCATCCTTACATCCATACATTCATCCTTCATCCATCCACCCTTTGATCCATTCATCCACCCACCCACCTTTTCTGTCCCTCTCTCATGGGAGGGGGTGAGGGGGGGGGGGTCAGTATCTCTCTGCGTCTTCTTCCTTCTTCTTCCTCTCTCATGGGGGGGCATCCCTGTGCCTCCCTGCTGGGGGCGTGGGGAGAACAGGCTGTAACAGCATCTCACCTGAAGAACAGACTTTCAGGCACATTTCTCCCGCTCAGGCGCTAGGTATGAGGGTTCGTGCTTTGTCCTTTACAGGCAACCCACAGCTCCAGGTGCACAACGTCCATTGAACTCAAAGAGCTACAGCCTCCTCCCCCAGCCACCCTCCCCTGCCCCATCCCTTCCCCTCCTCGTGTATGTGAGCCGGGCTTAAACACCTTCAGGGACACACACAAAGCTGCACCCAAGTACTTCACAGGTCTTTAAAAGACTGTTTACTTGTTAATGAGGCTTTGTTGTTTTTCACCCCTCGGTGTGAATTAGGCCTCCGACGTGAGCACCCTCAATCAGCCCGACGCCACTCATGCAAACTGACAATCTGCGACCCCCTTCCCAGGACTCCACGACCCCTCTGGGGGTCGCGCCCCACAGATTGAAGACCCCTGCCTTAGAGACAGATTAGTGCTTGTGATCTTACTGCTCTGCCTCCTCCCTATTTATTCCCTCAGATCACGGAAGCACCACAGAAAGGGAAAGTGAACAAGAACCAAATAGGTCAAATAGGTGATGTTCTTCCTATGCTTACCACTATAGCCAAGGAAAAATCCACAAATTCACCTAGCAATGGAGGAGCATCTACGGGATCACCAGCGGATGAAGTACAATGATGCTGCAATGTGAACAACTGGCAGTAAACAGTCACGCAGACACACTTGCAAAGTCAAACAAGATACTGACTCTAATACTGTGGAGAGCTCTAGGCTAAGAATGCATTTGGTTCCAGATAGGTGTAGAGATCCCCCTGAGCACAGCCTCACCATAACTTGAGAAAGTCTAAAAACGATAGCAGACCAAATGGCTAGGAAACACTTCCCTGGAGAAAGAGCAGAAGCTTATCCTCACTCTAACAATACTGAGAATGAAGACACCATCACCCTACCTGTTCCTTATACCATTCTTAGATCTAGAGGCTAAGTCTGTCCCAGCAGTAGAGTCATCGTTCATGTAGCAGCAGGTACCACACTGCGTGTAATGAGCAATAAGAAACAGTTACCATTATTAGGAGAAACCCCACCCAGTTACTTGAAAAAGTAAAAACCTTGTTTAAAGTGTACAGACAGAATTAGGCTGCTGTGAATCAACTGCTGTGGTTAGTGATAATAACTGGCTTTGTCAATGGTTGTTAGCTGTTTAAGATAAATGAAAAAATAACATGGACTTGATATCAAGAATTTTAACCTTGAAAGTGTTTCAGTTCTGAAATGTCAATAGTATTAAGGCCTCTGGAAGGAGTTATGGCCTTCAGTGATGTGTGCTTTATGTTAGAAATGAAAGCCCTTTATCTCTGCATATCTCGTCCATCTATACATCTTCAATAATTACCTCTCTTTCCTTTTCAGCACACTTTTTTCACTCTTCCTTGAATGCACTTCTTCACATCTCCCTAACTTCTTCACTTCCAAACATCCTCTCACATTCAAACAATTTATTTCCTTTTGATTTTGCCCTGTAAATATTTTGCTACTATGCACCACTTCCAACATATTTCCACAGAATTGCAATTGCAACTGGAATACATGACCATTGTTCTGTAGGCTGAACTGAGAGCCAAAAAAGTTTTTGGGAGAGACCCACCCACCAAGGGACTGGGTACCAATGTAATCAACAACAAAAAAAGAAATCCCTTGGAGATAACTGTTCGAAATGCATACTTCACTCACACTGGTGTCAGAACCTCAGAATGCTCCAAATCTATACATTCTAAAAATAAACAAAAGAATACAAAATTATTACAGGAGAAAACTAAATTAGAAAAATTCTAGTACAATTTTATTGATACAAACATGAATAAATAAAACACTGTATTAAAAAGATATATATGTTCCTATACATACACAATTTATCAACACATTAAAAATATTCATCAGATACAAAAGAGGTGAATCATAAATGAAACATCATAAATTTCTAATCCGATTAGAATCTAAATATTGTGTCCCGTTGGTTTTAATAAATGGCATTCTAATGGTTCCTCGGATTTAGTACAAAGAAAAATGCATCAGCGCGTTTCGGTGTTGTGACTTGATATGCACCACCTTTTTCAAGACGAAACTGATATGTTGTCTCTTATTCAGTTAAAATGACTAAAATACAAAAAAACAAAACACAAAAACATGTATCAATGTTACAACTATCAAATGTATACTAATTATCCCTGTAATACAAACTAATAAAAGAAATAATAATACACAATTCATTCTAGTATAAAAGACCCCACAATGATTACTATACATTGGTTCCTGTGCATCTACATGTACTAGATCTCTAAGTACTGTCACCTGGAGATACATATAAGCCACTGGTGATTTATTACCTATTTGTCTATAGATGCTATAACAATAATTCTTCTTATACACCAAAAACTCCAAGTCAATTGTACATATCAAGAATCATCATATGGATTTCTGAACCTTGACACCCAAACACACAGAGATATCTCAAAACATTCCTCATTCCTTAAAAAAGGGCAACATATACTCTATATCAATACTGTTATAACAGAGACATATTTCATGTTTACAGTAGATAATGTTATCAGTCCAACCTATGAACTGCTGGACCCGATCTTTATATTTTACACCTATATCTCTTCAAACTATGGGAGGTGCGTAGTATATATATTATTGCATGCCTCCCATTTTAGGTGAGCATTCTAGTGGGACCAGTCCTTACTGAAGTTGTTAATGTGGTGGTAATGTGGTTGGTACTAAAAATAAACCAACCATGAAGTGCTTGATAAGTAATTAGACCCAAAGAGAAGAATTCTATCAAAAACTCTCTCTACTTATTTCTAGAAACACAGAAGACGTGTTACCTACCTATGTGCATGTGCTTGTTTTGCTTCTAAAGATGGGCTATGTGTAAAGTTTTCACCACATTATGAAGGGTGCAGGTAGTATGATTTTTAGCACCTTCAAATCTTGGGTATTTTTAGCACATAGAGTCTTTTTTGCCAATTATTGCATGCAGTGTGCACTGTTCTTAATATATACTTTTTAATGTTCTGTGGTAAAATTCACATTAGAGTTTTATTGTCTACAAACAGTGTGGTATAGAGTAAACTCTCTCCATAGAGCAGAGGTCTTCAAACTTTTGTAGGTTAAGCCCCCCCAGCTGATTTTTTTCAGATGTTGGGCCCCCCCACCACCTGACAGAAATTTCTGGACTCGACCGCCACACGCACATTCCGGGCATATTCAGCGAATAACATTCAATACAATAAGATTGTTTAGTAAACTGCAGGTTTGTGAGTGGGTGGGTGTGGTGAAATGAGAGAGGCTTATTACACAGCTCAAAACACCACTTTCCAAGATAAAATGTGTGCAAATTGTTTTTAAGAGGATGCTTTGTTTTACATATGACATGGATTGATAATAACACCACCAACATAAATGTGACAGGTTTGCCTGTTTTTCAGAGATGGTCAAGCTGAGAATGGATTTTTGCTACTGCCATCCTCGGGTTGTGCTCCACATCCAGGCTTGAACGAACTTTAATACCGCAAGTGCTGAAAACCCAATCTCACATACATAGGACAAGCTAAAAGGCAAGAGAGTTTTGATAGCAGCTTCTCCCAAAGCTGAATATTCTGCAGACATTTTCAGCCAAGACACGGACTATAAGGGGAGACAGTGTTGTCAGATGTTTCGAGAACTCCCTAGCTCAGAGCTGGTACACGAGAAACAAATCTTCTCTAAATATCATTAATAAACGTTTTAAGCAGCATTATAATGGGATAATTGCCCACCAACCAGTTATGGAGCCAAAGACAGTTGAAAGTCCACAGAGAAGGCGCTGAACAAACCCCTCATTGAGAATTCCTTAGTGGTACGATAAGTTGCTTGCCTGAAGCAGTGGGGGTTTGGACACGTCAGGCTTATGTTTAAAAAATAGAACTAATAATAAATTAATGATGTTGTCTAGTTTACTTCAGAGTAATGTTGTCTGACAGACTTTGTGATGGCAGGGACATGTTGGGGATTTTGGGTGCCCTGGGCCAAAACTATTTTGGGGGCCCCTGTTCAGTTCAGGTTGGAGTTTAAATGATGTATTTTCAGCTCAGCCATACCCTATTTAGCCAGGCTACTAACAGTGCACAGGCACTGTAGTCAAAATTCTAAAATAGTTTACAGCTAATTATCGGAGATAGTGATGAGTTTTCACTGTTGTAACAAAGCAGCCGCCCACTAATTTTACAGTGAATAATATCTGTGATAACCTCCAATTTCTCATATGTGAGGTACCGCTTGGATCTAACTTTTTTATGGTTAACTTTGTTATGGTTGTTGCATAAAACAAACACATTTCTCTACAAATAGTAATAGACTCCCTCACATCAATTACATTAAAAAGAAATTAAACAAAACGGTATTTGCAAGAATCGGTTTTAGGAATTATTCCAGTCCATCAGGGCAAATACAGAAGTGTCTCTATCAAGGGGCCCTTGGAAGGCTGGATTGTAATGCATTTAGATGTCTCCTTTTGTAATTTAGGACGAAAACCTTAATGGGGCACGACATGCCCATACTTGTGTACAGGGGTGAGTGAGGTGACCATATGAATTTGGGTGCGCATGTTAGTGCAGAGTGGGACGAATGAATGTATGGTTAGTGGTGGGTTTATTGGAGTGAGATTACAGATTGAACAGTGAGGGGGACAGGTGAGTGAAGTGTTACAAGTGCAGGTTGACTAGTGTGCTTGTGTGACTGCAGGTTGAGGTACAGGGTGAAAAGCGCAAGTGCATTGTGAGTGCAGAGTGATCACTGTGAGTGGGTGGTTAGTGGGTGAATGGTGTGAGAACATGGTGATCAGTGTGAGTGCAGGGTGAGCGGGTGAATGGTGTGAGTGCATGGTGATCAGTGTGAGCGCATTGTGATCGCAGTGAGTGTAGAGTGATCACTGTAAGTGGGTGAATGGCGTGAGTGCATTGGGTCAGTGTGAGTGCTTGGTGAGAGTGAAAGTGAAGGGCGAGAATGAGGAGTGAGTGGTCTGAATGCAGGGTGCATTCCCAGGCACTTGAAGTAACTCAGCATGTTATATACGGCAGCGTAGGGTTTCAAAAGTGTTAAACTATTGATGAATTACAAATGAATCGACAAAAAGAAGGGGTGACCTGGAGCTCGTTAACATTACAAATGAATACATACTTATTTATAACTATATTTAGCAATTTGCAAGCTGTTTAAACACATGGCTAGCTGGCATTTTGCGCGCCTGCCTGTGTAATTTTAAAAGAAACTTTCAGGGACGTTTTAAGGATTTTGTGGCCTGTGGGCCAAATGTATTTTCGGGGTCCCTGTTCAGACCAGCTTTTATTTTATGATCTAGTCTCAGCTCTTTCATGCCTTCTTTGGTCAATTACTAAATGTGTGTACATCGGATATTCAGGGATAGTGATGTGTGGTTTCAGTATGTAACACAACAGCAGTTCACTAATATTACTGCAAATAATCTGTCACACCCTTCTATTTCTCATATGTGAGGTCATGTCTTGATCTAAAATACACTTTTTATATGGATGTCGCATGACGCATAAACATTTTGTCTGCAAAATGTCTGTAATAGACTTATATACATTGAAAATGAATAATTGACTAACGCTATTTACAACATTATGTTTTAAAATGAGTCAAGGTCATGAGGGCAAGAATGTAGAATAGTGCTGGCCCCCCACCAACTCCCCCCCCCCTCACACACACACACACTCCCACCCCCTTTGAAAGGCTGGGGCCCTGGGTCCGAGCCCACTTTTTTTTTTTTTACTGAGTTTTATATAGCTCGAACTTGACCTGAATCAGGTATCAGAGCGCTTTACGTAGCACAAGTTGCATTACATGAGGACATATTCATTTTCTTTGTTAGGCACGGGGAGATTAAGTGATTTGCCCAGAATCACAGGATGCTCAGCTTCAATGTCGAGACTCGAACTCTGGAAACTTTGTCTCCCTTCTGGGAAGAGCTAACTCTCCCAGGAGGGGGTTAATTCACAGCGCTGAAATGCTTCAGCTGCAGTGGGAGGCAAGGGGTCTCCTCTGCTAAAACCGAAAGCGTGTCTGTTTGTTTGCTTTCGTTTTTTTTTAGCAGAGGAGACTCCTTGCCTCACACTGCAGTTGAAGCTGTCACCTCCGTGAATTAACCCCCTCCTGGGAGATTTACACGGAGGACAGAACAAAGGTCAGATTGTAGTGGAGATCGCGCCCCCCCCTGTGAAGGTGTCGCGCCCCCCCAGGGGGGCGCGCCCCACAGATTGAAGAACACTGCCATAGAGTGATTACTGCTTACAGATCCCACTTCTCTTCGTAGATCAACTCCTCAGCGTAGGTTTGGTGACTTCCAGGGGTTTGATACAGATAAAAGCTGTCCGTAGTACGTTATTTATTTTAGAACTGACAACCACTATTTTTAGGAATTTGGCTTTCTGTGAACAGTTGTATACAGATTGAACATCATACTCAATTAGGGTTTCCGATATATCCGTGTTGATTGTTAAGGTGAACTATGCTAGCTATAAAATATGTGGTATAATTTCAATGTTGCACATAATTAAGCCTCCCTGTTTTTCGTTATTACTGATTTTTACAGATAAATACTGACAGAAAACATTGTGTTTCCTCTCTGTATTTATTTTTAAAAGCAGAAATATGCAGATAATTTGGCTTCTTTTGAGTAACTCTCCAAGTTGAGGTTAATGACTTTCAGGCCAATAGCTGTACATATTGGAAGCATGGGGAGTTACAAAGCACAATGAGATTTCCTTGAATTACTGCAGACATGTATTTGTGCTAATGTGCTAATCATTTTAATTTGGGTTTATCATATTATTAATTTTGTCTGTGTAATGTGCTAAAACCTGACAGGCATCGAAGTATGTGTGCACGTTTATCCATTAAATAAACATGGAAATATACAAGTTATCACCTCATCTGTTTAAAAAACACAAACTAAATATGGATAATTACCAATAAGATGGCCACAAAAACAAATATGATAAATACAGACGGAAAGGGTAAAAAAAAAAAAGTAATGAAACCAGGAGTCCTACACATAATGCATGCTTTCTACACCTAAGGTAGTTGTATCTGTGATGGCAGTAATGATTGCTGATATTCTTCTGAGCTAGTTTGTACTCACTGTCAGGCCTCTAAAGCCATAGTAATTTATAGGGCAATATGCAGGAAAATGAAGCTTAAATGATGTCATCAGTGATGAAAGTGAACTCAGACAAGACGGAGGTCCTCATCCTTGGACCATCCCCATCCGCTTGGGACGACTCCTGGTGGCCCACAGCACTGGGCACCGCACCGGCACCCACTGACCATGCACGCAACCTGGGATTCATCCTGGACTCCTCTCTCACAATGACCAAGCAAGTCAACACCATCTCATCCTCATGTTTCAACACCCTGTGCATGCTCCGCAAGATCTTCTGGTGGATCCCTACCGGAACTAGAAAGATGGTCACCCAGGCCCTCGTCACCAGCTGACTAGACTACGGAAACTCCCTACACGCAAGAACCACAGTCATCAAACTTCAGAAAAGACTCCAACGCATACAGAACGCATCTGCATGACTCATCCTCGAGATCCCCCGCCACAGCCAAATATCAGCCCATCTGAGAGACCTGCACTGGCTCCCCGTCAACAAAAGGATCACGTTCAGGCTCCTCACCCACTCACACAAAGCGCTCCACAACATTGGTCCCAAATACCTCAAAAACCGCCTCATGTTCTACACTCCAACACGCAAACTCCACTCCGCCAGCCTCGCCCTCGCCACCGTCCCACGGATCCGCAGAACCACCGCTGGTGGAAGATCATTCTCCTACCTGGCGGCCAAGACATGGAACTCCCTCCCCATCCACCTACGACTGACCCAGGACCACCTCACTTTCAGGAAACACCTCAAGACCTGGCTCTTCAAGCAGTAGCGGTACCCCCCACCCCCAGCACCTTGAGACCCCTACGGGTGAGTAGCGCGCTCTACAAATGTTATTAATTGATTGATTGATGTCATTTGCGATGCCATCCGTGATGTCATCTGAGATGTCACCAGTGATGTCATAAATTATGTCATAGAACATGGCATGAGTGATGTCATCTGTGAGGTCATAAGCAGTGCATGGCAGGGGCGCAAGTTATGGTTTGTGCTGCTAACTATGAATTTGTGTTTTTTTTAGTTCTATATGCAAATGTTGCCATTGACAAATTTCCACAACTATAACATTAATTTAAGTGGATTTTTAAGCTTTTTTTTTTAAAACAAGAACAAATCTTTTTTATCACCCCTAACTATGACATTCATTTAACGTTTGTTTTTTTCGGTGAATTTGTAGTTTTTTTTTAAAGTAAATTCATTCTTTTAAATGTGTTTATTGTAGAATAGCTGAATAATATATCCTTTGTGCAGACATTATTTTGAAAGGGAATTGTTTTTGTATTGTAAAATAACGAGTGTGCATACTGGGGCGTGGGGTGGACTGTTCTCTCCTTTGAGACCTCTCTCTCAAATGATGGGTATGAGTGTAGTAGAGTGTTTGGATGGACTGACCTCTTCTTTGAGACCTATCTCTCAGATGACGGGTGTGCATAGTAGAGTGGATGGGGGAGCAACTGGCCTCTCCTTTCAGATCTCTTCCTCAGGTGAGGTGTGTGCATAGAAGTGTGTGTGGACAAAATGTCCTCTCCTTTGGGACCTCTCTCTCTCACATGACATGTGTGTAGTAGGGTGTGTGTGTAGACTGGCCTCTCCTTTGGGACCTTGCTCTCAAATAACAGGAATGCATGGTAGATAGTGTAGAGGGACTGCTCTCTCCTTTCACACATCTCTCTCTCAGATGATGAGTGTGCATTGTAGAGTGTATGGCTGGAGACACCTCTCTTTTTACTTTATTGGCATTTTAAATTCAATACAAAGAAAAAGACAAGTGTAACACAGTAAGCAAATAGAGCCTTTAGCTGCACAATTATGACAGCAGCATCATAGTGTGAAGCTGGTGCCATCTCAATGATTAATATTCTTAGCCAATAAGAACAAGGAATGTACTGTAAATAGGGGAGAAGGGGGAATCAGTTATTTAGTACGACCTGTGCAGGTTTTTGCCCTGCTAGCGCAACATCAACCACAATGATAGGGATGCTACAGTGCATCGCGGCAGCCTGCACCACCTCTTTTTTATCACCATAGTATGCAGCATCAATACCCACTAATCCCCCTCCAATGCACCAGGGGCAGCATTCCCATTATCTCTGGCCTGCATGCTCAAGTATTGCTCTAGAAGGGTCAAAATGTCTCTAGGGTGCGATTGTGTGGGCATCAGTTCCCAGAATGCTATTAAGTTAACTTGACAGTGCACTGCAGCTTCCAGCCAGGCATCCTTTAGTGGAACTGGGAGGCGCCCCCAATGTATCGCCACCAGTCGCCTAGCCAGCAGCAACAGAAGCGCCGTTAGCTTACACAGCTCGGGAGAAACCTCCTTCACAAAGCCCAGCAGTGCACCCAGAGGCGTGCTCCCCAGCCGGAGGTCAGCTATCTCCTCAATCGTGTCTAGACCATCGTCCAGAAGGCCTCCACCCCGGGGCAATCACAGGCGGAATGCATAAAATCTGTGCACATCGCCAAGCAGCTGGCACATCATGTATCCTCCAAAAGTTTCATTCAATGCAGCCTCTCCAGGGTGCAATAAAGCATAGGTAATTATTTTAAATGAACTAAACGCAGTCAATAATTGAGTGAAAGAGCTCGGGCCTGAGCGCAACAGAAGTGCCACTGCTCCTCAGAGATTGGAGTGGCAAGGGCATCCGGCCATGCCAGTCTAGCGGCAGTAACCCACACTGGAGCTGTACTTTGCATTTCAGAGTAGACTCTAGTGGTGAGCTTGCGCGTAGATGAATTCACCAGAAATGCCTCAAGGGCTCAGAACATAGGAAGTGCCAGAGGAAATGAGCTATGGAGATGCTGCATTGCTGCTCTCAGCTGAATGTATGTAAACATGTCTAAGGCTGAGATAGCAGGGCCCTGCAGCGCTTGTTGAGGAGTGATAAAAGAGCCCTCCGGGTAAATGTCGCCCATTGTTATGAGGTTCAGCCTATGCAGTCTTGCGCTGGTGCCAGTGTCTTCTATGAAAGGTAAAGCGGGGTGACAAATCAGCGGAATAGAGGGGCTAAAAAGGACCTCCACCGGGGCCCGTTTCCTCAATTCGTCCCACGCCCAGACTGTTTAGCCCAACGTGTCAACCTGACCCTGAGGTGTCTCAGAGATTGATAGGGGGCATGGGGCCTAGTAGTTGTGCTCAGGTGCTGTGTTGGAGAAAAACTGCGTAGAGCATAATCAGTGATATGCAAAATTGTGCTTGTGCACTATAATAATAAATGTCCATATCTGGTGGCAGCTGCTCATCCTGCTGAAATGGAAGAAGGAGGATCTCTCAGGCGATTGGGGATTGTCTCCCGGCCCATACAAGCATCACAAAAAGGGAGCGGACACGGCGTCAAAAACACGGTGGCAGTGGTGTTAGGAGGTTGACGAATAGATTTAAAACTTTTGGTGAGATCACCATCTTTGCTAGGGCTAATCTGCCAGTCATCGAGATCGGGAGTTTTCACCACATTTCCATGCGTTTCTCCAGCCAGTGCATTAGGCATCCATAGTTGGAACGCCAGAGAGTGTCCAGGTCTCTACTCAGCCAGATGCCCAGATACTTGGCCGGCTCGGTCACCAAGCGCAGAGCGAACTCCAAAGCAACCTCAGGAGTTGCCGTCGTAAGTGGAAAAATCCCTAATTTCACCCATTATATGGACATTCTAGATAGGCCCCCCAATCTCGTGAATTCCCTGACTAGTGGATCTAAATTTTCATGCAGTTGTTTGACATACAGGGTGACATCGTCTGTTATGTTATGTTATAAAATCTTATATAGCGTGCAGCTGCCCCAGCAAAGGGGCTTCCTGGCGCTTTAATAGACAGGAGAGTAGGCTGCCATAGAGATGGACATACGGCTACAATATAACAAAGTCTGTGTACATGGAGAACAAAATAACATGAGTGAGAAGTCCAGGTCGCAATGGGAATAGTGTTGCTGAAGTTTGGCCGCAAGAGGCTCCATTGCTATGTCAAAAAGGATAGTGGTTTAGGGGCATCCCTGATACGTGCCACGGGTAACTGGGAAGGGGGGGTGATCTTGCCATTAATACAAAGGCAAGCCACAGGGTCTGTTTATAAGGGCTGAATGAGTTTAAGGAATTTAGTGCTAATACCAAGCCGGTAGAACAACGTGAAGCGATAAGGCCACTCCAGTGAATCAAAGGCCATAGTGGCATCGAGGAAAATCGCAGCTGCGCTAAGGCTGGGCTCAATGGTGTGCACTATAGCAAAGAAGGTCCGAAGGTTATGGGACATTGAGTGCCCAGGGATGAATCCAGACTGGTCCGGCCAAGCAATGAGCAAAAGTAATGGAAGTAGGGGGGAAGCGATCAGCTAGGCAAGGATTTTATTATCCATGTTAATCATGTATAAAGGTCTATATGAATCATGTCTCTGTGGCTCTTTGTCAGGCTTCAAAATGGTAATGACCAGTGCCTCCGGAAGGGATGGTGGAAGCATGCCTCATGTCATGGACTCCTCATACTTGTCTAGGAGATTAGGAGCAAGGAGAGAGGTATATTCTTTATAAAAGGCAGCCTGTTGTAAGGCTGTCTTAGCCTGGAATCTTGTTGCCGGGGAGGGCTCTGATTGCTTGTATAATTTTGTCCACTGTGAATAGCTCATCAATGAATCTATGGTGTCCCTCTTATAACCACAAGAGCTGCAGTGAGTAAAAAAAGGAGTCAAGATCCAAGGGTGCGGCTGGCTGAGTGGTACGGGAAAGTGAGGTGTAAAGATTAACCATTTCACTTTGCACTCCTGCCATCCTCGTTATCACCTCATCAGAGTCAGTTCACACCTCCATGATTTATTCGCTAGCTCAGGGTCTATGCAGCCTATTCGCAAGGCTTTTACCTGCTCTATCGCCCTCACCATAGCGCCGAGCACTGGCTTCCCGGTTCAAAAAAGGGGCTCCTCAGTGAACTTGTTAAGTTTACTACGGATACTAGCCAGAGAGTATTCACTGTTATCACTGTAGAACTGTAATGCCCTAATCTCGGCTTCGAGCTGCATCAAGTTGGCTTGCAATACGCCACATACCCCAAGCATTACAGTTTTGAACGCCTCCCATAGCGTGGATTGCGAGCCTGAATTGTGTTCGAAGTATTCCACAATTGCCGCTGGCACCTCCTCTCGAAACACCTGATCTTTCAGAGTACCCGGCGGAAGGTGCCACTTGAAAGCGCAAGACAAGTAGTCGTGGGTGAACCGAAGCAAAACTGGGGCATGATCCGACAAAATGCGTGGTAGATGAAGGACCCCGCTGGTCCATGCATCAACATCCCGCATAGCCAGCCATAGGTCAATAAAAGATCACGCAAGGTGGGCAGGGTTAATACATGTTCTTTCACCAGTATGGCCATGGCGAGCCCTCCACAGGTCAGTGAGATCATTATCCTCCATAATGGAGGTCAGGAGAACTGCTGTTTAGGGGTGGGGCCATCAAGATTTCCTGGATCCGTCTGCCAGTGGATCAAGCACCACATTGAAGTCACCACCCCACAACGTTGCCTCAGGGCTTAGGGAGCTCACCAGTCTCCAGATGTCGGCAAAAAAATCAGGGTCGTCCACATTGGGACAGTATACAGAAATGAGCCTAAGCGGATGACCTTGCATTGTGCCCTTTAGGATCACATAGCGGCCTTGTTTGTCACAGCCTGGCAGTTGCATACTCCAGAGTGAGCCCCTGCAGAAGGGTACTGTGCATAATTTGAGTAATGCGCCATATAGCGTTCTCCAATCCAGCCCATGTGTAGGCATGCTAACGTAATCGAAGTCAGGTGTAATTCCTGTGGGAAATAAATATCTGCACTGTTTTGCTGCAAGTGCACCAGTACGTGGAGTGTCCTGCGACTGTCATTCAATCTGAAAACGTTCCACGTCACACATGCCACGGGTGCCACAGCATTCCCCTCATTTTCTGAGTCAGCAAGGTCAGTGCATGCCCGCATGGTGAGGCAGCACATCTCCAGAGCAGTGGGATATCGATGAGTGCAGTAGAGATGTGCAGCTCCACCATCTCCAGGAATATGGCAGAGAGGGTGGAGACCATCCTCACACTCTCGCTCATCGTCATCAATCCAGGCAGGGCCAGCAAGGCAGAGCCCACTGTACCTCTCTCCCACAGTGAGCTTAGGCCTTCCTGGAGCGCATTTAACCAAGTATCCAGCTCCAGGTATAGGCGCCCGGGCCACACTACCATGCAGCGCTACCCAGACTGTGGTAGTGTTTCCGATCCAACCATCATAAATACTGAGCACCTCACATCTCATTTTCTCGTTTGAGCATTCCTTTGATTTCTAATCTAATGATACTGCTCGTGCTGCTGCTGGTTCATGTGAGCGTTCACCCAGAAGTCTTAAACTTGGTTGCCATGTATAATGGGGTACAAGAGTTGGCTACCTTGTAGAAGATACAACCGGTCTTTAATGTTATGTATTGTATTATTGCCATTTGCATAGCGCATAGTCTGCCTTTAGTAAGGCTTAATAGCACTAAATGTGATGTGGGCAAGCAGTGAGTGGTGGGGAGCAATGCAATTTCTGGCAGGCTGCAGTGATACTGACACAAATGCAAAGAACGTTGTGTGAGAGGTCCTGCTACATGGAAGATTCTTTCCAGTGAACACAGGTAAATGTCAGGGACATTGGCCAGCAGAGAGTTGCATCTTTCAAGATGGGAAAATAAGAGCAGAACGCAGAGCACAGATTCTAGTGCAGTTTGCAGATGTCTGTTGTAAGTATTTCGAGCCCTGGTGTGTTTCTGACAAGTTCCAAATGGATGATTTGTGTTTCTGGTACCAAGCAGACAAAGGCACTATAGCAGAAAGTAATATGACCCCAGCAGGAATTAGAAACTTTCACAAAAAAACGCAGCCTGGAGCCTTCCTTGTGTTTCTTCAGTACAGTCCTGCTAATTCCACGCACTTTCAAAATATATTTGATGTACAAGTGTTTGCCAACTTTTAAATTTCACTTAGAAAATAAATAGCCTTCCTAGGTGATCTGTTACGCATTTCCCTAAATTAAAAACAAAATCTTACAAACCGTGGGGAACTGCATAAAAATGCCTGTTTAAAGGGTACGCTAATGTATGGGAAATTCCGTATAAGAGAAATAAAGTATACATGTTTATTTTAATGTGGAATTTAAAACAGCAGATAGCACAAATTAAATAGGAACTTGTGAAAATTAAATCTGGAAGTCTCATTTTAGCTGTAAAACCAGGACTGAGTGAAAGACAATTACAAGGGTGGCTAATTAACAGCTATGCTGTAACGAAAAGAGCCAGAGATTTGTCCACCCCCTTGGCAACACAGCATTATGTATTTTACCTTTGCATCAATTGTCTGTTTATTTAATTTAGTTTTTAACAAAACCTGCAGGACTGTCTAGCACATCGACTAACTTCTCACTCTCAAAAATGCATAAATCGCTGCAGAGTTTACTGCAAACCCAGAGGTTTTTATGCAACAATAAGAGTCAAGATTGATATCTCTAGTGGTTTACCTTCCTGTTGGAGAGAGATCGGAGCATTGTCTATTGCAAGCTTTGACTCATCTATTGTAGCGCCAAGGGTTAATATGCCTGCTGCAAAGAATGTGTATCATACAGATCACAGAAGTGTATTCAATGTGCATAGCTCAGTGGGTTACTGCTTTTGTCACAGAGATCCTTAAGTTACTTGCAGTGTAATACTTACAATGGTAAGAAATCTTGCACCTTGAGCTATGACCTGCCATCAGAGCTGCATGCAAACTGCATGGGGCAGGTTTGGAAATTTAGTTTTTTCCCCAGTCTTTCATTATTCTAATACTACTAAAATGGGTTTGTTTGGGTAGAAATACATTTTTATTAGTAAATCCAACCACTGTGCTACGTTTTGAATCCTGGGTTTGTGCTTCTCCAGATCTTTAAAAATGCCTCCCAGAATTGATGGCATGTGAATCCTACACCTTGTAGTCCCTTCTGTCTGATATAACTATTTCTAAACAGTGATTTACGCATGTATGATTCATTGTCTCAGTATGTGTGCATGATGTAAAGTGCTCCAAGTCTCTACACTGGTATGAGATGCGCTATAAAAAAAATGAAATACATGTGAGATGGGCTATGGAGAGATGAGGGGCAGTGTTGTAGCGTGATAGGGAGGGAATTATTGAAGAGCCTTAACAAGATTGTTGTATCCTGGTGCACTGTATGGTCATCACTTACAGTGCTTTAAAAGCTAATACAGTTGAATATATAATAAATAGTGTTGTAGAATTCACAATTTATGTATTTTGTTTTCAAAACGAAATTTGGGGAGTGAGCACCCTCTCCCTCATGTCCCCCCTGTAGTGGTCAGGTCCGCTTGCTGCGTTCGCTCGCAACACACCATACAGGGGATTGACAAAATTTGCCAAGGGTACTTTGGGTTCCCAGTTTGGCTCTGTCTGACACCAAATAAAAAGTGCCCCCTTTAGCAAATGAGATATCTAAACAATCATTGGCAAAGCCAATAGGTCTTGCCTTTGGGAAATCTTAGGTTTATTAATTTTTTTTAGCGATGCTTAACAGCATCACTAACATACTATTGTATCACCCAAAAAAATAAAGTTGGATGTATCCTTCACTTCCCAAATGAAAATATAATTTTGCCTCTTACTCTCAAGATCTCTCTAACGTTTTTGTGGGTTGGAGAGTTAGCCAAGCCTGACAGTTCAAAAGGTATCCTTTGCAGGACACTTGAATACATAATGTCGATGTTTGAGCACCTAGCTGGCTGACATGAATGTGGAGGAGCCCTTGTTTGTTTCCGTGAGTCAGATCAGATTCTCCTGGAGAGTCCCTTTATCTTCTGTGCCCTGCCCTTCCTTGCTGCCCAGGAGTACAGCAAAGGCACACCTGTGTGCAGGAGGAGCCCTGTATTCATGTCTTCAACGTTTGAGGCAAAAAACACAGGTTGTTTTCTGAACAATGAGTGTAAAAGCGTTAAGGTAACCATGTGGTTCCTGCTTAAATTTTGAATGCTTTACGTAATCTTGCATTGCCTATGAGTGTTTGCTTTTTCCAGGATATTGATACTTTTTTTTAATGCAGTGCATAATTTGAATTGAGTCACATCCAGGTGTTTATAATGGGGCAAAATTGGGTTGTAGCTGAAGGCAATGCAAGTTTCTCTCTGTGGGGCAGAATAATGTTCAGGGGGAGAGTATGTGGCACTGTGGCCGGAGCTACCGAATTTGGAACTGGGGAACCAGGATCAGGCTTCATGACCAGTCCACCAGACCACTCTCCTGAGGGAGCACATTCCCCTACTAGACCTTGGGGTGGGGGCCGGTTTTGGACCCCTGGGTGGTGATTTTGTTACAGGCGTCTTTTGCAGCATAGCTGCAAAATCGGCCCTGTAACAAAATCGGTTGAAAAACCGACCCTGGCAAAGAGCTCGGCGGCACCCCCACCCCCGCAGGGGGGGAGGGGGGCGGCTGAGCACTTTGCCAGGGCTGGTTTTGGTTCCCAGTCCAGCCCTGTCGATCAGTAGCGCCACCCCCCCCAGCGCCTTGAGACCCTTGCGGGTATGTGGTGCGCTTTACAAATGATTGATTGATTGAACATGTGCTACCAGCTTTGGGCCCACTGCAATTATCGAGCAATGGAGGACAACATTATGTTATAGTGTTGAGTCAATTATTCAGCAAAGAAAGGCTGCAGGGTAATGTGCTACATTTTATGATACTCTATTATTTTAACATTTTTACACATACTAACAGTCTCTTAAAAGATTTTGCCTCAATAATACCAGTTTAACATCCAAGCGCAGCAGTTAGAATGTTGACCAGTCAACCTTTGTAATGAGCCCTCCACTTCCCAGCAACACAAGTCACGTTGTTTTGATCCGTTTGAGCCACAAACAATGTTTTAGTTAAAATCATCAGATTATGCAGCAGATGATGTATTATGTGGCAAATACTGCAGAGCTATAATTACGTGGAAAACATTTGCAAACTAGGATGTTTTGCCATTCATGTGTGAGCTTCTCTCATGAAGTCTCGTGGAGAGACAAAGGATGAAGATGTCTAATAGTGATTGCAGAGAATAGTAGTTTAAAAGGGAGAAAATAACTGATATAATCTGAGGACCACTAACTATTTCTGACTCTACCAATGTTTGAGTCTCATAATTTCAGGACTGATACATTTTCAATTCTCATTGCTAACTAACTTGAGTAGTAATTACACAAACTACTAATATAAAAGTTGTATCTCATACATCTGATAATGCTAAAAGCATCTGCAAAACCAACCGGTCTGAGTTGTTTTAGGTGTATATATTCATTTTGAATGCTATTTCTAAATACAATAACAGGAAACTAGGAGGCATCTAATGCTGGCTTCATGACATGTTGCGCGATGCACATAAAAAACATAGGACTACAATGTGTGAGGTCACCAACACGAGGGGCCTCCGGTCATAGAATTTAAACCCAAATTTTATGTTCAGAAATGGTTAGAAAAAGAGAGTAGAAGTGCTGATGAAAGGAACTGCATGGCTCAGAGACAAATGGCTTCTGGTTCCACTTAAAAGCGTATTTGGGACATTCTGTGATTGAAAAAGTTTCCCACATTGTAAATGTATTTAAATGTAAATAATTCATATCTTAAATCTAAAATAAATGTGTATCCATTGGTTGTATTAAATAACGTTATAAGCTGTAACTGGCTAGTGAAATGCCAAATATACCAAAAATGTGTATCTTTTGCTCTTTCTAGCCACACCTCTGACTCCGCCCACTGACCCAATCCTCTGGTTATTCCCGCCCCCCCTGATGCTCTGCCCACAGCTCCCGTACTTTTTTTTCCCACTTCGACCACTGATTACAACACTTGAATATGTAAAGCATGGCGAGTGATGGGTGGGTGAATGAATGGACGACAAGCAGACAGATGGACTGGCAGTAGGTAAAGAGGCAATGGTGAGCTAAAATAGACAGATAGACGGGCGATAGAATGATAGATAGATAGATAGATAGATAGATAGATAGATAGATAGATAGATAGATAGATAGATGGATGGATGGATGGATGGATGGATGGATGGATGGATGGATGGATGGATGGATGGATGGATGGATGGATGGATGGATGGATGGATGGATGGATGGATGGATGGATGGATGGATGGATGGATGGATGGATGGATGGATGGATAGATAGATAGATAGATAGATAGATAGATAGATAGATAGATAGATAGATAGATAGATAGATTATCCCTGTGACCTTCCTTCCAAAATGACAGCCCACATTAACAGGCGTGGTTCTTCCCTAAAGTGTGTGGGACTTTTGAGGTTGGTGGCGAGTATTCCCATGTGTGACTAACGCCCACTGACTCAGACATTAGCAGATTGCATCATGCAAAATTGGTGCATTATAATTTTTCACGGCCACCAGTCTTGGTAAAAAACTTAACATGTTTCAGCAATCAGTGTGTGAAAAAAATAGTAGTTGAACCAGTCGGCCCGTAAGAATTGTGTTTTTACACTGGTTGGACGTTGCAGCCGTTACTATGTAGTCAGGCACAACGTGCGTCTTCGCATGGTCTGATGACAAACCCAAATCGTTGTAAAGAGTGAAACTCAGGAGAAGACATTTGCCCAACAAAGACCCACCATTACAGGCCCTGCCCCCACTGGGCACTTCGCAGCAGTCACCGTCTGGAATTCTGACAGAATTCCCCCCAGAACAGCAGGTAGCCGAGCGGGGGAGGGTCCACAGTCGGTGTGAGGAGAGTCGACTGCCTCAACTGAAGTGTGCAATATCCTGCGTCACCACATCAGAATGCAAACACCTCTCTCTGCAAAGGGAAGGACGTTTCCAACAACACGCACAACACAAAACAAATACTGGGCGGATACCACACTCCCAACACGTCCAAGGAATCATGGCCGGTGTCGGGAAGTAAGCCAAAACTGGCGAAGCTTGTGTTTGTTTAAAAGGCACGCTTCCTATCACGGGTGCGCCACACAAAAAGCGTCTACAGTTAACAGTTACCAAATAGTTTTCCCTAGTTGCATAATGTGGTGCATGAAACTTTGGACTTTTACGTGTGAGCAATTCTGCACAGACAGCATGCCAGACAATGGGCGTACAAGTGGTTCATTATAAGAGCAACTGAAACCACCAGGAATCAAATAAAAAAACACAGACAGACACAAAAGAGGTGTCAGCAAACTAGTTCAGTCGTGTATGTGGACTATCAACACGGGTGAGCCTTGGACAGCCTAATGCATAAGATAAACTGATAAAGAACAACCGTGTTAGTCGTGAGCCCATGCCTGTATTCCAAAAGTGCCGTGTGTGTAGCACAGTTTCTGTCACTTTTAGTTTATTGCCCGCTCGCTACCCGCCCTGCCCACACCTCCCGGATGGTGGCTGTTTACAGGGAGGAGGCGGGCCAGGCAGCAGCCCCATGGTTTGTTTACATGCTCTGCAGTGAGCAGGGACGCTACAGCTGGAAGCCAACGCGACCGCAGGGCAGCCAAAGCGTCATGGAGCAACGCTCGCAAGCGGCCCTGTGCAAAACATGGACTCGTGCTAACTTCTGTGCAGCCCCTGAACACATCTGAGCTGGGGGGAGGGTCGTGTTCACAAGGTCAAAGCAAACACACATTCCAGTGGCAGAGATCTCACGGTCCAAGGGTGCACAGGCGTGAGATGCAATGCTTTCAGAGCAACATGTTAGGAGACACAGGGGGGGAAAGACATTTGAGGTTTGGGGGGCACTGCTCTATGTATTTTTTTTCTTCAATTTGGCAGTAGAGACTAAGTAAGAATTGATTTTAAAAAACAGCATTTTGGGGTTAAAACGTGGAGAGTTGGAGTGCATGCCAAAAGTTAGTGAAATAACCAGAAAATTATTCACTGCTTTGAGATTCATCGAGCGTAGGTTGATTCATTGAAAATAGCCAAAGGTTAATGGAATTCCCAAAAACGTGGTACTCACGCCCAGTTGCAGACGGGGCAGTTATTTTGGTACCCCAGTAACAATGACGTCTGCTGAGGAAGATGAGAGGGAGTCAGTGATTCAATTTCCATGCGTGATTCTACTGCAAATATGAGGCTCTGTTGTCAGAATCTTCCTAGAAAACATTTTGTACAATGCATTGTAACTTATACATGCATTTTCGATCATTTTGGGAACACATTAAATGTGACATCTTTACAACCCTTATTGTATTTCTGGCGCCCGGTCGCGTTTTCTGAATAGGAAACCACTGCCTCCCTTTTCGGATAAATATAATAACTCTCTTAATGCATGTCAGCGTATGCGTCATCTTGTAATTTTTGAGAGGAGTAGCCTCAAGTATATTTTTATATATTTCTTCAGGATTTACTTGTTTTCATGTTTCCCTCCGGTGAAAATGTCATTATCTAATGGACGTCGGAATAACCTTGAGAGCCCACTAATACGAGTACTGGACGTGAACAGGACGTGCGCTGAGCACTTCCACATGTGCCCTGTCATGTAGTTTTATTTATGTGCACCAGCACCACCCCCTGAAATCAACACGCCGCCACGTGCAAACAGCGCGCACTGTTTTGTGTCCAGTAAAAATGTATTTTCTTTTTATTCCGTCAAACGCAGGAAGTCAAATTGTCAGAGATGGTAATAACATTTCACTTCTAGCTGAAGAATCAGGAGCAGGGGAGAAAGAGCCTGGGAGGGATGCTGGAGAAAAAAAATCAGGCTACGTGCAGGAAAGTAGCAGCTCCTCTGAAGCCTGAGTGAGCGGGAGGGGCAGAGGGGGAGGCTGGGAAAGAGCAAACACACGGTTTTATTTATTTATTCTGCAGCACGAAGCAGCGGAGCTTCCCTACCATTGACTTAATGCATGCTGCATTCCTCTTCAGGGCATAGGGAAAAGGAGGAAGCAACAGCGCCCCCTCGTGATGCGCGCATCATGACGGGCTTCACTTGTATGCATTAATATTGGCTTTACTGTTCGCCGCATATAGGCTTTGCAATATTTATTTAAAAAGTAACATGATCTGTGCAGCAATAATGTCATTAATAAATAATTGTCCGAGCGCGCGGTTCTTCTTCGCAGCTCTGGGATGCGCGAGGCTGGAGCGGTGGCTGGGGCAGCAGCGCCCCCAGCGGTGCATCCCGGCAGCGCAGGCGCACCACACGTGTCTCGGCGCGGAGGGAAGGGGCGGATCCAGTCCGGTTCTCACTGGCTGAGCCCGCACCCGTGTTTTCCGTGCGCCTCGGCCGGCTCCGCCTCGCCGCCGCTGGTATATCTAGTGAGCAGCGGCGCAGTTTTTCATTGTTGGCAGAGAGCGTGAGAGGGTACCGCGGACTGGAGGCGAGAGCAGCGCATCCGGAGCGGCTCATACGGACCCGTACTAGAGCCCCTGCCCCGGCAGCTCCCGGGCAGCTCCCCTGCATCAGCCAGGGATTTCATTTTAAAAGGGAAATCGAGTGAAAGGTGAGTGATACTGCAACGTGGTCTAGTTTGCCCTGTCTTTTTAAACGTGGTAGTTTTAGCAGATGGTGGCGCGTGATCTGTGCAAAGTTGCTGGTGCAGTCCGCGGCGAGCGCCTTTGTCAGGTGCAGTGATGTAATCCTTCAATTGCAGAGTTGCATAAGGGACAACGTGCAGGGGAGAAGTGTGCTCTGTGCACCCCCGCTCTGTGGCACAGTTGAGCTGCTATGTGTATCTTGTGCTGCGCTGATGATGTCTGCAGGAAAGTGCCAGCGATCTTTGTTGCGGCTCGAGGAGGGCTGGGTACCCGGCTGAAGCCCCCTCCCGAAGGCGCTGGGTCGGAGTGGGGCGCGCCATCTGCCCACCTCTGAAGGTGCTGATTTAAGCTGTTGTCTCTGCAGGCTGGTGAGAAACGAGTGTGTATGCGTGTGTGTTGAGTATCATGTGCAGGGAAGGCTGACGGGGGCCGTGTCCGAAGAAGCCTGTCCATGTCCAGGGTGTGCTTGCACGGTAGGGTGGCATGGAGTCGGGCGCAGGCAGTCTGCAGATTAGTGTGGCAGGGAGCGGTGCTCGGGTACCCTGTGTAGGTTGTTTTGCAGAGAACTGTGGCAGTGCACGGTAGAGGGAAGCAGTCCATGGCAAACGCACTGGGCAGTGCTCTTTAGGGCGACATGAACGGCACGAGGGTGCTGGGTGACAGGGCGCTGTGCCTTGGCAACCTTGCCATGGTAGGGTGGCTTTAAGCGATGCAAGGGGTACGGAGAAGGGACGCGTGAGGTTTTGCAGTCTAGGGTCGTATGAACGACGCACATATGGCTGGGAGTGGCACAGTGTAAGGTGACAGCCGTGCACGGTAACCCATTGGGGCTGGCAGACTAGAGTGTAGGGGAAGCTTCATGGGGCGTGTAGGGAGTGGTGCCCGGTGCAAACGCTGCACACATTGGCTTTTATGGCGCACGGAGTATCTGCACTCTAGTGCAAGGGGTCGGCTTGGATAATTTGCTCACGGTGAGCCCTTGTCACGCGGACTGTGGTAGTTCAGCGCTCCCTCCATCCGAGGGACAGCGGGCTTGTTTGGGTGGCTGGGAGGGGTAACCGGAGTATTTTATCTTGCATTGAATGTGTAATGTCTCCATACACTGATTCGTAAAAGCCACTGATTTAACTTGAAATGAGTAATGGATTTGCCCTTCGACTTGCATTGAGCATGATTTGTCTTGAGCGAGGGTCGCTTCTTCTCGTTGACCTGCACCCCTCCCACTTCAGGTGTGTCTATTGGCCGCTGTGCCACAGCCCGCTAGGTTGCCACTCTGTTGCCCGGAGGCGGTGCGTGATTCACCCGCTCGTGTCCTAGCGCCCGCCCGGCTGTGCATCCTGTTTACAGGCGCTGCAGCCGCCTCTCGGTAGCTGTCAAAGCGCAGCGCTGCCTTCTGTCTGCCGTTCCCCTTCCTTGCAACGACGCCCCTGAACTTGTGGTCACTTGTTTCAGTCACCAGGCAGGCTGAAGTGCCCCTTTTCTGATTGTGTGGCACTGGAGAATCGAGCCTTTCATTGCTTTGCTGGCAGAAACTGCTGCCTGTTTGGTTCAATAGCTGATCGAGTATATAACAATGGTAAACTCAGCTGTGCTACTCTTTGAAGCCCCTCTACATGTATGTGTGCATCAGTCATTTGTCCCAATCGCTGGCAGCAGACAGTCCTGCGTGCCACATTCTGAACCAACCTTGGAATGACCTGCGTCTTAATTGCATAACTGGACTAGTTAAATATACCCAGCTGGCTCTTGACCCGTTAACAGCATTGCATCCATCTGCTCCGGCGCCCTGTGAATGTATAGCAGGACATTGATTCTGATAAAATAAATACACAACCTTTTATTTATTTTGTGTGTTTTTAAGCCATTCTTGTTGGATTTCATCAGTTGCATAACTGTCCGTTCTTTTCGAGAGTCCGTGTGAAACTAATTGTAAATTCATGGTTCGATCAAACTTAACCACTGTATCCTCTTCTCTCCTAGCTTCGCCATGGCAGAGCACATGATGGCCATGAACCACGGCAGGTTTCCCGACGGGACCGGCGGATTGCACCACCACCCGGCCCATCGCATGGCCATGGGGCAGTTCCAGACACAGCACCCGCAGCAGCAGCACCACCAGCAGCAACAGCACACCTACAGCACTGTCATGGCCGACCACCACCTACACTACGGAGCAGGCACCATGACCTCCAACGTGGGGGTCCGGCACGCCATGGTGCAAGGCGGGGTGGGTGCCGTGCACCCCGGCGGCGGCATGCCCCCCACGGCGCGGTTCAGCAGCACCCAGTTCATGGGGCCCCCGGTGACAAGCCAGGCCGCCCAGCTGACGGCCAGTATGCAGCTGCAGAAGCTGAACAACCAGTATTTCACGCACCACGCTTACCCCCACGGCCACTACCTGCCCGAGCTGCACACCGCCGGGCACCCCCTCGGTGCCGGCCAGCAGCCCCACTTCAGAGACTGCGGCGCAAAGCTGGCCTCCGGCATGGCCCCTTCCTCGGCGCCCGTGGCGCCGCCCCAGAGCGTCATAGACACTGACTTCATCGACGAGGAGGTGCTCATGTCCCTAGTGCTGGAGATGGGACTTGACCGCATCAAGGAGCTACCGGAGCTCTGGCTCGGACAGAACGAGTTTGACTTCATGACAGACTTTGTGTGCAAACAGCAACCCAGCCGGGTGAGCTGCTAGTGCGCCCTCCCAAAAAAAGGACATTCCTTGCGAATGATTGGACTCGAGACACCGGATCCCCACTAACAGATCCTGGAAGGCTCAGCACACCAGAAGGCTAAACATCCAATTTGTTTCCTTTGACCCCCGGCAGCTCCAAGGAACCAGCTTCCATGCGCTCTCCAACGTCACACTCATTATGCTGGCACAGAGCTTAACGAAGTTAACATTTCCAACGTTTCCTGTAATTGGACCGCATTAGAATCGAGAGGGACTCTTGCTGCATGGATCCCAGAGGGCAGATTACTGCACAAATGCTGCCACCTTGCTTCGTCTTTTAACTATGCATCGCAGCACACTTTCTTTTCTTTCCTCACCACATGCGTGTCGAGCCTTGCAGGGTCGGTGCGGGCGACGCCGGCGCTCTGTTGCCCCCCTCCCCTGGTGTATAGACAATAATAACAGTGTGCAATGTGGACTAGTTGGTGGCTGAACATTTCACCAAGGCTTTGTTCGTCTTCAACATGTTTACACTGTGCCCGATAGTTCGTTCGATACGTGGAAAATACTACTGTGTGGAAAGCTTTTTAGGAAAATTTGACAGTATTTTTGTACAACTTTTTTTTGATGAAATACTTGTTAATTTATTTATATTTTAATTTGCCAATGTCAATAAAGAGTTAAATAACTTACTCTGTCTACAGTTCATTTTGCAACAGTCTTACTTTCAGTTCCCAGTCCTGTGTTTTGGAAGTATTGGAGCTGTTGACATTGGTTATGCCCGAGCCACACTGTAAGAAAAGCGCCTCGAGGCCCACTAGTGTGCCTGTTAGTCAGAAGGTGTATCCCTGCCTAGGCCTCTGCAAACCATTGGGTACCTGGGTTCATGCCCGTAGGGCGCTGACATGATTTCGGGAAAGCACGTGTTTGGGGTGACCAATCCCAGTTACAGGACGGAGCGACCACCTGCCTCTGTTGGGAAGGGTGGGAGATGTTTGTTAAGAATCCACCCCATGATCTTAATGGTTTACTGGCATTTCTATTTGTGGAATAGCCCATTTTGGCAATGTTTAGTTTTCGCCCTTTGACCTTGGTGAGTATTCTGCGCGTTTACTAGTAGCACCTTCCAAGTAGGTGGGTGTAACTGTGCCGTGACCCTTAGCTTGTAAGCCATACAAGCGTGTGTTTTGTGCAGTGTGGCCTGTCGTACGTGTAATTGGTAAAGGGCCAGCAAAGGTGATCTGTTTCACAAAGCACTTGAAACTTGTGGCCGAGTAGTGGGCAGGGTTAACAGCTATACATTGGTTTTGTGCCCCAGTTATCCTTTTATTTGTGATCGTAAGAGGCCATAAGCATGGCATGAGTTGTGTTTTTGTGGTACATTTTATGTCCTGGGTGCTCACTTGGTTATATGCTTGCTCTTTTAATTTTGATGTTCTCAAGTGAGCGCGAGTGTGCCTAAAGTGGTTCCAGCAGCCTTCCCTTAAAGTGTCTCATGGCGACACTTAAGCAAACGCAATATACGTTCCTTTTTAATTTTAGGATGCAGACAAGTGGGCAACTAGTCGAAGAAGCTCCTTCTAACCTGAATGTTTTCGTTGGGTTCATGTGCGTTAATTGGTCACGGTGGGTGTTGGAGGCATCCGTGCCCTCTAGGTTGAAGGCGCTTGTAACGCTCTTCCGCCTCACTTATGACCCAGCCCGGCTGCTCTGCTCACTGACCTGTAGGAAGAGTGGTTTGATCCAGGGCACTGAAGCCCATTGTTCAGGGTCCCTAATGGACACTTAAGGACCGAGTGCACTTGGGAACATTTGCATAGATTCTGTGAGGCAGCTTGGATGCACCTACAACGAAGTGCTGAAACATGGAAGCGCGCTAATGGGTATGCAAGTTTCTAAAGAAATCGCAAAAAAGCGAATCCCTTCTCTTGTGTGCATTCCAACCGCATTTTGCGGACAAGGCAGCATTTTTGTTAAATAAAAAAAATGTGTAAACACACCGGTCCACAACCCCTTACCATTTGTGTTTTTTATTTAGCATAATAGTAACCTGCTAGGTTTATCCCTGGGTAAATCTCATGCACGTTGCAGTTGTATCAACATGCACAAGCGGCCAGTCTGGCTAGGTTACACTTTGTGGTGGGTTACAGTTCAGACTACACTTCCTTATTCCCGTACAACGGAACAGGGATACTTTATGTCCAGTGGGGGCACCCGTACGTACCGCACCCTTCCATGTGACCTGGAACAGCCACTCTTTGAAGAACCAGAGGCCCATGTGTTGTGGCGTTCAGGGAGCAACTGGCTGCATAGCTGCTCCAGAACTAAAGTAATCTTGTTTTGTGAGTGACTTGTGCAGTTGGGCACACCTTAGTGACTTGTCACTCACGAATGCTCGAACACGCACGCCACTTAGTGGTGTTACCAATGTAAATTGGAGTCACAGCTAGGGTTGACTAGCCTAAAGACCTGCACACATTTACCTGCTCAGCTTACTAGCGGCTGGAAAGGAACAACTAACTTAACATGTGTGGCCGTGCTGCTGTGAGAATGGCCTAATATGAATGCATTGATTAAGAGTGTTTAATATGCAGGCTAAAAGTTAGTGTTTGCGACCACTTACTTTGGCATTCTGTAACCTTGTCTCCATTCTTAGGCGAGGTGGTTGTTAATGAATGACTGACGTCCCAGAATAAGAGTTCAGTTTGTACTTGTTAGCTAGCCCATTTTAAATGTGTAGATGTATACATTACAGATTCCCAGCCCCGAGTTGGCAGGATTCCGGGACTCCTTTTCTTCTCTTTCATGTTCTGATTAGGTAAATCCACCTCGTGCCATGCTCCCTGGGCCAAGGCGGATGCAGAAAATGTGGCATTTCTTTGCTTTGGTAGATAAGCATTGTCTCCATGAGCCTCATGGTTTCTGGGAAGAGGTGTCCTTTCAAGGTCGTGGAGTCTCCGTATGGTAGAGACCACTGGCTGTGGGTCTAATCCTGCCTCTAGCAGACTTTAGCTCTTCACACTGGGTGTAGAGTTTGGTGGGCAGCTGCTTGCCAATGGCATGTTAGGTTTTGTTTCATAACAAGGGGGCGGTGGGGGGAGATTCTTACTTAGGAAAGGTGTCACAATACATTCCAACCTACTCGAATGCCTGTTCTGGGCGTTTGTCAGAGACGGACTGGGTAAAAAAAACTCTGCACTGGATGCCCGTTCTGGTTTTAAACTCACTTTTAGCAAGGGTAGCCTCGGTGAAACTGTTGCTTGATTCACTGGGAGAGGCAGTGATTGGCGCATGCCCCTAAACGCTGACCAGAATTGAGTTCGTGAGGGAATTAAGTCATGCATTGCTGTTGAAAAGGATGCCAATGCTTCGTGCAAGCAGCACTTGGAAGAGATTAAGGATTTGCAGCACGTGCACGAGGTTAAGGACGTGGAGCACGTGCAAGAGTTTATGGGCCGACAGTTTGTCTCAGAAACGCAACTCCATGTCCTGGAAAGAAAAGGGTGCATGAAAGATTTGGACACACTGCCATATGGAAAGCTGGCTGCAGGGGCTCATGGCATTAGCTACAGTGGTAGGCATTATAGTTTGCAGGCTAGGCAGACAGGTGGTGCCATGATGTTCACCCAGTTTCCCTTTCCAACCATGCACGTCAGCATAATGCATATCACTTATATTTTTGACACCTTTCAGGCTCCAGGGTCTGTTTTCACCCCCACCGTGTACATAATGAAGTTGATGGGGTAGAAAACTTCCGGAGGCTTCACTTGCAGCCTCTACAGTCTTACTTCTCAAGTACAAGTGCTGTCCATTGGTTTTCATTGAAGCTGGAAAAATATGCAATTTATTGGGTCTCTTTTCTCCCTGATTTATTTTGCATATTTTTCATATGTTTTATAGGGTGTTTGTACTGTCCATCGCGTCATAAGGGTTGTTTATTTGATATCCGTGTCTAGTTAAAGGTTAACCACTGCTGCTATGGGCTAGTTTGGTCTTGTGACCTGCCTCAAATGTTTGCCTTTGGTCTTACCCTTACTTCCCCAGTGCTTGCTAACCTAGTGAGTTGTTCATTCTGGCAAGCTTAGCTTTTCTTGCATCATGTTACTGTTGGCGTTCACTCGTTCCCTTGAATGCCTGTAGGTGTTGTATATCTTAATTAGGGGGATTGAGCTCGTATCCACAACTGGCTATGGTCAATGCGCCTTGTATACAAATGTGCCATTGGATCTGTGAGTGATTAAATTATGGTGTGTTGTCGGGTTCCCTACCTCCTCGATGAAGTCTCTCAGATTGATTCCCAGAATTCCTGGCCCCTTGTGCTGTGGAAGTGTGTGGCTAGAGAAGGAAAGGGTACTTTGGTCTCGGATTATGAGTGCGTCAAGTGAAGTGTAGAGCAGAGATTTTGACACTTGTAGGTAAGTTTAGACCCGCCTGTTCGGTAAGCCTGAAATATGTTTGTGTATGGTGGTAAACTGCTGTGGCCTGCTTGGAACTTTCTCAGGGCAGTAGTGGGTAGAGTCTGGTGCAATCACCAGCAGAAAAGTGTATGCAGCTAGGGACAAGATACAGTTTGGAAGATGTCATGTGGCGCTGTTCTTGTGTTCAGCCATCCTAGCTAAAGGTTACTTTATTTACCACCAGCAGAAAGAAAATTGACTTCCACCACTGGTACAAAGTAACAGACATCTGCCCAATATGACAGATGGCTGTTTTGTGGAAAGAAGCCTACATCAGCAGTGCAATAACTAAAAAAAATGTCTGCTTGTTGACAGTTTACTGCTGAACCGAACGTTCATAATCTTTGTAGGTGTGTCACAAGAGGCTGTGCCGATTTGACCACGTCAGACCAGCTGCTGAAAAGTACCAGGCACATCACACTGTTTTCATTCCAACTTTAGGTAGCAGGCCGTGCGTATACAGGATTACCAAAGCAGAACTGCAGCAACATACTGCAAGAAGAATGAGATGCCACGCCCTTCCCAATTGTCACCAGTGGCGACTGGATGACACTCCAGGGGCTTTCAACCCTGCAGGTTATGGGCCCACTGCTCAGAGGTGGCACACTTATACTGGGTGAAAGCCTGTGGTATTACAGCTCCTGGAATGCTTGGATGTGGATGTGGTATTACAGCTCCTCGAATGCTTGCATGTGAATGTGGTAATGACTGTTTCTTCACGCACACATTCATAACGGCAGGTTGGCTGGTAGATATATCTAGGGATGTATGCCATGAGTCCACTGCACCAGACCTCGCTCTCTTCCTGTCCCTCCGATGCGGAGAGGACCCAGAGCAGCAATGAAGTGGGATCTCCCTGCCATTAACATCCACCCACCTCTGTAAGCATCTGGGCATATATAGTGAGTCTGCTAATGACTTTCCAGGGTATTTTCCTTTTCTTTAGTGCCAGGAAACTCAGCGCCTAGTGCAGTGGGTCCATGCTTGAACCCAGTATAAGTGTGCCACCTCACTCTGTGCAGTGGGCCTGTGCTTGCACCTAGTGTAAGCGTGCCACCTCTCTGTGCAGTGGACTCGTTGCTGTCTCCTTTGTACTATCTTTGGTCTGTTCATCACCCTTACTGTATTCCCTGGCTCTCTTCATGGTGAACGTCTTCCCTGTCCTATTGTCTGTGCGTTCCATGTCTTGGTGTTGATGATTTACGTCTTCCCTTTCCCTCTCTGTGTATTCCTGTCTTTTTGTTGATGATGCGCTAGTTCCCAGCCTCCGAGTTGACAATTTACAAATTCCCTGCCCCAGTGACCGTATGTTCTATGCCTCCTGGTCACTATCACAGTGGTGGTGTCTCACGATTTATTTACTTGTCCCTTGCCCCAGAGTAGGTTTTCTTGCCCCACTGTTCACGAGTCACTTCTCCCCTGTCTTAGTGTCTCTGAGTTACTTGCCCCCCTGCCCCCGTATCCGTGTGTTCCATGTTTCACAGTTGCTGATTTTAGTGGCACTAATGATGATGAACTTGTTCCCTGTCCCTATCTACACGTTCCCTTTCACACCAACGATGATTTACTTCTTTCCTATCCCAGTGCCTCTGGGTTTCCTCTATCACGGTTAGTGATTTGTTAGTGTTGATATGATAAACCGAGTTGACTCTCCAGTCCCTTGCACTGTATCTCATTAATATTAGAAGACACAGTGGCAGTGAATGTCTGCAAGCTTGCTGAAGATAAAATCTGACAAAGTCAAAGAGGCCACATTTGAATTCTTTCATAAATATGGCTACACCGTTTCTTGTTATCCTGCGCAAAGGAAGCAGTCTGTAGCTTCCCCATGCAAATCGTCCTCGCCTCTTGCTTATGATGACCCAAACAGTACTCGGTGAGTCAGATGTCAGGCTCAGGAAAGAAGAGCCATTCGCCTGCCCTCCTTTCACTCTTGGTTACATATGAGTGCTGAGGGCCCACGATTGTGTTGCTGTCGCCTTTGTGCTCTGGAGTTCTGTCTTTAATCGAATAAAGATCCAAGAGTACAGAAGGCAGCCCCCTCCAATGTTAATGTGGACAGGGGGTGGGGGAGAGGGGGTCACTAAATAATGAAGGTGCTACTTATGGAGCCTGTTGCTGCGGTCATCAGTGGTACAGAGGTGGGCATGGGAGGTTAATCAGTCACACTTTCAGAGAGAGCCGATGCTGTTTCTCGGGTAATTCCATTATGCACCCAACTATTCACATCTACTGTTTCCATAGCACTTGATTCTAGAGCTCCAGCAATATTACATATTAGGCTCTCACAATTTCATCAGACAAGGGATGACATTATTTACAGGGAGATAACGTGATTTGCCCGAAGTAACTATATTTCAAGAGCTGGAAAACCCAGGACAAGAACTCCGGTGTCCTGGATCCTTAGTTACTATTTCCTTCCAGAGTCTTGGCAGATATAGAAACCATGGATCCCTATTTGCCACGAAGTTGAACACCTGCTACAATTCAGGAGAAAACAAGTCTTCATTCCTCTTCCGGGAGCACCGAACCTGACACCCCTTTAGAGAGAAATTACACCCCGAAGAGCTCACGTTTCACTATAAAAGGATAATCGAGACGGAGGGGAGGTGGGGACATGGGATGAAGCATAAAAGGGGGGGAAACTCATTGGGCACATGTGGGAGAGGCAACACAAAAGAGGTGAGAAAAACGGGCAGGAGAGACCTGGAGCTTGAGGGAAATAACCGCACAAGCTAGAGAGAGGAAAATGGAGCAGTAAGGAGAAGCACGCAGGCAAGTAAGGCAACTCTATGGGAGAGGCACATAGGGTAGAGACAGCAACAAGGAGCGCAGCAGAGGTGGGAAGATAAGAACATGAGGGAGACAGCTGGAAAACATATGCAGTCTCATGGAGTGCTTATCCAAAAAAACTAAATGTAGTGCCCAAAACAGTTTCCAGTGGAAGGTCACAAGCAATGAGGTAATGCTGCAGGGGAGGGTCAAACACAAAAAGAGGACGAAAGCCCATGCAGGCTAACAAATAGAAAGCAAGCAAATGAGAGTGACTATAAAGATAACCAGTGATAATCAATGGCCAAGCTCTAAGCCCACTGTAAGCGGACAATAGTTTTTTTCCACAAGCAGACAGTTTGCGCTGTCTGGTAGGTAAGACTTCATAATAGTAAATGCTGCCCCGAAACCATGGGAAATGTAAAAGAAAGCTAGGACATCTGGAGTAGACAGTGTAGGCGCTCAATTGGTATACCTCACTAGATCAGTAATATAAATGAAATAATAAAGATACTGAGGCACAAGAGAGGTAGGATGATGTAGGTTAGGACAAGGAAAGACACGATTTTCAAGAAATATATTACGAGTTTGGTGTTAATTGGGGTTAAACATAAAATCTGTACAGAATGCTATATTTACCCGGAAGGAAACATCCAAAGTAAAGAGCACTGAGAAGAAGGAAAATATGAGGGGTTCACCAGCATTAAAGGCATGAGATTGGCTGAAAGTCCTCTGTGTTGATAACCTGAGGGATTGGCGAAGCACAGCCCCGCTTTGTAAAGTATAAACCTCATCAACAAAGCCGCCAAACCTAAGGAAAATATGTCTGAAATTCAGATCAAGTTTGCTAGGTCAGTAGATTAAATGGGGTGAGGACTGTTGTAGAAAATACGGAGACCATGGTACTCAAGTAAAAAAGAGAATATTCTGAGAAATCAAAACCGAATGTACAATTTATTTGCACTACCTTTGTCAGTGAAGAACGAGGTCTTTTGAAGTCAGCTGGAAATAATTCTTCAAATTCAGGGGTAGATATCAATAGTGCAGCAGGTGCAGTGTCACTGCATCCCTGGGCTTTGAGGGCCCATTGCATCCTGATTTATGCTGTACTTTATTACCCTGCCAACCATGGTCTGGTGGTTTATTTTTTTTTCCCCTGCGAATAATTTCAAAGCTGTATGCAGTTGCATTGCTTTCCGCTGCACTTATGGTAGTACGAGATCTCTGCAGCAAATAACACTTTTTTTTATTGCCTTTTATTTTTTATGGACACAAAACCGTTCCTACTTTTCAGATGACTTCTATGCAAAAATTGCAGTAGAAGAGATATTCAGAAGAAGAAGCAGAAGAAGGAATTGCCTAACTGGAAGGCAGGTACGGCTTTAGGACTCTGCAACCGGTGCAGCCGCACATGGCGCTGAATTTGGGGGGTGGGGGACATTGTGTGTAGAAGTAACATGAATTTAAAGGCACCTGCTGCAGAGTGTCTTGTGTGTCCAGCATTGTTCATGCTACAATAAAAATGTCGAAATAACCCTGGTGATTAATGTTCCGGCAGGAGAGAGATACAAGTTTTGCTTAGAAGCTTATCATTAAGTATTGCCCGGGGTTATCGGCGGGATGCCTGGCTTTCACCTTGCGGATACCCTGCCGGGGTTATCTCAAAGGGGAATATCAGGACGGGTTCCCTAAGCAAGCGCTTAGAAACCGCTCGGTGATTTGCGCTATATAAATTCCTGTATATTTACATATGCATTATGCCTGCTGCAAATAATGTGCACCATGCAGATAGCAGAACTGTGGGTTAACTCCGTCGGTTACTGGTTTTGTCACAGAGATCCTTTTGTTACTTGCAGTTCATAAGTCACAATCGTAATATAGCATAGTGAGCTGTGAACTGTCTTCAAAGAGCTTCATGCAAACTGCACGGTATAGGTAAAAACTTTGGGGCCTATCAGGATCACTGGTGGATCGCCGGGCCGGCGGTGGTCACTGGACGGCGGTGGCGATCCGCCCGCAAATGACCCAGTTTCACCCTCACCATATTAGTATGGTGAGGGGCACTGCGGTGGACAGAAAGACCGCCAGCTGCTTTTCCACCAGTTGGATTATCAGCCCGGCAGAAAAGGCACAGGATATGGTGGCGGTGCCTTGCAGGCACCACCATATATTAGGATGCCTGCCTTTCCAAGGCAGAGGCTCCACCATGGAAAGGCATGCAGGAAATCACTATTGGGGGCCCCCAAGGGGCTGGGGGGGTGTGGGTGACTGCACTGGGGGCTACCCATGGTACCCCCCATCATTGTCATGCACAAGGTGGCCTGTCACGTTGTGCATGGCAATGCACAATATGGGCCTTAACATTGCGGCGGGTGCTACTTACAGCACCGCCCGCCACAATGTTAATGTTGAGGATGCGCCCTCCAGTGTTGAGGCGCATCCTAATTGGCCTGGCGGGACCGCCGCAACTTCGGCAGTCGGTCCTGTGTTCCGTTATGGTGGCGGCCATTGTAATAGGCCCCTTTATGTTTTTCCACAGTCTTTCATTATCCTAATGTAGCTAAATAGGGTTCCGTTGGCTAGAAGTGCATTCTCTTTTGTAAAAACCAACCCCAACCACTGTGCTCTGTTTTAAATCCACAGTTTGATCTTCTCCAGGCCAAACACTCTTAAAATATACTGCCTGCTACTATGGATGAAGTGATTTCTGCACCAGTAATCCTCACTGTCTTATATAACATTCCCTATAGACTGACACACGTACGATTCATTGTCTCTGTATAATGTGTGTGTAATGTAAGGTGCTCTGACACTCTACAATGGTATGAGGTGCACTATAAAACAAATAAAAAGCATGTGAGAGAGGGCAATGGAGAGATTCAGTACTGTTGGAGGGTGGTTGTGAGGGAATTTGTGAAGAAGGAGGTAATGGGAAAGAGATTCTCGCACCGGGCGCCCTTAAGCTAAAGGCAGCCCTGCTGAATGGTATTCATACTGAGGATTCCAGGTTGCCAACAAAACCCATTGTCTTGAAAGTGTTAAACATTCCTCCTAGAGAAAAAAATAGCCCTCGAGGTACGTGACTTGCAATTAGTGGCAGAAAACACTAAGCATGCGCAACCAAGGGATAATATAGCTTTAGAATCACATTGCGGCACAAGCATCTTACATTGGGTGACAGAGAAAGAGAGAGGCTGAGTGAGAGAGTATGTGCAACTGGTGTTGAACCACTAAAGGCTTTGCACAGCGGTCATGGCTTCAGGGCCTGGCCTCCAGCCAGGTCCTTCACCGACCACTCTGCTGCAGCGCATGGCTAAAGCATGGCCCACCCTGTTGCGTCCAGCTCTCAAATCTCTGCACCAGTCAAAGGCCAATGGAACTGGTTTGGAGTCAATTCTCTGTGAGCATTCAAGCCCCACTGTACACTGCCTTCAACTGTGTGCAGCAGGTGTAGGCAGAAGGCCCTCTTCTCAACCCTCTACAGGAGGCAAACCCTCCCTGCTCATGACCTACAGCCACATGCAGCGGTGGTTGACCACAAACCCTAGCCAGAGGCCGAGTAACCCTGCCCATTTATATCGCCTTTACTTTTGTTTTTCAGCACTCTAAGACCGAGTCCTCACATCCTGTAAAGACAGCAGCAAAATATTTTCCCTTTGCTGTAGCCAATCAGAGGTTCTTTCGGTTCCACAAACCCGATTTGCCAAAATGGGCTATGGAAGGAACAGTTCCCTCATTGAAAGAGATTTGAGTATTTTTCTTAATTTTTACATTCTCCAAGCTATGCAGAACCGGATTCACAGAATGACATGAACTAATGGTCCAGATAGCTCTAAAAGTTAACCTCTTCAGGCCCAAACAGAGACAATTTTCAAAAGCAAATTTCTTGAAAACTACTTGAACACATTTACAACAAACTAAGGAAGTGCCTGCCTTCCTTGAGTAAAGTTATATCTTTATGCCATCTTTGGTGTAATATTGTTTATTTCTTTTTTCGGTATGGAAGAGCACAGAAATGTATTGACATTAAATGGATGTTACTTTTGGGATCCCATCCCTTTTTTTTGACTACCAGTGACAGCTCTGCATAAAACGTATCACGAATAACCAATCGTAAGCGGTCGTACTTCTTGTTTTGGAAAGTTTCATGCAGATTTGTGACTCTGCTCCAAAGTTATGAGAAAGAAAAATGTGTTTTTGCCTTTTCAATGAAACCTGTGACCTAATGGGAAGAACCATGAGATCCCTCCCCACACGCATCAATCACGATTGGCATATATCTTAAGACTTTCATATGATTTTTTATTTATTTATTTACTTGCAACTTCTGCATCATTAGACATAGGTGTTCAAAATATATGTGTGCGTGCTTCTCCGGTGCCTGTATCTACCTCCTCTAATGCATTTTCATGGACCAGTTGAAGTAACAGTATGTTTCTGGTGTCTCAAGGAGAGGCGAGTTGACACTGTCCTTGAACAAAAAATGCTGATCAGAGTTATTCAAAAAAGGAAAGCTGCAGCATTCCATCCATTCATCCGGCTCCGGAAAAGACGTAACGTCGCCTGGGGGCCGCTTCTTCTGCACGTCTGCAGGGCAGCTCGCGGCACCTGCAGCTCCCCCCGGCTGTGCAGATAAACACCGCGGCTCGAGAGCGCGGCGCGCGCCTTTCCAAAGCGGGATCCGTAGCACGTAAACACCGCCGCTTAATCAAGTATCTCTCTGTGCCCGATTACGCCTGAGCACAGCCGCTTTTATGCAGCAGATAAAGACATTACAGGAACAGCGAGGCTCTTCAAGTGCTGCTCTCTAATCACCGCTGTTTACAGGGTGTGTTGCAGCAATACGATTCTATCCGTCTCTAAGTTTACAGTCTTCTGTGACTTTTACTACTGTAAAATCCTTAGCTGGGTATAAATTGCTGTTGGCTGCGGAGGCCCAGAACTCGAGGACAAAATATGAATTCGCTAATCTAATAAGCGTGGGCAGCTTGGAAACAGAAAAATAACTGTTAAACACCCTCGCGCGCGGTGCAACATTGCCCCCTATTGACAAATGTTTAAGAAGCGCGTCGAAAAAAATTGACCTGTTTGAGTAAATTGTTATCCAATAAAGGTGACCGAACAGTTTCCGTATTGGTGCGTTTGATGTTCCTGCCCAACGTGATACATATTTTATGCGAGAAAAATTAGACCGCTTTTCAGTCACGCTCTTTAATAAATCCCATTAGACTCGCGCCCTTTCTTTGACTGTCACGACGTCTGATGTGCTTGAGAAAGAAACCGCAGATCCGCAGCAAGCAGTCATTTACTGACACAAAGGTTTCTTTTTTTACTTCCATATAGGCCTGCGAGTATTTTGTTTTCGTTTCCCTCCCACTGTCCTTTTGAACGGATTAAGCTGTAAGGGAGGCCCCAGCAGTGCTCTCCGAATGAGTGGGTGTTGTTTCGGGGAAGGCCACTTCAGCACTCATCTGGAACAGGAAATGCTTGGGGGGAAGGGTGTCAATTGTGTGTCAGGCGATGGTGAAATGGTTCTTTTGCCCCACGTCAGCCATTGCCGCCCCAAACACTGAAGTGCAAAATTAGCATTTTAAATACCCGCGTGAATGACGCCGACTATCAATGACATCCTATGTATAACACATTATATACACACGCACGCATACACATACACACACACACACAGGAGTGTTTTCTAGGCATAATACTTAATATGTTAAAAGCAAATCTCCAAGTCTCAGAATGCAACGTGTTGAGTACCAAAAACTAAGCAATGCCTGAAGGTATAACACATTATATAGTGTCATTTGGCAGCAACATGACATGACAATACATTTGTAATGTGAGGAATAAAAGTTTCGGGCGAATGGCCATTTTAATCAAATTGATTCACAGACCATTGTGATTAGCAAGTGCTTCCATCTTTTTAGTTGTGCCCTGATTTGTGAATAAAGTGGAATAGTTGTACTCAAAACATTGCTGAAGTTTGGCAGTAATCATGATACCCAGCTAGTGTACCTAATGTGTTAAGTTAGGCGTATCATTAGCACCCCCTCCTGTTAAAACAATCTGTCATGGTGGTATTATTTTTGTAACCAGATTCAGAAATACATTCTCCTGCGTTTTGTTCAACGATATTAAGGGCCAGGTTAAGAATGGATGAGAAAAAGGAATAACGAGCATGCACAGCGATTGAGACAGCGGATTTAATATTTGGATTGGTGGAAGCCAAGCCTGAGGTGGGTGGGCAGCTATTTGTGCATACAGTCATCGCTCCTATGCGCTACTTTTCATGCAGAATTAATGCCCTACAGACAATCAAGCCCCCTCAGAAAAGTAAGTACCTACTAGATACAACCTTCATCCTGTAGCAAAGCTTTTATAGATAGCTAAAGTAGCTAGCCCCTAGTAACCGTTCAGTTCCACCTTACACAACCTGACTCTTCCAACTTATAAACCCTTGGAAAAATGCCTAATGGTGGTCAGAGCTGGCCCCAGATACCCCAGTCTCCTTATCCAGATCTCCATGCAACAGTAAGTGTTCAACACGAGCACTTTTTGCTCCTTGTGTAGTGTGGGAAATCCTTCATAACTTGTCTTTTACTTAAATAAAGAATGATCCTTTTTATATACTTCTGTTTTGGAACTACCTTGCACATCCCCTTGTAGGTTTTGATGTACTCATTGTAAAGTGTAGCACTTGTGGTATATTCGTAAATAAATTAAATGAAAACGAAGTGCAGTTCTTCAGCATAATTTATTCGCCTCATCCACCAACAGCCTCAGGTAATAACTGACAGAGAATACAGAAACATTCCTGTTCTAAGAACTATACAGCAATCACATTCTATGCAGTGTCCCCGAGAAGGGAAGTACGAACCTTAAAGGGATATACGCTTATTAAAAGAACACAACATTACACATCTCCCTTCTTCACAACAACTTACAACACAGAAATCCAAGTTAGCAGAAAAATAAAAACATTAAAGAAATAAGGAAAGAATGAACGTTTTCTATACATAATCCTTTATATACATAGGAGCACTACGCAATCTCTGACTCCTTGCACGTACATTAGGTGAAAAGTTGGAACAAGATGGAGTAGGATCAATCGTACCAAGTAGATCAGAGTCAGAATCACAGACAGTATGAGAAATGCCTTTTGACTTGACAACCACCACACGACTCTTGTTCCAAATCCTACCATCTTGTGTTTTGATTGCATTGCCAAAAACTTTAATGACAGGTCTGATATTAGTGTATTTAGACCAAGACCTTCTCCCTACAGGTGCTTTTATTTTTACTAGGTCACCAACTTTTACATCATGAAACTTAACACATTTAACCTTGTCAAAGTATGTTTTCCTACAAGTTTGCTTCTGTAGCTCTCTCTCTCTCCAAGCACCAACACGATTGTCAACAAACCCTTTTTTTTAGATTCATCCAACCTGGACACCACATTGTATTTGGAGCTCTCCCCTTGAATAGTTCAAACGGGGATTTTCCAGTGGTCAAGTGGGGAGAGCAACGATATGCATCAATTCTTTCCTTCAAAGCCTCTTTCCAATTCAAACCGTTAGCTCTAGCTAACTGAATACATTCCTTTATCGTATGGTTGACCCTCTCAACCGCGCCATTAGTTTCTGGATGGTATAAGGATGAACGTTTATGTACTATGCCACATTTGTTAAGGTAAGCATCAAATATGGTAGAGCAAAATTGAGGGCCATTATCCGATAGTAGGCTATTTGGAAAACTCTCCCTCATAAATACATCAGATAAAAATTTGATAATAGAACTTGAGGTTATGTCATTAACAGCACAAACCTCTATCCAACGAGAATACAAGTCAATTAAAACAATTAGATAAGGTGTGTCGGATACCCCTGTGAGAGGACCCAAAATGTCTATCGCTAACTCATCCCAAGGATGATTGGGTAAATCTCTACAAACCATTGGCATTTGCCTGACTTTTAGAATTTTATCACTTGCGCAACACTCAACGCAATCTCTGACCATACGCTCTACTTCTAGATCCATACCTGGCCACCAAAATTGAGTACGAATCATCTCCTTGGTTTTTACAATACCCAAATGACCAGAGTGTGCATGTAGTAATAACTTTTTTCTCAAAGAAGAAGGAGGTATAAGCCTTAAACCACGAGTTAGCATACCATCAGAAATGGACAACTCCTGTGAGACCAGAGACCATGGTTTGTCTAGACGCTTGTTATCCTTCAATAAGGTTAAAACTTTACTCAACTCATCATCTTTCAACAATTCTTCTTTCCACTCGTCTTTTCCTACCACACCCTCAGTAACCTCACATACATTTGGAAAGTCATCCTCATCAATGTACTCCTCATCACAACATACGTTGTCTCCTCTCACCAACCTTGAAAAGCAATCTGCTGCCTTGTTAGATATTCCAGGTAAGTATTGTACCTCAAAGTCAAACTCCTGTAACGATATTATCCATCTTCTAATTCTAGAGGAGATAGAGTCTAATCCCTTTTTACAAAAGACTTCTTTTAATGGTTTGTGATCTGACTTGACAATGAATTTAGTCCCCCAAACCAAGTTTCTGAATTTCTTAAGTGCCCAAAATATAGCTAAAGATTCCTTTTCAATAACTGAATAGTTTAACTCCGGACCACGAAGACATCTGGATGCACAGGCAATTAAGGAATCATGACCATGCTTATTTTGAACCAGAACGGCTCCTAATCCCTTATCACTAGCATCAGTGAATACATATGTAGGTAGGCCAGGGACAAATGCTTGCAAACAAGGAGCCATCTTTAATTCATCCTTTATTCTCTCAAATTCTTTTTTACACAGATCCGACCAGTCAAACGCAACACTTTTCCCAGTGAGTCTTCTCATATTTTTGGTCTTATCCGCAAAATGTATAATGAACTTTCCATAAAATTCTACCATACCAAGGAACGATAACAATTCCTCCCTGCTAACTGGTTCAGCCATGTTATCGATAGAAGCAACTAAATCTGATTTTGGAAAAACCCCTTCACTCCTTATGCAGTGGCCAAGATAATTCACCTCCACCAAACCAAACTTACATTTCTCCTTTTTGAGAGATAACCCAGAGTCAGACAACCTTTTTAGTACATCACATACACGTTCATTGTGCTCTTTCATATCTGACCCAAATATCAGGAGATCATCTTGATAACATTTTACACCTTTGAGTCCTTTGAGTATATGCGTCATGATTCTCTGGAATACAGAGGCCGCTGATATTAATCCAAAAGGCATTCTTTTGAATTTAAAGGTGCCCATGGGTGTAATAAAAGCAGTCAAATCCTGGCAAGAGGTATCTAATTCTACCTGATGGTAGGCGGACGCAAGATCTAGAGTAGTAAAGTACCTTGCACCCTCCAACGTGCCTACAATCTCGTCTATATTTGGTAATGGAAATCTATCTACCACCACCTCCTTATTTAAAGCTCTTAAGTCAATACATAAACGAATTTCTCCAGTTGGCTTCTTTGCTACTACAATAGGCGCCAACCAATCCGTTGCTTCTACTGGTTCAATTATTTCGTTTGCTATCAACTTTTCAATTTCTTTTTGAACTTTTTCTTGTTCAGCAAGTGGAATTCTTCTTACCTTTGCTACTATTGGAATGGCATCTTTTTTTAATTTGATGCAATGTTTGTAACCTTTTAGGCAACCTAACTCATCTTTAAATACAGATGGAAATTTTTCTGCAAACATGTCAGACAGATTTTCTACCTCTAGTATCTTTACCTGAGGGGATGCATTTGGATCAAGTGTAACACCAAGATCACGTTGGTCTCTCCAGCTAATTAATGCATCCCCAAAATTCGTGACATAAATCTTCCCTGGAATTATTCTGCATCCCAATTCCATAGTGGCCATAAAATATCCCAACATTTTTATTGGTTTGCTCCCATATCCTAATGGCAAGATATCACTTTTGAATAACTTAACATCTTTACCAAAAGTTTTATGCAGTAAATCTTCATCTATCATTGTGATCTGAGAACAAGAATCAAACTTAAACTCTATCATAGCATCATTCACTTTAACTAAATGTGTGGGATGTTCCAATGGACCACTACTAATCTGAAAAGTCACAGTTTTCACTTGTGGCTGAGACCATCTCTTAACAGTATTATCTCTTCTGTTACTCTTGGTTCTACAACATTTTGAAAAATGACCCCTTCTCCCACAGTCATTACAAACAGATTTCAAAGCCGGACAATTTTGAGCATTTGCTAAATGACCAGTGTTACCACATCTGAAACAAGAAAATTTGTTAGTCATATTAAAATTCGAATTAAATCTATTTGTCGCATTGTCATTTTTTCCACTTTCTGCCTTGTCTTCTTTTTTGACCTGACAAACAACTTCCTCAACCTTTGATTCAGTTTTGTTCTCTGGTTCAACCAATTTCTCTTTTTCTCCTTTTAGTTCATCCACACATTTCCTCATGTGCTCTACTTGTTTTGCAATTACCAGTACTTCTTCCAAAGGTGGTTCGTCTTTCAGCCATAGTTCTTTACGAATGCTGTCATGAGCACATTTCAATACAAACTGGTCTCTTATCCTTTCTTCCAACGTTTGACCAAATTTACATGAAGATGCCAATTTTCTTAGTGCAGATACATAGTCTTCAACAGACTCATCCTTTTTTTGACCTCTTAGTCCAAAATGGTATCTTTCCATTATTGTGCTCAACCTTGGAAGGTAATGACGATCTAATTGTTCTATGGCTATTTCATACTCATTTAAGTTCCTCTGTTCTGCTGCTGTGAGTTCTGGTAGGTGTTCTAGTACATCTTGACCTTCTCCTCCTAGGCAGTGCAATAATAATGAGTGTTTTCTTTCTGCACTTAAATTTGTGCCACATACTCTTGCATAATTTGCAAAGATTTTCTTCCATTTCTGCCATTTTACGTTTGGTTCACCAGGACTTATCAAAAAAAATGCAGGCTGAGTTACATTTTGCATCTTCCTCACTCTCTTTTTTTTAAAGAAAAATTAACTAAATAAACCAATCTTTTAATTATAATGCAGACTGTGTTCTTTAAATTGGGTCTCCTATAAATCTTTAATATGTAATTTTTCTGTTATGCAATATCAGTCTTTCTTTTAATAAATATATTATCCTGTATTAATAACTTCTCAGTACTTCTTTATTCTCTCCTCTTTTTTTTTTAGCAATAAAAACAGTGGAACAGAGCTATTATTCCTCTTGTGGGTTTCTTTAGACAAAGTTCTTTTCTTCAATAATCATGTAGAACGTTTAAATAATGCCTCTCTTTGTTTCTTTGATTGCCGCTTTGTTCCTTTGTTGAAAAGAACGTTTAAATAATACACGTTCTTTTTCAATCAAGTCTGGCAGTGAAACGCAGAGAACGCTGAAGAAACAAAGCGTCCCACGTCACTGAAACGCACGTGTGCACAAGACGTAATAGACGTTTACTTGTGCGCAAATCGTCACTGAAACGCTGGGAGGCAATCGTTGAAACGCACAGCGTAAGTGATCGCGCGCCTTCACGCGAGCAGTGCGAGCAGGATTAAACTGTAGTTTTAACGCAGAGCGCGTTATTTTCCTTTTCCTTTCAAAACTTCCCCTTTAACTAAATATCCTCCCGCTCTACTCCTCACCGGACCGTAGAGTCGATGAACGTCTTCCTTATTTATTTAAACCGCCGCTGGGAAGACAACGCTTCCTTCTGATTCTAATCTGCCGCTGGAGAGGATATTCGATTCTTGCAAGACTGCGTGTTGAGGCGTCTTCGAGGTAGGATCGTCGCCAATATAAATGTGGTATATTCGTAAATAAATTAAATGAAAACGAAGTGCAGTTCTTCAGCATAATTTATTCGCCTCATCCACCAACAGCCTCAGGTAATAACTGACAGAGAATACAGAAACATTCCTGTTCTAAGAACTATACAGCAATCAAATTCTATGCAGTGTCCCCGAGAAGGGAAGTACGAACCTTAAAGGGATATATGCTTATTAAAAGAACACAACATTACACACTGGAGACGGAGCCAGTGTAGGATAGTCAGGGTTGGTTTAATGTTGTGTTTTTTTGTAATTTTATGAGTTGACAGCAGTATGGAATAATACCTTCAGAATGGACAGGATGCTATGGGACTCTTCTGTTGGTAAGATGTTTGTGCCACCAAGGCATGACGGGGCCAGCACTTAGACAGTGGACTTAGAAAGCGGTAATTTAATGGGATTTTTTGATGTTGCATATTCAATGAGGTTGGAATCTTTGTGCCTGAACAATTGTTCAAGTGTGTTTTGAGGTCGAAGTAGCGAAACATGTGGAAATCCTAGTCAGATGGGGTCACTGTTGGAAAAAAGACTTCTTGATTTTTTCCAGTTTCCGTGGTGAACAGTCAGGTTTGCTTGTCAGGGTCAGGATTGGGGAGCAGGGTGAGTTAGATTTATGTAGAAATTAACTTTAGCCAGATAGTCAACATCTAAGATTCAATGAGACTTGTTCTTATTCGAGAGACATTTGTGTTGGCAAGCACTTTAAGGAGTTTGTTAGACCTGTCAGCTTTAGGGTCGTCTTCCCTCAAACATTTTCCCTACTTACCTCGAATTTTCGCTGGATTTCGGTTTTGTCGGCCATAGGGCTCTGTGCACTTTTCCACTGGTTCCAGTGCTTAAGTGCTTGTGCTCACTCCCCCAAACATGTTTTTTTTTGGCATATACCTAACTGGCATATTTAATTTAAAGGCCATTGCAGCCTGAATGCAGTGTTCCACTGCCATTTCGACTTGGCATTTAAAGCTCCTTGCCAAGCCTTAAGCTCCCCTTTCATTACATAATAGTCAACTCTAAGGTAGTCCCTAGGTAGCCCATAAGGCAGGGTGCTGTGTAATTAAAAGTATTTTTATTTAAGTTAAAGACAAGTTAAGAAGGATGTTCCACATCCAACAAGGAGCATCAGGTACTCGGGCTGGACACGTGCTGTTGCATGGAGATCTGGAAAAGGAGACTGAGGTATCTGGGGCCAGGTTTGTCCCCCATTAGCCATGTTTCCTAGCTTAGAAAAGTTGAAAGAGTAAGATTTTGTGAGGTGGAACTGAACTGTTACTAGGGGCTAGCCACTTCAGCAATATATAAAAACTTCGTTACAGCACAAGGATGAATCTAGTAGGTGCTTACTTTTCTGACGGCTTGTCATTACAATTTTAAAGGTACCAAACATGATATATCTACCTGCTCCCAATTTGGAATTACAGCTTATCAAATGTAATAAGGAATCCCCAATGTTATCCTATCGGAGGGGTGGCCTCAGAGTAGTGAAAAACAAATATAGGAATTTTGCACTACCAGGACATGTAAAACTTAAAAGTACATGGCCAACATTTTAATTACATTTACGTTTTACATGTCCTGGTCTTGAAAAACTCCTAAATTTGTTTCTCACTGCTGTGAGGCCTACCTCTCCAATACGATAACATTGGGGATTCCTTATTACATTTAACAAGCTGTAATTCCTAACTGGAAGCAGGTACATGAGTCATGTTTGGTACCTATAAAATTGTAATGACAAACCCACTTTAATGGTAAAGTCAGTTTTTTCATTAACATTTTGAGAATGTCACTTCAAGGAAATTGGCATTTTCCTGCCCATAGCTCTTTTGTGCAAGTAACCTGGCCTGGGTAATATGACTAGGTATAACTGACAGCAAGACTTTCTTTATTTCTCCCAGACAGACACACAATAGAGATATTAGGTGTGCCTCAATGGGCCATCTGCTGGCAGGATAGGGAGAAGCTGAGCATAGCCCCACTTACACCTGAATAGCCTATGCTTTACCTTAACACAAAGTGCCTAACGACCATGTATTATCACTGCAGCTAGCTTGGAGCAAGGTCAGGGAAGTCAGGAAATTCCATGCACTCCAAAGAACTCTTTCAGAAGCTTATCCCACCTTACAAAAATAAGGGCATCAGGGTATAAAAGTAGGACATTCAGAACCACTCTTCAGTTCACTACTCGGTCTGAGGAAGGTCTCTCAGATATCTACCTGCTGCAGTGACCTGCTCTGCACTCTGCTGCTATACCTGGAAGAACTCCTTTGCTGCCATTGCTTGTCATATTGACTTTGTGGCTTATCCCGCTATGTTCTACTCCTCAGCAGTAAATCCATTTCAACACTCCTTTGCCAAAGGGGTACTCAACATCATGGAACTGTCTTCGGCTACAGCTTTCTGCTTCATCTCGTTTGAGTTTTTCGACTTCCATTTCAGTGACTAGGTCTGAACGTAGAAATCTTTGCTGCAGCTTCAATCTAAGGCTATCTGACAAAGACGCTCCCTCCTGCAGCCTTGTCCCGCTGAACTGTACCTTCTCAAACATTTTTCTAAATATGAAGGTAAGCGTTTGTAGCGTCCTCTCCAGCCCAGGTACATATAAATGATCACACCACACACAGAGCTCGGTATTACACATCTTTATTCTTCAGAGTGTAACCTTTAACTGCCTGTACTACGTCATGAATTTTATTAACTACTGCCAATCACATACGTCACTATTGTATGGAGTGCGTCAGGGACTAGAGGGGTCCTGCCATTTTTAAGATGCACAACACTGTAGTGCTGACTGGCCCAATCCACTGCTTGTAACTGAACCGCACTCCATTGTGGTCGGCCTTAAGTTTTCACTTTGACTCAGTCTCATGCGACTAGATGTCTGCATTGGCGCTTTGATCTTTTAGACACCTTATTTCACTTTAAACTTAAAAAATTCATAACACTGGTTTGTTTCTACGGATTGGATTTTTGGTGTCAAATAATTTGTTACATGTACTCTGTTTTTCTAAATTGGTTTGGGATTGTTCTGCGTTGTGTTTTCACTTTATTGCTGTTTACACATTGCCTTTAAGTTAATTCTGACTGCTTTTTGTGTCAAGCTACCCAGTGTTAGACACAGGTTAATTTACCAACTTTTTGTGGTTCACCCTGAAAGGGATTGTGGCTGTTGATTAACCAGGGCTAATACCCCAGTCAACCAACAAGCCAGTTTCTCACAGAGTTTTACTATTTTATGATTCTTTGAAGTGCATAATAAAGCCTCTAAAACTGTCAGGGCATTGTACAAGTATAGGTAGAAAGAAGAAATCCCTTGGTGGAAAAGTGAGTTTAAGAAATGTTTTATTTTACCCTATTCCCAACAGAAACTCAAGCCCATGTGTTAGAACATATACACAGCTAAAATGAAACCATAACAAATGTTATATTTCACATACAAAGATTGCTGGAGTTTTATTAAAAACCCAAAATAACACAATTAAAAATAGACATAGGCCTGACTATTACATAAAACAAATTCATTTACCACATATTTCACATACATTTGATAAAAACCTATTTCAATTGTGGACAACACTATTACAAGATAGTAATGCAGGATCTTACTATATAGAAAAACAAACTGACCTAGACTCTATATATTTCAACACACAATTTACCTAGAGACAAAGACAGAGAGTATATTTTGTCATTCAAAAAACAGATCCGTTTTCACTAATTTCTCGGCTCATCCTAGATCCCTTTTCATCTTTTTGTCTCTGTAGGAGAACGTGTTCACACGGATTGTGTTACAAGCAGCGTCAGCGCATTTCGATGGCTCTAATCAATATTCAATCTTTATTAAGACCCAAAACATGTCTCTCCTATTTTTGGCACTGGTTGGCGCGGGGGGAGCGCCCGGTAGGCGCACCGGGGAGCGGACCGGGGAGCGTTCTATGGGGAAAAATGAATGAAAGAGTTTTTAAAAAATGTTGCCTTTTTTTTAGAAATTGGAGGTAGTTCTAAAAAGAACTGTTTTTTTCTTCTTTTTGTTGTTTTATATTTTTTTTAAATGTTTTTTGAACATTTGTACTTTTTTGGCTTTTATGAACTATTTTGTATTTTGTTTGGTTATTTTTATGGGGAGAAACAAAAAACAGGGAATTGAAAATGGCTCAACAGGAGCAAAAACAACAGGAAAAAATTAGGGTTTTTGGGGGCAATTGTGGTTGTCACCAGCAAGGAGGATGAGCTTTAGGCTCTGCTCACCATAGGAGATGGTCTTACCACAAAAAATACAGGTTACCCTAAATTCTCCAAACCATGGTTGAATGCAAGGGATTGTCTCCCTTGTCTCTGGTCTCGATGGAGTGGGTTGTTTTCGTTTGGAGGTGCTGGGTGTAGATTGGGGAGGGTTGCTGGCCAGTTCTCTCATTTCTGCGGCAGCATAGTTGTTAGGATGCTTGCGCTGCATATGCCTTATCATGGTATTGTTCCCAAATGAATATTTTTTATTTGGGTTACCCCTTGATAGTTCCGTGTCACAAATAAGACAAGTCACCTTTGCCGCATTCACTTTCTTTTTTCCCTCAGGGATGGAAAAAAACTCCCATACAATGTGTGGCTTGGGTTGGTATGGGGTATTGTGTTCTTCCAGCCACCTCCTCCTCGTCCCCTCCTCCTCTTCCTCCTCCTCCTCCTCTTCTTCTTGACCACCAATGTGATGTTGTGGTGGTCCTCTTGGTGGTGGTGGTGGTGGTGCAGATGCTCCAGCTGAAGCTGCTACTGTAGCCCTTTCAAAGTACAAAATATACCTCAAAGATTGTAAAACAGGTCTTCCTCAGTCAAAGGAAAAAGTCAGAATAAGGAAAAAAGGTGGGGTCTTTCATCATTTGGAAAAAAAATGTCCTGAACCAATGAGAAGTGCTATTTTCAGGTCACAAGACTAGGGGTTTCATCATTATGAAACCAAAACTGTTCTGCACCAATTAAAAGTATTATTTTCAGGTCACATGACCCAAAGCGCTTACGCGACGCGCCCCCAGGCGCGCCCGTAGGCGCGTTGGATGTTTACGTTGCGCGATCGTATTCGCTCAAGTGCTTCCGGGTGCGCTTACGCTATGCGTATCACGTGGACGCGGCTACGCGATACGTCACGATTATGTTTTCATTCACAGCAAAAGCGCTAACGGGACGCTCTCCGGAGCGCGCCCTGGGCGCTTCAAAAGACTACGCTTTCCATGGGGCTCACCGGGGCGCGACCCGGGAGCGCTCCAGGGCAAAAAATGTTTTAAAAAATATATACATTTAAAAAATTGTTTTAAATACAAATAGAATATAGGATTCATTCATTTACAAAAATATTACATTTCATAGCTATAGACATTTGCTATTAACAAAATTTTGAAATTCACTGAAAAAAACATATGTTTGGGGCCTTATATATAGTTAGGAATTAGCATTTAAAAAACCTATGAAATTCACTGGAAAAACCATAGGTCTCACACCAGTTATAGTTAGCTGGAAATTTTACTGACATAAAACCATTGAAATTCCCACGTTATAGTTAGTTGGACTCACTATAACTTGCGCGCCTGCAATGCACTGCTGATGAAGTCACATATTACATCACTCATGACATCACTGATGACACCATCCAGTGAATGTGTGTCTTTCTGAAATATCAATATGTTTTATATATGTATTTGTAAAAGTCGATGGACGAATAAATGTTTAAATAAGTGTGTAAATGAATGTTTATTTTTAATAAAATATTGATTGGTTAACTGGCTTATAAAGTGTATCTTAGTGAATACATATATTAGCGAGTAATTTTTAAATATTTTAAATATATGTATCATTGTTTCACTTTGTGTATAAGTGGCTGCATGGGTTGGTGACTGACTCATGGGTGGATGAGTGTGAATATGTGTGTGTTAGTGAGTGAATGGCCTGCCCCACTAGTGTCTTTATCAGTAACTACATATGTTTTATTCTAGTATATGTGAGTATTGATGTATATGTGAGAGTGAGAGATTGTAAGAGTTCCTGTTTAAATAAGTATGTATTTCTATAAGTGATTGTTTTAGAGAGTAAGTATGTGTAGGTTTTCTTAAAAGTAATGTGCTAGGGTGTGTATAGATGTATATGCAAATACATTGATGTTCAATAGTTTATTTGCATGTGTGAGTATGTGTGTGAGTAACTTTTGGATGACTGTCGCTGTGTAAGAGGATGTATATGTGTATCACTACATATGATGAGTGAGTATATGTATGAGTGACTATATAGAACTGTTGCTGAATGAGTGGATGTGTATATAGATTTTGGAATTACTGAATTGGTTGTTGTAACTGGTATGGGTGTCTCCATTTTTTTGAAAATGTTAGTTTCTATTTTTGAATATGTGTTTCAAGGGTTACATTACACTGAAAGGAGGTCTGTCAGTCTGTCACAAGGATGGTGTCATGAGTGATGTCACTGACCATGTCTTGAGTGATGTAATATGTGACGACATCAGCAGTGCATTGCAGGCGCGCAAGTTATGGTGAGTCCAACTAACTATAACGTGGGAATTTCAATGGTTTTATGTCAGTAAAATTTCCAGCTAACTATAACTGGTGTGAAACCTATGGTTTTTTCAGTGAATTTAATAGGTTTTTAAATGCTAATTCCTAACTATAACTGGTGTGAAACCTATGTTTTTTTCAGTGAATATATATATATAGACAAACATACACAATAAATTAAAAACCGTAACTATTAAATAAAACAATATACCAATTTAATTACACATAAAAAGTAAGCAATATAAAAGAATACATTTTAGCAAAATATATTGCGGATGATAAACATTTGATTAAAAATATATTATTTTAAATATACAGAGACATAATAATAATAATATAATTTTAACTATATAAACAAAACTATAAAATTCTAGGAATAATACATGTACTATTCCCACTCCAGTTTATGCAACAGTAGGGACGCCATTGCACTCAGGAGGGGTACATTTTACCATTCCCACTACAGTTGGTGCAAGAGTAGGGAAGCTCTGGACCCAGTGGGTGTAAAATGTACTATTCCCACTTCAGTCTGTGCAACAGTAAGGAAAGTCTTGGGCTCATGATGGGTAAAATTTACTCTTCACATTCCAGTCGGTGCAATAGTAAGTAAAACTTTGGACTCTGGAGAGGTAATATTTACTATTCCCACTTCAGTCGTTGCAACAGTAGGGAAAGCGTGGAACTCTGGAGGAGTAAAATTTACTCTTCCCACTACAGTCAGTCCATCAGTAGGGAAAGCATTGAACTCAGAAGGGAGCAAATGTACTATTCTCACTCCAGTCGGAGCAACAGTCGGGAAATTACTTCACTTCAAACACATACCGTATTGGAATATAAGTCTTAATTTCATAAAATTATAAAATGATTAACATAATATCAAATTTATACATACAAAAACTAGTTATAATTTTAAAAGAAATGAATACAAGAAAAGGAATAAGCAGGATGCAAGCAGGAGTTTGATTGGCAAAATATGTGTGTGGAATGTACGGCCACACAGGTGCCTAGAACAATGAAGCCATGCACTCACAGTGCAAACGTGCAGTGACGCAAACACACTTGTACCATGGCCTAAGCAGTAGCAGACAATAACTTTATGCTTGTGAATATTCAGTCTCATGTAAACTAATAAAACTTCAAAGATGGAGTTTCCCTCTTCTTGAGACCACTCCGAGCAATAATACATGGGAAAAGTAGAAAAAGAAAACAATTACAACTAAAAGCGTAACTATTATTGAGTTTAAAATAATTTTTACTACTAAAAAATAAAACAAGCATTAGCAAAGTCAATAGGTCTCACTTTGTTGGCCTACTTGGGAATGGGCCTCCTGCCCCTCACTGGGAGACACTAGGGACATGGGTAACCCACTCTTAGCAACTTGTTCTTTTTGCTCAACATAACATAGGGCCTTTTGTTCTCTTGTTTTTGTTTACTGATCTGTGAGACTGTTCTTTCTTTCTTCTTTGTGGTTTTTGGGGATAGATTGTGGGGGACATCGTTGCAGCCACATGGCCAAATCACTCCATTGATCCTTAGAGCAACTCACACTGGTCATTTAATAACACACATACACAGGGCCTTCATTTGCTGAATAAACAAGGAGCAGTCTGGTATGCACTTCAGGACATTATCTGCTTACAGGAAACTCCTTTCCTCAACAAGAACCAGCAGAAGATGTAGCACACAATACACCCGACAAGTTATCACTCCTCAGCCCGAACCAAACAGAAAGGGATGTCAATATATTTTAGGCGTTATCTCCCAGTCTTCATCACATGAACTTACCGTAGTAATGAATCGGACAAGTTGAAGCCAATCTCAAGTGTGCCTTTCTTGAGAGACACCCAGCATTCCACAGAGCATCATAACTCTGTTACCTTCTAGAGGCATTGCATGTGATGAAAGAGGAGAAGGACAAGTATGGGCAGAGGTATAAAATACTACATGTCTCCCTTTCTTCCCTAACCCAAAAAAGGATAGAACAGTAGCGAAGTAAAACACTGAAACACAGGAACTGGTAAATAAAGAAAAACTGCAGGGAAAGAACAAGAAGGTAGAAAGAGTGGGAAGAGACCACCGAAAGGTACAAACACACAAATAAGTACTCATCCTCCCTTTCCCATAAAATGAGAAAGAAAACCCAAGAACTGCTCCAGACACACCCACTGAGAGGGAAAGTAGACAGGCATAGAGTAAATGGAAATAGCTAACAGAGAAGCAGAGGAAAGAACACCAAAAGATTCTTCATACTACCCTAGAACAGCAATACAATATAATGAGATAACTTTAGAATAGAGCCTTAGATGTAACAGGTCACATATTGAGCAAAAGAAAAGAGATAAAACTCATATCCCTTGCATACGAGGCGACCTCGTAAAGAGTCACACATTGAAAAATTGAGAAGAATGACCCCATAGTGATAACGTAGTAAAGGTCAAACATAGAAAATATATTGATGAATAGAGGGAGTAACCCTATGTCGACAACCCTCATAAAAGTCAAACATTGAAAATTATTGAAGAATTGAGAGGGATAAACCTGCATATCGACAACCTCATAAAGGTCACACATTGAAAAATTGAGAGGCAGAAACCCCAAATTGAAAACTTGATAAAGGTCACACATTGAAAAAAACATTGAAAAAAATTGAGTAAATGAACTGAGAGACACCCAACATTCCACAGAGCATCATAACTTTGTAACATTCTGGAGGCATTGCATGTGATGAAAGAGGAGAAGAACAAGTATGGACAGAGGTATCAAATGCTACGCAGACACAGAGGGCAGATATCGTATTCTGGTGGGACATTTGATGACATCTATTTCACAGTAGTCAAAGTTTATGCCTCTAATACCACTCAAGATGCATCCTTGATTGACTTCTGAGAGAGATTGGTGACTGTGCCAAGGGGGAATTCGTATTGACTGGAAATCTGGTGATCTGCATCAGTCTTGTGGCGGTCTGACCACCAAACTCGTAATAAGGTGGACTGACTGCAGAGGAGGTGGAGGTTGAGCTGCCACTGCGGGTACGGCGGTCTTAGGACGGCCATCCTCGTAACCAGGCCCTGTATATAACGAAGCTATTCCCTAATAGAATGTACCCAATTTGCAGATATTGGCCCAATTACGGTCTCTGACCTCGGCCCTAAGAGGATTCAACTAGACACAGGGAAGAAAAGACAGAGGGGAAACTCGATATTGCATGCATCCCTTCTTAAGGACTCAATCACTAAAAAGGAGATAGGACAACTAATAGAGGAATTTTTAAAAAACAATGAGGGCAGAAAGTTACTTATTCCGGGGGATTGTGGTGCATTTATGGTAGTGGTTCAGGGGTATTTCATAGAAGTAGCGGAAACTCGCAATACAAAGACATGAAGATGAGATCCAAGAGCTTGAATGGGTATGGCAACAACACCTATCACACTATGTGTCATGAGCACTTACGACAGCGAGAGGTAAGCTGCTAATACACTACACCAACAGGGCAGAGCTCACCCTGCTTTACCTTAACAATAGAGCCTATGTGACTGGTGACAAAGTAGGCACACCCTTGGCAAGATTCGATAGAGGCAAATGAGAAAAAAGATCACGTGTAGTGGCTCAACAATGTGGAGAAAGTTGATGAATTTTGAGATTTTAATAAAAGTCTGTACAACGGGACCTCTTTGTCGCCAGGAGACAAAGAGGCCTTTTTGGAGTCTTACAGCTGCCCAGAGAGACTCATTAGAATGCCCCATTCTTCCTAAGGAAGGGCGCATCGCCAGCAAGGCCCTTAAGACCAAAGGAACCCCAGGACCTAAAAGCCCTACTGCCCATTTCTATAAGACATACGCCCCTCAAATGAGTCCGAACCTCACTGATCTGTTCAAACTATGTGTTGCCATGGGACGGTTGCACAAATAATGGGGTAGGTGGTGGTGTTGGTCATCCCAAATCCCCACTAAGATGTTCATTATTGCACCTTCTACCGACCAATAGCATTACTAAACGTCAAAGCTACCTTATACATGAAAATCTTTGTGACCCAGCTCAACACAGTGCTGAATTCTCTGGTGTACTCTGACCAAAGCGACTTCGTTCACGGGCCTTAGGCTCATGACAGCATTAGAACAGCCATCCACCTGATCAAGAAGGCCTCCCTTATAAAGGTCGCACCAATTTTGTTATCCCTCGACACTGAGAAGGCCTTTGACTGGGTATTCTGGATCTTCCTGTGTCTTACACTGCAGAAAATGCCTGAAGTTCCTATGGACGATTTTCTCCAACTACACTAATCCTATTACTAGAGTTACCCATAACTGCTACCTATCTAAACCATTCAGAATAGCTTGGGGCACCAGACACGTGTGTCCCCTCTTGCAACTCCCATTTGCTCTGTTTATACAGCCTCTTGCATGTCTAGGGCCCGATTTCAATTTTGGTGGGGTACAAATTTGATCCATAAATTGGGGGTTCACCTTTCACGTTCTATTAAGGAACTTCGGGATGCCAATTATCCACCCCTCCTCACTGCTATTGTGGAGCGCGCTGATGTTCCTGTGGTTCAACAGCATTAATATGATTAAAATGAACATGCTTCTACAACTGCTCTGTCTCTTTCAAGCCCTCCCAATGTGGCTAGATCCAGCATACTTGAAACATACCAAATAAGAGGTAGTATGGTTCCACTGGAAATGAAAGGCTCCTAGACTCCAGCAGAAACTGGTGACCCAGCTGCGGGCATTTTGGTATTCCCTAGTATGCTGAATTAATATGTAATGAACCCGAAACCAGTCCCAGGATGCTTGTTTCCAGTCCAGGGAAGACATGGCTTGGCAGTTCGGGCTGGACTGTTCCTGTGAGGCAGAGGGTCAGACTGATTTGTATATGGCCATGTCTGGACTGGGGTGGCAGTTTGAGCTGAAGAATGATGATGGATTAAACCCAGATCAGTTGACTGGGAGTGAGTGCTTTCAATGTTCAACACTCCGTCCATCATCCCCTTTGGTTTTGCTTTGTTCGCCCTAAGTTGGCAGGGTATGCCCAGACGTAGGTCCCTTGCTCACTTTGCCACTGGATTCAAGATGGCCTGGCTGATGAGGGTTATGAACCCAAAACCGGTCCCAGGATGCTTGTTTCCTGTCCAGAGGAGACATGGCTTGGCAGTTCAGGCTGGATTGTTTCCATGAGGCACAGGGTCAGACTGATTTGCATACGGCCATGTCTGAACTGTGGTGGTTGAGTTAGCTAAAGAATGATGATGGATTAAACCCAGATCAGTTGACTGGGGGTGAGTGCTTGCAATGTTCAACACTCCGTCCAACATCCCCTTCGATTTTGAATTAATATGCCAGAGCACAACTAAGGCCAGTGACTGGTTCGTTACGCTATCAGGTGAAAAAATTGTGTCAGAGGGATCACGTCATAGTCCTCTGGCCACTTTAGGACCTGTTGTATGTGGAGAGGCACCATATGCCACCCAATGCACACCAGTGGCCACAACATTGAAGAGTTGGGATAAATACGTGGAGGCAAAGGGGTGATGACATACCCATCCCCATATACACCAATTTATTACAATGCTGGGTTTGCACTGGCTATTGATGGACATGCATTCCTTCAATGGAGAAAAGGTGGGAGTACAATAATCACAGATATGTATATGGCCTTGGCCCCAAAGTCATTCTAAAAATGGAGATATGATTATGGACTGTCGGATACCGAGCAGTTACAATACCCCTGACAGTGGGTGACCCAGTCTCACCTCCTGGCCGGGCCACTACAGTCAAAACTCCATTTGAATAACAATCCCCAAAGTGATGGGCATGAGGCACAGTCTCAGCATTGTATAGGCCACTCTTAGTAAATGACACCCCACTATTATGGCGACATAACAGAGAGTGAAAACGTACTCCAGGAGTACAGGTGACACCAAAATGATGGAACAGACTACACAGAGACACACAGTCCTCCTTCATCTCATCCCTGGGGAAGAGATACATTGCAAACTGTGGTTCAGATGGCAATGCACCCCCTGTAAACTACACTGCATGTACCACAACGCTTCTTCTAGATGCTGGAGAGGATGCGGAGCATTGGGTGAGGCACTTCACATCTACTGGGAATGGCCAATTAATGTTTAAACAGTAAAATATGTAAATGTTGTACATTTACATTTTTATATAAAAAAACTTTTAGAACACAAAGTAAAAAACACTAATTAGCATTCCCCAAATAAGTTAAAATAAATTCAAACAACAAAAAAAAAAACATTAATATAAACACATGTATTACTTTGGAAAGATGAATGCACACAAAAAACAATGGGCCAGATGTATCAAGATACCGTTTTGCGAATCTTAAATAGCGATTTTTTGCGAATCGCTATTTAGAATTCGCAAAACGGTATGTATGTACAAAATCGCTATTTTTTAGAGATTCCTTATTATTCTTTATTTGCGAATTCGGAATTTGCAAATTCGCAAATAAAGAATAATTTCCAATGCATTCCTATGGGCCAGGAGGCCCATAGGAATGATAGTGCAATAATTCTCAAATTGCGAATTCGCAATTTGCTAATCGCAATTTGAGAATTATTTCAAGGGTTCAGGGGTGTCTCAAAGACACCCTGCTGCACCCCTGAAATCTACATGTGTGTGCATGTGGCACACATACATGCCCTATGGGCATGTATGTGTGTCACATGCCACCCTCACAAATGCCAAATAGGGTATTTTTAAGAGAAATCGCAAATTACCACCAACTACAAGTTGGTGGTAAATTGCGATTTCTTAACACAATTTCGCAATTCAAAAATGTATCATACATATCATTTAAGGAATCGCAAAATTTGCGATTCCTTAAATGCTATGGCAAAATAAGGAATCGCAAATTATTGCGATTCCTTAAATTGCGATTTTTTGATACATAGGAAAAAATGCAAAAAGGCCGTTTGCGAGTCGCAAAGGCTGAAATTCTGCGAATTTCGGCCTTTGCGAGTCGCAAAAGCCTTGATACATCTGGCCCAATATCTTTGATGACCCAAATGAGAATCTTTGTAACAGAAACACAAAACTCCAACCTGCACAACATATAAACATTACAATACAATATACAATTCTAAAAAAACACATATAATCAGGTAACTGGGATTTACAATAAACCCATGACTACAATATAAGGAGGCTTACTGCACTAGACTACCACAACTACCAAACATTTATACCATTAACCAGACATAATACTAACAAACAACAAGCTACCCTAATTAAACTAATACTAACCACACCCCATCAAAAAACTAAAACCCCAAAAATATATTAAAAATAATCTTACCCGATCTGGTTAAAAGGAATGGGTAACCGCGACAGAACACAACCATGAACAGGCCAAAATAACAAAGATAGACTACAAAAGTAATAAAGCAGAACAAGTGGTCACTGAATTAACATAAAAAGACTCAAACACTGCAAAATAATAAAAAAATATGTATAAAATTGTACCTTAACTGATTTAACAAATTGTAAAAATGTGAACATTATAAAAATGTTTAAAAAAGTACATCTGCTAAACATGTATCATATATTGAATATACTTATAAATAAAAAGTTAAAAACTACATATACTACTTTTTAATATATGAAAAATGTTTCTTAATATAAAATGTATAAAATAAATTATATGTATGAATAAATAATGTATTATATTTGTGAAAGAATTATATTAAAATTAGATATTTATGTAAACAAAACTAAAAAATGTACATTGTTCAACACATATTACAAAAATGTATTTAAAAAGAGAAAAGAAGTATGTTAATGAATGCGCATGTTGATTAAAAATTTATGTGAATGACAAATATGTGTTAAATAAATGTATGACAATGCATGTTGAACTGCAAATACATTTAAAAATGTATCAAAAAACATAAGAAATGCACAACTTTAGATGTTACTTAAATGGCTACGGTATTAATAAAACTTACCTTATGAAAACCGTGTTTCATTCTTAAATTTTCACTTGATCCTTCTCTTGCTCCCGGCCACTGACTGCCATCTGGTCTCGAGCGCTTATTTTGCCCAGGGGATTGTCCAACCACTCCCCCGTCTCCCTCCGACTTGGCTCTGCCCCGACGGGCCCGCGAGCGGTCTGGCATCTCAACGCTTGATTCCTGCAGGACCACACACTGGTGGACACACTGGGACAGGAGCTAACCCACTACTTTTCAACCAATGAGGGTTCACTTCCCTCACCGGGGACCCTGTGGGAGGCTGGCAAGGCGGTGATTTGCCGGGTGGCGAGGGGGCTTGTCCATGCCAAGTGGACGGACCAACTGGCCCGGCTCGCAGAGTTGGAGTGCCGGGCTGCGTGACTGGAGGCAGAGCAAACTCCCGCTGGGCGTGCGGACCCCACCCGGCTGTTGGCGCTGGTTCGGGAAGAAATCCGCCAGATCTCACTGGACTCGGCCCAAATGCTGTGTCGATCGTCGGTGGCGCGGGTGTATGGCTGGGGGGACAAAAATGGCAAACTCCTCCATAACTTGTCTCCTATCCCAAAATCCACTGCATTATTCCGGAAGTCCGTGCACAGAACGGCACCCTCCAGGTAACCTCCGTGGCCATAGCTCGAACCTTTGCAGACTTTTATGCATGCCTCTACGCGGCCCGACTGACAGACACGCCCCTAACCACCCTCCTGAATGGTGCTGGTGTCTGGCTCCCCTCTATCGCTCCTGAATTTGCAGAGGCCCTGGAGAAGACCTTTACCTTGGGCAAAGTTCTGGAGGCCATCCCCCTTCTCCACCCTGACAAGACGCCTGGCCCGGACAGGTATCCGCAGGAGTACTACGCTGCCTTCGGGATATCCTGGCTCCCCGACTTTTGGGCCTCTTCTGACATGTGGCGGAGAATGGCTTCTTCCCCCCGAATCGGACCTGGCCACAATTGTGGTCATCCCTAAGACCCAGCCACCCTCCATGAGCTATGCGGACTTCCGTCCAATCTCACTTATCAATACCGAGATCAAGCTATTTGCCACAATACTGGCCCAGAGGCTTAAGCCCCTCCTGCAGGATCTGGTCCACTCGGATCAATGCAGTTTTATGCCGGCCAGGGGCACCTGTCACTGCATCCGCCGCCTTCACTTGGCCCTGGCCCACCGTGCCCGCCTGTCCCCATATCTGGCCCTCCTCTTTCTCGACTTTGAGAAGGCCTTCGACAGGGTGGGCTGGGACTATCTGCAAGACGTGCTGGAGGTGATGGGCCTCGGCCCGTTGTTTTGCCGTTTCATCAGGGTCCTCTACGCCAACCCTAGGGCCCGGATGCTGGTCAATGGGACACTCTCTGAGGCCTTTCTGATCTGCAGAGGCATGCGCCAGGGGTGCCCCCTCTCCCTACTCCTGTTTGCGCTAGCGATGGAGCCCCTGGCGACGCTCATCCGGCAGGACCCCTACGTCCAGGGGTGGACCTGGAACAAGAGCCACGTAGACAAAATAGCCTTCTATGCTGACGACGTGCTCCTGTACCTGGCAGACCCAGCGAGTTCGGGCCCCAGATGCCTGCAAATCCTTGCTGACTTTCAAAGGGCTTCCGGCCTCTGGCTCAACGCGGCCAAATCCACACTAGTCCCGCTGCATCCTTCTAGGGAATGCTATGACTGGCAGTCGTCTATTCCCCTCAGACACCATTCGGTTAAATACCTTGGGATATGGGTGGCCCTCCTACCGGAACTAGAGTGGGCACTGAACACCCCTGGTGGCCCGGATTAGGGCAGATCTTAAAAAATGGCAAACCCTTCCCCTCAACCCCCTAGGATGAAGTGATCTGTTCAAAATGATGGTCCTCCCTCGCTTCCTCTACATTCTACAAAATATCTCCATCCCCCTTTCTCGCACCTGATTCAGCGAGCTCAACGCTACCTTATCCCGATTCCTCTGGGGTGGCGGACGACCGTGGATTTCCCTGGCGCACAGCCGCATCCCTCCTTCGATGGGGGCTTAGGGGTGACCCACCTTTACCTCTACTATCTTGCCACAAAACTGATAGTCATCCACGACTTGTATGCAGGCGTCTGGTCCGACCCGGCGTACCGCGTGGAGATTGGGACTACGGACCTCCCACAGATCCAGGCGTTCCTATACGGATGCCCGGTGCCGCAGACCATAGCGCCAATCACTAGAACGGTCCTCCTGGCCTGGCGCGCCGCCCTGCGCCACGCGGGGTGGGACCGTAAACTCGCTCGTCAGACTTGGCATGGCACCTGGCTCCGTGAGGGTTCATCCTTGAAAGGATTCCGTCGCTGGGATCTAATTGGCATCTGGGTCCTGGGGGACCATATCCATGCCTTTGCAGACCTACAGCAGCGCCACGCCCTTCCACATGCCCAGCACTTTCGATTTTTGCAGCTGCGCCACGCTGTCCACACACATCTGCCCTCACCAGTTACCCTCCCAGAGTTCAGCCCGCTAGAAGCTCAAATGATGATGGGGAATCCAGGCAAGGGAGGAGTTTCCCGCATCTATCACTCCCTAGTGAATAATGGCCCTGCGTCCTTAGACAAACTGCGCGCTAAATGGGAGGGGTGGGTGGGCCCCCTAGAAGATGCGGACTGGAGAGACTCCCTTATGGCTCCACGAACCCTGACCACGTCCTCCAGGCTATGCCTGGTGCATATATTCTACCTACACGCGGCATACCTCACCCTAGAGCGACTCTTCCGTGCCCACTTGCGACCCTCCCCAGACTGCCCAAAATGTGGCTCATCCCCTGCTGACTTTTACCACATGGTGTGGCTCTGCCCGGTGCTGGAGAGGTTCTGGAGGGGGGTGGAGCAGGAGCTCACGCAAGCCCTGGGTTGGGAGGTCCCCCACTACCCGCTGCGGATGCTGCTGGGGATCATTGATGGCCTGGACGGTTCCAGGATGGATAAGCGCCTACTGGGGACGGCGGTGGGCGTGTCCAAAAGGGACATAGCGTTGTACTGGTCGTGAGCCGTTGCACCTACTGTGGGGGGGTGGAGGAGGGGGGTGGATTGGTGCGGCACCCAGGAGGAGGCCGTGTTTGAATCCCGTGGCTCTCCAGAATTGTTCCACAAAATATGGGGGAAATGGTTCAACATGATCCCGCCATGAGTCTAGTTATACTGAATGTCTTAACCCGTTAACCGCGGCGGTAATTCCGCCCCGGTGCGGACGTTTCCAGGCACGGGTAGTGCCGCGTCGGCCATTGGCCGACGGCAGCACTGGGAAGGTGGTGCTGCCGCCAGCCAATGGCCGACGGCAGCAATCAAAGGGTTAAGCTCCACCATTACTGTCATGCAGGATGAGCTGCTGGACTGGAATGGACTGACCCTGCCTATATGTCTTGTTGACCCAGATCCGCTGCATATGTTGATTTGTGAGCTGCAACCAATGAATTCTTTTTTGCTGTTTTATATACCCAATAAAGTGGATTATCAAAAAAAAAACTTGATCAGGGACAGATAGGCTGAGGTTTGCTTGGGTTGCTGAGCTGCACAAGCGCTCTGTTTGAAATTCATGTGTTTTAATATTGCAAAATAGAATCGTATTATCGTTTTTTTACCTCACCTCGTATTTTGAATTTAATTTGTGCTGCACTTGTGCCCAGTCGCATCTCAGGCACCATTGACTACCCGGTCCACCGCAGCAACTCCATGCTGTTTGTGTGGAGGGAGACTTCCAACCAATAGATAGCAGGGGGATATTTTTACTTCCTGATTAGGCTTTCTCGACTGGCCATTGTGGCAGGGTGACGCTCTAGTGTTTCTCACACACCGGCCTATTTTGAGACAGCATGGCGCCGACGGGCAGCGGATGCAAAGGCACGCCTAAGGCAAGCCCGTCTGCGCCCGTCCGCTGCCGGACCGCGACCAGAGATGCTGCTCGTTTTACTAGCGCCCGAAGTCACACATATAATCATTCAGAACTTATCTCTCTCAGGCTCCCACATTGTCTCCACTTGCCTTTCTCGACACTCGGGAACCTAAGGATGAATACTTATGCTCTTGCTGTGGGTTTTCCCTAAGCACCATTAGTCCTACTAAATGTAATAAGATCTGTAATTCAAATCCCACTCTACTACCCTCTATAGTAAAACTAAAAGCCGGTCTGATAAATTGCAGATCTATGCCCAAACACGCCTTGGATATTTTTCAGTCCATTGCAGACAACAACTGGGACTTTCTGTTCTTGACTGAGACGTGGCTTCGAGATGATACTAACCCTGCTCTGACTCTAGCTATCCCTGAAGACTATGGCATAGTATGTGCTAATAGGCAGAATAGGAATCAGGGCTGTGGAGTGGCTATCATTTATAAAACGAGATGGGAGATAGCAGCATCTAACTTTGAGCAGTTGGATTCCATCGAGGGTTTGTCCTTTTGTATCAGACTCTCGGCGTCTTCCTCCTGCTCTGGTCTGCTGCTCCATAGACCTCTGAACTCCAGTCTTAATTACATTTCCACCCTTGCAGACTGTATCTCCCAAGCTAGCATACAATATTCCGATTTCACAATGTTAGGTGATCTGAACCTACATGTGGATGATCTCTCCTGTCCGCGCAGCTCTAATTTCATCTCTACATTAGCTGGTTGCAACCCAATACAATATGTATCTCATCCTACCCACAAGGCAGGCCATACTCTGGACCTGATCTGCTCCAACCTCCCCGATTTTACAGACCTCTCCGCTACCAGTGACATGGTCAGATCACTTTCTGACCCCATTTCAATTCCAGCTGATAAGTACGGATAGAGCCACATCTATCCCTAAAGAATATCGAAGGAATTAGAGGAGAGTCACCTCAGAGTCTCTAATGCAACATCTGAAGGACTCCAAGCCCACTCTCTCCAACAATCTTGAGCTCAGCATTTTAAATTTGAACAAGTGGATCGGTGATGCACTTGATTCCCTGGCCCCTCTTAAAGAAATAAAGTCTCCTAGATCACCCCCCTCCGCACCTTGGTACTCAGAGGAGCTAAGATTAAAAAAGTCAGAATGTAAAAAACTAGAACGTAGCTGGAGACTTACCTATTCTGCGGAAAGTAAGTTAGGTTATCGTGCGGCCCTCAAAGAATACCGCAAACTTCTTATTGAAAACAAAAGGGACTTTCTAGAAGACCAGATTAATAATGCAAAAAACTCCTCCAGGGAAATTGTTTACATTGTAAAATCATTCACTGACCCACTAGCACTTACTCACATCCACCCGCCCCCACAGAACCTATCCAATAAACTCTCTGAGTTCTTCGGGGCTAAAAATTGCTTTGATTTACGCCTCTTTTCCTGAGTCACCCTTGGAATCCCAGACTTTTAAGGACTAGTATTGTGCTCTCAGAATTTGCTGAAATACCTGTTGAAGCCTCACTCCTCGAACTGCAGAAGTGCAAATCTGAGTGACCTTTGGTCAGCCACACAATATAGCGTCCTTGCTGAATTCCTCAACCCCCATTTAAACTTCATTTGGAACTCATCACTTAGACAGGGTACATACCCTGTAGCTTGGAAACATGCCTTCCTTCTGCCCATATACAAAAAAAGCTAATGCTGATCTGGAAATCACTAGTAACTATAGACCTATTTCTCTACTACCAGCTCCTGCAAAGGTCTTAGAGAAACTAGTGTACCAGCAATTGGCCGGTTTCATTGAGACTAATGACCTTCTCCATGACTCTCGATCCGGATTTTGCTCCGGTTATAGTATGGAATCATCCTTGATTGAACTGGCTGACTTAATACGCTGGGCGGTTGATGGAGGATCTAAGGCGGTGTTAGTGCTGTTGGATTTATCTGCATCATTAGACACCGTCTCCCACCCCATCCTCTTGAATCGACTAAAGGATATTGGCATCCTTTGATCAGTGCAGAACTAGCTATCACCTTTTTTATCTGACCGAAAACAACAGGTCCGGACCCACCCTTTCATCTCTCCTGTTAAAACCCTTAAGTGGGGTGTGCCTCAGTGCTCGACCCTGAGCCCGCTTCTTTTCAATGTTTACTCAACCTCCCTGGCAGAGCTGATCTCCAACACTGGGATCAAAATAATATCTTACACTGATGATACCCAGCTATTGTTCACCTTTACTGATGTGTACGCTTCCACTTTTGAGCTGCTAAAAGAGTGCCTTAAGAATACTGGTTGGTGGCATGCTTCATCATCGGACCCACCCAGTGACACCGAGTGTGTCCCAGGTGTGCTACGACGCCTGGATACAGCGAAGCAGGTATGTTACTGAGAGTGCTGTGTGGTGAAGTGAAGGTGAAAGTTTAAAAGCTATACAGGGATCCCAGTACCCAAGGGTAAATTATACTTTAATAACTGGGTCACATTAAAAAAAGGCTGCTGGATGTATTAGGAGTATCTATAAGGGTCTCCTGCATCCAAGTGTGGTCTACATGTTTCAGCCAGGCCTTTATGATTAAAACTGGCTTCCCTCAAGACCAAAAAGTGGTGGTGCAATTATCTTACTTTAAGTGAATGTGTGATTTTGAAAAAATGTGAAGCACTCGCTAAGTTGCTCTGTGTGTACGAGGGGGATTCCCTCTTAAAGCATCACTGGACATACAGACATGTATGACAATACAAACATACAAAGGAGAGTCTTAGAATGGCAGTACATATTCACAAAACAGTCTTATTGCCGATTTCTATTGTGCAGTGTAGACGATAAAAAAGCGGCAAATAGTATAGCCATATTGGTGGTATGGCCAGAGTGAGAGTTATCATATAAACATTAAAGTTTTTGTGGTGGGCTAGGCATCGTCAGCACATTAACCCAAGCAAGGAGTGGTAGGTGCATAAAGAGAATGCTATCCTCACGTTGGCTATTTGCCAGAAATGCCCCATGGAGTAGTCCTGGCAGTGCTATTGGCCCTAGAAAGATAAAGGGTCTTTGGGAGGTTAGTGACCTGCAAAGGAAGTGCTTACCTAGGCCGTTGCTGAAGCACTATTTTACTCACGATACTTTCGGTCGGCATCTGCGGTGAACCTCTTGCTGTCTCTGGGACCTCCGTAAGAATGCCACGAACTGTGTTCATGCCTTAAGTATTGGCCAGTAAATGAGGATCACCTGTGCGGGCAAAGACACAAAGAAGAGACTATGCGGACGACGCTGAGTCATGTCTGCCCTGCACATGTGCATGATGAATTAGGCACTCGCCCTTTACCCAAGGACTCGGTTAAGAATTTGGGACTTAGATGGGAACAAACATCTGTCCCTATCTACGCAGGTTCAAAGGGTTTTGGACGCCTGGTTTGGTAAAATCAAAATTATCAGAAAATTCATTAATTATCTGCCCAATACAACTCGTAAAACCGTGGTCCATACGCCAGTAACTTCTCATCTAGGTGATGCGAATGGCTTATACCTGTGTCTCTCACTAGGTTTGCTCCGCAGACTTCAGACTGTACAAAACGCTGCGCCCCGATTAGTGTGCGGTGTCCCGCTTCGACACCACATCTCTAGCTATCTCTGACAACTTCATTGGCTGCCTATTGCAAAGCGAATAAAAGTTAAGGCTCTGACTGTTGCTTTTGGGGCAGGTAAAGGAAAAGGGCCGGTCTTCCTAAGGAGGAGACTCCGTCCTTATCTCCAATCCAGATCCTTACGGTACAATAACAAACACTTCCTCGCCACCCCTTGGTTCTGAAAAGCCAGAATGGAAGGTAAATCTTTTTGAGGTCGGCACTACTCAATGTTGGAATAAGTTACCTTTTCATTTATGCTTGATTCAGTCAGAACATGAGTTCCGCAAGTCTCTCAAAACCTGGCTATGAAAGTGGACTTAGAAAGCGGTAATTTAACGGGATTTTTTGATGTTGCATATTCAATGAGGTTGGAATCTTTGTGCCTGAACAATTGTTCAAGTGTGTTTTGAGGTCGAAGTAGCGAAACATGTGGAAATCCTAGTCAGATGGGGTCACTGTTGGAAAAAAGACTTCTTGATTTTTTCCAGTTTCCATGGTGAACAGTCAGGTTTGCTTGTCAGGGTCAGGATTGGGGAGCAGGGTGAGTTAGATTTATGTAGAAATTAACTTTAGCCAGATAGTCAACATCTAAGATTCAATGAGACTTGTTCTTATTCGAGAGACATTTGTGTTGGCAAGCACTTTAAGGAGTTTGTTAGACCTGTCAGCTTTAGGGTCGTCTTCCCTCAAACATTTTCCCTACTTACCTCGAATTTTTGCTGGATTTCGGTTTTGTCGGCCATAGGGCTCTGTGCACTTTTCCACTGGCTCCAGTGCTTAAGTGCTTGTGCTCACTCCCCCAAACATGTCTTTTTTGGCATATACCTAACTGGCATATTTAATTTAAAGGCCATTGCAGCCTGAATGCAGTGTTCCACTGCCATTTCGACTTGGCATTTAAAGCTCCCTGCCAAGCCTTAAGCTCCCCTTTCATTACATAATAGTCAACTCTAAGGTAGTCCCTAGGTAGCCCATAAGGCAGGGTGCGGTGTAATTAAAAGTATTTTTATTTAAGTTAAAGACAAGTTAAGAAGGATGTTCCACATCCAACAAGGAGCATCAGGTACCCGGGCTGGACACGTGCTGTTGCATGGAGATCTGGAAAAGGAGACTGAGGTATCTGGGGCCAGGTTTGTCCCCCATTAGCCATGTTTCCTAGCTTAGAAAAGTTGAAAGAGTAAGATTTTGTGAGGTGGAACTGAACTGTTACTAGGGGCTAGCCACTTCAGCAATATATAAAAACTTCGTTACAGCACAAGGATGAATCTAGTAGGTGCTTACTTTTCTGACGGCTTGTCATTACAATTTTAAAGGTACCAAACATGATATATCTACCTGCTCCCAATTTGGAATTACAGCTTATCAAATGTAATAAGGAATCCCCAATGTTATCCTATCGGAGGGGTGGCCTCAGAGTAGTGAAAAACGAATATAGGAATTTTGCACTACCAGGACATGTAAAACTTAAAAGTACATGGCCAACATTTTAATTACATTTACGTTTTACATGTCCTGGTCTTGAAAAACTCCTAAATTTGTTTCTCACTGCTGTGAGGCCTACCTCTCCAATACGATAACATTGGGGATTCCTTATTACATTTAACAAGCTGTAATTCCTAACTGGAAGCAGGTACATGAGTCATGTTTGGTACCTATAAAATTGTAATGACAAACCCACTTTAATGGTAAAGTCAGTTTTTTCATTAACATTTTGAGAATGTCACTTCAAGGAAATTGGCATTTTCCTGCCCATAGCTCTTTTGTGCAAGTAACCTGGCCTGGGTAATATGACTGGGTATAACTGACAGCAAGACTTTCTTTATTTCTCCCAGACAGACACACAATAGAGATATTAGGTGTGCCTCAATGGGCCATCTGCTGGCAGGATAGGGAGAAGCTGAGCATAGCCCCACTTACACCTGAATAGCCTATGCTTTACCTTAACACAAAGTGCCTAACGACCATGTATTATCGCTGCAGCTAGCTTGGAGCAAGGTCAGGGGAGTCAGGAAATTCCATGCACTCCAAAGAACTTTTTCAGAAGCTTCTCCCACCTTACAAAAAGAAGGGCATCAGGGTATAAAAGTAGGACATTCAGAACCACTCTTCAGTTCACTACTCGGTCTGAGGAAGGTCTCTCAGAGATCTACCTGCTGCAGTGACCTGCTGTGCACTCTGCTGCTATACCTGGAAGAACTCCTTTGCTGCCATTGCTTGTCATATTGACTTTGTGGCTTATCCCGCTATGTTCTACTCCTCAGCAGTAAATCCATTTCAACACTCCTTTGCCAAAGGGGTACTCAACATCATGGAACTGTCTTCGGCTACAGCTTTCTGCTTCATCTCGTTTGAGTTTTTTGACTTCCATTTCAGTGACTAGGTCTGAACGTAGAAATCTTTGCTGCAGCTTCAATCTAAGGCTATCTGACAAAGACGCTCCCTCCTGCAGCCTTGTCCCGCTGAACTGTACCTTCTCAAACATTTTTCTAAATATGAAGGTAAGCGTTTGTAGCGTCCTCTCCAGCCCAGGTACATATAAATGATCACACCACACACAGAGCTCGGTATTACACATCTTTATTCTTCAGAGTGTAACCTTTAACTGCCTGTACTACATCATGAATTTTATTAACTACTGCCAATCACATACGTCACTATTGTATGGAGTGCATCAGGGATAGAGGGGTCCTGCCATTTTTAAGATGCACAACACTGTAGTGCTGACTGGCCCAATCCACTGCTTGTAACTGAACCGCACTCCATTGTGGTCGGCCTTAAGTTTTGACTTTGACTCAGTCTCATGCGACTAGATGTCTGCATTGGCGCTTTGATCTTTTAGACACCTTATTTCACTTTAAACTTAAAAAATTCATAACACTGGTTTGTTTCTACGGATTGGATTTTTGGTGTCAAATAATTTGTTACATGTACTCGGTTTTTCTAAATTGGTTTGGGATTGTTCTGCGTTGTGTTTTCACTTTATTGCTGTTTACACATTGCCTTTAAGTTAATTCTGACTGCTTTTTGTGTCAAGCTACCCAGTGTTAGACACAGGTTAATTTACCAACTTTTTGTGGTTCACCCTGAAAGGGATTGTGGCTGTTGATTAACCAGGGCTAATACCCCAGTCAACCAACAAGCCAGTTTCTCACAGAGTTTTACTATTTTATGATTCTTTGAAGTGCATAATAAGGCCTCTAAAACTGTCAGGGCATTGTACAAGTATAGGTAGAAAGAAGAAATCCCTTGGTGGAAAAGTGAGTTTAAGAAATGTTTTTTTTACCCTATTCCCAACAGAAACTCAAGCCCATGTGTTAGAACATATACACAGCTAAAATGAAACCATAACAAATGTTATATTTCATATACAGAGATTGCTGGAGTTTTATTAAAAACCCAAAATAACACAATTAAAAATAGACATAGGCCTGACTATTACATAAAACAAATTCATTTACCACATATTTCACATACATTTGATGAAAACCTATTTCAATTGTGGACAACACTATTACAAGATAGTAATGCAGGATCTTACTATATAGAAAAACAAACTGACCTAGACTCTAAATTCCAACACATGATTTACCGAGAGACAAAGACAGACAGTATATTTTGTCATTCAAAAAACACATCCGTTTTCACTAATTTCTCGGCTCATCCTAGATCCCTTTTAATCTTTTTGTCTCTGTAGGAGAACGTGTTCACACGGATTGTGTTACAAGCAGCGTCAGCGCATTTCGATGGCTCTAATCAATATTCAATCTTTATAAAGACCCAAAATATGTCTCTCCTATTTTTGGCACTGGTTGGCGCGGGGGGAGCGCCCGGTAGGCGCACCAGGGAGCGGACCGGGGAGCGCTCTATGGGGAAAAATGAATGAAAGAGTTTTTAAAAAATGTTGCCTTTTTTTAGAAATTGGAGGTAGTTCTAAAAAGAACTGTTTTTTTCTTCTTTTTGTTGTTTTATATTTTTTTTAATGTTTTTTGAACATTTGTACTTTTTTGGCTTTCATGAACTATTTTGTATTTTGTTTGGTTATTTTTATGGGGAGAAACAAAAAACAGGGAATTGAAAATGGCTCAACAGGAGCAAAAAAACCAGGAAAAAATTAGGGTTTTTTGGGGCAATTGTGGTTGTCACCAGCAAGGAGGATGAGCTTTAGGCTCTGCTCACCATAGGAGATGGTCTTACCACAAAAAATACAGGTTACCCTAAATTCTCCAAACCATGGTTGAATGCAAGGGATTGTCTCCCTTGTCTCTGGTCTCGATGGAGTGGGTTGTTTTCGTTTGGAGGTGCTGGGTGTAGATTGGGGAGGGTTGCTGGCCAGTTCTCTCATTTCTGCGGCAGCATAGTTGTTAGGATGCTTGCGCTGCATATGCCTTATCATGGTATTGTTCCCAAATGAATATTTTTTATTTGAGTTACCCCTTGAGAGTTCCGTGTCACAAATAAGACAAGTCACCTTTGCCGCATTCACTTTCTTTTTTCCCTCAGGGATGGAAAAAAACTCCCATACAATGTGTGGCTTGGGTTGGTATGGGGTATTGTGTTCTTCCAGCCACCTCCTCCTCGTCCCCTCCTCCTCTTCCTCCTCCTCCTCTTCTTCTTGACCACCAATGTGATGTTGTGGTGGTCCTCTTGGTGGTGGTGGTGCAGATGCTCCAGCTGAAGCTGCTACTGTAGCCCTTTCAAAGTACAAAATATACCTCAAAGATTGCAAAACAGGTCTTCCTCAGTCAAAGGACAAAGTCAGAATAAGGAAAAAAGGTGGGGTCTTTCATCATTTGGAAAAAAAAAATGTCCTGAACCAATGAGAAGTGCTATTTTCAGGTCACAAGACTAGGGGTTTCATCATTATGAAACCAAAACTGTTCTGCACCAATTAAAAGTGTTATTTTCAGGTCACATGACCCAAAGCGCTTACGCGACGCGCCCCCGGGCGCGCCCGTAGGCGCGTTGGATGTTTACATTGCGCGATCGTAATTGCTCAAGTGCTTCCGGGTGCGCTTACGCTATGCGTATCACGTGGACGCGGCTACGCGATACGTCACGATGATGTTTTCATTCACAGTAAAAGCGCTAACGGGACGCTCTCCGGAGCGCGCCCTGGGGCGCTTCAAAAGACTACGCTTTCCATGGCGCTCACCGGGGCGCGCCCCGGGAGCGCTCCAGGGCAAAAAATGTTTTAAAAAATATATACATTTAAAAAATTGTTTTAAATACAAATAGAATATAGGATTCATTCATTTACAAAAATATTACATTTCATAGCTATAGACATTTGCTATTAACAAAATTTTGAAATTCACTGAAAAAAACATAGGTTTGGGGCCTTATATATAGTTAGGAATTAGCATTTAAAAAACCTATGAAATTCACTGAAAAAACCATAGGTTTCACACCAGTTATAGTTAGGAATTAGCATTTAAAAAACCTATTAAATTCACTGAAAAAACCATAGGTTTCACACCAGTTATAGTTAGCTGGAAATTTTACTGACAAAAAAAACCATTGAAATTCCCACGTTATAGTTAGTTGGACTCACTATAACTTGCGAGCCTGCAATGCACTGCTGATGACGTCACATATTACATTACTCATGACATCACTGATGACACCATCCAGTGAATGTGTGTCTTTCTGAAATATCAATATGTTTTATATATGTATTTGTAAAAGTCGATGGACGAATAAATGTTTAAATAAGTGTGTAAATGGATGTTTATTTTTAATAAAATATTGGTTGGTTAACTGGCTTATAAAGTGTATCTTAGTGAATACATATATTAGCGAGTAATTTTTAAATATTTTAAATATATGTATCATTGTTTCACTTTGTGTATAAGTGGCTGCATGGGTTGGTGACTGACTCATGGGTGGATGAGTGTGAATATGTGTGTGTTAGTGAGTGAATGGCCTGCCTCACTAGTGTCTTTATCAGTAACTACATATGTTTTAATCTAGTATATGTGAGTATTGATGTATATGTGAGAGTGAGAGATTGTAAGAGTTCCTGTTTAAATAAGTATGTATTTCTATAAGTGATTGTTTTAGAGAGTAAGTATGTGTAGGTTTTCTTAAAAGTAATGTGCTAGCGTGTGTATAGTTGTATATGCAAATACATTGATGTTCAATAGTTTATTTGCATGTGTGAGTATGTGTGTGAGTAACTTTTGGATGACTGTCGCTGTGTAAGAGTTATGTATATGTGTATCACTACATATGATGAGTGAGTATATGTATGAGTGACTATATAGAGCTGTTGCTGAATGAGTGGATGTGTATATAGATTTTG